>NC_141879.1:678408375-679033375 GCF_056163025.1 Triticum urartu | reverse complement strand
TCCTCATGGCGGCCGCCACCAACACCAAGCCGAAGCGGCAGCATCCGGCACCGGTCGTGGACCCCAAGTTCGAATGGGCGGACAAGGCCGGCACCTACGTGCTCCGCCTCAGCCTCGAGGGGTTCAAGAAGGGCGACTTCAGGGTGCAGGTGGACGGCGCCGGCAGGCTCACCGTGAGCGGGGCGAGGCCGGGTGCCACCCCGGGCTCCTTGCACAAGGTCTTCCAGCTCCCGTCTACCGCCAGCCTCGATGACATCGCCGGCCGCTTCGAGTCCGGCGTGCTCACGCTCACCGTGCCCAAGCGCGCGTACTCTGGTGTCCCCGTGCCGACGAGCATCGAGGAGATTAAGAGGGATAAACCTGGTGTGGCCAAGGAAGACGTCAGGCCGCCGCCAACCAAAGACGTCGACGGCAGCGATAAGAAGGCGGCCAGCGGCGACGACAGCACCACCAAGCCTAAGGAAGAGATCGCCAAGGAGGAGGATGTATCCAACAAGGCCATGGACGAGGCCACGAAGAATGCTCAACAGCAGAAGCAACCGGAGGAGGCAAGCAACCACAAACAAGAGGAGCAAAAGCTAGCACCAGAACCAGAGGCGAAGAAGGAGCAAGAAGTGAAGCCTGAGGCTCCCGAAAAGCCGGCGCCGGAGCCGGAGGTTGCCATCGACGAGAAGGACAAAGCGGTGGTTGACCAGGAGAGCCTGGCGGCGGGCGTGAGACGGCGCATCGAGGAAGAGAAAGCCAAGGCTGCGGCCGCTGCCATGGAAGCCAAAGCGGTGCTGGAGAAGAAGGCCACGGCGTGCAGCGGCTGGAAGCAGCGCGTGGCAGGGGGGCTGGAGCAGCTGACAGACATGAAGTGGGCTGACAGCGTGGTGGAGAAGGCAAGGAACAACAAGGAGGTGGTCGCCATCGCCATCGCTGCTTTCTCGCTCGGCTTCTTCGTCTCTCACAAGTTATTCAGGAAGTGAGCACCACACATACAAACAATGGGTGAATATGTGCTGGAGTGAAAATATATAGTTGTGTGATTAAAGTGTACAGACATAACAGAACAAACATGTAAATACATTTGTGCAAGTAAATTAAAGTACGTACACTGACACTACAAACATAAAGTCAATCATTATATCTTGGCTACAACCGAAGTAGGCGAAATCTTGGCATTTCCATTGGTGAAATCTATCAGAGATTACAATACTCGTGGCACATACGGAGCAAAACTCTCCTACAGTTTATATGTACATCTAAAACATGTTTTAGAGCACCTGCACCTAGGCCTTTTTTATCTAGCCATTTATTCCCTGCATCGTGATTCGTGTAAGTTCTCTTTTTTGTTTCTCTCATATAGAACATGTCTAGTTCAAATCTTTGCAGAACAACAAAGTTTTCTAACTAGAATTTAGGATAAAACTTTTACATTTTTTGGTCGAACATAAATATACAAAATAAGTTTTGTTTGATTAAAAAAAATCCTATTTTCAGTATTTATGTCAGACCAAAATTTCTGAAAGATTTATCCTAGATTCTAGTTAGAAAGCTTTGCCGCGGTGCAAAGGTTTGAACTTCAAAACATGTTCTATATGAGAGAAGTAAAAAAGAGAAAATTTCATGTAGAAAGTTAGTTGTGTCGCACATATCTTAAAGCGACATTGAAGAGTCAGAATAGCAGGGCCGGGGTGCAGGTGCTCAAAAAATATGTGTCTGTATGTACATATATCCATGGTTGTCGGCTGGCCATCACCGTTTGCGATGATTCATTGCATTTGGGATCATGCCTTCATGCCACTAGGAGAAGGAAGAGGAGAAAAACCCCATTTACACAAAAAAGTGCTCAAACCGTGGCCCATGGTGGGCAAATTTTGCCTACGTTCTCGACTCCTTCATTGCACGTGTACGTCTTGCTCGTTAAGACTCTGTCATATTACTTTTGTGGATCTTGAGTCCAAGACCTTAGCTAGCTCATGGACATTGTCTTGTGCCGAGCAATCGTTGTTGTCCGTGTCAAGGAAGAAGAAAGGAGAAGGAAGACAAAGATGATGAGAGGCTTCCATGTGGGGTCAAGTTGGTTTCTGAGAAAAAGTTTAATTCCCCAAAATCAATGACTTTTGGGGATAAGCAGAAGGTTTGGGGATTAAGTTTAACGGGTCAGCTAGAGATGCTCTTAACTCCGATGGTTGGAAAATTTTCCTTTATTTCAGAAGATCTTCATGAATTTCAAAATTGTTCCTAGATTTAAAAAAATCATGAATTTTTTTAAGAATTCTAGTATTTCTAAAAATGCTCTAAATTTGAAAAAATACCCTAAATTTCAAAAATACTCCCTGATATAAAAAAACATGAATTCGCAGTATGTTCTTGGATTTCAGAAAATGGTCTCAAATTTCAAAAAAGTTGACACATTTGAGAAATGATCCCACGTTTCAAAAAAAGTCCATGTTTTAAAAAAAATCTTGAAATTAAAAAATGAGAAAATAAGGAAAAAAACACAGATAAAAGAAAAAAAATGGTTTGGGGGGGGGGGGGTCTAGAACATTCCGAAAACCGGTGGGGGAAACAAGTAATGGGCGGGTCATCGACTGTTGTGGCTTCATGGGCTATTAGGACGACCTAGGGAAGTCTACAACCACCTGCACTCCCTAACGGCATCCCTCCTGAAAGTTTGGGGTTTCAAGTCTTCATGAGATCTCGCTGGCTTGTCTTGCATATCACACTCTCGGCAAGGCTTCCCTTTGACCGCGTGTCTTGCAGCTGACGGTCAACACGAAGGGCACATAGCACTGCAACAAATTGAGATACTACTGACCCCTCATCACTGACCAGCTTGTCGGAGTAAATGACCACGAGTAGCCTCATCGACACCCCATGGTATTTCAAGACATCAGGGTTAGCTGCGCCCCTCACACCTCCGGGACGAAAGGCCGACCCTTTAGGTCGCTAGGTCCGACGGGCCGGTTATCACAAGACGGCGGGCTCTCAGAAGGCGGCCACGAGGGGGCCGACCCCTAGCAGGCGGCCCCTCGTTCCCTCAAAATTTGCACCCCATTACCATGACGAGACGAGGCATGGCTACAGTGCGACCTGCCACCCCCGAATCCAGGGCGGAACGTGGCCATAGTGTTGGTGTACCAAGCGGACACCCATCGTCCGGCGCGGCACTGTTGCCATGCAACCCATGACATCACCTACGTCAGAGGGAGCCATGCTCCCACGATGGACGGTCGGTACGGCCCACGGGCGGCGGGCCCTACCTATTCGCGAGCCGCTAGAAGACAGCGAACCCCCAGCAGGCGGCGTCGAGGGCGGGCCGACTCCCCGCGTGCGGCCCTCCCTCCCCTCAAAGTCCGTGCGCCATTAACCAGATGAGACGGGGTGTGGCTACAGTGAGCGCCCACCAGGCGGCGGGACTGTAGCCACGCTCCCCCCGACAAAGCCTCCGTCATCAGGAGCAAGGCTACAGTATAAAAGCAGTTAACATGGCCCGCGGATGGCGGGCCCTACCTATCGGCCGGGTTCATGGCAGCCGGCGGGACCCACCAAGCGGCGGGCCCCAGCAGCCGACGGAGAAGTCGGCGCCCAGAGACACTGACGGCCGGGTCCTCCATCCGGCTGAATTACCATTGTACCCTTGGGGGTAGGCCTATATAAACCCCAAGGCTCACCCATGCAAAGGGTTCAGAACCCCAACCATTAGACACACACCCATAGAAAGATAAGTTAGGGCTAGCCTTGCTCTTTTTCCTCCTCTAGCCGAAACAGCTTAAGGAGCAATCTTGTAGCTACTCTATTGACGATAGTCATCATGCGGAGACCCCGCAGAGCAGGACTAGGGGTGTTATCTCCACGGAGAGCCCCGAACCTGGGTAAACCTCATGGCGTTCGAGGTCATGCTCACTCCCGCTTCTAGAGCCCGGCGACGTACTCTTGTCCCCATCCATGATGAGCCACCCCCTGGCATATGTAGCTAGATATCCCCGACACAGCTAGTGTGGATGGGTCACTGATCGATGAGGGTCATCACTGACCGAGCGTCACCAATGGCAATCATCGCTGATTGGCAAACATTGAGGGGAGTAATTGATGACATGTCATCACTAGCCCACCAGTGTCATCCAGGAACTTCACTCTTTGGAGCTCGTGCATGACTTCCAGCTTGGCGAGCAAACCGAAGATGACATTGTTTGGAAGCATTTGAATGATGAGATCTAATCGGCGGCCAAATCATATAAAGCTCGATTCCTTGGATTGACACTATCCCCCATGGACATCATGGTTTGGAAAGTCTGGGGCCCTCCAAAAGTCAAATTATTTGCGTAATTGACATTACAAGACCAGATTTGGACCATTGATCGGTTAGAGAGGTGTGGATGGGAAAATTGTGATCTTTGCCCTCTTTGCAAAAGGGAACAAGAAACAGGTGCATATCTCTTCCTCAAGTGTTTCTGTGTTAAGTTCTTAGGCTTTGAAGATTGGTGAACGAGAAGTTTGGACTTGTGCACATGGACACCTCTACTTGGCATTTAGGGGGCTTCGTCAAGGATTGGTGGGATAAGAGAATGGGCATGAAAACCCCCTAATAGACGAGCTATGGCCTCCCTTATAATGCTTGTCTCTTGACAATTTGGAGAGAGATTTTTTTTTGTATTATGCTATGAGTGTGCATCGCCACCAATCCATCTAAACATCGTCTCAGAGGAGCAAAAACTTTGGGGTATCATTGCTGCTAAGAAACTAGGGCAAATTGTACTACATGACTAATTGCGGTCGGTTAATTAACAGAAACCAGGCTAAAATTATCACAAAACCGCCGAGTGGCCGGACCTCGGCACGCCCATCCCAGGAATAGTATGCCAAGGCATGGGATGTCAGTGCCCGAATACAAAGGAAGGAAAGGACTAGGAAGAAGAGACTGATCTTCATAGGTAGAATGCTTTAATGTTCTTGTGCAATCAAGCATGCACTTGTAGCATGCTATCTTTTCATCATTCAAATAAGATTGTAAATGATGCCTTCTAATTGACTTGATCTCGCAAAGAATGGGTTTACATAGAGTTTTACCACCAATATATATTGAATATAATCTAAATAAATGATGCCATTCTAACACCTTTAATAATGATATGCTATATTTTCTTGGTGTCGTGAAGGGAAAAAAGCTTTGTCTTCAATTCTATATTATATTAAGTATAAAACACATGATTTTCTGCAAAACAATGTTTTCATACAAATTTTATGAATGGCTTAAATGTCTTCATGATTTTCTCCACTATTTTTTTAAATATTAATGAACATTTTTTGAATGGATGAATGTTTTCATATAAATTTTATTAATGTCTTAAATGTTCTCATGATTTTCTCCACTACATTTTTCGAAATTAATGAACATTTTTTGAATGGATGAACTTTTTCTGTAATTCACAAACTTTGTGAACATTTTAAAAAATCATGAATAGTTTTTTTTGAATCGACGAACATTTCGTTCAAGTTCGTAAATATCTTTACATAGAGACCACGGCCTCAACGTTGGCGTGGCACTCGGCCGAACCCATGCGGGCGACAGTACGCCAATGAGCGGAGGTGGTGTCCTTGTTTTTCTTTCTTTTCTGATTTTTTCTTTATTCAAAATGTTTCGGATTTCAAAAAACTTGCATCTCAAAAACTTTTTGGGAATATGAAAAATGTTCAAAGATTACAAAAAAATATTTTAAATTACAAATTGTTTTATATTGGAAAAATGTTTTGAATTTCAAAAATAATCCTGGCTTTCAAAAACAGTGCACGCATTTGAAAAATGTTTCTGGATTTCAAAAGAAATTCACGAATTTAGAAAAGTGTAACCAAATTTAGAAAATTCATGAATTTGAAAATTATCCGAATTCCCAAAAAATTATAAAATTTGAAAAATATTCCATATTTTAAAACAATATTTAGTAATTTGGAAAAAAATCTTGTATTTAAAAAACTTTTCACTAACTTAAAATTTGTTCCTGTAATTCCAAAGGAAATATATGAATTTTCAAATTGTTCCTATATTAAAGAAAACATGAAACTGAAAGTGGAAAATATAAAATAGAAGAAAGTTGAAGAAAATTGAGAAAAGGAAAAAAGAAATGGTTCAGGGAAGGTTCTAGAACATTCCTAAAATAGGTGCAGAGAAATACCAGGAATGGGCGCGGCGAATTAAAGTTGCATCATGGTTCAGAAGGGTATGTGTTACGTCGCTATTGCCCGACCTAGGCGGTAAATAGGATCTGCCATCTCCTATTCCTCACATAGGGCGGCACAGGAGCAGCAAACGGCCACCCAGGAATAGTATGCCGAGGCAAGAGAATTATCTTCATAGGTAGAGTGCTTTAATGTTCTTGCCCGATCGAGTTTGCACGTCATTCCACTACTTGTAGCATGCTATCCTTTCCTCATTCAAATAGGATTATAAATGATGCCTTCTAATTGACTTGACCTCACAAAAGAAATGGTTTAGATAGAGTTTTACCACCAATATTTTCTTGGTGTGGTGAAGGGAAAAAAAGCTTTTTCGTCAATTCTATATTATATTAAGTATAAAATACATGTTTTTCTCCAAAACAATGTTTTCATACAAATTTTATGAATGTCTTAAATGTTTTCATGATTTTCTCCATATAAATGTTTCGAAATTAATGAACATTTTTTGAATGGATGAATGTTTTCACATAAATTGTATTTTATAATGTTCTCATTATTTTCTTCACTACATTTTTCGAAATTAATGAAAATTTTTAGTGGATGAAATTTTTCAGTAATTCACAAACTTTTTTTTTATTTTGTGAATATTAATCATGAATATGTTTTTAATTGATAAATATTTTGTTCAAATTTGTAAATATTTTTTAAATATGCACACAGATTTCTCAAAATCATTAACATTTTTTTTGAATCCATGAACATCTTATGATTTCTTGAACATTTTCTAAAATTTAAAACTTTTTTGAAATCCTGAATTATTTTAAAGAGGAAAAAACAATAACCAAAAAAAACAAAAGGCAAAAAAATGAAATGGAAAAACCAGGGTGCCTCAGCTCCGGATAGTAGTTTAGGTTACGGATTTTTAGTCCTCGTAGATGCGGCGCTCGGACAAATGGCGACGCTTCTTGTTTGAATTTGTCTTCCGGGTTCCGGTCGTCATCGAGTTCGTCTGTCTAGACATAGTTGGTGGAGTTCCAACATAGATTCCTGCTATCTCTTTGAGAATGTGTGGTTAGGGTTTCTTGTCATGTGGCCAGACTTGGTGTCAGATACTTCAGATCTATGCAAGGGTTCAACGGTGACGACTGATGCTTCAAGGTGCTAGTCATTAGGGCACATGCATGAGGACTTCCTAGCTGTCATCCACAAGGTCAAGCCAGGTCCGGTACGGGAGCGGTGACAGTAGTGGTCATTCGGTGGTCTCGGATGTTAGATAAAACGAGATCAACGAGACACAAGAGACACGGATTAAGGTGCAGAACCCTTGCGGGGGAAAACAACAAACGCATGAAGGCACAATTCACTATGATGAAGGAGTATTACAAGCACGAGGCGACATGCCGTATTTAAGTGCGACTACACGGGGAATATATGAGGGGCAATACATAAGAGTCCTTAGAGTCGTACACGTCGATGTCAATGCAATGCC
Source organism: Triticum urartu (assembly GCF_056163025.1). NCBI lineage: Eukaryota > Viridiplantae > Streptophyta > Magnoliopsida > Poales > Poaceae > Triticum > Triticum urartu. The sequence goes on along the minus strand of NC_141879.1, from coordinate 679,025,724 downwards.
CACACTGTTTGTACTACGTCTAGTCGAACGCGGTAGAATTTGAATCATAATTAAACATCGGAATCTCAATGTAAATTTTATTATGTTTGAGATTCTTTGTACTTTCGCTGAATTTTATAATAGACATGATGCTTTTCAAAAAACAAAACAGGAAAAACATTTGTGCGATGATACTTCCTTAGATGTTTTCAGTAGTGTATTTTCGGTAGCAGCACATGACGCTTTCAGGGACCGGCGGGACGCTGATAGACCGAGTCTCACTTTTATCGAACAGAAATAAAATGAACGAGGTGTCGCCGGCGCCATCTTTATTCAAACGATATGCCTGTCTCGCTAGCAAGGCTTGGTTGAAGAGGCGAAAATCTCTAAATCCCAAACCGCCCTTTATTTTATGTGCCAAAATTTTCGGCCAAGCCATCCAGTGCGTCTTCCTCTTGTCTTTTGAGGATTCCCACCAAAAATTATGTATCATCCTATTCAGATCATCACATACTGACATTGAAAATTTAAAGACATCCATTATATAAGTTGGAATAGCATGTATGACAGCTTGAATCATCGTCTCCTTGCCAACCAGAGAGAGGGTATCACCCAAGCAATAATACGTTTTAAAAGCCTCGACTGTAAGTTCTGAAATTTACCTCACGACATACCGCCATCAGGCGTAGACAACCCCAAATACTTTTCGTCAAAAGTCACCGTATTTACTTGTATGCAGTCCGGACACTCTCCTGGTTGTCCATCGAACATGACTCACCAAATAGTGCACTACATTTTGCCGGGTTTATACACTGTCCTGTGGCCCGCTCGTACATATTAAGTTCGTCATGTACATTTTTTGCTTGCTGCTCTTCCCCTTTAAAGAAGAGTAAGGTATCATCCGCAAAAAGCAAATGATACACACCGGGGGCTCGACGACATACTTGCAGAGGTGTGAAATGTCCTTTTTCCTCCCCATCTTTCAACAATGGAGAAAGATCAAAAAAAATGAAGAGAAGGATCACCTTGCCGAAGCCCACACGACGATGCAAATGAATTCAAGAGGGTTTCATTAAATTTAACAGTGTATCTCATCGAGGTGACGCATGTCATAATCCAATTCACCCAACAGCGAGCGAATCCCATCTTTTGCATCATTCGCTCCAAGAAGATCCAGTCTACCTTGTCATATGCTTTAGACAAATCCAATTTGTAAGCACAAAAACTTTTATTCAGGTCCTTTTCCTTCTGAATATAGTGAATGCACTCAAATGCTATCAATGCATTATCAATGATCATCCGTCCGGGGACGAAGGCACTCTGCTCAGGCGATATAATCTCATCCAGAATAGGCCTCAATCAGTTAACCAAACATTTAGTCACTACCTTGTAGATGACGTTACACAAACTGATCGGCCCGAACTTCGTGAGCCGCTCAGGGTTTTCAACCTTGGGAATGAGAATTATGGATGTGTTGTTCACCCCCTCGGGCATGACTCCTGTCAAAAAAAATCCTTAACCCCGGTAGTCACTTGCTCTCGCATGACAGACCAGTTCCTTTGGAAGAAACGGGCAGGAAAGCCATAAGGCCTCGGAGCCTTGTGCGGTACAATCTGAAAAAGTACATCCGCAATCTCCTTATCCGTAAACTCTGCACACATGCCATCATTCATTTGGTCAGTAAGACGTGTATTAATTAAGTTAATCACTTGATCCGCACACAGGGTAGAATCAGCAGCAAACAAATTTGAGAAATATGAAGTAGCCATAGCCTCATGATCCTTGTGTGTTACCCATGTATCATCAACAAGTGATTTTATGCGATTTTTTCGGGCGCGCCATACCGCTTTCCGGTGAAAGAATTTCATGTTACAATCGCCTTCCCGTAGCCAATCAACTCGGGATCGTTGCATCCAGAGCATCTCTTCATTCATCCTATCCATGGCCTCCGTAATCTCCTTTCTATCTGCATTCATAGACGTGAGCTCTTTCAAACGAGATTGAGACTTGTTAATTTCCTTAATAACATTACCAAACTTTTTGTGACTCCAATCTTGCAGTTTTTTCATCATATTTCCCAAACTAGAAGCAATATCGCCCAGATTTAGCATGGTACCCATATGACAACCCAAGTATTCGTAATTACCTCTGGGAGAGTTGGATCTCTCTCCCACATCACCTCATACTGACGACACCTCTTGCCTGACACTGGTGGTGGCTCCTCCAGCACACACCGTAGCAAGATAGCTAGGTGGTCCGAACTAGGCATAACAATGTGCTCCACCTTGGCACTCTCAAAGATGTCACACCATGAGTTGTTGGCGACAGCCCGGTCGAGTCGGACTTTAACATTTGCCCGTCCACCTCGACGGTTGTCGAATGTATATGGCAAGCCTGCAAAACCAAGATCACCCAAACCACAAACTTCTAGAACATCACGAAAGTCTATCATCTGACCTGCCAACCGCGGCGATTCGGAGAAATGTTCAAAGCTCCACATGGCTTTGTTGAAATCACCGACCACCACCCATGGCATGTCGGCCTGAAGGTGAAGATCCCGGAGAAGCGACCATGTGTGATGACGGTCCTCCGTCCGGGGCTCACCGTAGATGCAGGTAAGCATCCAAGGTGGCTCACCCACCGCAGCAGTCACGTACGCATCAATATATCTTTCATTTATATCTTTTACATCAAGGCTCAACGACTCATGCCAGTACAAAGAGAGACCACCACTAAGAGCAACACTATCAACAGCTTCACACCCACTTAAACCTAATCGAGCACGATACCTCTTCATTTTATTTTTAGACTGCCTAGTTTCACAAAGAAAGATGATACTAGGGGAATGAGCCTGCACTAGACTCACAAGGTGACGAACTGTTCGAGGGTTCCCTCCCCCCGGCAGTTCCAGCTTAAGATATTCATTGCTCCTGACGGGGCTCCGTCGGCCCCGTCAGGTTGCCGGCGGCCCCAAGGCCGGCTGCCTCCACAGTGTTGGTCTCCTCCTTCATATCCTGGTCATGAAGCTCCTCTCCATCCTTGGCCTGCTGCCCTTTTGGTATCCCTTCGGTTTTGCGTTTTTTTAGTGTACAGGAAAGCAAAGGGTCAGCGAAGGTGGTTGTATTAGCATACACCACCATGGCTTGGCTGCCATCCACTTCCCCTGGACATATCACATGGTCATCTCCTGCATTGTGTTTGCCCATAGTGGACAAGTCATCAGATAGCTCTGCATTGGCCATCTTAGCTTCATATGATAGATCACGTAGCAGTGGACTGATGTCCGAGCTTCTGGGTTTGGGAGGCGTCACATCCTGGCCGCCCTTGCTTGCATTCAGACTTGTGGCAGCAGTAGCTTTGGACTCATTTTCTTCCAACTCGCCATCACCACCATCAAACATGTTACGCATCTGTTCTGCCAGAAATTCATCAACGACCGCGTTTCCACTGTTTTTCCAACCGGGCTCGCACCCCTTTTCATTAATTTTGCAATCAACGGAAATACAATGTTCCAGAAATTCTCTAGGAAACAAACCCAAAATAAGACTGAAAGGGGAGGAGCGAGCTAGAACATCAACATGAAACCCACCGCAAAAAAACCCTAAAACGGATCAGCCGCCATGGGACGAAAACCTGACGACACTGACTAGCCACTACCCTAACCACGGAGCAGAGTACAAAAAACCTGAGAGACTACACACCTACTCAGGGACAAAATATCTCCCAACATCACAGAACTTCCAGAGTGGGCATCAAACCCCAGTGGACTGGTAAACGTGCAGATTAGCCGATCTGGATCCCATCTCCATCCCTCAAGAGCATCACACCTCGCGAGTGAGACCCGTCCGCCAGAGCTGCTGCCGCATAAGCCAACCTCTTCACGCCAGCCTGAAACTTTGACCTATCTTCTTCTTTCAGCAATCCTGCCCAATACAACATAAAAGAGCACGAACTGAAAACAGCCTCTAGCGAAGTACGAGCATTATAATTGTCGAACGTGACTTTATTTCGAAGACACCAGATCCCCCAACACATAGCAGCAATAATCATCATATACAATCTTTTTCCTCCTGGGAAAAAAATTATATAACCATGCCCAACATTGCCATAGAGACCGAGGGCAGCAAGAAGCTCCAGCCGTAATACCCAGGGTCCCCAAACCGTTCGAGCAAGCGAACATGTAAAGAACAAATGATTTGCAGTTTCCATGTTAGTGCAGAAAGAGCAAATAGGACTCCCGGGACAATTCCTCTTCCATAAATTATCCCGAATAAGCACAGCATTTTGAAATAGCTGCCACAGAAATATTTTGATTTTCAATGGGATACTAGCTTTCCAGATCCACTTAAAGTTAGGACCAGCTAAATCCCTCTCCAACCATTCATATACAAATTTAGTAGTAATCTTTTTTTCTTATCGAGATTCCAGAACACAGTATCAGGGGTACTGTTTAAGGCAAAAAAAATTGCCTCAGATACCACCCACTCCCACTGATCATTAACCTCCCCAAACAGCCTGCGTCTGAAATCCATCTTGTATTTTTTGCCACAAAATCGGCAATAGTACCATCCTGATCCTGACAAATGCTGAACATGATAGGAATTTTTTCACGCAAGGGGGAAACATCTAACCATGGAGCATGCCAAACCCTAGCCAAGTTTCCACTATTAATCTTGACAGCCCCCCTGCCATATATGTCTCCTTGACTTTCATAATTGCTTTCCACCAGGGGGACTCCGAAAAACGACTACGAATATTGGCTACAGTTTTGTTTCTGAAATATCTGGCACGAATAATTCGCTGCCATAGCCCATCACTAGTTTGAAGCTTCCACCACCATTTAGTCAAAAGACTAATGTTCTGCTTATGGAGATCCTTGATCCCCAGCCCACCTATTCTTTTCGAACGGCAAACCCTAGTCCATTTAACCATATGGTAAGCAGACGCAGACTTTGGAAACCCTTGATCCCAAGCCCACATATTCCACTGTTGTACTCTAGTGTTTGCATGTTACGGCGAGCTGACGCGGCCGGACCCCATACCACTAGCGTCTGCATTCGCGGGTTCAGCGCCGTAGGGGCCAAAGTTCCCCCGTTAGAAGGCTTCGGGCGGGCGGCGACCGCAGAGGGTGCCCCATTATCGCCCCCACCATCCTTTGGGTTCCCTTTGGCCAGGCTCGACTTCGTTCCCACACGGGCGTCATAGACGCAGACTTTGCGACTGGGGACGACGGCGGCCCAGCTCCTAGGTTAGATCGATCTGGAGGCTTTGACGGCTTCTGGTGCTTCACGGCTTCCACCCCAGGCTGCTTTATGTAGACAGAATCATCCGATTCATTGTGCGAGGGGACATGAAGCCCTAATCGATCTGGGTAACGTGAGCCTCCTGGATTCCTTTCAGACCTCGACTTTGGCTTAGCAACGGCAGGACCGCTATGACCCGAGAGGGTGCGCGATCTGTGGGCGGACGGGGACGCGACGGTTCCATCATCTCACCAAGGCAGAGACATGGAGGACGAGCCACCCGCGGCCGGAACGGCGCCCGACGGCGGTGGCGGCGGGGCGATCGCCCCCTGATCGTCAGGGGCGCGAAACCCTAGCATCCTGCTTTTTTCCTTAATTTTACAGTTCTCTGATTTCCATTTCTACCTTCTCAGCTAGCAGATCCCCTAAACTTAATCCCTCAAACCAACGACCCCTCATGGAAACCTCTCATCATCTTTGTCTTCCTTCTTCCTTTTTCCTTCTTCTTTCTTCTTCCTTGCACAAGGACAACAATGATTTCTCTGTACTAGAGGATGTCCATGAGCTAGCTAGGGCCTATGATTGAAGATCCACAAAAGTAATTTGACAGTCGCAGCGAGGGCGACGTACGCGTGCAACGAAGGAGTCGAGAACATAGGCGTAATTCGCCTTCCACGGGCGACGATTTGAGCACTTCTTCGTGTGAATGAGTTCTTCCCCTCTTCTCCTAGTGGCACGAAGGCATGGTCCAAAATGCAACGAATAACCAGATCTATGAAGGCTGGCTGACAACCATGGTTCTATGTACGTAGAAACTGTTGATGAGTTTTTCTCTATATGTGCCACGAGTATTGTAATCTCTGGTAGAGTTGTTTGGGTGACCCCCTCGCGTCGCTCCCGCGAGCGATTGAGGGGGCGAACCCTAGCCGACGGGGCTAGTCTGCCGCCTCCAGCTCCCTCCCTCGCCGCCGCCGGTGTGCGCCGCCGATCCGGCGGCATAGGGAGCGGATTTCGCTTCTCCTCATTCGATGTCGTGCGATGCGGGACGACTGCTTCAGCGACGTCGTCATGTGGATCCAAGGCACGGCGGAGCGGAGGCTCCCAACGCCGGCGCGTGGTGGCGCGGGTGGAGATTGGCTAGGCGTGGCGTGCCGGTCGGCTGGACGTGGCTAGAAGATGAAGGTGGGGTTGGGCGTGGCCCGTGGCGGTGCGGCGGTGGCGTTCAACCCGGATCCTGTATTGGCGGTGGCGACAGCGGCGGTTGGCCCAGATCCGCCCATGGTGGTGGCGGCGTCCCTCCGACGGGGATTGGGCCAGGTGGTGAGTCCTTGTGGCGGCACCGGTGGTGGTGGATCTTGGGATCCCGTGTCCGGGCTTGTCACAGGATGCGCATGGCGGCCTGAGCTTCCTCTGGCGTCGATGGCGCTCGATGCGTGATTGCGGCGGCGATTACCATTGTATGGGCGACGACATCGGCTGGCGTGACGGTGAGTTCTCCTTGTATTGCCCGGAATTGGGGCGGCGAACTCCGGGGTCGTGTGGGCGACTCGGAGTCCGGATCTCGAGATGGTGACGGCATTTTGAGGCTGGTGGCGGTATGGGACGTCCCTTCCATCAATAGACCGGGTTCGATGCAGCTCGGCGGGTGCCACATGTGCCTCTTTTGGAGTTGTCGGGCGGTGCCTATCGTCGGCAGTGAAGCCACCGGTGGATGTGCTACCGGCGGATGCTACGCACGACGTCTTATATGGAGACGTCAAGTCATGCCTGTTACCGGCAGGTGATGCACGGTGGCTCTGGCGGAGGTGTCAAGTTTAGCATGTTGTTGTTGGATCAAAGGTGGTGCGACAGTAGCGGGAGGCAGGCGGTATGGGACGTCTTTGTCTTCTGTTGTCTCCTCCAGAGGTATCCAGCTATTGAGGCGTCGGTAGCCGGATAAAGATGGATTGTACAGACGCCTTCGACGATGAGCTTTTGCACTCCGATGGAAACAGAAGATCTCTGATCGGACTATGCCGTCGCGCGCCTGCGTCATGTCCTTGCTGAAGGTGGTGGGTTGAAGCTTTGCTTTGGGGACGAGAATCCGAAGATCAACCTTGTGGTGACTCGCCATCATCGGTGCACGTGCAGCGATTCCTTCTTGAAGGCGTAGCCTAGGAGTTGTATTTTTTTCGTTTTATGTTGTGTCTTGTATCATAGGGTTAGTGGCTATCTGAAGGAGTTACTGTCGTGAGGTTACAGCCTCAGAGTTTGTTTTTCGTTTTCTTTCCGGGTCGATCATGTTCGACTGGTGGATTTTGCACTATTAATAATATATGGCTGCATGCATCGTCCTGATGCAGAGGCCGGGGAATATCCTCCTTTAAAAAAAGATTTCACCAATGGAAATGCCAAGATTTTGCCGACTTCAGTTGTAGCCAGATATGATGATTGACTTCATGTTTTTAGTGTCAATATACATACTTTACTTGCACAAATTACTTTACATGTTCTGCTGTGTTACTGTACACTTTAATCACACAACTATGTATCTTTACTCCAGTACATATTTATCCACTGTTTGTATGTGTGGTGCTCACCTTCTGAATAACTTGTGAGAGACGAAGAAGCCGAGTGAGAAAGCAGCGATGGTGATGGCGACCACCTCCTTATTGTTCGTTGCCTTCTCCACCACGCTGTTGTCAGACCTAGCGCTCGTGCTCACACGAGAGAGACAGAGGAAGACGATGATGTTTTTGTGCCGCGTTTAACCTTGCAGCTTTTCTGCTCTGTATTTCTCCTCTTATTTAGCTATTACAACGCTAACTGAAACCGGAAAATAAGCCACGCCCGGGTCGTGAGCACTGCCATCCCAGCGTTCCCCGCACATCCCTCGCGATGCGGCCATGACCGTCTAGTTCGTGCCATCCCACGATTGGGTCAGGGCCGCGGAGAAACCTAACAAACTACGACCGAGACGCAGCTCGGATTATTTGAACTGAAAACAAGTTTCTCTGACGAAACTGACGGAGACCAAAACTACACCTATATCTGTCGAAACTGAAAACGAACTTCTGCAGCTAATTAACTGACAATCTCCCCCTTAATCAGTTGCTGATGTTGATCATGCCCGGCTTCTCCCGCAGCTCCTGGAACTTCACCCGAGGCAGTGCCTTGGTCAGAACGTCAGCCAGTTGCTCGTCGGTGTGGACGTGATCGACGGCGATCCTCCCGTCTTGCACACACTCGCGGATGAAATGAAACCGCGTCTCAATGTGCTTCGTTCTGTCGTGGAAGATAGGGTTCTTGCAGTGTTGGATTGCTGACTTGTTGTCGATGAGGAGTGGTGTTGCGCCTCCCGAATCACCTAGCAGATCGCCAAGCATCCGCCGGAGCCAGACGCCCGTGCACGCGGCTGCAGTAGCCGCCATGTACTCGGCTTCACAGGATGAGAGAGCGACCACCTTCTGCTTCTGGGACTGCCATCTGATCACGCTCCCCCCAAAAACAAACACCGTCCCGGATGTGCTCTTCCTGTCATCAACATCTCCGACGAAGTCCGCGTCACTGTACCCGACCAGCCGCGGCTCTGCTTCTCCTCTCTTGTATCTGCACCCAAAGTTCAGGGTGCCTGGAGCATACCTCAGCAGCTGTTTCACCGCCACCCAGTGCTCTGTCGTGGGCGCCTCCATGAATCTGCTGACGAAACCAACCGCGTAGGAGATGTCTGGTCGCGAATGCACCAGGTAACGAAGGTTGCCCACGATGCTGCGGTAGAGCTTTCTGTCCACCGACGGGTTCGTGCTCTCCTTGCTTAGTTTCAGGCGCGGCTCCATCGGGATGTGCACAGGATTGCAGTCTGTCAGCCTAGCCTTGTCCACGATCTTGGCTGCGTAGTTCGCCTGCTTGAGGGTGATCGCATCGTCTCCCTGGTGCACTTCGATGCCGAGATAGTAGCTTAGCAAGCCGAGGTCACTCATGGAGAAGACAGACTTCATCTGCTGTTTGAACTGAACAATGGCCTCCAGGCTTGACACAGTGACGATGAGGTCGTCAACGTAGATGCCCAGCATCAGCCGCTCGTTGCCGTCGCACCGCATGTACACGGCGTGTTCAAATGGGCTCCTTTGAAAACCCAGTGACACCAGTGTCTCGTCCAGCTTGATGTTCCATGCACGCGGCGCCTGGCAGAGCCCGTACAGGGCCTTGGAGAGTCGGAGCACTTTCTCTTCTTCACCAGCGCGCTCAAATCCCGGTGGCTGTACCACATACACCTCCTCTTGCAGATCTCCATTAAGGAAAGCAGATTTGACGTCGAGGTGGTGAACTTCCCAGTCTGCCTGCGCGGCGATCGCGAGCAGCAGCCGCACGGATTCGAGCCGCGCCACTGGAGCAAAGACTTCGTCATAGTCCACGACCGGGCGCTGTGCATATCCCTTGGCGACGAGCCTCGCCTTGTGCTTGACAATCTCGCCGGCGGAGTTATTCTTGAGCTTGAACACCCACTTCACCCCGATCGCCTGCTTGCCCGGCGGGAGCGTGGTGAGCGTCCAAGTGTTGTTGTCGTCGATGGACTGCAGCTCATCCAGCATGGCCGCCCGCCAGGGTGCATGTGGCTCCGCCTCCTCAAACGTGTTGGGCTCCTCTCCAGCCACAAGGAGCAGCTCGGCCGGGTCCAGAGTCATCGGCTCAGCTTCCTCAAGGACGGTGTCGACTGCGCGGTAGCGACGCGGCGCCTCACGGGTGCCCAAAACAGTGTCCGGCGTGGCTCCAGGAGGAGGTGAGACGTACCCGTCCCCCACGCACTTTCCCTTGTACACCACATGTTCAGGAGTGTGGGCGTGTATTGGCGTGTCCCCGCGCACCGCGGACGCGGGCGACGCACCCCCAGGTGGAGTGTGGGCGCGCACCGGCGTGTCTGGACTCGCCAGGGTCGCGGGTGTTGCCCTTGCCTGCTCCGGCTGCTGTGTCAGGGCCATCGTGGCGCGAACTCGATGACGAACGTGCCCTCCCCCGGAGTCGCTGTCTGCCAATTAAAAGGATCGATATGGTTGACTAGAGGCGGGGTGAATAGGCAACTAACAATTTTTAGCTTTTCTTTAGCAATTTAAACTTTGCATCAAAGTAGGTTGTCTAGATATGCAACTAGATGAGCAACCTATATGATGCAACACGAATAGGAACACAAGCAAGCAAGATATATGAAACAAATAAGCTAAACAAGTAAAGGCATGAGATAACCAAGAGTGGAGACGGTGGAGACGAGGATGTGTTGCCGAAGTTCCTTCCCTTTGAGAGGAAGTACGTCTCCGTTGGAGCGGTGTGGAGGCACAATGCTCCCCAAGAAGCCACTAGGGCCACCGTTATCTCCTCACGCCCTCACACAATGCGAGATGCCGTGATTCCACTATTGGTGCCCTTGGAGGCGGCGACCGAACCTTTACAAATGAGGTTGGGGAAATCTCCACAACTCAATTGGAGGCTCCCAACGACACCACGAAGCTTCACCACAATGGACTATGGCTTCGCGGTGACCTCAACCGTCTAGGATGCTCAAACACCCAAGAGTAACAAGATCCGCAAGGGATTAGTAGGGGGAATCAAATATCTCTTGGTGGAAGTGTAGATCGGGGCCTTCTCAACCACTCCCGAGCAAATCAACAAGTTTGGTTGGCTAGGGAATGAGATCGGGCGAAAATGGAGCTTGGAGCAATAATGGAGCTTTAATGGTGGAAGAGGTGAGTCAACGGGGAAGAAGGAGACCCTTTATATAGTGTGTGGAAAAGATCCAACCGTTACCCACCAACTAGCCCGCGGCCAGCGGTACTACCGCAAGGCCGCGCGGTACTACTGCTTGCAACCAAGCGGTACTACCGCACGGCAGTGCGGTACAACCGTACCGTCCCACGGTACTGCCGCGACCCCAGCATAGAAACAGACGCAAGCTGGGGGCGGTACTTCCGCACGCGTGGTACTACCGCGCCCCCCATGCGGTAGTACCGCAAGGCAAAAGTCCCAGCCAGGGGGAAGGGGAACTTCCGTGCCTACTTCCGCAAATGAACGGAAGTAGCAAAAACCCGACACGGTAGTACTGCCGAGGGACTGTACTACTGCCTGACCGCATAGCGCGGTACTACCGCATGGTGAAAGCGGTACTACCGCGGCAGGTGTGGATGTAAGAAATTACATCCGCTCCTACTACCGCAAAGGGGCGGCACTAGCCTAGTGGGCAGCGGTAGTGCGGCTCCAGGGGAGCGGTACTACCGTGAGCACCAGCGGTACTACTGCGCCATCGCGCGGTACTACCGTGGATGCCTACGGTACTACCGTTGATCCAGGAGCAGTACTACCGCAACCACAACAGCAGCCAGTCAAAGGAGGCAGGAAAAACGGAGGAAGCTCCAAGGAAGAAGGAGGGGATAAAAGGAGACATGTACGTGATGATTCCACCCAAACCTTTCCAATGCGGACCCCCTCTTAATAGTACGGCTTTCCTACGACTCAAATCCACCAAAAAGAAACGTAGAAAAGACGCCGTCTTCGTCAGTCTTCGAGGGGCACCCAATCGTCTTGTGCCTAGCAAAGAAGTGTCTGGAAAACTCATGGCACACGATTAGTCCGCAAATGCGTTGTCATCAATCACCAAAACACTTAGGGATAAATATGTCCTTACAATCTCCCCCTTTTTGGTGGATTGATGACAAAACGGGATTTGCACAAGGAAAAATACTATTAAGTAAAAGCAAACCCCTCCTCTCTATAATATAGACGGGCTCCCCATAAATGTGTGCCACCTAGATGAGCACGAATACTAGGAACAGAGCTCCCCCTATATTATAGAGACAAGGCAAATTTATCACTAGACAAGATAGTACAAACATAAGATAACTAAGATAGATAGAGTGCATATGTATTACACCATATGGAGGATAGGTTTCGAAGGCACAAACCGAACAAAAGCAAACGAGGCAAACGAGGTCCAAACGACAAAGCAAACAAACACACCAAGCACGGCACAACGCAAATCCCTACACTCTCTCCCCCTTTGGCATCAAGACGCCAAAAAGGAAGAGAGGACACCTACACACACGGGGTGGCTCAGGCAGAGAAGTCGTCCCACTGCTCCTCATGCTCCTCGTCAGACTCAGCGGTGGGGATAGTCTCCTCAATGTCATCCTCTGAACTGGTCCACTTGTAGCCCTGCTTTGACATCCAGGCAGCCTCAGGTGTGATGACGTCCTCAAACCCGCCAGACACATCCTCTCCAAAGAGCCTCATCACCTTCTTGTCACGGCGGTGACTCTCCTTGTCAGTCACGTGAGCCCTGTACTGTCCCTTCACCTGCATGCAGAAGAGAGACTTCATCTTGTCCTTTAGCTTCTTGGCCCATGACGGCTCAGAGGAAGAAGTGGTGGACCTAGCAGCATGGTCCTCAGCAGCAGTCTCAGCAGCAGCAGCCTCCCCCTCACCAGCAGCCCTCCTAGCAGAAGATGCCTCAGCACGGGTAGTGGTGTTGGCCCAGTTGGGCTTGACGCGGAGGCTGATGGACTCATGGCGAATCCAGTCTGGAGCAAGGAACTCATCACCTGGATACGTCTTCTCCCAAGTGGTGGAGAGCAGCAGAAACAGGTACGGTTCATAGATAGGTACCTTGCGAGTGAACACCGCAAACCGAAGCTCACACCACATGATGTGTGAGACATCAAGTGGCTGAGTCTGAGAAGTACGTGCCTCTGCACACAAGAGCAACATGTCCACTAGATATGCATGAACCTTGTCCTTGTCGCCAATGCGTGGGAACAGAGTGTTGCGGAAGATGCAATGCATGATATCTAGAAAGGAGTTCAACACCCAAGATGACTTGCCATTGGGGAGTACCTTCTCAACAAGGAAGGGCTGAAGCTGGTTCTTGTTGGCAGACTCAGAGTTGGCATGGGGGCGAACGCCAACGGGGGTGTGAAGCCCGTCATCAGGAATGTGCAGCAGATCCATGAACTCTTTCCATGTAGCAGACAGCTGACGGCCATTGGTCATCCAGGTCATCCTCCGCTCCTCCCCGGGATGAAAGTACACTGAGGCAAAGAACTGACAAATAAGCTCAGGGTCATAGTCAAGGTGAAAGGAGATCACCGGCTCAATAGCAAACTGCTCCACCAAGTCCAGAGCCTCTCCAAAATAGTCACGAAACTTGTCTTTCCGCAGGTGATGCATGTCTATCCACTTGACATCCACGAAGGTATTCTGCTTGTTCTTGATCACATCCAGATAGATGAGAGCCTGTTGCTTGGTCCAGAACAACTCGGTGCCTCTGAGGATAGCCCGAGGATTCACATAGGGATTGATCTTTCGGCGCTCGACATACTCAGTGGTTGAAATCTCGTCCATGCCCTTAGCCGGTTCCTTTTGCTTGCTGGCAGTGGTCTTGACATTGCGCTTGGGGGCATTGGAGCCCTCTGGGGCTTCATCTTGGGGGTTGCGCTGACGCTTGGAGCCAGTGTCACGACTGGGATTGGAACGGCGAGAGCCACCACCTGAGACACAGAACACAAAAACACCCACAACAGCCAAGAGAGATTAATGCAAAGACCACAACAAAGCAAGTGAAACAAGTAGAAAGCACACATGAGAAATGCCTAGAGAGAGATTTGATCCCTACGGTAGTACTGCCAAGAGCTGCGGAGCTAAGAGAGTAGTACGGCTCTTAGACGCGGTAGTACCGTGCAAGATCACGGTAGTACCGGGTGTAGGAGCGGTAGTACGACCTTAGCGCCGCGGCCGGCGCGGTAGTACCGCGTCTGCGGAGTGGTAGTACCGCACGGTACGGTAGTACCGCACCTGACGGGCGGTAGTACCGCAAGAGCGGCAGTACCGCACATCGGGCACGGTAGTACCGCACCGCGTCAGATCTGAACTGGTTCAAATCTAAGAAAGCCCGCGAAACCACGGCGGTACTACGGTTGGACAAAGCTACCACAAGACAGCATATCAAGTATGTTTCCTACGCATCACGACTCTCCTACATCCTACTCTTGCATAGATTTGGCCTAAAATCTCAAGAACGACAAGTTTCTCCCCAAAAGCCTAGAAGCAAGAGAACAGCCAAGAAAAAAGGGATTTGGGGAAAAACCTTGGTCCATGGCAAGAGGAAGTGGTGGGGAACGATCCCACCGGTCGGAATCCGAGGAGAGTGGCCGGAGACGGAGATCCGGTGAGGGCCTCCGGCGCCGTTCTTGAGAGGGAGAGATGTGGAGAGAGAGACAATGAATGGGTATGGGGAGTTGGAACTCCCCTGCCCGAGTCATAACCCCCACGCGCCCTTGACGGCGCGATAGTACCGTTCCCAGCCACGGTAGTACCGCACGGTGCGGTACTTCCGAAGTACCGCACCAGAGCGGTAGTACTGTGCTGTGGCGCGGTAGTACCGTGCCTCCCAAAGCGGTAGTACCGCGCCCAGACGTGGTAGTACCGTGGGCTCAAGAAGATGCATGTTTCGAGCACGAAAAACTGGATCTTTGCACAAACCACTCCGAGCCAACACGACACCACAAGACCACGCAACACACAAAACCAGAAAGGCACACGGCAAACGAACCAACCACGAGACACCACCTCTCCAAAAGAGAGGGCAGTGGCCGTAGCCACCTATGTTTGAGTCAATTGGTATGGCATCGCGAAGAATTATCCTTGGGTCCATGACCAAAACTCATCTTTGAAGCACAAGTACCATCAAACATGGCTAATGTGAAAGACTTGATTGATTTATGCAAAATGAGGGGAGGGAGAGTTCACTGGGAGAACATCACTCCCCCTATGTCCATGCCTACATCTAAATAGGACAACACGTTGAGTATGGTGGGGTGTGCAAGGGTTCAAGCAACATTGCTCGAATCGATGATATTTAGCTCGTGCCTTAACTCGCGAAATCTTGCTTCATCCAAGGGCTTCGTGAAGATATCTGCAAGGTTATCATGGGTGTTGACGTAGTTGAGCTCGATCTCTCCTCGCCTAATGTGATCCCGGATGAAGTGATACCGGATCTCAATATGCTTCGTCTTGAAGTGTTGCACCGGGTTGAGAGAGATCTTGATGGCACTTTCATTGTCACACCAAAGAGGCACTTTGTCACAAGTGACACCATAATCCTTTAAAGTTTGCCTCATCCATAAGAGTTGTGCACAACAACTACCGGCCGCCACATACTCCGCTTCGGTGGACGAGAGAGACACACAACTTTGCTTTTTGGAAGACCAACTTACCAAAGAGCAACCAAGGAATTGGCACCCTCCGGAAGTGGACTTCCTATCCACTTTGTCTCCCGCCCAATCGGAATCCGAGTACCCTACAAGCTTGAAGTTTGATCCTCTTGGGTACCATAAGCCAAAGTTTGGGGTATGAGCCAAATATCGAAAGATTCGTTTGACCGCCACATAGTGACTTTCCTTAGGTGCGGCTTGAAACCGTGCACAAATTCCCACACTCAACATGATGTCCGGTCTAGATGCACAAAGGTAAAGCAAGGATCCAATCATGGAACGATATACCTTTTGATCCACCACTTTACCATTGGGATCTAAGTCAAGTTGGCACTTGGTGGGCATTGGAGTGGAAGCTGGCTTGACGTCACTTAGCTTGAATCTCTTGAGCATGTCTTGAGTGTATTTGGATTGATTGATGAAGGTTCCTTCTCTTCTTTGCTTCACTTCGAACCCTAGAAAGAACTTCAACTCTCTCATGGAGGACATCTCGAACTTTGAGGTCATGAGAGCGGCAAATTCCTCATTGAAAGCTTTGTTAGGAGAACCAAATATAATATCATCAACATATAATTGGCACACAAACAACTCCCCTTTGACCTTCTTAGTAAAAAGAGTGGGGTCGATTAGCCCAACTTCAAAACCATGGTCTTGTAACAACTCGGTAAGGTGGTCATACCACGCACGTGGGGCTTGTTTAAGGCCATAGAGTGCCTTATTGAGTTGATACACATGATCGGGAAAGTAGGGATCCTCGAACCCGGGGGGTTGCTTGACATAAACCAATTCATTAATGGGACCATTAAGAAAAGCACTCTTCACATCCATTTTTTGTAACTTAAAGTTATGATGAGAAGCATATGCAATCAACATGCAAATGGATTCAAGACGAGCAACGGGAGCAAAGGTTTCACCTTAGTCGATACCCTCGACTTGGGAGTAGCCTTG
Source organism: Triticum urartu (assembly GCF_056163025.1). Classification (NCBI taxonomy): domain Eukaryota; kingdom Viridiplantae; phylum Streptophyta; class Magnoliopsida; order Poales; family Poaceae; genus Triticum; species Triticum urartu. Next base: position 679,009,322 of record NC_141879.1, on the reverse strand, counting down.
TGCTACCAAACGAGCCTTGTTGCGAATGATAATCCCATGGGCATCTTGCTTGTTCTTGAATATCCACTTGGTTCCAATGACATTGTGGTTCCCCATTGGCCTTGGCACCAATCTCCACACTTTGTTGCGCTCGAAGTTGTTGAGTTCTTCGTGCATGGCATTGAGCCAATCCGGATCTTCTAGCGCCTCATAGACCTTGTGGGGTTCCACATAAGAGACAAACACGTGATGCTCACAATAATTTGCTAATTGTCTATGAGTGCTTACCCCCTTTCTTAAGCTTCCAAGCACATTCGTCATGAGATGATCCTTGGTGGAGAGCTTGGAAGCAACCTTGGCGGCACGACACTCTAATTCCTCCTCGGTGGTGAGTTGAGGAGCGGTTACTTGATCATCTTGAGCACCGTCATGAACTTGTTCTTGATCTTGAACTTGCTCGGGGGAGAGAACTTGACCTTCGGCATCACTTGGTGTGTCCACACCGTCTTGAGTATGATCTTGCCCTTGGTCTTGTTCATGAGGTTAAGGGCCTTCACTTTGTTCTTCGGAAGCTTGTGGGCCTTGGGTTGGTGATGGCTCCACTTGAGTGGAGCATTGTCCTTCTCCTTCGGCCACAAGGGGTTCCTTAATGGGTAGGATGAAACCAACACCCATTCTTCATATGGCTTGAGGAGGAATTTCATCACCTACATCACAAGTGCCACTTTGCTCCACTTGGGAGCCGTTATTCTCATCAAACTCCACGTTACACGTCTCCTCAATAAGTCCCATGGATTTATTGAGGACACGGTAAGAATGAGAGTTTGTAGCATAACCAACAAATATGCCCTCATAAGCTCTAGCCTCAAATTTAGACAACCGAACACCTTTCTTGAGAATGAAATACTTACACCCGAATACCTGGAAGTACTTGAGGTTGGGCTTGTTACCGGTGAGTATTTCATATGGAGTCTTGTTCAAGCCCTTGCGGAGGTAGAGCCGATTTGATGCATGACACGCGGTGTTGATGGCTTCGGCCCAAAAGTTGTACGGAGACTTGAACTCCGCCATCATGGTCCTTGCCGCATCCATCAACTCCGGTTCTTCCTCTCCGCAACACCGTTTTGTTAAGGGGTGTAGGGTGCGGAATATTGATGCTTGATTCCCTCGTCACTAAGAAACTCATCCAAGGTGTAGTTCTTGAACTCGGTGCCGTTGTCACTTCTTATTGTCAATATCTTTGCATTGTGTTGACGTTGTGCTTCATTTGCAAAGTCAATGACGGTTTGTTGGGTCTCGCTCTTCCTCTTGAAGAAATACACCCACGTGTACCTTGAGTAGTCATCCACAATCACCAAGCAATACTTCCTACCTCCAAGACTATCGAAGGATGGAGGCCCAAAGAGATCCATGTGAAGGAGCTCCAAAGGCCTCTTTGAATAAATGATAGTCGTGGGAGGGTGAGCCTTCTCATGTAGCTTTCCTTCGATACAGGCACTGCAAGCACGATCTTTAGCAAAACTAACATTCGTTAGTCCACGGACATGGTCCCCCTTGAGGAGACTTTGCAAAGATCTCATATTGACATGGGCTAAACGGCGATGCCAAAGCCATCCCACATCAACTTTAGCCATATGCATGTCGCGGTCTTAGTGGGTCACTCCGAAAAGTTAATCACATATAGACCGTTCTCGACATGCCCAACAAAGGCTACTTTAAGAGTCTTGCTCCACAATAGGGCCACGGTATCGATATCAAAGAAAGTGGCAAAGCCCATGATAGCAAGTTGACGAACGGAAAGTAAATTGTATGCAAGGGACTCAACAAGCATGACCTTCTCGATCGTGAGATCATGAGAGATGACCACCTTGCCAAGTCCCAATACCTTAGAAGATGTTGTGTCACCCCACTCGACATTGGTGGGCATAGATGGAACCTTGTGTACGTCCACCACCAAGTCCTTGCTTCCGGTCATATGATTTGTAGCTCCGCTATCGAGCAACCATGATCCCCCACCGAAAGCAAACACCTACAAGAGATCAATGCTTGGTTTTAGGTGCCCATTTTGTAATGGGTCCTTTGATGTTAGTAACAAGGGTTTTTGGAACCCAAATAGACCATTCAATGTATTCATGAGGAGAACCAACAAATTTGGCATAAACATGCCCATCACTAGCACGGCATAACACATAAGAATGGTTAAAATCGCCGGCTTTGTTGAGAGGGATGGCATTGCCCTTCTTGACATTGTTCTTCTTCTTCTCCTCAGGGGCACTCTCTCTCTCCCTCACAAAGGTTTGCATGATGGGAGGAGGTCGTTTGGTCTTGTCATTCTTCTTCTTGTTCTTGGAGTCGGGCACGTACCCAACCCCTTCCTTGGCCACACCTCCCTTTTGGTTGATCAAGAGATCGTTGAGGTTCTTCTTGCCTTGTATGCAAGTCGCAAGACCTCTCTCAAGTTGCATGAGGGGAGGAGGTCGTTTGGTCTTGTCATTCTTCTTCTTGTTCTTGGAGTCGGGCACGTACCCAACCCCTTCCTTGGCCACACCTCCCTTTTGGTTGATCAAGAGATCGTTGAGGTTCTTCTTGCCTTGTATGCAAGTCGCAAGACCTCTCTCAAGTTGCATGAGGGGAGGAGGTCGTTTGGTCTTGTCATTCTTCTTCTTGTTCTTGGAGTCGGGCACGTACCCAACCCCTTCCTTGGCCACACCTCCCTTTTGGTTGACCAAGAGATCGTTGAGGTTCTTCTTGCCTTGTATGCAAGTCGCAAGACCTCTCTCAAGTTGCTCCTTCAACTTCGCATTTTCCTCAACAAGATGTATATGCTCACAACACCGGTTAGTAGCATTTGCATTATCAATTAAAACCATATGAGGAAAAGTTGCTTTCTCCTTAGTTAGCTTCACTTGGAGTTGATCATGAGACTCCTTGAGACTAGCGTGAATACCCTTCAAGGCCTTGTGGGCCTTGTCAAGTATATCAAACTCCTCTTTGAGTCTAGCAAGATCAACCCCGAGTTTGGCCTTCTCGGAATTTAGCACACGAGAAACAATGAGGGCATGATCATAATCTTTCTTTAACTTAGCATGATCAACGTTGTGTGACTCCTCAAGAGCCAAACGAAGACCACACTCTTCCTCAAGAGCATTGGAAAGATCCGAAATCTCATCGGCATAGTCACGACTATGCCCTTCCATCTTAGAGATGGTGTCTTCGTGAGCCTCGATCATGTCATTGGCCTCACCCAGTTGTTCCAAGAGAGCAACGAAGTGCTTCTTGGATTTTCCCTTGAGTTTTCCCATAAAGGCCTCAAACTCATTAGCTCCCTCAAGTTCATTAATGCTATCCGTTGGGGAAGGATGATTAATGATGGTAGTTTTGATGTTGGAGGTTACCTTGTTGGTGGCTTTAGCCATGAGGCACTTGGCAGTGATGCTCTCGTTGGGTGAGTCGAAGAGAGACACCCGTGACGTTGTTGCAATGGCAACGGAGGCCATGGCAACCGACTCATCATCTTCATCATCATCATCATCCTCATTGTACTCTTCTTGCACAACCAAAGCCTTGGGAGGAGTCTTCTTGGTGAAGTTGTTCTTGTTGGGGAACGCCTTGGCCTTGTCCTTTCGGATGAGTTTGCCACCATTGTCTTCCCTCTTTTCATACGGGCATTCCGCAACGAAATGACTCACGTTGCCGCAATTGTAGCAAGTCCTTACACGTTTCTTGCCCCTTGTGCCACTCGAGTTGTTTTTGCTAAAATTGGGCCTCGAGTTTTTCTTGCTCCAAAGTCGCCTTGAAGCAAGTGCCATGTGTTCATGATATGCATACTTCGTATCTTCGGGGTTGCTCTCCTCTTCTTCCTCTTCTTCTTCTTCCACGGTGAGCTTGGCCTTCAATGCAAGGTTAGGCTTCTTTGCCCGTTGAGAACGGAGCACCGCATTGTCGGCGGTCTTGTCCAAAATGTTCATGGCCACAAACTCATCCAACACTTCGCTTGAGGTCAAAGTGTGGAAGTCCGGTCTTTGACGAATGACGGAAGACATGGCCTTGTGGTAGGGCATCATTGCCTTGAGGAATTTGCGCTTGATCCAATTGTCATCCGTGTCCTTGCTCCCGTGATCTCGTAGTGAGACCGCGAGTTTGGTTACTCTCCGATAAAGCTCACGAGGTTCTTCATCTTCCTTCATTGCAAACTCATCAGCCTCATCTTGTACCACTTCATAGTTGGAGCGTTGAATGCTTGCGCTTCCCCGGTAGAGAGACACGACACAATGCCATGCATCTTTGGCCAAGGCGAAGGGACGAAGATGAGGTAGGTCTTGGGGTGGAATTGCATCTTGAATGATGAAGAGAGCATTCTCATTGAATTGATTGTCCGCAGCTTCTCGAGGAGTGAAGTTGCTTGGATCATGTGGATAGAAACCTTTTTCAATGATTCTCCAAAGGTTAGTGTTCACATGATTTAAATGACGTTTAAAGCGGTAAACCCAAGAATCAAAATCCTCATTTTTCACAATCTTAGGGGGAGGACCGGCATGATTCAAATGAGTGGAAGGAACCGGTCCACCATAAACAAGTGGTCGTTCCACATGGGCAAAGATGCCGGTGCCATTCTTGCCACTAGAAGAAGGAGCCTTTTCACTACTAGCTTCCCCCTTGTCGGGGATAGCATCCGACACCTTGATGGCGGGATCACCCACTTTCAATGGTGCGGTGGATAGTTTAAGCCCCTCAAGAAATTTAGTAAACATGCTTTTAACTTCGGTCGTCATGGAGGTTTTCAATGTCTCCAAGGCCACATTGAACTCCTCATGAGAGACTGAAGTTCCCCCATCGCCCGTAGACGAGATAGGATTCACACCGGAGTGTTCCTCCGCACCGTCTACGGTATCAACCATACTCTTTGGACGGTAAAGTCCTTAATAAAGAGACGAGGGTCTGATACCAATTGAAAGGATCGATATGGTTGACTAGAGGCGGGGGGTGAATAGGCAACTAACAATTTTTAGCTTTTCTTTAGCAATTTAAACTTTGCATCAAAGTAGGTTGTCTAGATATGCAACTAGATGAGCAACCTATATGATGCAACACGAATAGGAACACAAGCAAGCAAGATATATGAAACAAATAAGCTACACAAGTAAAGGCACGAGATAACCAAGAGTGGAGACGGTGGAGACGAGGATGTGTTGCCGAAGTTCCTTCCCTTTGAGAGGAAGTACGTCTCCGTTGGAGCGGTGTGGAGGCACAATGCTCCCCAAGAAGCCACTAGGGCCACCGTAATCTCCTCACGCCCTCACACAATGCGAGATGCCGTGATTCTACTATTGGTGCCCTTGGAGACGGCGACCGAACCTTTACAAACGAGGTTGGGGCAATCTCCACAACTCAATTGGAGGCTCCCAACGACACCACAAAGCTTCACCACAATGGACTATGGCTTCGCGGTGACCTCAACCGTCTAGGATGCTCAAACACCCAAGAATAACAAGATCCGCAAGGTATTAGTAGGGGGGAATCAAATATCTCTTGGTGGAAGTGTAGATCGGGGCCTTCTCAACCACTCCCGAGCAAATCAACAAGTTTGGTTGGCTAGGGAGTGAGATCGGACGAAAATGGAGCTTGGAGCAATAATGGAGTTTTAATGGTGGAAGAGGTGAGTCAACGGGGAAGAAGGAGACCCTTTATATATTGTGTGGAAAAGATCCAACCATTACCCACCAACCAGCCCGCGGCCAGCGGTACTACCGCGCCTGGCCAGCGGTAATACCGCAAGGCCGCGCGGTACTACTGCTTGCAACCAAGCGGTATTACCGCACGGCAATGCGGTACAACCGTACCATCCCATGGTACTGCCGCGACCCCAGCACAGAAACAGACGCAAGCTGGGGGCGGTACTTCCGCACGCGCTGTCGGGGATATACCCCGCGGCATAAACCGGCCGCAAGTTAACCCGGCCAGGACTTGGCGGTTTATCTGAAGACCCCGCTGACACTTGGCGAGTTACTGGCGACCCGCCCTGACCTGGCGGTTTACAAGCAACCCACCTGGTCATTATAACTCACTGGTGATCCGGCGTGCGGGACAGACGGATGACAAGGCCCAAGGCCCAGAAGGCCGGTTCACGCTTAATGGTGGGCCTGTTTAAGAAGAAAGGCATGAGGAACGTTTATCTTACAAGGAATTAAGACCTGGACTTGTATCCGATTTGTATTAGAGATAGACTAGTCCTAATCCTAATAGGACTCCACATGTAAACCGCCCCTTCAACATATATAAGGAGGGGCAGGGCACCCCAAGAGGGACAGGATTCACAAGTTACACAAGTTGGACAAGTTAGGTTTAGACAATAGCTCTCGAGTTAGAACACTCCTGTAACCGTGATCATCATCATCATCAATATCAATGAAGCAGGATGTAGGCTTTTACCTCCACCATGAGGGGCCGAACCTGGGTAAAACATCGCATCTCTCGTCCCGCTCAACCCCTCTCAAGCTATCACATAGATGCGTTGGCCTCGCGACTAAGTCCTGACACTAAAGACATCTGCCGTGACAATTCCACGACAGTTGGCGCCCACCGTGGGGCTCGCGCACGGTGGCGATGAGTTCTTGAAGGGATATCTCCTAGGGTTTAAGAAGCTCACGATTTCGTCGGATGAAGAAAAGCCGACAAGTTTATTGTTTTATGATCCGGAAGCATGATTAACTTTGGAGCCGACGTGTACAAAATTGAGATCAAAGAAGTTAGGGTTGCGTTTGCAATACATCGAGACAGAGAAAATCGATCTTCGCTGCTGCCAATCCATCAAACATCAAATCGCCGGGTTATCTTCACTGCTGCTGCGCCAATCCATCAAATAGCCGGATTATCAATGCCACAAACGTGGACGCATGGTCATCCGGGCGTTCGTACGTATGGTCATATACACGTGCATCAAATCCTGAGGCATATCAGTATATGCTATTTCTGCTACTTCCACAAGCATGGAGTAATTCAAGGGGTAGTTCACGTGATCAAATCTCAAAGCAATGTCATCTGACTAGTAGTACTAATCCTAGTACGGTTTGGGTTCTTTATCCCATCTATGGACGGAGGCCGGCGGCCGCTTGCAATTTGTTTAATCTAAAAAAAAGTACGGAGGATACCACGACCCGCCCTGCGTGGACCTCATACCAGGCCGTCCACGCTATAAGTCTGCGGCTTTGTTCCAACCCGGCCGCCCTTGCTGCCGCTGCAAGCCACCACCTCCGCCGCGGTCGGCCACAAGCCCTTGCCACCGCGCCATTGAGCCGCCCCGGGTCAACCCGCTTCCGCTGTGGCCGCTGCTTGTTTCGCTCTACTTCGGGCTGGCCTCGCTGAGTCGCCGTGTCGAACCGTCAGTTTGCTCACTCGTCGCCGATCCCCTGCTGTCGCTGGCCCTGCGAAGCCGCCGACCGTCTTCTCCGACGCACCTCTAACTCATTTGCCTTACATTGGGCATGTGAAACCTGTCCTGATCGGACAGATGTTAAGGATCCGGTTCTACATAAGCCGTACATGGGGTAATTAGATGGAGTACGACAGGGAAGTCATATCAACCAATGCGTTAAGACGTGCCACTATGAGAAGCAAATCCAGAATACCAAAGGTTCATCGGTCTACTACAAATGCGCCGGGCCAACTAGCGCGGTCCTACTTGTTGTGGATATATAAGGATCAAAAGGAATTCAACAAGCAATATTAACATGGGATTCACAGACGCTACGGTCACTTGTCATCCGGACAAATCAGGTGATATTCATCTAAATATTTTTTTTACACATTGTTTTTATCAAAGAACAATTACTTGGTCTATATTATTTTTTTTCGCAGGACCATTATTCCTCACAAAAAGGTGTTACAAAAGGGGCGTGAGCAGATATTATTTTTTTGCACTAGCGCTCATGCTGCGCAGGTTGCTACCCCCTCTACATCAACACACGCGATTGATTTATTGTTCGCCCCTGCGGCCGATTCTCCCGCCCGCACCGGTTTATAACGCCGCGGTCGACTCGCTGTCCGCGCCGGCTTACAAACGTCGCGGCCGACTCACCCGTCCGCACCGGTTTACCACGCCGCGTCCAGTTCATCTGAGAGCGACTTCAATTTCACCGAGCGATCATCAATTTCATGGCAGATCATTTCCGGCCTGGCACATTAGGTGATATCCATCTAAGATGTATTTTATTGGCATATATTATTGTTGTCAAAGAGCAGTTTATCGTTGCCTTGGTCTGCACTATTGTTGATGCAGAACAATGTGGTTGACTCGCCCGCGCCGGTTTACAGCACTGCGGCCGACTCCTCTGTTTTGAGCCACCTCTGGTGCGGCGGTCGTTTTTACCGTCCGTCTCTCGCGGCCTGGTCTACATCAACATACCGAGCCGCACCTGTCTGCATCAGCTGTTTACTGATTATGAGCAAGTCACTGCTTGGGAAGCCCGGTTTTCTCTTCCAACAAATTGGAGGCAAATTATCATATATTATCAACCGCCATTTGCACTGGATGGTTCAATGGGCAGGCGCACAAGTCGCCGCCACTACAGTTTTGATTAACTTCAAATTGCCAGTTGGAAGGAACCATTGGCCGAGTTGCTGACACGGCTCATATGGGATCATTTACAACCCGCCGCAGTCACCTCAACCTTCTAAGGATTCACATCGTGCTATCAACGCCAATGATATACAAGTTATGCCGGTTTATATCACGGTCAAATATGGAGAGTCTCTTGCCAACTCCTCGAGTCACCTTTGAAACTCGGGGGCTACGATGACATGACTCAGCGAATCTTGCCAGTTTTAGCAAATTTAAGAACCCTAGGACGATGGAGGGAAGGATAACCCGGTCCCGGAGGCTACTGTTATATTGATGAAAGTTTAAAGGCCGTCAGAAAATTTCCGGCTTAGAAAGTATATGACAGTTATACAATCCCGGCTCGATGAAGAAATTCCGGGTCATCAGAAATGACTCCGGTTTACAATCCGGTTCAAAAAAAAATCTATTCTCCTACAAGGCTCTCAAGCGCTCAAATCCGGTTTAACAATGTCCGATTCAAAAGGGAATTAACTTCTCGCAAGTTTGAGTTCAAGGGCCGTCAGAAAATTTCCGGCTAAAAATAAGGATTCCGGTTTGAAATCCGGTTCAAGGGAAAGATGTCTCCCACAAAGCTTTGAAGCTCTCAATATCCGGTTCAAGATCCCAGTTCAAGAAGAATTTATCTCTTGCAAAAGTTAAAAATTGCGGAAGAGGACCTACTGCCATGATGCGCGGTTCAAACATGGGTATCCCGCCTTATTGTCCTGATATATTATTGATCACATGGGGGCTTTTGCTTCATAAAGCGGGGTCTCTGTTCTTTTACATCATGTGTGGTTACACGGAGTTGTTCTAAAGCGGCCTCCGGTTTACCCCTTGAGTTCGCTTTTTAAAAGCATCATGTTATATCACTTGGGGGTTTGGTCGTGTCCGAACCAATACAATACCTCTTGATAGGCGAGAGCCACCAAATCACTTGGGGACTTGGTCACGTCTGAACCAGTCATGCCTCTTGATCAGCCTAAGGCCACAGAATCACTTGGGGGATTGGTCGAACCCGAACCATTGCCATGCCACTTGATCGGCATAAATGCCACGGTTTCATTTGGGGACCTGGCTGACTAGAACCATAGTTACACCTAACGGGAGCTTGATCGTGTTCAGCCATGGTAACGCCATTTGATCAGGTCAAATAAACCTTTTTTGCAAACGGTTTTGTCATTGCTTTTGCTTCGCACTTTTCTTTGCAAGATACTTTTTTCTTTTTTCCAACAAAGTTTTCAACCAATCAATTGACGGAACACAGTTCACGTCAATACGGAGACTATTTGCCCGGTTTGATCCTTATTGTTAACATCCTCTTATGGAGTAACACGGTGTTTATCACAACCCGGCACAGTTTTATCATAAACCGGCACAATATGGAAGGAGTTATCAGTACTCGAGATTTGGGTTATCACCTTTACTACAAAAAGTTGGTAAAACCAACAATGTGATTCAATGTCACAGGTATGATCTAGTTCATATTTGATTATTATTAAGTGCAGCCTTGGTTATAAACCCGGGTTATATGTTGGGCATTATGACCCATCCGGCGGTAAACCGCCAGGACACTTTAAACTTGTTGTATGCAGAAATAGGTTGAATAAAGCATGCTTATAAATCTCCGGCGTTTATTAAACCGGCCTGGCTTTCGACTATATGTCGCTAGTATGATGATAAATTATCTGGTGTTTATTAAACCGGCCTGGCTTTAAGATGATAAGTCGCCAGTATATATTTGGATTGCGCCATTGGAATCATGCGCTGATAAATCATTGGGTTATATTATTTAATAGCCAAACTTGGTTGAATTTTCATTATGATATTGAATGAATAAGGTTTTCATACCGGATTATATTATCTTGAATAGCCAACATGGCTGGATTTTATTATGGTTATTAATAACTGGTATTATTGAGGTTTTCAAAGTCACTTTAGCGCAATGGCTATTATTTTATCAAAGGGTATGATTTATTTTACAATAGAAGGAATAGTCCCGAGTCGCTGCAGGCTTACGACCCGGCACTTGGGGGCTACATTATTCAAATTGAGATTACATGCAAGTCTCATGCCGCTGCAAGCATGCACCATGACACTTGGGGGCTAATGCAAAGTCATTTTTACTAGTCTTATTGAAGATCCGACTCATCATATTATAATGGGCGGGCCCTTGTGGGCTACCAATTGCTCCTGTCAACAATTCAAGGTACACAAGTTTTTATCCATTATATTGAAGGGTCCACTCCTTAGTTGGTAAAGTACAAAGCTCTTAACCTTGTGGACGTGGGTTCAAGCCCCATGATGGGAGTTACATCATATGATGTTATTTAAAATGAAGTATATAAAGTCCCAGCTCAATATTATCTTACTGAGGCGGCCCTTGGGGGCTACACTGATTGAAGTTTTTATAAGCAATTACAAGTCCCAGGTTGCTGCAAGCATGACAACCCGGCACTTGGGGGCTACATATATGGAGTATTCAGTTTATATAATTGAGATGAACAAACCGGATTTCTTCAAGGTTGAAACACTTATTGGAGCAAGTCTTAAGTTATCACTATGTTCTCCTCTTAAGACTTGGGGGCTACAGGTATTATGCATATAAAGAAGGAACATCTTCATTTTATCAGTTTTGAGCAAATCAGGAAAATCAATTACATTACACGGTGTCGACAACAATTATGACCCGGCGCCATCAATATTTATAAACCGGCCATTTTGGTAATATTAAACCGGCAAGTTTTACATCTTCAAACCGGCTGAATATCAGATAAGTATTCTCAGACCCATATTTCTTAAACTGACGCTTTGGGAGCTAAGTCAAAGGAGTTATTCTTCACAATATTTCTCGATGACAAACCAATGTCGGCAAATTGATTATGAAGCTGGTCTGTTGACCCGAATTTCCCAGAAGAAGGATTAACAAGAACTTAAGGATGATCAGGTACCGGTTTACAAAAATTCTTAACCCGGAGCATAACCTGTCAAATTTGTTCTTGTGTTTATTTTGCAGCATAAGTTTACCATGAATAAATCCAAGCTAAACTTGGGGGCTAATGTCGGGGATATACCCCGCGGCATAAACCGGCCGCAAGTTAACCCGGCCAGGACTTGGCGGTTTATCTGAAGACCCTGCTGACACTTGGCGAGTTACTGGCGACCCGCCCTGACCTGGCGGTTTACAAGCAACCCACCTGGTCATTATAACTCACTGGTGATCCGGCATGCGGGACAGACGGATGACAAGGCCCAAGGCCCAGAAGGCCGGTTCACGCTTAATGGTGGGTCGGTTTAAGAAGAAAGGCATGAGGAACGTTTATCTTACAAGGAGTTAAGACCTGGACTTGTATCTGGTTTGTATTAGAGATAGACTAGTCCTAATCCTAATAGGACTCCACATGTAAACCGCCCCTTCAACATATATAAGGAGGGGCAGGGCACCCCAAGAGGGACAGGATTCACAAGTTACACAAGTTGGACAAGTTAGGTTTAAACAATAGCTCTCGAGTTAGAGCACTCATGTAATCGTGATCATCATCATCATCAATGTCAATGAAGAAGGATGTAGGCTTTTACCTCCACCGTGAGGGGCCGAACCTGGGTAAAACATCGCGTCTCTCGTCCCGCTCAACCCCTCTCAAGCTACCACATAGATGCGTTGGCCTCGCGACTAAGTCCTGACACTAAGGACATCTGCCGTGACAATTCCACGACACGCGCGGTACTACCGCGCCCCCCATGCGGTACTACCGCAAGGCAAAAGTCCCAGCCAGGGGGAAGGGGAACTTCCGTGCCTACTTCCGCAAATGAACGGAAGTAGCAAAAACCCGACACAGTAGTACTGCCGAGGGACGGTACTACTGCCTGACCGCATAGCGCGGTACTACCGCACGGCGAAAGCGGTACTACCGCGGCAGGTGCGGATGTAAAAAATTACATCTGCTCCTACTATCGCAAAGGGGCGGCACTAGCCTGGTGGGCAGCAGTAGTGCGGCTCCAGGGGAGCGGTACTACCGTGAGCACCAGCGGTACTACCGCGCCACCGCGCGGTACTATCGTGGATGCCTACGGTACTACCGTTGATCCAGGAGCAGTACTACCGCAACCACAACAGCAGCCAGTCAAAGGAGGCAGGAAAAACGGAGGAAGCTCCAAGGAAGAAGGAGGGGATAAAAGGAGACGTGTACGTGATGATTCCACCCAAACCTTTCCAATGCGGACCCCCTCTTAATAGTACGGCTTTCCTACGACTCAAATCCACCAAAAAGAAACGTAGAAAAGACGCCGTCTTCGTCAGTCTTCGAGGGGCACCCAATCGTCTTGTGCCTAGCAAAGAAGTGTCTGGAAAACTCATGGCACACGATTAGTCCGCAAATGCGTTGTCATCAATCACCAAAACACTTAGGGATAAATATGTCCTTACACCAATCCCAGCACGCCGATTCGTCGAAAACGGCGTCGCGAGTAACGTGCACTCGCTTGTCCACGGGGTCGTAGACGCGCCACGCCTTGGACTGTCCGTGCTCATACCCGATGAAGACAGTGTGCAGGCTACGGTCGTCCAGCTTCTTGAGGTCTGGGCGTGTCACCTTGGCGTGTGCGACACACCCAAACGTGCGGAAGTAGCTCACTGTCGGCTTGTCGCCGTGCCATGCTTCATATGGCGTCATGCCACGCACCGCCTTCGTGGGCGCGCAGTTCAGCAGGTGCACGGCGGTGGTCACCACCTCCTCCCAGAACTCGTTCGGCACTTCTTTCGCCTTCAGAAGACACCGTGCCGTCCCGACGACGGTCTGGTTCCAGCGCTCTACGACGCCGTTTTGCTGCGGCGAGTACGGGGCAGTGAGCTGCCGGCGTACGCCACGGTCAGTGCAGTACTCCCCAAACTCTGTTGAGGTGAACTCGCCGCCCCTGTCAGTTCGGAGCGCGCGCAGCTTGACGGAGGTCTCCACCTCGACGCCGGCCTGCCAGCGCTTGATCGCCGCGGGTGCCTCGTCTTTCCTGCTCAGGAGCATGATCCACATGTAGCGTGACTTGTCATCCACGAGCAACAGAAGGTACCTTTTCCCTCCGTGCGCCGGCGGCGAGATCGGGCCGCACAGATCACCGTGGACCAAATCCAGGCGATCGCCGGCTCGGTAGTTCGCCTCCGTGGGGAACGGGGCGCGGTGCTGCTTGCCGACAAGGCAGCTATCGCAGACCTGATCGGCGTGCTCGACCAGGGGCTTGCCGCGTACCATGCCGTCCTGGGCCAGCTTCCGGAGCGCGTCGAAGTTCAGGTGGCCGTAGCGCGCGTGCCAGCGCCACGCGTCCTCACCAGCCATGGCCGTTAAGCACACGGGCCGCGTGATCTCCAGCTCGACGGTGTAGAGGCGGTTCCTCAATCTGTATACCTTGGCGATGATGTTCTCCTGACGATCGCACACCACCATCATGCCGCTCTGCACCAGAGCAGTGCAGCCCGCCTCGTCCAGCTGTCCGACGGAGATGATCGAGGTACGTAGTTGAGGTATGAAGTATACTTTTGAAAGCACGCGGTGACGTCCTCCGTGAGCGACGAAGACCGCCGTCCCGCGCCCCTCGATCTCGACCACTGACCCGTCACCGAAACGAACCGTGCCGGCGACGTGGCGATCTAGCTTCGAGAAGACGGTGGAATTGCCCGTCATGTGGTTTGATGGTGTCCAGATGCCAGACAGGTTCCTTGATGTCGCCGGCAGCCCCGAGGCTGACCTCAGCGCCCTCCTCGTGAAGATGCACGAGCTGATCGCCGCGAGCGTCCAGTTCGTGCTCTGCAGGCAGTGGCGTCATGTGCGCCATGAGGAGCGCAGGATCCTCGTCCTCTACTGCCGCGAGGTGCGCCTCGCCGCCGCCCTCGTCCTTCATCTTCTTGCGGCACTCGCGAGCCCAGTGGCCGCTAATACCGCAGTAGCGGCAGTTGCCGGAGCGCTTGGGTCCAGCTTTTCCGCCGCCCGGGCGGGCGGCACCCTTGTCGCGGTCGCCGTGGGCCTTTCCACGCCCCTTCTTGCCGCCGTTGCCCCTCCCCCCCCGCTAGAGGACCCGCCTTGATCACCGCGCCCGACCCGCGCGTTCCACTCCTCCAGAGTGAGCAGGAGCTTGCTGCCGCCCTCCTTTTCGGCGTCCAGCTCGTACCGCTCCTCGGCTGCCTTGAAACGACCGATAATTTCCTCGATCGACGTCGTGTCCAGGTCGACCAGGTTGTCGATGGAGACCGCGAGCTGCGAGTACCGCTTGGGCACGATTCGCAGCCACTTCTGGATCACGCGCTTGTCGCTGATCGCGTCTCCAAGCTCGTCGAGGCGCGCGCACATCCCTGTGAGGCACATGGCCAGATCATCAATGGACTCACCGGGTTTGTGTCGCAGCTGATCGAATTCTCCCCGCAGGGTCTGGGCCTTCACATCTCGGACGCGCGCGGAGCCCGCGCGCATGGCGCGGATCGCCTCCCGCAGCTCTTGGGAGGTCTGGTGCTTGCGCAGCATGGGCAGCATCTCAGGGGGCACCGATCGGAGGATGAACTCCATCGCGCCCTTGTCGTTGCGGTACCCGTACTCGTCGTCAAGATCCTCCGCGCCCAGGATCGCGCGCCACATCCCTCTTGCCTGCATCCGGACCTCCATGAGGAGGCTCCACTCGGCGTAGTTCGTGCGGGTCAATGGTGGCACGTTGGCGTGACCCGACACGACCGGAGCGAACTGCCTCGCCACCGCCAGCTCGCGCCCTTGGCCGGCTGCGGACTTTGGCGAGCCTTTGCTACCGTCGTCGTCGGCGTCCCCCGCCTTCTTCTTGCCATCATCACCTGCCATCACAGGATCCTAGCAAACGGGGCTCTGATGCCACTTGTCAGACCTAGCGCTCGAGCTCACACGAGAGAGACAGAGGAAGACCATGATGTTTTTGTGCCGCGTTTAACCTCGCAGCTTTTCTGCTCTGTATTTCTCTTCTTATTTAGCTATTACAACGCTAACTGAAACCGGAAAATAAGCCACGCCCGGGTCGTGAGCACTGCCATCCCAGCGCTCCCCGCGCATCACTCGCGATGTGGCCATGACCGTCTTGTTCGTGCCATCCCACGATCGGGTCAGGGCCGCGGAGAAACCTAACAAACTACGACCGAGACGCAGCTCGGATTATTTGAACTGAAAACAAGTTTCTCTGACGAAACTGACGGAGACCAAAACTACACCTATATTTGTCGAAACTGAAAACGAACTTCTCCAGCTGATTAACTGACAGCTGTCCGCTCACTTCATGTCCGTCAGCTGCTCCAGCCCCCCTGCCACGCGCTCTTTCCAGCCGCTGCACGCCGTAGCCTTCTTCTCCAGCACCGCTTTCACTTCCATGGCAGCGGCCGCTGCTTTGGCTTTCTCTTCCTCGATGCGCCGTATCACTCCCGCTGCCAGGTTCTCCTGGTCAACCAGCGCTTTGGCTTTCTCGCCGTCGGCAAACTCCGGCTTCGGTGCCGGCTGCTGCTGCTGCTTCTGCTTGGTTTTGGTGGCGGTGGCGGCAGCCATGAGGAAGCGTTGGCAAGGAATCGTGGTGGACGCTGTGATGGATGGATTGGCTGGTTGATGGTGGTTGTGAATTGTGATCGAGAGAGGTGAGATGAGATGGGAAGGTTGGCATGATGCATCGTGTATATATTTAGGTGCTTGGCATGGCATGGTAATGGATGGAAATGGAATGTATGGTTGATTCAAAACTTGCAAAAGGAGCAAACCTTTGGTTGGAATTAATCAGGCGTACGTTCACGTGTAAAGAGGACGTGAGGCTACATCCATGCAGTCATGTGTGAGGAAAGGTTTAGGGATCTTTGTGCGGGTTGCTAGCTATGGATCTTTGGAGGGAAGCTAGCTATGGACGTTGCTAGAAGATGAAGGTTGGTCTGGGCGTGGCCGGTGGCGGTGCCGGCGGCGGCGTTCAGCCCGGATCCGGTCTTGGCCGACGGCTGACCCGGATCCGACCATGGTGGTGGCGGCATTGCCTCTACCGGGGATGACGGGCCATGTGGTGGGTCCTTCTGGCGGCACCGTTGGCGGCGGATCTTCGGATCCCGTGTCCGGGCGTGGCGGCCAGAGCTTCCTCCGGCATCGACGGCGCTTGATGCGGGATCGCGGCGGCAGTTGCCGTTGTATGGGTGACGACATCAGCTGGCGCGACAGTGGGTGCTCCTTGTAGCGCCTGGAATCGGGGCGGCTGCCCCACTTCATCAGCGGCAGCGGATTCCGGGGTCGTGCGGTCGACTAGGAGTCCGGATCTCGAGATGGTGACGGCCTTCTGAGGCTAGTGGCGGTATGGGACGTCCCTTTCATCAATAGACCCGGTTCGATGCAATTCGGCGGGTGAAACATGTGCCTCTTTCGGAGTTGTCAAGTGGTGCCTGTCATCGGCAAGTGAAGCCACTGGTGGATGTGCTACCGGCGGTTGCTACGCACGACGTCTTATATGAAGACGTCAAGTCGTGCCTGTTACCAACAGGTGATACACGGTGGCTCTAGTGGAGGTGTCATGTTTAGCCTGTTGTTGTTGGATCGAAGGTGGTGCGACAGTAGCAGGAGGCAGGCGGTATGGGACGTCTTTGTTTTTCATGTCTCCTCGAGAGGTATCCAGCTATCGAAGCGTTGGTAGCTCGATAAGGGCGGATGGTACATACGACTTCAACGACGAGTTTTTGCATTCCGGTGAAAACACAAGATCTCCGATCGCTATGTCGCCGGGCGCCTGCGTCGTGTCCTTATGAAGGTGGTGGATTGAAGCTTTGCTTTGGGGATGAGAATCCAAAGTTCAACCTTGTGGTGGACTCTCCATCATCGGCACACATGCGGTGATTCCTTCTTGAAGGCGTAGCCTAGGAGTTGTATTGTTTTTTTTATGTTGTGTCTTGTATCATAGGGTTAATTAGTGGCTACCTGGGGGAGTTACTGTCGCGAGGTATACAGCCTCAGGTTTGTTTTTCACTTTCTTTCTGGGTCAATGATGTTCGGCTGCTGGATTTTACAATATTAATAATATATGGTTGCATGCATCGTCCTGATGTAGAGGCCGGGGAATATACTCCTTTTCAATAAAAAAATATTTCACCAATGAAAATGCCAAGATTTTACAAACTTCGGTTCTACCAGATATGATGATTGACTTCATGTTTTTAGTGTCAATATACATATTTTACTGGCACAAATTACTTTACATGTTCTGCTGTGTCACTGTACACTTTAATCACACAACTATGTATCTTTACTCCAGTACATATTTATCCATTGTTCGTATGTGTGGTGCTCACTTCCTGAATAACTTGTGAGAGACGAAGAAGCCGAGCGAGAAAGCAGCGATGGCTATGGCGACCACCTCCTTGTTGTTCCATGCCTTCTCCACCACGCTGTCCGCCCATTTCATGTCTGTCAGCTGCTCCAGCCCCCCTGCCACGCGCTCTTTCCAGCCGCTGCATGCCGTGGCCTTCTTCTCCAGCACCGCTTTGGCTTCCACGGCAGCGGCCGCAGCTTTGGCTTTCCCTTCCTCGGTGCCCCGTATCACTCCCGCTGCCAGGTTCTCGACCACCGCTTTGGCTTTCTCGCCGTTGGCAAACTCCGGCATCGGTTGCGGCTGCTTCTGCTTGGTGTTGGTGGCGGCCGCCATGAGGAAGCGTAGGCAGGGGATCGTGGTGGACGCTGTGATGGATGGATTGGCTGGTTGACGGTGGTTTGAATTGTGATCGAGAGAGCTAGGTGAGATGAGATGGGAAGGTTGGCATGATGCATCGTGTATATATTTAGGTGATGGATGGAAACGGAATGTATGTTTGATTCAAAACTTGCAAAAGGAGCAAAATCTTTGGTTGGAATTAATCAGGCGTACGTTCACGTGTAAAGAGGACGTGAGGCTACATTCATGGACTCATGTGTGAGGAAAGGTTTAGGGATGTTTGTGCGGGAGGCTAAATGGATCTGGTGGGAAGCTATAGCTATGGAGGTGAAGAAAGGAAGAAAGAATGCTTGCTATGTATGGTAATCGTGGCAGCCAAGCTAGCTCAATCAATCGCCGGCCGCACAAGGCCACCTTGTTCACATCTATCGGAACGTCATCGAAAAAAAAAACAGCGCAACTTGAGAAAAGTGTAATCTTAGCGTGCAAGGCAGACCCCTCAGAATTTAGATTATAATATAATCTCCCTATAATCTTTCTCAAGTTTATCACTCACTTATTACTCCCTTAGTTTCATATGCAATGTAGTGCCCTTAGATTTTTCTAAAAGTCAAACTTTAGTAATATAAAAATACGTGTCAGGGTGTATCTAATGATATGGATTTTGTACTCTAGATGTAAATAAAACTTCTCTACAAACTTGCTCAAATTTTATAAAGTTTGACAACTGATCATCATATGTAACAGTACGACGGGTTGATGAGATAATCCATTTGGACTCATGTAATCGTTATGATACGTGTCAGGGTGTATCTCATGATATGGATTTTTTACTCTAGATGTTTTTTTTTCGAAAAGGGGTATGCCCCAGCCTCTGCATTTGAATGATGCATACGGATAATATTATTAAAAAGCAAAATATCCAACATCAGTATCCAAGTCTCGACTAATAAAGGTAAAAGGCTCCACCAAAGCTAAATAGAAATAAGGAAAAGCCATAACCGGCTGGCATAAAGAGAATAGCACTACATGCCTATCCTATTACATGACCGCCATCCAAACCGGTTGAATTTTTTTACTCTAGATGTAAATAAAATTTCTCTACAAACTTGCTCAAATTTTATAAAGTTTGACAACTGATCGTCATATGTAACTGTATGATGGGTTGATGAGATAATCCATTTGGATCATGTAATCGTTATGATGCAATCTAGACATTTTAATCGCATTTCAAAATCTATCACCTCAATTGTTGACGCACCGTGCACACCATCAATGACACAAACCAATGCCCCAACCTCACTAGAGCTTGAAGCGTCCTCCTCCACCATTGCAAATGGCGCCGACCGTGCCTCCTCTCCTCCCCTCCCCACTCCATTAAACTCGACCTTACCACAACCAAGATTTTTTATTATTGATAAACTTTGCTGCGGTGTTCATCGTGGAAACTGAATGGCACTCCATAACCAATATTTAGACGGGAAATAATTGACTATTAATTTTGTTTGATGCTGCTATGAATATGAAATCCGGAATCACCACCCGAGCGAAGGGGGTGGAGATTTGACCCATATTTGACTCCATGTTTTGTGTGACTCTTCTAGTGGAGATGACATCCCTGTTGATAGTAAGGCAAACACAACACACATCACACAAGGCTTTCTTCAACAAAACATAGTGTCCGCGTCAAACTTTTGCTAGTCCAAACAGAAGACACATACTCTGCTAAAAACTTAAAACATGCCCACCCCAAGGCGACCAACCCTTAGAGACTGGTTTTAAAGTAGTTAAAAATGCCACGAATACATAAGGATTGTGATAGTGTCCTACCGTTCCGAATTTAACCAGCAAAACCGAGCGACCATTCATAGCTCCATGAGTGCATGCAATTGGATTTTCTTCACATGTGTGATTATTAGTGCATCTCTTTCATCATGTAGGTGCGCATGCCACTTATTAGAAAGCCTAATTACATGCATGCATGTAAGGCGAAACCGATGACATCTCTTTAGATTCTCTTGTATTTCAAAATATTTTGTAGCTCAAATCGTCTGATACAAAAACTACTTTTACATAAAAGATTCTTCGCGACAAGATCTTTAAAACTAGACCCCATGTTGGTACGTTCCGACACATTTTTGAGTAAAAACTTACCACGGGTGTATTACGCAAGTTATCATGCTAGTTGAGCATATGTTATCATGTTGATTACACAGAAACTACTGGGGCATAAAAATTGTTCCTCCCGTCTTCTCTTCGTATGGACATGTTGAAGGAAATATGCCCTAGACGCAATAATAAAGTTATTATTTATTTCCTTATAATCATGATAAATGTTTATTATTCATGCTAGAATTGTATTAACCGAAAACATAATACATGTGTGAATACATAGACAAACAAAGTGTCACTAGTATGCCTCTACTTAACTAGCTCGTTAATCAAAGATGGTTATGTTTCCTGACCATGAACAATGAGTTGTTATTTGATTAACGAGGTCACATCATTAGTTGAATGATCTGATTGACATGACCCATTCCATTAGCTTAGCACCCGATCGTTTAGTATGTTGCTATTGCTTTCTTCATGACTTATACATGTTCCTATGACTATGAGATTATGCAACTCCCGTTTGCCGGAGGAACACTTTGGGTGCTACCAAACGTCACAATGTAATTGGGTGATTATAAAGGAGCATTACAGGTGTCTCCAAAGGTAGATGTTGGGTTGGCGTATTTCGAGATTAGGATTTTTCACTCCGATTGTCGGAGAGGTATCTCTGGGCCCTCTCGGTAATACACATCACATAAGCCTTGCAAGCATTACAACTAATATGTTAGTTGTGAGATGATGTATTACGGAACGAGTAAAGAGACTTGCCGGTAACGAGATTGAACTAGGTATTGGATACCGACGATCGAATCTCGGGCAAGTAACATACCGATGACAAAGGGAACAACGTATGTTGTTATGCGGTCTGACCGATAAAGATCTTCATAGAATATGTAGGAGCCAATATGGGCATCCAGGTCCCGCTATTGGTTATTGACCGGAGACATGTCTCGGTCATGTCTACATTGTTCTCGAACCCGTAGGGTCCGCACGCTTAAGTTTAGGATGACAGGTATATTATGAGTTTATGCATTTTGATGTACCGAAGGTTGTTCGGAGTCCCGGATGTGATCACGGACATGACGAGGAGTCTCGAAATGGTCGAGACGTAAAGATTGATATATTGGAAGCCTATGTTTGGACATCGGAAGTGTTCCGGGTGAAATCGGGATTTTACCGGGTTACCGGGAGGTTACCGGAACCCCCCGGGAGCCATATGGGCCTTCATGGGCCTTAGTGGAAAGGAGAAAGGGGCAGCCCAAGGTGGCTGCGCACCTTCCCCTCCCCTAGTCCTATTAGGACTAGGAGAAGGTGGCCGGCCCCCCTCTCTCTCTTTCCCCCCTTGGGAATCCTTGTTGGAATAGGATTGGGGGGGAGTCCTACTCCCGGAAGGAGTAGGACTCCTCCTGCGCCCTCCTCCCTGGCCGGCGCCCCCCTCCCCCTTGGCTCCTTTATATACTGAGGCAGAGGCACCCCAGAAAGATACAAGTTGATCCACGTGATCTATTCATTAGCCGTGTGCGGTGCCCCCTGCCACCATATTCCTCGATAATACTGTAGCAGAGTTTAGGCGAAGCCCTGCTGCTGTAGTACATCAAGATCGTCACCACGTCATCGTGCTGACGGAACTCTTCCCCAACACTTTGCTGGATCGGAGTCCGGGGATCGTCATCGAGCTGAACGTGTGCTCGAACTCGGAGGTGCCGTAGTTTCGGTGCTTGATCGGTTGGATCGTGAAGACGTACGACTACTTCCTCTACGTCGTGTCATCGCTTCCGCAGTCGGTCTGCGTTGGGTACGTAGACAACACTCTCCCCCTCGTTGCTATGCATCACATGATCTTGCGTGTGCGTAGGAAATTTTTTGAAATTACTACGAAACCCAACAGTGGTATCAGAGCCAGGTTATTTATGTTGATGTTATATGCACGAGTAGAACACAAGTGAGTTGTGGATGATACAAGTCATACTGCCTACCAGCATGTCATACTTTGGTTCGGCGGTATTGTTGGACGAGACGACCCGGACCAACCTTACGCGTACGCTTACGCGAGACCGGTTCCCTCGACGTGCTTTGCACATAGATGGCTTGCGGGCGACTGTCTCTCCAACTTTAGTTGAACCAAGTATGGCTACGCCCGGTCCTTGCGAAGGTTAAAACGAAGTCTATTTGACAAACTATCGTTGTGGTTTTGATGCGTAGGTGAGATTGGTTCTTACTTAAGCCCGTAGCAGCCACGTAAAACATGCAACAACAAAGTAGAGGACGTCTAACTTGTTTTTGCAGGGCATGTTGTGATGTGATATGGTCAAGGCATGATGCTGAATTCTATTGTATGAGATGATCATGTTTTGTAACCGAGTTATCGGCAACTGGCAGGAGCCATATGGTTGTCGCTTTATTGTATGCAATGCAATCGCGATGTAATGCTTTACTTTATTACTAAATGGTAGTGATAGTCGTGGAAGCATAAGATTGGCGAGACGACAACGATGCTACGATGGAGATCAAGGTGTCGCGCCGGTGACGATGGTGATCATGACGGTGCTTCGGAGATGGAGATCACAAGCACAAGATGATGATGGCCATATCATATCACTTATATTGATTGCATGTGATGTTTATCTTTTTATGCATCTTATCTTGCTTTGATTGACGGTAGCATTATAAGATGATCTCTCACTAAATTATCAAGAAGTGTTCTCCCTGAGTATGCACCGTTGCCAAAGTTCGTCGTGCCCAGACACCACGTGATGATCGGGTGTGATAAGCTCTACGTCCATCTACAACGGGTGCAAGCCAGTTTTGCACACGCAGAATACTCAGGTTAAACTTGAAGAGCCTAGCATATGAAGATATGGCCTCGGAACACGGAGACCGAAAGGTCGAGCGTGAATCATATAGTAGATATGATCAACATAAACGATGTTCACCATTGAAAACTACTCCATCTCACGTGATGATCGGTTATGGTTTAGTTGATTTGGATCACGTAATCACTTAGAAGATTAGAGGGATGTCTATCTAAGTGGGAGTTCTTAAGTAATATGATTAATTAAACTTAAATTTATCATGAACTTAGTACCTGATAGTATCTTGCTTGTTTATGTTGATTGTAGATAGATGGCTCGTGCTGTTGTTCCGTTGAATTTTAATGCGTTCCTTGAGAAAGCAAAGTTGAAAGATGATGGTAGCAATTACACGGACTGGGTCCGTAACTTGAGGATTATCCTCATTGCTGCTCAGAAGAATTACGTCCTGGAAGCACCGCTGGGTGCCAGGCCTGCTGCTGGAACAACACCAGATGTTATGAACGTTTGGCAGAGCAAAGCTGATGACTACTCGATAGTTCAGTGTGCCATGCTTTACGGCTTAGAATCGGGACTTCAACGACGTTTTGAACGTCATGGAGCATATGAGATGTTCCAGGAGTTGAAGTTAATATTTCAAGCAAATGCCCGGATTGAGAGATATGAAGTCTCCAATAAGTTTTATAGCTGCAAGATGGAGGAGAACAGTTCTGTCAGTGAGCATATACTCAAAATGTCTGGGTATAATAATCACTTGATTCAATTGGGAGTTAATCTTCCGGATGATTGCGTCATTGACAGAATTCTCCAATCACTGCCACCAAGCTACAAGAGCTTCGTGATGAACTATAATATGCAAGGGATGAACAAGACTAATCCCGAGCTCTTCGCAATGCTGAAAGCTGCGGAGGTAGAAATCAAGAAGGAGCATCAAGTGTTGATGGTTAACAAGACCACTAGTTTCAAGAAAAAGGGCAAAGGGAAGAAGAAGGGGAACTTCAAAAAGAACGGCAAACAAGTTGCTACTCAAGAGAAGAAACCCAAGTCTGGACCTAAGCCTGAAACTGAGTGCTTCTACTGCAAGCAGACTGGTCACTGGAAGCGGAACTGCCCCAAGTATTTGGCGGATAAGAAGGATGGCAAGGTGAACAAAGGTATATGTGATATACATGTTATTGATGTGTACCTTACTAGAGCTCGCAGTAGCACCTGGGTATTTGATACTGGTTCTGTTGCTAATATTTGCAACTCGAAACAGGGACTACGGAATAAGCGGGCACTGGCAAAGGACGAGGTGACGATGCGCGTGGGAAACGGTTCCAAAGTCGATGTGATCGCGGTCGGCACGCTACCTCTACATCTACCTTCGGGATTAATATTAGACCGAAATAATTGTTATTTGGTGCCAGCGTTGAGCATGAACATTATATCTGGATCTTGTTTAATGCGAGACGGTTATTCAATTAAATCAGAGAATAATGGTTGTTCTATTTATATGAGTAATATCTTTTATGGTCATGCACCCTTGAAGAGTGGTCTATTTTTATTGAATCTCGATAGTAGTAATACACATATTCATAATGTTGAAGCCAAAAGATGCAGAGTTGATAATGAAAGTGCAACTTATTTGTGGCACTGTCGTTTAGGTCATATCGGTATAAAGCGCATGAAGAAACTCCATACTGATGGACTTTTGGAACCACTTGATTATGAATCACTTGGTACTTGCGAACCGTGCCTCATGGGCAAGATGACTAAAACACCGTTCTCCGGTACTATGGAGAGAGCAACAGATTTGTTGGAAATCATACATACCGATGTATGTGGTCCGATGAATATTGAGACTCGTGGCGGATATCGTTATTTTCTCACCTTCACAGATGATTTAAGCAGATATGGGTATATCTACTTAATGAAACATAAATCTGAAACATTTGAAAACTTCAAAGAATTTCAGAGTAAAGTTGAAAATCATCGTAACAAGAAAATAAAGTTTCTACGATCTAATCGTGGAGGAGAATATTTGAGTTACGAGTTTGGTGTACATTTGAAAAACTGTGGAATAGTTTCGCAACTCACGCCACCCGGAACACCACAGCGTAATGGTGTTTCCGAACGTCGTAATCGTACTTTACTAGATATGGTGCGATCTATGATGTCTCTTACTGATTTACCGCTATCATTTTGGGGTTATACTTTAGAGGCGGCCGCATTCACATTAAATAGGGCACCATCAAAATCCGTTGAGACGACGCCTTATGAACTGTGGTTTGGCAAGAAACCAAAATTGTCGTTTCTTAAAGTTTGGGGCTGCGATGCTTATGTGAAAAAGCTTCAACCTGATAAGCTCGAACCCAAATCGGAGAAATGTGTCTTCATAGGATACCCAAAGGAGACTGTTGGGTACACCTTCTATCACAGATCCGAAGGCAAGACATTCGTTGCTAAGAATGGATCCTTTCTAGAGAAGGAGTTTCTCTCGAAAGAAGTGAGTGGGAGGAAAGTAGAACTTGATGAGGTAACTGTACCTGCTCCCTTACTGGAAAGTAGTACATCACAGAAAACTGTTTCAGTGACACCTACACCAGTTAGTGAGGAAGCCAATGATAATGATCATGAAACTTCAGATCAAGATACTACTAAACCTCGTAGATCAACCAGAGTAAGATCCGCACCAGAGTGGTACGGTAATCCTGTTCTGCAAGTCATGCTACTAGATCATGATGAACCTACGAACTATGAAGAAGCGATGGTGAGCCCAGATTCCGCAAAGTGGCTTGAAGCCATGAAATCTGAGATGGGATCCATGTATGAGAATAAAGTATGGACCTTGGTTGACTTGCCCGATGATCGACGAGCAATTGAAAATAAATGGATCTTTAAGAAGAAGACTGACGCTGATGGTAATGTTACTGTCTACAAAGCTTGACTTGTCGCAAAAGGTTTTCGG
Organism: Triticum urartu; assembly: GCF_056163025.1. Taxonomy (NCBI): domain Eukaryota; kingdom Viridiplantae; phylum Streptophyta; class Magnoliopsida; order Poales; family Poaceae; genus Triticum; species Triticum urartu. The sequence continues at coordinate 678,983,212 of NC_141879.1, read as the reverse complement.
CAAGTTCAAGGGATTGACTACGATGAGACCTTCTCACCCGTAGCGATGCTTAAGTCCGTCCGAATCATGTTAGCGATTGCCGCATTTTATGATTATGAAATTTGGCAGATGGATGTCAAAACTGCATTCCTGAATGGATTTCTGGAAGAAGAGTTGTATATGATGCAACCGGAAGGTTTTGTCGATCCAAAGGGAGCTAACAAAGTGTGCAAGCTCCAGCGATCCATTTATGGACTGGTGCAAGCCTCTCGGAGTTGGAATAAACGTTTTGATAGTGTGATCAAAGCATTTGGTTTTATACAGACTTTCGGAGAAGCCTGTATTTACAAGAAAGTGAGTGGGAGCTCTGTAGCATTTCTGATATTATATGTGGATGACATATTGCTGATTGGAAATGATATAGAATTTCTGGATAGCATAAAGGGATACTTGAATAAAAGTTTTTCAATGAAAGACCTCGGTGAAGCTGCTTACATATTAGGCATTAAGATCTATAGAGATAGATCAAGACGCTTAATTGGACTTTCACAAAGCACATACCTTGACAAAATTTTGAAGAAGTTCAAAATGGATCAAGCAAAGAAAGGGTTCTTGCCTGTGTTACAAGGTGTGAAGTTGAGTAAGACTCAATGCCCGACCACTGCAGAAGGTAGAGAGAATATGAAAGATGTTCCCTATGCATCAGCCATAGGATCTATCATGTATGCAATGCTGTGTACCAGACCTGATGTGTGCCTTGCTATAAGTTTAACAGGGAGGTACCAAAATAATCCAGGAATGGATCACTGGACAGCGGTCAAGAACATCCTGAAATACCTGAAAAGGACTAAGGATATGTTTCTCGTATATGGAGGTGACAAAGAGCTCACCGTAAAAGGTTACGTTGATGCAAGCTTTGACACTGATCCGGACGATTCTAAATCGCAAACCGGATACGTGTTTACATTAAACGGTGGAGCTGTCAGTTGGTGCAGTTCTAAACAAAGCGTCGTAGCGGGATCTACATGTGAAGCGGAGTACATAGCTGCTTCGGAAGCAGCGAACGAAGGAGTCTGGATGAAGGAGTTCATATCCGATCTAGGTGTTATACCTAATGCATCGGGTCCAATGAAAATCTTTTGTGACAATACTGGTGCAATTGCCTTGGCAAAGGAATCCAGATTTCACAAAATGACCAAACACATCAAGAGACGCTTCAACTCCATTCGGGATCTAGTCCAGGTGGGAGACATAGAGATTTGCAAGATACATACGGATCTGAATGTTGCAGACCCGTTGACTAAGCCTCTTCCATGAGCAAAACATGATCAGCACCAAGGCTCCATGGGTGTTAGAATCATTACAGTGTAATCTAGATTATTGACTCTAGTGCAAGTGGGAGACTGAAGGAAATATGCCCTAAAGGCAATAATAAAGTTATTATTTATTTCCTTATAATCATGATAAATGTTTATTATTCATGCTAGAATTGTATTAACCGAAAACATAATACATGTGTGAATACATAGACAAACAAAGTGTCACTAGTATGCCTCTACTTAACTAGCTCGTTAATCAAAGATGGTTATGTTTCCTGACCATGAACAATGAGTTGTTATTTGATTAACGAGGTCACATCATTAGTTGAATGATCTGATTGACATGACCCATTCCATTAGCTTAGCACCCGATCGTTTAGTATGTTGCTATTGCTTTCTTCATGACTTATACATGTTCCTATGACTATGAGATTATGCAACTCCCGTTTGCCGGAGGAACACTTTGGGTGCTACCAAACGTCACAACGTAACTGGGTGATTATAAAGGAGCATTACAGGTGTCTCCAAAGGTAGATGTTGGGTTGGCGTATTTCGAGATTAGGATTTGTCACTCCGATTGTCGGAGAGGTATCTCTGGGCCCTCTCGGTAATACACATCACATAAGCCTTGCAAGCATTACAACTAATATGTTAGTTGTGAGATGATGTATTACGGAACGAGTAAAGAGACTTGCCGGTAACGAGATTGAACTAGGTATTGGATACCGACGATCGAATCTCGGGCAAGTAACATACCGATGACAAAGGGAACAACGTATGTTGTTATGCGGTCTGACCGATAAAGATCTTCGTAGAATATGTAGGAGCCAATATGGGCATCCAGGTCCCGCTATTGGTTATTGACCGGAGACATGTCTCGGTCATGTCTACATTGTTCTCGAACCCATAGGGTCCGCACGCTCAAGGTTACGATGACAGGTATATTATGAGTTTATGCATTTTGATGTACCGAAGGTTGTTCGGAGTCCCGGATGTGATCACGGACATGACGAGGAGTCTCGAAATGGTCGAGACGTAAAGATTGATATATTGGAAGCCTATGTTTGGACATCGGAAGTGTTCCGGGTGAAATCGGGATTTTACCGGGTTACCGGGAGGTTACCGGAACCCCCCGGGAGCCATATGGGCCTTCATGGGCCTTAGTGGAAAGGAGAAAGGGGCAGCCCAATGTGGCTGCGCACCTTCCCCTCCCCTAGTCCTATTAGGACTAGGAGAAGGTGGCCGGCCCCCCTCTCTCTCTTTCCCCCCTTGGGAATCCTAGTTGGAATAGGATTGGGGGGGGGGGAGTCCTACTCCCGGAAGGAGTAGGACTCCTCCTGCGCCCTCCTCCCTGGCCGGCGCCCCCCTCCCCCTTGGCTCCTTTATATACTGAGGCAGAGGCACCCCAGAAAGACACAAGTTGATCCACGTGATATATTCCTTAGCCGTGTGCGGTGCCCCCTGCCACCATATTCCTCGATAATACTGTAGCAGAGTTTAGGCGAAGCCCTGCTGCTGTAGTACATCAAGATCGTCACCACGCCGTCGTGCTGACGGAACTCTTCCCGACACTTTGCTGGATCGGAGTCCGGGGATCGTCATCGAGCTGAACGTGTGCTCGAACTCGGAGGTGCCGTAGTTTCGGTGCTTGATCGGTTGGATCGTGAAGACGTACGACTACTTCCTCTACGTCGTGTCATCGCTTCCGCAGTCGGTCTGCGTTGGGTACGTAGACAACACTCTCCCCCTCGTTGCTATGCATCACATGATCTTGTGTGTGCGTAGGAAATTTTTTGAAATTACTACGAAACCCAACACATGTGTGCATGCAGTAGAGGTAAAATTTGATGTCATCTTAGATTCTCATATATTCTGAAACTTCAAAATATTTTATAGCTTAAACCATCAATCCCATAGAAAAATCGTTTTCACAAAAACAAATCTATTGTGATGAGACCTACGAAATTAGATCCCATGTTGATATGTTTTGACGACTTTTCTTCGTGTAAATAATTACCAGGCATGGGTTAAGTAAGTTATCAGCTCTGATATGTGTATATATTATCATGCTATTTACACATGAGTTGCCGTGGTATATTTTGAACAACTTTTTTGGGGCAAAGTTATCATGGTGTTTGTGCGTGAGTTACCACGCCTATGATCCATATGTTACCATGCTATCTACAGATAAGTTATCGAGGGTATGTTCTCAAAGAACTTTCTTCCCTAGGATCAAAGTTATCATAGTGTTTATACGTGAGTTATCAAGTCTACAGTGCACATATTATTGTGCTATTTACATGGAGGTTATCGTGAGGGGAGGGGGATATGTTTTCAAACAAGCCCCCCCCCCCCCCCCTAGTCCAAGAATGTACCTTGTTTGTATATCAAAAAAGGGAGCTAGTTCGACTGTTGCTTGCCTTAGGAATAATTATTAGAGGTCATGGGTTCAATTCCTATTAAGAGTAGAATATTTTTTTGGCCTATTTCAATTAGGGCGTGACGTGATGAGTTGACTGGATAGAGCCATTGGTGATTTAAGAACATCTGCAGCCGGACCATACAAATTTGACCTCTTAGATGCCCGTGGAAGCGCCCGGCCAGTAGCTGGATGTGTCCGTTTTGAGTCCTTATTTGTCAGTCCGCGCAACCACACATCTCATTTTCTTCTTTATATGTTCGGTGACTTGCGTGTGATTGGTGGAGATGAAGAGAGAAAAAAAATAATAAATAAAAAGAAAAGGTGGTCCAGGTGAGGCCGCATCCAACGTGGCGGACTGACCAACATGGCGGACTCGCCGCAGGCAGAAGACCCTTTGTGGCAGCCATGCAAAAGGGCGCAAGGACAACGAGGAGGAGAATGATCTTCACCATAGTCATATAGTGTTCGCGTCTCTCTTTTCGTGGGGAGATGTTTATTTGTGAAGTGCGAGCATAATATATGCACATATCATTAGCATTATTTGTGGCATTGGAAACATCTCCGTGGCGTGCCGTCGCTGGATGGGTCTTCTGCCTGCGGCGAGTCATGCAGCACGTAGCTGTTGGCAGATCTTTGCATCGACGTGATGATCTGGGGCGGCGTCGAAATATCCGGGTCGCACAAGGAAGGCGCCACCGGATACGTTATCCTCGCCTCGCGGTTCGCCGTGGAATCCGTGGATGCCACGCGGCTCGCCGCGAGGAACCAGCTGAGCCAGAACACCTTGCTCTCTGGCCTGGTGAGGGACGCCTACGAGGGGTGCCTGAACATCAACCGCGTCGCCAACGAGATGCTGCCCAATTGCCGCTTCGCGGGGGTCGCCGACGAGTTCGCCCGTGAGGTGAAGAGCTTGGAGAGCTGCTGGATCCGGCTGATGCGGCCGCCTGTGAAGTCGACACCGTTGTACAACTTGGTCTGGGCCGACCGATACAAACTACTGCTAATTCACTTGCTTGATGGTAAACTACTAGGCATATGAGCGTATACGACGGACCTAGAGGCCGTACGTACACAAAAAGGAGCAATCAATAAAATATGCGGGGTTTGGCCACACCGTTACATAGCTAGTTTCTCAAGTACTATGATCTAAGAGCATCTCTAACCGATTCTTAATAATTTAGAAGAGTAAACCGTCGAGTATCTTGTAGGGGTGTATATTTTCTTCTTTGAAATGTGTAGTTTTTGACCGAACTCCTAAACTTAACTCTCTAAAACTCATATTTGCTTCATGCATTCCGTCAAACACTTGCTATGCGTCTCCACTGCGACGATGGTGACCATGTCGGGACGAGAAACACTGGCGAGGAGGACGCATCATCGTTGACACCATGATGTGCGGCCATGTTCCTGTTCTTCGTCGACGTTGGCTTCGTCCGCCCCGGAGGCAACAACACATAGATTGCCTCCTCTACCTCTACTACATCTCGAGCTCCATCCACCGCCCCTCGACCTCGATCTCATCGTCGTTTTGCTTCCCCGACCCTCACCCAACTCACCATCAACCACCCCAAGGTGACCCGTGTCTCTTCCTGCCTATCCGGCTCCATTTCTCGTCATTCGTGTGCCGGCCCGCTCAAATTCGTACATGCCTGCCATAGTCAGAGCTTCGTAACCGAAGTTGGACACACTGGCGCCTCATCCACTCTTGTACGTGTCCCATGCACACAATGTGGCACCCCTGCCCCCCCCCCCCCCCCCCCCCCGCGCAGGACGTGCAAGGCTTACACAACCCCTCGCTGCAGACGCCCGGGGCACGCGATGCCGTTCCAGCCAGCTGCTCGAGGGCTACCGGCGAGTGGCGGACCACAATGCGGTGCAGCGGCGGCAATCCGGGGTACGGTTGCGGCAACACGGACGGACTGGGAGGTGTGTGGACGTCTCCGAAACAATTGTTTTACACTAGTTGGCCTGCTATTTAGTATATTTAGGGATCGAGAGGTAGCTGGAGTAAAAATTACCCCTCTCTCTAAAGCTTTTGTGGGATCGGTTAGGTGACGGTTAGAGGAGGAAAAGTGAATTTATCCTCCTCTAGTACCTTTTATGGGATCGGTTTGAGATACTCAAGTGTTAGTGGCAGATCAAGGTATAATGGACTACTTGAGCGCAACACGCACTTTGCCCCATCGTTCTTATGTAGAATTAATAATATTTTTCTGTCAAGGGTTATTATGGCAATTCATATTCCACGCATAGTGTGGAGGTGGTCGAGCAAACACAGTACCCCGCGGGCACTATAGGTCTGCCATGTAGGACCATACTTCCGTTTTTGGGAAGGTTTCGCTCTTTCTCTACTGGTTTTCTGTCTCTTTTATTATTTTATTTTTATTTCCTTTTCATGTTTCCTTTTATATTTTCCATTTTTTTCTTTTCCAGTTTTTAGTTCGTGAATAATTTTAAAAGTTATGATGATTTTTGTAATTCAGGCGCATACTTTAAATTCTTCTTCTCTCTTTTAAGCTCATATTTTTTTTTCAAATTTATGAACAATTTCATAAAATCATGTATATCGTGACCATTTGTTAAATCCATGAACACTTTTTTTAAATCATGACCATTTATTAAGAATTGTGAACATTTTTAATTCATCGAATAGTTTTAGAACTTGAGGAGATTTTTTAATTCACGAATAAGTTTTATATATTCATGAACATTTTTTAAATTCGTGATTATTATCTAAATTCATGAATGCTATTAAAATTTGTGAACATTTTTAGAAATTCACAAAGTAAATAAATTATTTAATACTTTCTAAAAAGGATTTTAATAGAAAACCCAACCAAAATAAAAAAGTCAACTGAAAAGTCCACCAAGAAAAAAAAATGATAGTGCAATACAGACAAAGCGGTACAAGGGCCACGATGTCGTGTGTGATTACTTTACACGTGGAACAGGAGCTTTTAGACTCTCGGTTATTACGGTTGATTTTTTTCAATTTAATCTTGTCTATGGTGGGTTGGACTTTAATTATGCTGGGTGTGGTGGTGTTTTCTTATATTGGTATCGAATTGGCTTGCTGTTCGAGACGGTTTTTGTTTTGAGAGGGAGATGGAATTGTTTGGTCTGTGGCTGTAGTATCGTTACACATTTTTGTCTTGGTGACGGTCAGTGGTGGTTACGTAAGCTTCTTTGTATCCCACAAAACCAATCGATCACATTCAAAAAACACATGCCGAGACTTAAGACAATATGAACACCATATATGGTCGTTGCAACAACATGAAAAGGGGCCCAAACAACCTAAACATGAAAAATATCCGCTTATAGGTGGGCCCACTAACGACCACAAATGCCCAATGCACCAAGAACCAACATTCCTAGTAATCTTAGAATTTTAGAATAATCTTTAGATCCACAAACATCATTTGACTCCACCATTAGATTTCACGAATGCACGACCCATGTATGTCGCAGGGTGCAATAACATAGCTATTTTGACCAAATAAAGTGGCACCTTGAATACAATGGCCGTTGTAGGCTTCTTGCCTATACAACCAAATAGTGGCGAGAAAACATGCATCAAACTAAAATTTGGCCAACATGAGAATGTTGTTCCCGTTCCCATAATGCCATGCAGGATCCACAACCCGGCCAGATGTGGGAACCACTTTAAAAGACACTAAAGCTCTCGTAGGCCCCATTCCTAGAGAGCTTAATAATTGTGAAGATCTGTGCAGAAGATCAGGGTTGCTTCTTGTTGTTTTATGATTTATTTATTTAATCTTTCTATAGTTTTGTTTGCGAACTTTTTTTAACCAAGCTCCATGTGGTAGTGTTCCGTGGATCGGCTGCCCCTGGCGGCGGAGATAGTAGAGGAGGTGACTTAGAACTATCCCGAGCGACAGAGTGGAGGAAGACGAAGAGGGGACCTAGATGAAGATCAAGGACATATTCTTGCAAAAAGTAGATAACCAAAGCTATCCATTAAAAAAAGCAAAGACCACCAATAGGGAATTAAAACTAAAAATGCATGCACAAGAGCACACGCACAAGGTGTGGCCATACACACGGACCCTTCACGATATCACTCTTCTCCCTCTGGGTGCATTGTGTGGTGTCAAATGCCAGTCATCAGGAGTAAGCACCCTTGTTGTCTTGATGAAGTTAAGTCACCATCATCGCTTGGGTCACCCAGGCTGAATTATTAGTGCCAATTCTAGTGACTGGCAGAGTATGTTTTCAAGATATGCTATTGTGCCCACAAGATTTGACATTATTCAAATACATTCGACACGATTTATGTTCTTTCCAAGATTTACAATTGCACCCACAAAGTCGCTAGCGCAGTGGAGATCAAACCTCCGATTTGACATCATGTATGACCCCTCTAGTGGGAGATGACATGTCTATTGATTTTTTTGGTTGCGGCATCTGTGTTGATAAAGACATGAACTACGGATGCAGGACCATGCTACTGCCCCATCAATTTAACTAGATAAATCTGGAGCTACATGCATTGCAGAAACCACCCCACGTATGGGATGGTTTCCAATATTTTGTTGGGCCCTACCGTGGCTTCATCTTCGTCAAGTTTACGTCCATGTTGCTCGGTTTTAGTCACAACATACTCTCTCTCTCTCTCTCTGTGTGTGTGTGTGGGAGGACCACACCTTTTTACAAAAGAAGCTTGCTCCTCTGTAGGTGACATGGGACACAGAATTAAAACCTTTCATGTGCAATGCCTATTGCAAGAAAATGTCACTTGACTTTATCATACATCTTCTCAAAATCCACTTTAAAGATAATTTCATTGAGTTTTTTCGAATTAATTTCATGCATAGTTTCATCCACTTTAAACACAAAATATACATGTATTTTCTTCTATGAAACATAGCTTCGTGGTTGAACTTTTGCTTGTCCAAATAGGAAGGACCTCCTCTGCTAAAACTAAAAACGAGCCCATCCCGTGGTCATTGATACTTAGTGATTGGTTCTTAAGTACGTAGTTGGAAATTGCACGGATACATATCCTCTATGGGGCACGTAACACAAAACTACAAGTCCAGGATTTTTAACTAACACTTGCAACTCTATCAGTAACTTGTAATAAAATACATAATCTTTCCGACCACTTACTTAATATGAAATATGACATATGCATGTGCCATATTTCATTCACTATTTTTTTTGAGAAACCCACATTTCAGTCACTAGAGTGATGGCTTGGTTCAGTTCTAAGCGGGCCAACCCATGGCAAGTTGAGCCAAAAGATTGATTACCAGAGTTTATGCAGTTTTTATGTAAAAAAAATCTACTAGAGAAGGTTGCAAACATGTAACAAGGGATGATGACTGAGTGAGGAAGGATACGCCGACAAGGAAAAAAGAAGGATCCTAGATTTCTAGATTTTATTTGCAAAAAACGGGTATTTGCCACCTACAAAATGGAACCGCGAAGATCATAAGAATTGACCAATGATTGGTTTAAGATCGTAAGACATTTTGGCAGTGTTTGTTTCTCCCCTTTGTTTGGTTGATGGCAATCAGAACGGCGATGGGTGGTCGTGGCACGGTCGTTGTCCTCGTTGGTGACTAGGCTCAGATCCGAATCTGGAGTCCTAGATCTTATCATAGTGGGCCCACCCTATGGTTGGGTCATCGTCCAGGGACTATCATCGAGGAATGAGGGAAGTACCAGGCCAAAGCTATGTGCTTTGGTGCCGATGATGATGACACCTATCGGTGTCGAATACCTCATAGGGTGCATCACGGTACTCTTCCCTTCTCTTGTCTCTGCTCCGGGTGGAAACCCTTGTCCATTGTGGCGGACCCGGTAACGACGACATATTTTTGCCGTAATCCTATTAGCTGAATCGTTGGTGAATATCTCCTCCGATTGCGGCGGCGATTCTTGGTTTGGTTTGGATCGTTGCTCGAAGCATTATTGGCTCCAGTGCATGTAGGATTGTTTGATTATTCAAATTTACAAGTGATTGCTCATAGGGTAGCTCGGTACTGCTCCACGGCCCAGAGCGATAGGCAGAAGGCCCTCTCCGATGGCAATTTGGTGGGGCTCGGCGGCACCGAAAATTCTAAACTTACGGACAAATTGATACGGGCTACCCTCTATGGACGAGGTGACCCCACCTGTAACCTCTCCTCTCCCCCCTTGATTTTAGTGGTGGGGCCTGACTGGTTCCCAATTAGCTTCCTGCATGTAACCCTGTAGATTGCAATCCGTAAAAGCGGTCCGTAAGTGTAGTAAAGCTCCGGCGGCACAGTCTATTGGTTTCATCTAGGAAGCGCTAGATCATTTCTCCTCGACAACTGAGGTCGCTTATAGTTGTGGTTCTGCACCTCCTGTACTTCTACTTGACAACAAGTTGTCAGCGTCCAGCTATGTGCTCCTGGTGCACACTGGATGATGCTTGGCCTCAATGCCTTCTATTGTTTGGCCATGTGGCTTTATCTATAGATGTGAACGAAAGGCTATTCTATATAGAGAAAAATGGAATCGAATGCAAGATTATCTCTCCTCCCCCTCAACAAAAAAAATATAGTCATGGTACCACAATACGCGTGTTGGCATACCATCACTGGACACCTCACTTACATGTTACTAGCGAAATACCGGTCCATTGATGTGGTGGCATGTGACCGATTGTCCTCGGCCATCACCGTCGTACTCGAAGGCACGGTCGGAGCCCTCCACCGTTAGCACTTGGTCGTCCTCAAGCGCTCGACCGTCGATCTCGTCCTCGAGCGCCTGTTGCTCTTACTCGCGATTGTTTCGACAACCATCAGCACATGGACTGCTGGAGTAATCAAAACACGTTACTAAAAGTTTGGTAAAAGCTAGTGTTGGCAGTGTTCTAATCTAGTATGGTTGATGTTCTTGTACGTGTCCAAGAAGTCCGGGAGCCCTACGTGTAACGAGTCCGGCTAGTAGCCGTGTCATAGTACACGTACTAGTAATAGTCCTAGTCTGTTTAGGTGTCCGGCTAGGTTAGTTAGTAAGGGTCGGTTGATGCTTATTATAGATAATATGCACAGCCCTGAGAAACATTGTAATGTGGAAGAAAAAAAGAGAGAAGATGGGCGCGGCACTTGCCCTTGGCTATTAGTTTTTCATGCGCATATTTATCGTGTGTTTTGAATGTAATCGATCCCATAGACAAATTTTCAACAATTGATATCTAGAGCAAGGTTCGAAGATTTGAAGCTGCGATTGCCCCGGGGTGGCGATCCGACTTGCGCCTCGGGGCGTGCAATACAGTCGCTGGTGTAGCGACAAGGAGTGGACGATATAGTCACTGGTGTAGCGATGAGGAGGAGCAGGCAATAGTCATCCGAGCGGCGATAAGAAGGCGGTGAGGGTGCCATCGCAAGCAAGGTGGCGGGTGATTGTCATTTGGCAGAACGACCTTGAGGAGGGCAACAAGGCTGTCATCGACAAGGCATTGGTTATCGTTGATGGTTATGGAGGTGCCGAAGTTGCGACACCGAGAAAATCATAAAGATCATCATTGAAGGGTGCAAGGTGGAGATGACGAAGTTGCGAGCCATCATCAAGGTGTGCACATGAGTTATTGTAATGTGCGTCCAAGACCTCGGGTGTGTGAGTCGTGTGCTGCAGTTGAGATGCGTCACTAGCAAAGGAGAATTGAGAACGAGTGCTGATGGAAAGAGGAAATTGTGCTTTGCGTTTCTGTTCGTAATCAAGAAGTTTCGGCGAGTTCATAGTTCATATACAGTGAAGTTGAGTTGCACGTATTTGGCGACTTGTGATGCGGTCGGACGGGGAAGTCATTTGGTAAGTTCTGTCACCAACGACAACAAGAGAGTCAATATGTGGCGGGTAAAGAGAAGTGTCTCCCCGTATGCAGTGGCGAATCTAAGGGGCAGGCTTTAACAGGCTTGAGCGTGCCTTCCAAAGTTGCAATTTTTCTCTATACATGTATGCATCGCCATGGATTTGGATGGAGAACTGGAGAAGGTCTGTTCGTTGTCTGCCGTAGCTGCCCTAGCACAGGAAACACAGGGCAGGGATGAACCGGTATGGGGCCTTGGCCCTTGGGCCTTAGTGGCTTAGTGGGCCTATTGTAATGCCCAGATAGACTGCTGCATTACCCCAGCACTAGTGACTGAACGAAAAAAATCCCTCTGTACGCTTTCTCTCGCTTCAGCAGTTGCAGCAGCAATCTCGTCTTCTCACGTCTATGTCCGTGCCGCCGCATGTCCGTGTCCGCGCACGTACGTGTTGAGCCAGCCGACGCCGGTTGCCGATGTATGCTGAAGAGAAAGTCGACTAGATCATAGGCTCATAGCACAAGCGGCAAGAACTAGAAACCCCCCTTTTGGCCTTTTCTTTTTAGAATTTGCGTTGTGTTGATTGGCTCAATGATATGATGGTCTACTATGTGATCGTGAGCTATTTGCAAAAAATGGATACAAGTTGCTTATGCTACGGTTTCATGCTTTAGAAAAAAATCACGGATGCCATCTACCTCGACAACCTCGTGTTATTAGATTAACGACAATTTAGTGGTATACTACAATCTTATCGAAAGCTACAACCATTATCACATTTTGTGTTAAAGATTTTGATTTATCCATTCACATAGTCTAGGCCCCGCTTGGAATTTTGGGATGACAATGATAGATGCAAGCGCGGTTGTGCGGAAGACATGAGCCAATGTTAATACTTTCTCGCACTTGTGTACCGTTTGTTTTGTTGAGTAGACCTGCATTGTGCCTTACAAAATTTAGACCTTAGCTCAATTCTTGGCTCGGCCACGGGTCGTTAGGGGAAAAGTGAAAAGGAAGAAGAGGGCTTAGTTTGAGCCTACCCTCCATTTTTCTCCTAGATTCGTCACTGCCCGTATGCATGTAACCGATGGGAAGACGAAAGCCAACTTGAAGATGGACACGCACCAGTTAAAGTTGAGTTTCTGCATGAGGCTATGTATTTAATCTGTATGTAACACACTAAGATGTGACCGTGTGGCTAATAATCCGAGCAGTCATTGGTTTCAGTCTACAAGTCGGCATTAAAAAGAAAAGATGATGATGAAGTGGTGGCCATCATTGTAAGAAGAGAGATGCGGTCCGGTAAGTCGCGTCACTAGAGGCAACCAGCATGACAAGATAAACAGATGTGTCTCGTCGAGTAAAGAGTCAAGTGTTTGGATTAGAGGGTGGGTCTTGGAGTAATCCAAACACGTTACTAAAATTTTGGTAAAAGCTAGTGTTGGCAGTTTTCTAATGGGAAATGATTATGATCAGCCGGCCGATTCAGCCCAGGGGCGTCCGCCACCACTAGCATGTGACGCGTGTCCTCTATGGGCCGCTGCACCGCTCTACTCTTTCTTGCATCGCTCAGTTGAGTTGATTCTTCCTTATCCCATCCAGATCCCCTTTTATCTCCCTCCGTTATCTCTTTGTGCGTGGTCATGCGTGGACACCTCCCTGGCTGTCGGACGCGTCCACTACGACCACCGGCAGCGACAGGGCTGCAGTGGAGCGCCCGAGCTTGTCACAGTCCGACCGACCTCCTCCATGCAGTTTCCAACCATCACTGGCCAATGCGACGGCGACGATGCTGCGACATGCGTCGGCAAGGGTGGGCGGCGTTTATGCAGCATCATCTTCGTTGCAAAAAATTCAACAACATCAACTATGTTGCAAAAACGATGCACAAAAGAAAAAAAATGTTGTAAAAGTTTTCTGCAACATGACCTCTGTTGCAAAAGTTTCTTCCGCTACAGTCCCTATGTTGCAAGAAGACGAAGAAGAAAAAAAAATCTGCAATCTAACCTATGTTGTAAAAGTTTTCTGCAACATGACCTTTGTTGCAAAAGTTTCTTCCGCAACAATACCTATGTTGCAGAAAGACGAAGAAAAAATTCCGCAACCTGACCTATGTAGCAAAAGTTTTCTGCAACATGACCTTTGTTGCAAAGATTTTTGCGGCACAACCTTTGATACAAATGTTTCCGCAACATTACCTGTGTTGCAAAGATGAAGAACGCCACTCGGCCCTCGATGGACATAGGATCTGACGGTGCGCGACCCGACCGATCTTTTAAAAAGATCAGCCGGTGGACGCGTAGCAGCCCCCTTTTCTAATCTAGTAATATTACGAATCAAAAGTTGTACTAGTTTGCTACTAGTATGGTTGATGTTCTTGTGTGTGTCCAAGAAGTTCGGGAGCCCTACGTGTAACGAGTCCGGCTAGTAGCCGTGTCATAGTACACGTACTAGTAATATTCCTAGTCTGTTTAGGTGTCCGGCTAGGTTAGTTAGTAAGGGTTGGTTGATGCTTATTATATTATACTGTTTAAGAATTTGTCAGACTAGCACAAATGCCCGTGCGTTGCAACGGGAGGAAAAGAATAGGACAACCCTTCGACATAATGGGCATAGACATTGGCATCTGATCCATGATGTCATCATCACATAAGCACTCGGTTGTACATCTCCACTCCTCGATGAGATCAGGCGGCATTGGTGTGGCTGCACACTACGACGAACGCTTGCGCAATATCTTTTTCAAAAAAAGTATCGAACACATTTACCCTAATACGCATGGCTGAAGGACCCTCTCCACCTTCCCGCGAAAAAAGGACCCTCTCCACCAGCCCACACTCTCAATTTCAAAACGGAATACCACATTGAAACTTATCCTTCATCTCACCCTTGCCAACAATGGCTTACGGATGTTAAATAACAACTCCGCTAAAATTATTTAGAGACATGTAACCCATCTCACATCATAATGATATTAGATGTAAAGAAACATCCTTCGAAAAATATTTTCTAGTTTATTATGTTGTTTAGAATTATTATTATTATTGAGTCTAAAATGAGCAAATTTGAATTAGCAAGTCGGAAGGAAATTGTACACTGTAATTTCAAGTCCAACAGTCCAACGTAGAAGGCTCCATCAAACATATATATAGTGTCTAAATAAATTACACACTGTAATTTCAAGTATAGATTAGACGGATCCATCAAATATACTGTACATTTATGGTCCGAATTGTTCTCCTTTTAAGACATCCATGAACATTCAGTTACAGAGTAGACATTTTAGTTCCATAATCCAATATCAATTGTCAATCATGAACCCTAAGAAACAGGATCAAGGAGTCAATACTGAACTTCAAAAGTGGAAGATGAAACTTTATGATACATACATGTAGCTGTGGGGAACCTGTGTACCTCTCCGTGGCGCACTGTAGCATCTTATGAGCCACCTAGCAGCCAACAAACCTGATTGAGCCGTCAAAAGTAGATCCCAGAAAAATCTCTAGCATCAACTGTAAATCAAATCTTTTTCCACAGAGTGTAGATGTCATAGCACCGCAACAGCACACGCTCCACAATGTTAGTAGCATAATCCTGTGCATCCATATTTTGTCAAGGCGGCGAGGCGCTCGTCCACGGCTAGCCGCGGCAGCCATTCCACATCGTCGCGGCCACCGGCAATCCCCGAGTGAACCACCGCACCGCCATCTTCGTTCCTGCGTCATGAATTAGTCCAGAACGCTGCCTACACGACGCACGCGTCTCTCTTCCCTGACCATGGCCGCCGGCTGCCGCCATCAAATTTGTCGCAGCCGTCACGTCCCGGCTTCGCTAACGCAATGAAGCGGTGCGGCCAATGCACGCAGAACGCAGGGCACGAACTGCATCTTCTTCTCGCCCACGAGGCCGGCGAACAATGTTGAATAAATCTCAAGCCCTGTCACGTTTTCAGTTAGTTCAGTTAGCACTTCGGTTTTCCGTCAGGTTAGTCTCGAACGCTTTCTCTCTTTTAGCTAGATTAGCTCGCGGGTCTAACTGCCTGGAGCGATTCTCGCGCCTCATTGGTCTGCTTGTGGTTTGTCAGAGTGTTGTGGATCACGACGATGCAAAGTCAGGAGCCACAAAGCCCTTTCATGTTCGGTAAGGCTGAATAAATAGCAGAGAAATACTGACATAAAAGCTATTTAGTTTGTGCGGCGCAAAACAACTGTCTTTTCTCTTCCTCGAGCAATCTCTCATCCGCATGTGTTCATTCCAAGTGCACCTCGGTTGCTGACAAACACCTCAGTGAACATGCACACGTTGGTGTTCTCCGTCTTGTTCCCCAGGAACTCAAAGTTGATCTCATCATGGTCGTTCCCACATACGATGTATGAATTTACAATCAATTGATGCACATACAGTTAGTATTGCAGTACAAGCTGATTAGTAATCTGATGAAATTGGAAGCGACGATGTACGTACGTAGTATGTTGTGACGGTGCCGACTGGTGGCGGAGTTCCCCGCGAACCGGAATGAGACGCTACCATAGATGAACTGCCTCTTTGTCTAAAGCAAACAAACGGGGGTTTTGCTCTTTAAGACATGGCACGGCACAGACACGCAAGCACGCTAGGCACAGACGCAGGGCACGCTCGAAGGCGCAAGGGACACACGCAGCTCATGCACCCCAGCCATTGCTTGGTCCCTCGGTCCTGACCGAGCTTTCGCCTTGCCGGTCCGGTTCAGGGAAACATGCCCACTGGGCACTTCGAACCGAACCGGTCGCGGCCGGTGCAAACCTGTGCCGTGTCGTGCCCTGACCGGACCGTGTCCACCATGATGAGTCCGTCAAATTCGACACAACAAGTACAGATCCTTGATGATCAAGCACAGCTGGCGCTGCTCGTCGCAGAATGCATCTGCGCGTAGTTATAGAGGATTGGTGAGTTGGCCTTGAGGTGACGATGATCCGCTCATAACAAGTGCTAATTATGTGTGTTCGTTGTTGATGGCCTTCTGCTTGTCCACACTCACGCCCAGCGACATTTCATCATCATCGTCATGCTGGATGCTAATCCTAGCACAGAGCATGTTCTCCACGTCCAGTCCCACCTGCATCTACGTCCTTGGCATTACCATCATCGACATCAATGACGGCGGCAGGTTCAGCCTTGCTCCCCGATGCCTCGATCCGATGGCCCTCATCCTGCTTCATGTGCATCTCTCCAGGTACGGCCGTGCCATGGCAGGTTGTGACGAGTCCATCTCCACGTACGGCCATGACTTGGCTAGTCTTGCGAACGATTACGGGCGCACTCGCCTTGGTTGCAGCGGACCTAAACCCGAGATCGCAATCGATCTCGAGCAAATCACAAAAGGCAGGATCGGAACGGTGTGGGTGGCCCGTTGGTTTTTCCGTTTCTATAAATAAGGTATCTATTGCCTAGAAGTTTTCCTTTAATATGGTTTTGCCAGGGGTTATTGTGTGCCTACATGTCTAGTGCCGCTGGTTTCCAACTCCCTATAGGAATCGTAGAGTTGAGCCGGAAGACAAAACCACCAACCTCGAAATACAAACGACCAGCGATTGTTTTTTTTAAGGAAAAAAAAACTAAAACGTATAGATGAGATGGGCCAGAGTTGGTCCATCTAACCTAGCAGACTCGCCTCGCTCCAGCCCAACATCGACTACACTCGGAAACAATTGTCACCGGTGAACGAAACGGTTTTAGTACCACCTCGCATATATGTTTTAAATTCAAATTGAAAGCATAAAATCACGGGAATAAGCGTATTATGATGGTGAACCCACGGAGTCAATCCGTACTTTATTATTAAGAAGAGATTATAATCAGTTAATGGGGCAATTAATCGCTACTCACAGGATAACCGAATCGAATAACACATACATATTCATTGTGTTAACTTGTCAGACCGATTATTTGACCAATTTGATCGGTCAATCAGTTGTTAGACCGATTAATCGCTGCCGACCCATTAACTTTTGGGCAAACATAGCCCAAAAAAATTCCCTGTAACCCCTCATACCCCCTTTCGCTCCTCAATAGCTAGAGATCGACCAAACAGTAGCATATTTTGATGAGCATGATATAATATATAAAAGAAACTAGATATATTTTGGTAATTCCTATTTAATCTATCAATTGATGGTCGACCGATTAATTCAGTTAATAGGCCGACTCACCGATTAATCACTACTCCCAAACCGGCCGAACAGCTACCAGTTACCGATTTCTTGAACAATAATTATATATATGCACAGTCCTGTGAGTAACGTTGCACGATTGGAGAAATAAAGAGAGAAAAGAGGGGCGTGACGTGTGTCCTTGACTATCAGCTTTTCATGCGTGTGTTTGTCGTGTATTTTAATGTAACCGATTCTGTGGAAAAAAATTCGACATGAACATCCCACAGAGCATGGTCATCACCCGTATTGACGAATGCTTGATTGCTCATGCCAGAAGCACGCCGTGATCGTTTTCTATGTTGGCAAGCACTGGTGGACCATGTCGCTGAAAGCTTTGCTTGCCTGCTGGCCGTCCATGCCCGCTAGCACCTTCAAATTGATTTGACGTGATTATCTCCGTGCCTAATTAATTAATTGCGTGACTAATTAACTGTCCATCTAGTTATCTAGTACAATTATTTTTCTATCTGTAGACCTAATTAACTGTTTGCCAAATTAATTAATTATCTATCTAATTGAAAAATCCCTACTATTAATTATCTGCATGCCTAATTAATTAATTGTATTATTAATGACTTGGTTTTCAAATTGATTTGGTGCAAAAATATTCATTATTTATACGGTCCTACTTAATTGTGCATGTAATTAACTTCTGACTAATTAGTGGCATTAATTTCCGAATTTATTAGGTTCTTGGTTTCCAAATTTAAAAAATTAATTCGATCTATAAGATCCTTTTGAAAGATTTTAAATGCACATCCTACAAATAGTGCAATGTTGTGCTTGCTAGCTCGGACAACAGAGCATATCTCTCCCTACGAAGAGAGGTGTGTGCTCTATGGCTATGGCGAAGATCATTCTCCTCTTGCTCGTCCTGGTACCCATTCGCATTCGCATGGCAGCCGCCCTGATGGATTGCCCCGACGTGCCGTCACTAGGCGCGGGGGCCGCCTGCCAGAAGGCGTGTGGCACGAAGCTCATGTATGACCTTTGCATCCGCATGATGCGCGAAGTCGATGTCGACATGTCCCCGTCGCACACGGAGAGAGCCACCGCATACGCGATCCTCGCAGCCCACTCCACTGCGATTTCCTTCGACAACACGACGATTGCCATGAGCGACCAGCTCAGCCAGAACTCCTCGCTCTCCAGCAAGCAGAGGGTTGCCTACGAAGGGTGCATGGACGACTACGCACCGGCGGACAGCTCCATCGACACCATCGAAGAAGAGACGCTCCCCAGCTGCCACTTCACGTTCGTCGCCGCCGAGTACACGCGTGTGATAACTAATGTAGAGAAGTGTAGGGACCGGCTGTTGTCGCCGACTCTGGTGAAGTCGCCGCTGTACCCCATGGTGTTGGCCGACCTGAACAAAGCAGTGGTAGCAAATATGCTTGGTAAACTGTTAGGCACATGAGTGTGTGCTAGATCAAGATGCAGTCCGTACACAAAAGAGCAAATAATAAGTGTACGCATTGCCGCATTGGGTACACCGCAACATAGTTTTACATGCATCATGTATTGTCCGGGGTGGATCTAGGATTTGGTGCCAGGTTAGGCTAATCTGTTAGTAAGTCTGAGACTACAACAGTGTCACATTTTTCTTTTTGAGGGCTTACAACAGTATCACATGTCAACAAAGAACACACACGGTTGCAAACCAACCCACACACACCCAGTAGCGCTGGGCTTCGCGGCCTTGGGCTTTCGAAGATAAGAGCTGCTCCTCCGAAGCAGCGGCGGCCCTTCGGCCCTGGCCCGGGCCAGTAGCGCTGGTTGACGTGTGGTTGGACTGGAAGTCAGCATGATGTAGACTCGTGGCAGCCGACTCAGCGTTGTACGTAGCCAGAGCCGTATCCAAGACGGTATGTGTGACACTTTTCATGTGCACGGATCATGTTAGAATATCTCTATTTTTAAGAAAGCAATTGGTAGTTTCGCTTCCGGTTTTTTTAGTACCATCTCCCACGGTTTATTTTGGTACCTCCTCTCACCTGTGACTAAGCCACCACAAACAAAAAAACCTCCTCCTGAGGCCCGAACCCGCACCCATCCGCATAAGGTTAACCAACGAAAAAAAGACCTACGGAGGTTAACCAGCGATAAAAAAACCTAAACCTATCGCCCGCTCGCTCGCGCCCCTGTTGCTCCCTCCTCAATCCCGATCTGGATCGAGGGGACGAGGAGCTCCTGCCTCCCCGACGGCCGGCCTCCTCCTCGCCCCGCCGCTGCATCCGGCGCCGCGACGGCCTCTGGAGCCAGGGAAGCCATGACCTGAGCTCGGCCTCGAGGTCCCCGCCGCCGTCTCCTGCAGTTTCTGCCCCGCCGCCTCGCCGTCGCACCAACCTCAGCGCCGCGCCGCCGCCGGCTCTGGTCGCCTCCACCTCCGCTCCAGGCAACCCTCGGTCGCTGGCTCGCTGGAGCACGACGGCAGGCGATGGATGCCCTGGTTGTGTGCGACGGATGCAGTTCTCACGCGCAAGCTAGGGTTGGAGCCGCCAGCTCTTCATCCTGCCCGCCGGCGGCGACTCTTCCCGCCCCGCACTCCCGCCTCCCCGTTATCACAGGTATCTCCACCCCTTTCTCTTCCCCCCTCTTCTCTCCTCTCCCTTCTCCCTCCTCCATCTCTGTTCCCTTCCCCCGACTGGCCCGGACATGGAGAACAGCGACAGGGCCAGGTTTGCGGATGTGTTGCGGTAGTCCTTGACGGGGTGCTCGCCGGCGATGACCGTGGCCTAGCAGCAGGATAGCATAAGCTCTCCCTTGTTCTTTTGTGCTTGAATCAGATTTGGTGCTTCTCAATTTTACACATTTATTGATCTTGGTCTTCTTTTGTATGCAGGGTACATTTATGTTTCATGATCTGTTCTGCAGATTTTCAGAACACTAAGTGCATATCTTGCCTTGCAATGCTGCTGATTCGACAATCATGAGTGCTCCTCTCCCCTTTCCCTCCCTGCTAAAATTCAGTTCCAAACACGATCTGACGGTTGATTCTTTGGTTCAGGAACTGGATTCAAACTGGACTTGCGACCAGAGCAACCCCAAGCAAGATGAACTCGATTGGAACATATGTCTTCTAAACTCTGAAGGCAAGCACTCGGCCGACACTTTTGCTCTTGTAGAAGGCATGCCATTTGATTCATGCCAAGAAGCGTACGGACAATATAAGCTATTTGCTTTGGAGGATGGTTTTGGAATTCATCATGGAAAGCCGAGATGAGGGCATGCACGTTACCAGATGACGCACAAAATTGTGTGCTGGTGCTAGATCAGTTACATAGCGTCTTGCTTGAAATTGTAGTACAACTATATTCTTGTCGTTTCCCCAACCACTCCATGATGGTCTTGTGCTTGAATTTTTTCCATGCTTTGAAATTGCTTGGTATTTATATTGTAGCTAGCATTGTCATTGTCTTGTTTGGTTTTCGGTGTGCAGGTTAAGAGGGACAATGATAATTCTTCTTCGTGCAAAACAGAACGAAGGCGAGGATGCGTCTCCTCCATGCAAAGCAGGTTGGTATGTGAGCATATTCAGCAACGAGCAAAATCACCCTCCGTCTGCAATTTGTGAAGAGAAGAGGCAGTGGAACTCACAGTGAGATCAATCCAGTTCTTATGATTTTCATCAAGAATCTCAAAGCACCTCATCAATTTTTGCCAACAGAAACCAATGAAAAAACAATTGGGGGCATCTCGAGATTGAAGATTGTGAAATTTACACAAGCGAGATATACAAAAAGTTTGAAGATGAGTTCTTCAAATCAATGTCCTTGGTTGTGTCTAGGTGCATCAGTGAAACTGGATGCGAAATTAAGTGTGCGCGTCCAGAATATTTTCAGGCATATGGGAATGTTGTGCAGACATTTTGTTGGTTTCAGACAATTGAAAGCAGTGCTACAGTCCAAATTTTGCCAAGAGAAAGGAGTTTAGGGAAGACGACAGAGGAGGAATTTGATGTTGCCCCAACCCCAGGTACTACCTTTACACCCGTATCCACTTTTGGACAAAATCGGGATCTAGAGTTCATGAAGAGCGCAACTGAATTTAAAAAGGTCCGTGCGTATTCTTGGTACCTCGAGGATGAGAGCAAGCCACCCAAAAAATGGCCAGAAGGAAGCACCATATGTGCAGGTGTGTTCATGTGCGTTAGAAGGTGAGTTTGTGCTTCTAATTTCCTAAACATTCCTATTACAAACAGAAAACATCTATGGTTGGTGATAATAATTATTGGTGAACATTGTTATTGGTAAACCTGCATGCTGTCGATCTGCCTCTTCTTCCTGTTGCAACTATTGATGGCCATTGTTATTGCAATTTTATCCTAATTTATGTTCAGCTATTACCAGGTTCTTTGATTGAATCCTAATTCAAACTTCTAACATACGAAATACTTTTTGTGCAATTATAAGATGATGCATACTTTGACAGTGCTTTGGCCACATAAAAGGTAAATCCATCATTGTGGAGATGTCAAAGTTGTCACAAAGACAAGCATCTGAGCTTTCTTTTTGGAATGAAACAAAGATGCAGACTAACCGTATCATGTTTTTTTTGACATCAACCAATATCATGGGTTGGTTCAGGACTTCAGGTATATATCACCAGTATAACAATCAATTAACCATAGCAATTGTTACTTTTTTTATCTACTCTCAAATGCTTCTCTATTTTAAATACCTATTAAATGTTGTCACAATCACCCTATTTCCGCCGCACTGAGGGCTATGGCAGGAAGGAGCCCACCGTCGGCATCGCCCATGGCCGAGAAGACCGAGGACGCCGAGGACCCAGCGCCCTCAAGTACGATGGCATTCTTTCTGTTACGACTTATGGTGATGCCTGAGGAGTTTTGAGATCAATCTTGATCTTCATATGACCGTGACCGGGAGGCGAACCCGGTTGCGCTTAGAGACAATTGATTAATGGAGATCCTCCAGCCACCGAGCTCGGAAAGGAAACCTAGGCGAGAAATCCACGCTTGTCCATACCGCTTGCCGTTTAGGACGAGCAACTTCATGAACTTCAACCCCATCATGTTGTAAGAACTAATAGTTTACAAATTAACTAAGTTTTTAGATTGGATATTCTTCCACATCTATGCATATTTTTTCTTACTGCGGTATATATCTAACACTAGAAAATGAGTTGTTGAAATATTTTTTTTACTAATAATCATTGGTCTATAGGACAAGGACTCGGCGGATGATTCCTCATTGACTTTCTACCAGCTGCGCCATGACTGCGTCCACAGCATCCCGACACCATGTTCAAGACCAAGTTCTAACCCACATATCCAATCTCCCTCCATGGATCTTGCCTCTCATTGACCAAGATCAACAATTACACTCAATTTCAGATTTACAAAAGAGATGGACCTAGAGCAAACAACCTGTGAGGCTTGGTTCGTGTACATCAACAACGTTGTATGATGGTGAAGTTTCTTCACTTCCCCTGACCAGACGCTGCATGCTCTGCTCACTGAAGGTGCCCGCTGTTTGTGTTTGGATGTTGTTGCTGCCGTATGTCAAGGTATGTAGCAGCAGCTTTTGTTTTCCGTTTCACACTAGCGAATGTCAGAATTTATCATGTGGGCAATTTTTTTTACTGTAGTATGAGTACAAGGTTCAAAGAAGTTCAGTCATTTAGTATCTCACAGATTGTCTAGGCTTTAAATTTAGGAGATGACTTGGAAGCTCAACATAGAAAATTATTTAGTCTAATGCAGATTACATATTAAACGCCTTTTCGAAGCAAGTATGGAAGAACATGTGGTGAGATCTCCATGAGAAAATTTAATATAACAGTTTCTTTGACTTGAAGGAATATTTGCAGATTTTTATCTATCGAAAGTTTGAGGGTATCATCTTTGCGAAATTGATGCTCTTGACGTCTATTAGTAATGGACGCTTCTATCATTCTATATATCATTTTATGCACTTAACTGAGAAGGCTTTCTAATAGTTGAGGAGGCGCTCATGATTCTGAGCTTGGCTCTTCCTGACTAGCTCGTCACCAGGCTCACAACTGCGGAATCATAGGCGCGAAACGCTTCAAGGTGTCCGCCAAAGCCCGTGTCATTGAGCAGAAAGTTGCCTCGCTCAACCAAATTGCACCTGTCATTGATGCACGGCGAGGGCACTCGGAATATGGTGTTTCTCCGTTGCGAAGCATGCGATGTTGAGAGAAAAGAGGGAGACTGCACCGGAGGAAAGCGAAGCATGGTAGCAGGTATGAAGATGAGAGCATAATGTTCTCTTTTAGCAAAGGATCCATGTTTCTATTTTTTTTCATCCCATTGCAACGCACGGGGACCTTTGATTTGATTTAGTATTATCTTATACTGTAGGTAGGGAAATATGGACACTAAATATCCATTTCTTAGGTGTCAACCTGGTACATTAGGCTGTATATAGTACATGGCAGAGTTCTTCCAGCTACTAATTCAGGTAATCTGATTCATATCTTAGGAACTTTTCTTTAGGCATAGTTAACTAACAGCAAGGACATTGCCATATATGAAGTATGAACAAAAAAAGGAGGTACAGTAATGATTTCACATATGCACTTTCCCTACAACCTATGTCGAGGGTACCTACTGTAATGATTTTGCATATGAACTTGCTAAAAATAGTACTACTACCTTGAGTTTGTCAAAGAATAATGCCACTAAATTGTCAGCCATTTAAGATCTATCATCTTTTTCCCCACTAGGGCGCTTCCTTAAAATTTATTACTTTAGAGACATGGGGATCCTCAAGTTAACACACTTGATTCTTACTGCTGCTTATGCATCCCTGAACTTCAGTTAAATTTATGATTATCTGGATATTTCCTATACTTTATCAAGTGTAGGGTTCTTAAAATAAGGAGACATTTGTTTCACCTTTTGTAGTTCATCATAATAGCATATGATTTTAGAAAATGGCAAATTGCCAAGTACAATTCTGAAGCGGAGAGTTACTTATGTATTTTTTTATTCATAAATGACATGATCAAGGAGTCAGGTGTGAAAATGCTTTATAAATCAGGTGAGCCAACATGCTGAAATTTTGTGGCAATTAGTGTGGGAAAGAACTATGTACTCTTGTTTCAAGTAGACTTCATCGCCTTATTGCTAGAGTCAGCTTCACCCCTCCCATTGTTATATTCTTGACATGAATATTAGTGCGCCCCCCCCCCCCCCCCCCCCCCCCCCCCCATTTATGTTGTTGAAAATGACAATCGCTTGATCTTTGAATCATGCAGTTGCCTATCTACAAATCATAATTGTGGCCAAATAAAACATACTGATATATCCAAATCTAGGTCGAAGCTATGCTACAGACTAGGTGGTAATAATGGCCATCATTTATATGTTTGGAAACTACTAATAATCCACTTGATCATCTCAAGTAACAAACCACTGACTAATTAGCCATGCATCAAGAAAAGCAGAAGTTGTTCATCTCAATAAAAATAATCCAAATTACCATATTTATTTATTAAAAAATGGTTATATACTAACCCCAAGCCATTTCCAACAAAGAAAATATCATTGCATTTTTTTTCTATTGGTACTTTGGATAAGTGTGGGTGGACTTGATAATTGACACGAGGAAGCTGCTAAAAGCAAGGAATCTAATCAACAACAAGGATCTTCTAACGGTTTCCTTCTGGTTTATCTGGTGGGAGTGTTGAAATATTTTCATGAGGAAAAAAATATGATCCCCTTGCTCACTCATCGATGAGCATGAGGACGGTACGTAGTTGCAAACTCCATTGCTCTGGAGGATCATGCACCGACGCCAAGTTCATAAATGGACTTTATCTACGTTCGGCAGTGTGTAGCTCAACAAGAATACTTCGTTTCACACTGATGGAGGCAACGGGGCCTATGGGCTATTCTTCGTGACTCATTTGGGGGCTTCGTTGCGAAAAGTGCCTGCAACTACCGGGCTTCACTGCTCTAGATATTTGAAATTTTTTTAAAACACACTTAGGTTGCTAGAAAAATCTTAAATCAAATACGTGAATACATACACACATTCTTAAGGCCCGGTAAAAACCTGAAAAAAATACGTTGTATTTAGATATAAAAAAGATATAATTCTGACAGGAATGACTCCCCTTTTGTCCTATATACTACTAGAAATTTGTTTTTTTCTATAGCCAAAAACAAAACGAGATAACTACCACAGCTGCCACGGGTATTTGGAATGTGTATATGTATCCCTGGAAAAAAATTCACATTTTTTTTGAAACTTCAAAACACAAATTTCAAAATGTTTAAATATAGAGAGCACTGGAGCTCGGGTGTTGCAACACGTTGATTCATGCAGGTACAAGCGGTCAAGGTTGGACATTCCACCGATGGAAGCTGAAGCATTAATGATGGGCCTGAAGTTAGCAGAAAATTGGACGTCCACTCCCATGCGATGGAGAGATTCAATGAAAAATATTCAAGGCGTGAAGAACCAGTCGGAGTATCGCACTTTAGAGGCAGTTGTCACTTATGATTGCCGGAATTTGATGACAAGCTTTGGAAGGGCGAGGATGATGCACCGGGGGCGAGAAGCAGATTCACATGAACAATTGGTCGATTTTGTTTTATTGACAGGCCTGAGAGGTAAGGGGAACCACCCTCTTATTTCCCGGTTCCAGTTCTTGTAAAGGATATGATAATCATTTAAACAAAGTTGTCAAACTTAAGAAAAATAATCTTCCACTGTTGAAAAACATTAAGGATGTGCACATTTGTGCTTGATCATGAAGTGAAATGGACCATAAAGGGACATTTTAACTTGTTTTACTGAGAGGGCATGAGAAGTCTGAAGGGATCATCTTTCTTGGCCTGTAATAATACAAAAGGTGTCTTTATATATATGTTTGTTTTCACAGAGTATGAGAGAGATGGAGATGAATTATGTTGACGTCCAAAAAGAATAGCTTGAAGACCCTTGGATTTTTTATGGCAGCGCACGGACACCTTCCAAAGACAAGGGTCTTTGGGCGATGTTTTATGGCATTGCACGTGCACCTAACATACTAAATCCAGCTTTGACCTTATCATTTGTTTGATTCATTTATATGCATGCATTGTAGCCCGTAGCAACGCACGGGCGTCTTGCTAGTTTCTCTAGTCCGAGTCCCGTTTAGTCAGTTTTTTGCACGCAGACCGGCATGCACGCGAACCGTTGCTGGGCTGCGGCATGGTGAGCGCGATGATGCGAGACGCACGCCGTTGGCCTCGCCCTCGCCCCACTTTTCCGGGAGCACTCGAAACCACATGCTCGTACGTGGTCGCGTCAGGCCGGCCGGGAGGTACGCACGAGCACGACACAAGATAGCAGGACTTGACCACATTTTTGGTCCTCTCTCTCAAAAAGTAAAACGCTTCTAAGTTGGACATTTCTTAAGAGAAATAGCAGATGAGTTGGAGATGCACACGATGTGTGCTTACTTTGCAGCATTAAGCAACGATCGTAGAGTACAACTTGCGGCAATCATATTTCTTTTCGCAGTCTATCAGTGCTAGATAAATTAATTAGGAGCGTTGGATAGTCAGGAGAGCATGCACAGCAGTCCAAGTAATTAAACAATTCGATAACTAGGTGCTCGTTGGATGATTGCATACCACGGACATTCATAAAGAACACACATATATAAATATAGTTGACGATCATAACGAACAAATTTTCTGAAGACGACTCTAAGATTGACACAAATGAAGCTACATATCTTCCCTAATTGAACTAAAAACTCGTACTAACAGATATAGGCGTTGGCATCTTTAGCTTCCATCCTGTCTCTGTAATGATACTATGACGATGGCTCTGCAAAACGCGGATAAACACAAATTAAATTATAATTCAGAAATAGGTAAACTAGTTCATGCATGCAACCAGAATGAATCTATCCCCCACAAAAAAAAATACGATTCAATTTATCCAGAAACAAACAGTTACCTGATATTGAGCCGATTATGGAGCAGCTTTAGGGGTAGGGGCGGCCCTCACCGGCGGCACGTCTGCTCTCCAATGCATCAAAAAAGATTCACATGGTTCATAATTAAAGACGAGCACAATAATACACAAAATAATTTATAGTACCACACAAGAGCAATATCTTACCGTAGCAGGGTACAAAGTCACTCGGACTGGTGTTACAGGCAGACGAGAGACCAAAGAGTTGGCCTCCATCGATGGGTGCCGACATGAGTTTGTCAAGGTCGCCGCCGTTGAACACGTGGCAAAGGCAGATGGGAAAGTTTTGGAAGAGTGACCGGACGCCGTCACAGCACTTGCCTTGGCGTGGAGGCTTGGGCGCGGTGCTGTTGGTGAGGAAATCCTTACATGGCATCAGTCCCATCAGTGACGGTAGGCACTCCTTCGGGTGCGGCTTGAAAGGGGATGGCGGTGGTGGAGCGCTAGGCGTTGGGGGACAGAATATCGGTGGTACACACAATATGGGTGGCAGGATCGGAAGGCAAGGAATCATGCACCATGCCAATGGTTTTGCTACTGCATCACTGTTGGCAGATGGAGCAGGGGCCTTGGCAGGGACGGCGGCCGCCCAGGGCTGCGGCGCAGCGGCGGTCAGGACAACGGCGAGGAACAAGGCGAGATGCTGGGACTTGGGTGGCGCCATGGAATGGAGCTAGTTTGGGCTTGCCAGATGTGAATGGTGGTACGGACGAACTTGTGGTTTGTGATCAACTTATATATAGGATGCAGGTGAAGTATGATGCGTTGGGATAAGGAGATAGAGATGTTTTTTGTTAGGGTCGATCCATATCTTATGTTCTCTCCTCACGAATCTTCTGACAATTTGTTAGGCGATGCATGTGGGTTGCAATCCATGCATGATTATGTCAGTTTAGTTAGTGCGCGAGTGTAGTCAGTTCGTTAGTATCCAAAACGTGTGCGCCGTGCGCGCGCTGGCTATGTATAAGCCCGTGTAACACTGCGGAGACTTGGTATTTGATAAGGGATTTATCCGCAAGGGAAATGGAGTGTTAGTTATGTACGGCGTGTGCTTTAGGGGAAATTTACACGTCCACCAAACACACATAGGCAATTTACCACGCCTCAAATAGCACACGGTGTACCAGCGTGGGTGCTTTTTCTTTTGAGGCGATCACACGAAACTTTATTGCTTAAGAATGTTTACAGGTACAGAAATATGGTCATAAGGATGACCAAGCCAGATTTTGCGTCCTATACCTAGAGTTGCCACGTGTTTCGCAAGGCTATAAGCCTTGAAATCAAAGTTTCTAAGTTCATGCATGAAAAAGCAACTATGCAACAACGATTTACGTTTAACGATCTCCTTGATAATTGCACCATAGGCTCCTTGGGATCATTGGTTGATATCTTGCACTACCAATGAGCTATCGGATGCAATATCCACACTACTAAGTTGTAGGTCTTCTGCCAAAGCCAGGCCCTCCTGGCAAGCTAGGGCCTCAATGCATCGGTGCTGCTATTTTAGAATATTTTAGAATAATTTTAAAAAATAATCATTTTGAAATATGCGCATGATATTTTATTAAGTGCTCACATATTTTAGAATATGGTTGCAAATTTTGGAAAAATGTTTCTAAAATTATAAAAAGTATGCATGCCTTTAATGAAAGTTCATGGTAAAAAAGGGTTCACATTTTTCAAGTTTATATGATTAAAAAAGGATTTATATATTTACAAAAAATGTTCACATATTTGAAAAATAATGCTCATGAAATTTAAAATGTGCTTGTGAAATTTTTAAAAAAACTTCATGCTATTTTTAAGACAATTTTGTGTATATTTGTCAAAAAATATTAGTTAACATTGTCCTTAAGAATAAAATAGAATAGAAAAGCAGAAGATAATCAATAATAAGATAAAATATCTAAAATGAACAAGGAAAAGTAAAATGGTATTGTTAGCACCGATACTGAAACAGAAAAGACCATTAGCATGTCACTCTTGCATGCAGGAGCCCAACAACCCTCCACAAACAAACATTAGGTTGCCCATTTACAGTTGGGCCCGAAGCAGTGCCCCGGTGCCGAAGCACCATCCTTAATAGTTGTAGCTAAAAGCAGGCGCGAGTTTTGCCGCATCAGTAGGTTTGCGACGGTTAATACAAATAAATAGAGGATGTTTTCTTAAGAACTTCGAAGGCACATGCAAACGCTTGGAGGTTACGCAGAGTTGATGCGCTGAATTCAAAAGCCCAAGGAGTCCACTTGAGATTACATTCAAAGGTGGGCCCCGCTCTGCAACCTGGTGGAGGGGGTGACTGAAGGCTAGGTGATCCTTGCCTTCTAGCAGGGTGTGAGCTATGTGCACCTCCGTCTCAAGTTCGGCCGAACAGAGATTACCACCATACGCCTGTTACTGGGCGTAACCACCCGGTACTATGGTGAAGAGAACAACAAGATCCGAAAAGGAGAACCGCGGCTACAACTGACTGGTCAGAAGGGGCAAAATGATCAGAACTAGAAGAATGCCAAGAACAAGTGTTGCCAGATGAACGGTGAGGACGGTGTCAGTGGTGCAAGCCGATCGCAACAGTGGGCCAAGGGAAAAAGGCACCGGACAAAAAAAAGAATGGGTTCCGCGGGAAAAAGGCCATTACGACGATATTCTGGACAAGACTTGTTGCATCCATAGCAATGAGGAGTTTGGCCCAGCTAAGCGTACGATCACGCAGTTTAGGGCTCTAAAGAGGATGCAGTCCGAAAAAGACAAAGAATTGGTTGCTGAAGTTGGTGATACGGACTCGGAAGACCCTGTTGGGGAACGCAATATTTCAAAAAATTATCCTACGTTCACGCAAGATCTATCTAGGAGATGCGTAGCAACAAGAGGGGAGAGTGTGTCCACGTACCCTCGTAGACCGAAAGTTAAAGTGTTTAGTAACGTGGTTGATGTAGTTGAACGTCTTTGCGATCCAACTGATCCTAGCACCGAACGTATGACACCTCCGTGTTCAGCACACGTTCTACACGATGACGTCCCTCGAGCTCTTGATCCAGTTGAGGACGAGGGAGAGTTCCGTCAGCACGACGGCGTGTTGACGGTGATGATAAAGTTACCGGCGCAGGGCTTCGGCTAAGCACTACGACGATATGACCGAGGAGTGTAACTATGGAGGGGGGCACTGCACAGGGCTAAGAGAAGACTTGGTGTGCCTTTGGAGTGCCCCCTTCCCACGTATATAAAGGAGAGGGGGAGAGGAGGCCGGCCCAAGGGGGCGCCAAAGGGGGGAGTCCTACTTGGACTCTCGGTCCATGTAGGACCCCACATTTCCTATTCCAACTAGGAGAAGGAGGGAAGGAGCAAGAGGGGAGAAGGAAAGAGGGGGGCTCCGCCCCCTTCCTAGTCCAATTCGGACCAGCCATGGGGGGGGGGGGGAGGCCACCCCTTGAGGCCCTTCTCTCCTTTCCACTAAAGCCCATTAAGGCCCACTACTTCCCCGGGGGTTCCGGTAACTTCCCGGTACTCCGAAAAATACCCGAAACACTTCAGAACCATTCCGGTGTCTGAATATAACCTTCCAATATATCGATCTTTACGTCTCGGCCATTTCGAGACTCCTCGCCATGTCCGTGATCTCATCCGAGAGCCCGAAAACTTCGGTCATCAAATCACATAACTCATAATACAAATCGTCATCGAACGTTAAGCGTGCGGACCCTGCGGGTTTGAGAACTATGTAGACATGACCGAGACACATCTCCGGTCAATAACCAATAGCGGAACCTGGATGCTCATATTGGTTCCTACATATTCTACGAAGATCTTTATCGGTCAACCGCATAACAACATACGTTGTTCCCTTTGTCATCGATATGTTACTTGTCCGAGTTTCGATCGTCGGTATCATCATACCTAGTTCAATCTCGTTACCGTCAAGTCTCTTTACTCGTTCCATAATGCATCATCCTCTAACTAACTCATTAGTTACATTGCTTGCAAGGCTCATAGTGATGTGCATTACCAAGAGTGCTCAGCGATACCTCTGCAATACACGGAGTGACAAATCCTAATCTCGATCTATGCCAACTCAACAAACACCATTGGAGACACCTGTAGAGCATCTTTATAGTCACCCAGTTACGTTGTGACGTTTGATAGCACACAAGGTGGTCCTCCGGTATCCGGGAGTTGCATAATCTCATAGTCATAGGAACATGTATAAGTCATGATGAAAGCAATAGTAGAGAAACTAAAAGATCATTATGCTAAGCTAACAGTGTTGGGGAACGTAGTAATTTCAAAAAATTTCCTATGCACACGCAAGATCATGGTGATGCATAGCAACGAGAGGGGAGAGTGTGATCTACGTACCCTTGTAGATCGACAACGGAAGCGTTTGGTTGATGTAGTCGTACGTCTCCACGGCCCGACCGATCAAGCACCGAAACTACGGCACCTTCGAGTTCTAGCACACGTTCAGCATGATGACGATCCCCGGACTCCGATCCAGCAAAGTGTCGGGGAAGAGTTCCTTCAGCACGACGGCGTGGTGACGATCTTGATGCACTACCGTCGCAGGGCTTCGCCTAAGCACTGCTACAATATTATCGAGGACTATGGTGGAAGGGGGCACCGCACACGGCTAAGAATATGATCACGTGGATCAACTTGTGTGTCTAGGGGTGCTCCCTGCCCCCGTATATAAAGGATCAAGGGGAGGAGGCCGGCCGGCCCTCTATGGCGCGCCAAGGAGGAGTCCTCCTCCTAGTAGGAGTAGGACCCCTACTAGGAGGGGGAAAGAAGTGGGGAGGGAGAGGGAAAGGGGGGCGCCGCCCCCCTCTCCTAGTCCAATTCGGACCAGGGGGAGGAGGCGCGCGGCCCACCTTTGGCTGCCCCTCTCTCTCTCCACTAAGGCCCATATGGCCCATTACTTCTCCCGGGGGGGGGGGTCCGGTAACCCTCCGGCTCTCCGGTTTTCTCCGAAATCACCCAGAACACTTCCGGTGTCCGAATATAGCCGTCCAATATATCAATCTTTACGTCTCGACCATTTCGAGACTCCTCATCATGTCCGTGATCACATCCGGGACTCCGAACTAACTTCGGTACATCAAAACTCATAAACTCATAATATAACTGCCATCGAAACCTTAAGCGTGCGGACCCTACGGGTTCGAGAACAATGTAGACATGACCGAGACACGTCTCCGGTCAATAACCAATAGCGGAACCTGGATGCTCATATTGGCTCCTACATATTCTATGAAGATCTTTATCGGTCAGACCGCATAACAACATACGTTGTTCCCTTTGTCATCGGTATGTTACTTGCCCGAGATTCGATCGTCGGTATCTCAATACCTAGTTCAATCTCGTTACCGGCAAATCTCTTTACTCGTTCCGTAATACATCATCTCGCAACTAACTCATTAGTTGCAATGCTTGCAAGGCTTATGTGATGTGCATTACCGAGAGGGCCCAGAGATACCTCTCCGACAATCGGAGTGACAAATCCTAATCTCGAAATACGCCAACCCAACATGTACCTTTGGAGACGCCTGTAGAGCACCTTTATAATCACCCATTTACGTTGTGACGTTTGGTAGCACACAAAGTGTTCCTCCGGCAAACGGGAGTTGCATAATCTCATAGTCATAGGAACATGTATAAGTCATGAAGAAAGCAATAGCAACATACTAAACGATCGGGTGCTAAGCTAATGGAATGGGTCATGTCAATCAGATCATTCACCTAATGATGTGATCTTGTTAATCAAATAACAACTCCTTGTTCATGGTGAGGAAACATAACCATCTTTGATTAACGAGCTAGTCAAGTAGAGGCATACTAGTGACACTCTGTTTGTCTATGTATTCACACATGTATTATGTTTCCGGTTAATACAATTCTAGCATGAATAATAAACATTTATCATGATATAAGGAAATAAATAATAACTTTATTATTGCCTCTAGGGATATTTCCTTCAGTCTCCCACTTGCACTAGAGTCAATAATCTAGATTACATAGTAATGATTCTAACACCCATGGAGTCTTGGTGCTGATCATGTTTTGCTCATGGAAGAGGCTTAGTCAACGGGTCTGCAACATTCAGATCCGTATGTACCTTGCAAAACTCTATGTCTCCCACCTGGACTAGATCCCGGATGGAATTGAAGCGTCTCTTGATGTGCTTGGTTCTCTTGTGAAATCTGGATTCCTTTGCCAAGGCAATTGCACCAGTATTGTCACAAAAGATTTTCATTGGACCCGATGCACTAGGTATGACACCTAGATCGGATATGAACTCCTTCATCCAGACTCCTTCATTTGTTGCTTCCGAAGCAGCTATGTACTCCGCTTCACATGTAGATCCCGCTACAACGCTTTGTTTAGAACTGCACCAACTGACAGCTCCACCGTTTAATGTAAACACGTATCCGGTTTGCGATTTAGAATCGTCCGGATCAGTCTCAAAGCTTGCATCAACGTAACCTTTTACGATGAGCTCTTTGTCACCTCCATATATGAGAAACATATCCTTAGTCCTTTTCAGGTATTTCAGGATGTTCTTGACCGCTGTCCAGTGATCCACTCCTGGATTACTTTGGTACCTCCCTGCTAGACTTATAGCAAGGCACACATCAGGTCTGGTACACAGCATTGCATACATGATAGAGCCTATGGCTGAAGCATAGGGAACATCTTTCATTTTTTCTCTATCTTCTGCAGTGGTCGGGCATTGAGTCTTACTCAACTTCACACCTTGTAACACAGGCAAGAACCCTTTCTTTGCTTGATCCATTTTGAACTTCTTCAAAACTTTGTCAAGGTATGTGCTCTGTGAAAGTCCAATTAAGCGTCTTGATCTATCTCTATAGATCTTAATGCCTAATGTGTAAGCAGCTTCACCGAGGTCTTTCATTGAAAAACTCTTATTCAAGTATCCCTTTATGCTATCCAGAAATTCTATATCATTTCCAATTAGTAATATGTCATCCACATATAATATCAGAAATGCTACAGAGCTCCCACTCACTTTCTTGTAAATACAGGCTTCTCCAAAAGTCTGTATAAAACCAAATGCTTTGATCACACTATCAAAGCGTTTATTCCAACTCCGAGAGGCTTGCACCAGTCCATAAATGGATCGCTGGAGCTTGCACACTTTGTTAGCTCCCTTTGGATCGACAAAACCTTCTGGTTGCATCATATACAACTCTTCTTCCAGAAATCCATTCAGGAATGCATTTTTGACATCCATCTGCCAAATTTCATAATCATAAAATGCGGCAATTGCCAACATGATTCGGACAGACTTAAGCATCGCTACGGGTGAGAAGGTCTTATCGTAGTCAATCCCTTGAACTTGCCGAAAACCTTTTGCGACAAGTCGAGCTTTGTAGAAAGTAATATTACCATCAGCGTCAGTCTTCTTCTTGAAGATCCATTTATTCTCAATTGCTTGCCGATCATCGGGCAAGTCAACCAAAGTCCATACTTTGTTCTCATACATGGATCCCATCTCAGATTTCATGGCTTCAAGCCATTTTGCGGAATCTGGGCTCACCATCGCTTCTTCATAGTTTGTAGGTTCATCATGATCTAGTAGCATGACTTCCAGAACAGGATTACCGTACCACTCTGGCGCGGATCTCACTCTGGTTGATCTACGAGGTTCAGTAGTATCTTGTTCTGAAGTTTCATGATCATCATCATTAGCTTCCTCACTAACTAGTGTAGGTGTCACTGAAACAGTTTTTTTGTGATGCATTACTTTCCAATAAGGGAGCAGGTACAATTACCTCGTCAAGTTCTAATTTCCTCCCACTCACTTCTTTCGAGAGAAATTCCTTCTCCAGAAAGTTTCCGAATTTAGCAACAAAAGTCTTGCCTTCGGATCTGTGATAGAAGGTGTATCCAATAGTTTCCTTTGGATATCCTATGAAGACACATTTCTCCGATTTGGGTTCGAGCTTATCAGGTTGAAGCTTTTTCACATAAGCATCGCAGCCCCAAACTTTCAGAAATGACAACTTTGGTTTCTTGCCAAACCACAGTTCATAAGGCGTCGTCTCAACGGATTTTGATGGTGCCCTATTTAACGTGAATGCGGCCGTCTCTAGAGCGTATCCCCAAAACGATAGCGGTAAATCAGTAAGAGACATCATAGATCGCACCATATCTAGTAAAGTATGATTATGACGTTCGGACACACCATTACGCTGTGGTGTTCCGGGTGGCATGAGTTGCGAAACTATTCCGCATTGTTTCAAATGTACACCAAACTCGTAACTCAAATATTCTCCTCCACGATCAGATCGTAGAAACTTTATTTTCTTGTTACGATGATTTTCAACTTCACTCTGAAATTCTTTGAACTTTTCAAACGTTTCAGACTTATGTTTCATTAAGTAGATATACCCATATCTGCTTAAGTCATCTGTGAAGGTGAGAATATAACAATATCCGCCACGAGCCTCAATATTCATCGGTCCACATACATCTGTATGTATGATTTCCAACAAATCTGTTGCTCTCTCCATAGTACCGGAGAATGGTGTTTTAGTCATCTTGCCCATGGGGCACGGTTCGCAAGTGCCAAGTGATTCATAATCAAGTGGTTCCAAAAGTCCATCAGTATGGAGTTTCTTCATGCGCTTTACACCGATATGACCTAAACGGCAGTGCCACAAATAAGTTGCACTATCATTATCAACTCTGCATCTTTTGGCTTCGACACTATGAATATGTGTGTCACTACTATCGAGATTCAATAAAAATAGACCACTCTTTAAGGGTGCATGACCATAAAAGATATTACTCATATAAATAGAACAACCATTATTCTCAGATTTAAATGAATAACCGTCTCGCATCAAACAAGATCCAGATATAATGTTCATGCTTAACGCTGGCACCAAATAACAATTATTTAGGTCTAATATTAATCCCGAAGGTAGATGTAGAGGTAGCGTGCCGACTGCGATCACATCGACTTTGGAACCGTTTCCCACGCGCATCGTCACCTCGTCCTTAGCCAATCTTCGCTTAATCCGTAGTCCCTGTTTCGAGTTGCAAATGTTAGCAACAGAACCAGTATCAAATACCCAGGTGCTACTGCGAGCATTAGTAAGGTACACATCAATAACATGCATATCACATATACCTTTGTTCACCTTGCCATCCTTCTTATCTGCCAAATACTTGGGGCAGTTCCGCTTCCAGTGACCAGTCTGCTTGCAGTAGAAGCACTCAGTTTCAGGCTTAGGTCCAGGTTTGGGTTTCTTCTCCTGAGTAGCAACTTGCTTGCCGTTCTTTTTGAAGTTCCCCTTCTTCTTCCCTTTGCCCTTTTTCTTGAAACTAGTGGTCTTGTTGACCATCAACACTTGATGCCCCTTTTTGATTTCTACCTTCGCAGCTTTCAGCATTGCGAAGAGCTCGGGAATAGTCTTATTCATCCCTTGCATATTATAGTTCATCATGAAGCTCTTGTAGCTTGGTGGCAGTGATTGGAGAATTCTGTCAATGATGCAATCATCTGGAAGATTAACTCCCAATTGAATCAAGTGATTATTATACCCAGACATTTTGAGTATATGCTCACTGACAGAACTGTTCTCCTCCATCTTGCAGCTATAGAACTTATTGGAGACTTCATATCTCTCAATCCGGGCATTTGCTTTAAATATTAACTTCAACTCCTGGAACATCTCATATGCTCCATGACGTTCAAAACGTCGTTGAAGTCCCGATTCTAAGCCGTAAAGCATGGCACACTGAACTATCGAGTAGTCATCAGCTTTGCTCTGCCAGACGTTCATAACATCTGGTGTTGCTCCAGCAGCAGGCCTGGCACCCAGGGGTGCTTCCAGGACGTAATTCTTCTGTGCAGCAATGAGGATAATCCTCAAGTTATGGACCTAGTCCGTGTAATTGCTACCATCATCTTTCAACTTTGCTTTCTCAAGGAACGCATTAAAATTCAATGGAACAACAGCACGAGCCATCTATCTACAATCAAGCATAAACAAGCAAGATACTACCAGGTACTAAGTTTCATGATAAATTTAGGTTCAATTAATTTACTTAAAGAACTCCCACTTAGATAGACATCCCTCTTATCCTCTAAGTGATTACGTGATCCAAATCAACTAAACCATGTCCGATCATCACGTGAGATGGAGTAGTTTCATTGGTGAACATCACTATGTTGATCATATCTACCATATGATTCACGCTCGACCTTTCGGTCTCCGTGTTCCGAGGCCATATCTATATATGCTTGGCTCGTCAAGTATAACCTGAGTATTCTGCGTGTGCAACTGTTTTGCACCCGTTGTATTTGAACGTAGAGCCTATCACACCCGATCATCACGTGGTGTCTTAGAACGAAGAACTTTCGCAACGGTGCATACTCAGGGAGAACACTTCTTGATAATTAGTGAGATATCATCTGATAATGCTACCGTCAATCAAAGCAAGATAAGATGCATAAAAGATAAACATCACATGCAATCAATATAAGTGATATGATATGGCCATCATCATCTTGTGCTTGTGATCTCCATCTTCGAAGCACCATCGTGATCACCATCGTCACTGGCGCGACACCTTGATCTCCATCATAGCATCGTTGTCGTCTCGCCAATCTTATGCTTCCACGACTATCGCTACCGCTTAGTGATAAAGTAAAGCATTACAACGCGATTGCATTGCATACAATAAAGCAACAACCATATGGCTCCTGCCAGTTGCTGATAACTCGGTTACAAAACATGATCATCTCATAAAATAAAATTAGCATCATGTCTTGACCATATCACATCACAACATGCCCTGCAAAAACAAGTTAGACGTCCTCTACTTTGTTGTTGCAAGTTTTACGTGGCTGCTACGGGCTTAAGCAAGAACCAATCTTACCTACGCATCAAAACCACAACGATAGTTTGTCAAGATGGTGCTGTTTTAACCTTCGCAAGGACCGGGCGTAGCCACACTCGGTTCAACTAAAGTTGGAGAAACTGTCACCCGCAAGCCACCTATGTGCAAAGCACGTCGGGAGAACCGGTCTCGCGTAAGCGTACGCATAATGTCGGTCCGGGCCGCTTCGTCCAACAATACCGCCGAACCAAAGTATGACATGCTGGTAAGCAGTATGACTTATATCGCCCACAACTCACTTGTGTTCTACTCGTGCAAATAACATCAACATATAAAAACTAGGCTCGAATGCCACTGTTGGGGAACGTAGTAATTTCAAAAAATTTTCTACGCACACGCAAGATCATGGTGATGCATAGCAACGAGAGGGGAGAGTGTGATCTACGTACCCTTGTAGATCGACAACGGAAGCGTTTGGTTGATGTAGTCGTACGTCTCCACGGCCCGACCGATCAAGCACCGAAACTATGACACCTCCGAGTTCTAGCACATGTTCAGCTTGATGACGATCCCCGGACTCCGATCCAGCAAAGTGTCGGGGAAGAGTTCCGTCAGCACGACGCCATGGTGACGATCTTGATGCACTACCGTCGCAGGGCTTCGCCTAAGCACCGCTACAATATTATCGAGGACTATGGTTGAAGGGGCACCGCACACGGCTAAGAATATGATCACGTGGATCAACTTGTGTGTCTAGGGGTGCCCCCTGCCCCCGTATATAAAGGATCAAGGGGAGGAGGCCGGCCGGCCCTCTATAGCGCGCCAAGGAGGAGTCCTCCTCCTAGTAGGAGTAGGACTCCTAATAGGAGGGGGAAAGAAGTGGGGAGGGAGAGGGAAAGGGGGGCGCCGCCCCCCTCTCCTAGTCCAATTTGGACCAGGGTGGGAGGAGGCGCGCGGCCCACCTTTGGCTGCCCCTCTCTCTCTCCACTAAGGCCCATATGGCCCATTACTTCTCCCGGGGGGGGGGGGTTCCGGTAACCCTCCGGCTCTCCGGTTTTCTCCGAAATCACCCGCAACACTTCCGGTGTCCGAATATAGCCGTGCAATATATCAATCTTTATGTCTCGACCATTTCGAGACTCCTCGTCATGTCCGTGATCACATCCGGGACTCCGAACTAACTTCGGTACATCAAAACTCATAAACTCATAATATAACTGTCGTCGAAACCTTAAGCGTGCGGACCCTACGGGTTCAAGAACAATGTAGACATGACCGAGACACGTCTCCGGTCAATAACCAATAGCGGAACCTGGATGCTCATATTGGCTCCTACATATTCTACGAAGATCTTTATCGGTCAGACCGCATAACAACATACGTTGTTCCCTTTGTCATCGGTATGTTACTTGCCCGAGATTCAATCGTCGGTATCTCAATACCTAGTTCAATCTCGTTACCGGCAAGTCTCTTTACTCGTTCCGTAATACATCATATCGCAACTAACTCATTAGTTGCAATGCTTGCAAGGCTTATGTGATGTGCATTACCGAGAGGGCCCAGAGATACCTCTCCGACAATCGGAGTGACAAATCCTAATCTCGAAATACGCCAACCCAACATGTACCTTTGGAGACACCTGTAGAGCACCTTTATAATCACCCATTTACGTTGTGACGTTTGGTAGCACACAAAGTGTTCCTCTGGCAAACGGGAGTTGCATAATCTCATAGTCATAGGAACATGTATAAGTCATGAAGAAAGCAATAGCAACATACTAAACGATCGGGTGCTAAGCTAATGGAATGGGTCATGTCAATCAGATCATTCACCTAATGATGTGATCCCGTTAATCAAATAACAACTCCTTGTTCATGGTTAGGAAACATAACCATCTTTGATTAACGAGCTAGTCAAGTAGAGGCATACTAGTGACACTCTGTTTGTCTATGTATTCACACATGTATTATGTTTCCGGTTAATACAATTCTAGCATGAATAATAAACATTTATCATGATATAAGGAAATAAATAATAACTTTATTATTGCCTCTAGGGCATATTTCCGTCAAACAGATGGGTCTTGTTCATCACATCATTTTCTAATGATGTGATCCCGTTCATCAAATGACAACACATGTCCATGGCTAGGAAACTTAACCATCTTTGATTAACGAGCTAGTCAAGTAGAGGCATACTTGGGACACTCTATTTGTCTATGTATTCACACATGTACTAAGTTTTCGGTTAATACAATCCTAGCATGAATAATAAACATTTATCATGATATAAGGAAATATAAATAACAACTTTATTATTCCCTCTCAGGCATATTTCCTTCAGTCTCCCACTTGCACTAGAGTCAATAATTTAGTTCACATCGTCATGTGATTTAACACCAATAGTTCATATCTTTATGTGATTATTTCACATCCCTATGTGACTAATACTCAAAGGCTTTACTAGAGTAAATAATCTAGTTCACATCTCTATGTGATTAACACCCAAAGAGTGATCATGTTTTGCTTGTGAGAGAAGCTTAGTCAATGGGTCTGTCACATTCAGAGTCGTATGTATTTTGCAAATTTTCAGAGCTCTGCATGGAGCTACTCTAGCTAATTACTCCCACTTTCAATATGTATCCACATTGAGACTCAGAGTCATCCGGATCGGTGTAAAAGCTTGCATCGACATAACTCTTTACGACGAACTCTTTATTACCTCCATAACCGAGAAATATCTCCTTAGTCTTCTAAAGATAATTTTGACCGCTGTCCAGTGATCCACTCCTAGATCAATATTGTACACCCTATGCCAAACTCATGGCAAGGTACACAATAGGTCTGGTACACAACTTAGCATACTTTATAGAACCTATGGATGAGGCATAGGGAATGACTTTCATTCTCTTTCTATTTTCTGCCGTGGTCGGGTTTTGAGTCTTACTCAACTTTACACCTTGCAATACAGGCAAGAACTCCTTCTTTGACTGTTCCATTTTGAACTACTTCAAAATCTTGTTAAGGTATGTACTCATTGAAAAATCTTATCAAGCGTCTTGATCTATCTGTATAGATCTTGATACCCAATATGTAAGCAGCTTCATCGAGGTCTTTGAAAAACTTCTTTCAAACGCTCCTTTATGCTTTCCAGAAAATTCTACATCATTTCCGATCAACAATATGTCATTCACATATACTTATCAGAAAGGCTGTAGTGCTCGCACTCACTTTCTTGTAAATATAGGCTTCACCGCAAGTCTGTATAAAACTATATGTTTTGATCAACTCATCAAAGCGTATATTTCAACTCCGAGATGCTTGCACTAGTCCATAGATGGATCGCTGGAGCTTGCACATTTTGTTAGCACCTTTAGGATTGACAAAACCTTCTGGTTGTATCATATACAACTCTTCTTTAATAAATCCATTAAGGATTGCAGTTTTGACATCCATTTGCCAGATTTCATAAAATGTGGCAATTCCTAACATGATTCGGACAGACTTTAAGCATCGATACGAGTGAGAAAATCTCATCGTAGTCAACACCTTAAACTTGTCAAAAACCCTTTTCAACAAGTCGAGCTTTGTAGATAGTAACACTACTATCAGCGTCCGTCTTCCTCTTGAAGATCCATTTCAATGACTTGCCGATCATCAGGCAAGTCCACCAAAGTCCACACTTTGTTCTCATACATTGATTTTATCTCAGATTTCATGGCCTCAAGCCATCTGTCGGAATCTGGGCTCATCATCGCTTCCTCATAGTTCGTAGGTTCATCATGGTCTAGGAACATGACTTCCAGAATAGGATTACCATACCACTCTGGTGCGGATCATACTCTGGTTGACCTACGAGGTTCGGTAGTAACTTGATCTGAAGTTTCATGATCATCATCATTAACTTCCTCACTAATTGGTGTAGGCATCACTGGAACTAATTTCTCTGATGAGCCATTTTCCAATTCGAGAGAAGGTACAACTACCTCATCAAGTTATAATTTCCTCCCACTCACTTCTTTCAAGAGAAACTCCTTCTCTAGAAAAGATCCATTCTTAGCAATGAATATCTTGCCTTTGGATCTGTGATAGAAGGTGTACCCAACAGTCTCCTTTGGGTATCCTATGAAGACACATTTCTACGATTTGGGTTCGAGCTTATCAGGTTGAAGCTTTTTCACATAAGCATCGCAGCCCCGAACTTTAAGAAACGATAGCTTAGGTTTCTTGCCAAACCACAGTTCATATGGTGTCGTCGCAACGGATTTAGATGGTGCCCTATTTAACGTGAATGCAGCTGTCTCTAATGCATAACCCCAAAACGATAATGGTAAATCTGTAAGAGACATCATAGATCACACCATATCCAATATAGTACGGTTCAGACGTTCGGACACACCATTATGCTATGGTGTTCCAAATGGCGTGAGTTGTGAAACTATTCCACATTGTTTTAAATGAAGGCCAAACTCGTAAATGAAATATTTGCCTCCGCGATTGGATCGTAGAAACTTTATTTTCTTGTTACGATGATTCTCCACTTCACTCTGAAATTCTTGAACTTTTCATATGTTTCAGACTTGTGTTTCATTAAGGAGATATACCCATATCTGCTCAAATCATCTGTGAAGGTCAGAAAATAACGATACCCGCCACAAGCCTCAACACTCATTGGACCACATACATCGGTATGTATTATTTCCAATAAGTCAGTGGTTCGCTCCATTGTTCCGAAGAATGGAGTTTCAGTCATCTTGCCCATGAGGCATGGTTCACAAGTATCAAATGATTCATAATCAAGTGATTCCAAAAGCCCACCTGCATGGAGTTTCTTCATGCGCTTTACACCAATATGATCAAAATGGAAGTGCTACAAATATGTTGCACTATCATTATCAACTTTGCATCTTTTGGCATCAATATTATGAATATATGTATCACTACGATCAAGATTCAATAAACCATTTATATTGGGTGTATGACCATAGAAGGTTTTATTCATGTAAATAGAACAACAATTATTCTCTGATTTAAATGGACAACCATATCGCAATAAACATGATCCAATCATATTCATGCTCAACGCAAACACCAAATAACATTTATTTAGGTCTAACACTAATCCCGAAGATAGAGGGAGTGTGCGACGGTTGATCTTATCAACCTTGGAATCACTTCCAACACACATCGTCACCTCGCCCTTAACTAGTCTCTGTTCATTTTGCAACTCATGTTTCGAGTTACTAATCTTAGCAACTGAACCGGAATAAAATACCCGGGGGTTACCGTGAACACTAGTAAAGTACACATCAATAACATGTATATCGAATATACCTTTCAATTTGCCATCCTTCTTATCCGCCAAGTATTTGGGGTAGTTCCGCTTCTAGTGACTATTCCCTTTGTAGTAGAAGCACTCAGTTTCAGGCTTAGGTCTAGCTTTGGGTTTCTTCACGGGAGTGGCAACTTTCTTGTCATTCTTTCTTGAAGTTCCCTTTTTTTCGTTCGCCCCTTTTTTTGAAACTAGTGGTCTTGTTAACCATCAAAACTTGATGCTCTTTCTTGATTTCTACCTTCACCGATTTTAGCATCGCGAGCAACTCGGGAATCATTTTCGTTATCCCTTGTATATTATAGTTCATCACGAAGTTCTAGTAACTTGGTGATAGTGACTAGAGAACTCTATCAATCACTGTCTTATCTGGAAGATTAACTCCCACTTGATTCAAGCGATTGTAGTACTCAGACATTCTGAGCACATGCTCACTGGTTGAGCTATTCTCCTCCATCTTGTAGGCAAAGTACTTGTCAGAGGTCTCATACCTCTCGACTCGGGCATGAGTCTGAAATACCAATTTCAGCACTTGGAACATCTTATAAGCTCCTTGGCATTCAAAACATTTTTGAAGTACCGGTTCTAAGCCATAAAGCAAGGTGCACTAAACTATCAAGTAGTCATCATACCAAGCTTGCCAAACATTCATAACATCTGCATCTGCTCCTGCAATAGGTCCGCCACCTAGCGGTACATGAAGGACATAATTCTTCTGTGTAGCAATGAGGATAATCCTCAGATCACAGATCTAGTCTGCATCATTGCTACTATCATCTTTCAACCTGTTTTTCTCAAGGAACATATCAAAAAATAAACGGGGAGCAATAACGTGAGCTATTTATCTACAACATAATTTGCAAATACTATCAGGACTAAGTTCGTGATAAATTAAAGTTTAGTTA
Organism: Triticum urartu; assembly: GCF_056163025.1. NCBI lineage: Eukaryota > Viridiplantae > Streptophyta > Magnoliopsida > Poales > Poaceae > Triticum > Triticum urartu. The sequence goes on along the minus strand of NC_141879.1, from coordinate 678,938,429 downwards.
GTCATATTACTTACGAACTCCCACTTAGATAGACATCCCTCTAGTCATCTAAATGATCACGTGATCCATATCAACTAAACCATGTCCGATCATCACGTGAGATGGGGTAGTTTTCAATGGTGAACATTGATACGTCTCCAACGTATCTATAATTTTTATTGTTCCATGCTATATTATATCCTGTTTTGGACCTTATTGGGCTTTATTATACACTTTTATATTATTTTTGGGACTAACCTATTAACCGGAGGCCCAGCCTACAATTGTTGTTTTTGCCTATTTTAGGGTTCCGCAGAAAAAGAATATCAAACGGAGTCCAAATGGAATGAAACATTCGGGAATGTGATTTTCGGAACGAACATGATCCGGAGGACTTGGAACCTATGTCAAGCAATCAATGAGGAAGGCACGAGGTAGGGGGGCGCGCCTACCCCCCCAGGCACGCCCTCCACCCTCGCGGGGCCCACGTTGCTCCACCGACGTACTCCTTCCTCCTATATATACCTACGTACGACCAAACTACCAGATACGGAGCCAAAACCCTAATTCCACCGCCGTAACTTTCTGTATCCACGAGATCCCATCTTGGGGCCTTTTCCGGAGCTCCGCCGGAGGGGGTATCGATCACAGAGGGCTTCTACATTAACACCATAGCCTCTCCGGTGAAGTGTGAGTAGTTTACTTCAGACCTACGGGTCCATAGTTATTAGCTAGATGGCTTCTTCTCTCTTTTTGGATCTCAATACAAAGTTCTCCCCCTCTCTTGTGGAGATCTATTCGATGTAATCTTCTTTTACGGTGTGTTTGTTGAGATCGATGAATTGTGGGTTTATGATCAAGTTTATCTATGAACAATATTTGAATCTTCTCCGAATTCTTTTATGTGTGATTGGTTATCTTTGCAAGTCTCTTCGAATTATCAGTTTGGTTTGGTCTACTAGATTGATCTTTCTTGCAATGGGAGAAGTGCTTAGCTTTGGGTTCAATCTTGCGGTGTCCTTTCCCGGTGACAGTAGGGGCAGCAAGGCACGTATTGTATTGTTTCCATCAAGGATAACAAGATGGGGTTTATATCATATTGCATGAGTTTATCCCTCTACATCATGTCATCTTGCTTAAAGCGTTACTCTGTTCTCTTGAACTTAAGACTCTAGATGCATGCTGGATAGTGGTCAATGCGTGTAGTAATAGTAGTAGATGCAGGCAGGAGTCGGTCTACTTGTCTCAGACGTGATGCCTATATACATGATCATACCTAGATATTCTCATAACTATGCTCAATCTATCAATTGCTCAACAGTAATTTGTTCACCCACCGTAATACTTATGCTCTCGAGAGAAGACACTAGTGAAACCTATGGCCCCGGGTCTATTTTCCATCATATTAATCTTCCAATACTTAGTTATTTCCTTTGCCATTTATTTTACTTGCATCTTTATTTCTCTTATCATAAAAACACCAAAACTATTATCTTATCATATCTATTAGATCTCACTCTCGTAAGTGACCGTGAAGGGATTGACAACCCCTTTATCACGTTGGTTGCGAGGAGTTTATTTGTTTGTGTAGGTGCGAGGGACTCGTGCGTGGCCTCCTACTGGATTGATACCTTGGTTCTCAAAAACTGAGGTAAATACTTACGCTGCTTTACTACATCACCCTTTCCTCTTCAAGGGAAAACCAACGCAGTGCTCAAGAGGTAGCAAGAAGGATTTCTGGAGCCGTTGCCGGGGAGGCTTATGCAAGGTCAAGTCAAGATTTGGACTCCCGACAACGAGCCATTTCTGGTGCCGTTGCCAGGGAGTCTACGCAAAAGTCAACATACCAAGTACCCATCACAAACCCTTATCTCCCGCATTACATTATTTGCCATTTGCCTCTCATTTTCTTCTCCCCCACTTCACCCTTCCATTTTATTCTCCCTCTCTCTCTCCATCCTCCCTCTCTTTCTGTATTCGCCTCTTTTTGCCCGTTTCTTGTTTGTTTGTGTGTTGGTTTGCTTGCTTGTCATTATGGCTAGTCCCCTATCTTCTTCATTGTCTCCCAAAAATGAAGTTCTTAATTTTAAGCAAAGGGAAGGAGAAAACATAAAAGACACTTGGTATAGAATTTGCAATGCTCAAAATAGATCTACCAGGAAGCAACCTACTTCTATTCTTCTTCGCAATTTTTATGTAGGTGCTATTCCTTGGCACAGATATGTCCTTGATACCATTACCGAAGGGAACTTCTTGGGTAGCCACACTTTTGATTCCTATAATGCTATGCTAGATTTGTTTGGCTCACCCCCTCTTTTGGCTAATGGAACTATGTTAACTTTGGAGCATGTAATGCAAAAACTTGAAATTATTGAAAATAAAGTTGCTACCGTAGACTTAATTGAAAATTTCGATAAAAATATCCACAACCAAATTACTCAATATGGATCTAAAGTAGGAGTCACTTTGAAAAATATTAAGGAGAAGGAACCCATAGTTAATGAAAGAATAAATCATGATTCCACTAGAATTGATAAACTTGAGGGTATCATTACCAACTTGGGAACCGCTTTTTCTTATGTAAAGAATACCCCAAGTCCTCCAACTAAAATTGCCAAGCTTATGTATGTTCCTAAAAATAAAGGTGAATCCTCTAGCAAAGAAACTGCGGATCACAAATCTATAAGTATCCATCCTAATCTTTTTACTATCATTAAGGAACCATTTGCTACTAATGATTTTTTCGATTTTGTGCCTAGAAGTTTGATTATTGATAAAAGGAAAGAAACTCCTAAAGGTGATAGATGTCTCATTAAAGAATTACCAACTAAAGATACCTAGATCTATCCTTGCTATTATGCCTAGCTAGGGGCGTTAAATGATAGCGCTTGTTGGGAGGTAACCCAATTTTATTTTTATTCCTTGCTTTTTGCTCATGTTCAGTAATAAATAATTTATTTAGCCTCTGTTTTGGTTGGGTTTTTTGTGTTTAATTAGTGTTTGCGCCAAGTAGAACCGTTGGGAAGACTTGGGGAAAGTCTTTTTAATCTTGCTGTAAAAAAACAGAAACTTTAGCGCTCACGAGAACTGCTGCCATTTTTATTTGGAAAGTTCTATTTAGTTAATTCTTTTTGAAGATGAGTAATAGATAAATTCCTCACGTCAATCAATTTATTGTAGAATTTTTGGGGTTCCAGATCTTGCGTTAGCTACAGATTACTACAGACTGTTCTGTTTTTGACAGATTCTGTTTTTCGTGTGTTGTTTGCTTATTTTGATGAATCTATGGCTAGTAAAATAGTTTATAAACCATATAGAAGTTGGAATACAGTAGTTTTAACACAAATCTAAATAAAGAATGAGTCCATTACAGTACCTTGAAGTGGTGTTTTGTTTTCTTTCGCTAACGGAGCTCATGAGATTTTCTACTTTAAGTTTTGTGTTGTGAAGTTTTCAAGTTTTGGGTAAAGATTTGATGGATTATGGAACAAGGAGTGGCAAGAGTCTAAGCTTGGGGATACCCATGGCACCCCCAAGATAATCTAAGGACACCTAAAAGCCAGAGCTTGGGGATGCCCCGGAAGGCATCCCCTCTTTTGTCTACTTCTATCGGTAACTTTACTTGGAGCTATATTTTTATTTACCGCATGATATGTGTTTTGCTTGGAGCGTCTTGTATTATTTGAGTCTTTATTTGGTAGTTTTCCACAATCATCATTTCTGCACACACCTTTCTGAGAGAGACACTCATGATTCGGAAATTGTTAGAATACTCTATGTGCTTCACTTATATGTTTTGAGTTATATAGTTTTTGCTCTAGTGCTTCACTTATATCTTTAAGAGCATGTTGGTAGATTTGTTTTATATAAACCATTGTTCTCTCATGCTTCACTTAGATTATTTTGAGAGTCCTACAAAACAGCATGGTAATTTGCTTTAATTATGTTAGGCATTCAAGATTAATAATAAAATTTTCTTATGAGTGTGTTGAATACTATGAGAAGTTTGAAACTTGATAACTGTTTTGAGATATGGAGATGGTGATATTAGAGTCGTGCTAGTTGATAGTTGTGAATTTGAGAAATGCTTGTGTTGAAGTTTGTGATTCCCGTAGCATGCATGTATGGTGAACAGTTATGTTAAGAAGTCCGAGCATGATGTATTTATTGATTGTCCTCCTTATGAGTGGCGGTCGGGGACGAGCGATGGTCTTTTCCTACCAATCTATCCCCTAGGAGCATGCGCATAGTACTTTGCTTCGATAACTAATAGATTTTTGCAATAAGTATGTGAGTTCTTTATGACTAATGTTGATTCCATGGATTATACGCACTCTCACCCTTCCACCATTGCTAGCCTCTCTAATACCGCGCACCTTTCGCCGGTATCATAAACCCACCATATACCTTCCTCAAAACAGCCACCATACCTACCTATCATGGCATTTCCATAACCATTCCGAGATATATTTCCATGCAACTTTCCACCGTTCCGTTTACTATGACACGCTCCATCATTGTCATATTGCTTCGCATGATCATGTAGTTGACATTTTAGTTGTGGCAAAGCCACCGTTTATAATTCTGTCATATAAGTCACTCATTCATCATTGTTATCCCGGTACACCGCCGGAGGCATTACTTTGTTCTAGTATCAAGTTGTAATCATTGAGTTGTAAACAAATAGAAGTGTGATGATCATCATTCATAGAGTATTGACCAAAAAGGCCAAAAAAAAGAATGCCCAAAAAAAGAATAAATAAGAAGGGGCAGTACTACTATCTTTTTTTTCCACACTTGTGCTTCAAAGTAGCACCATGATCTTCATGATAGAGAGTCTCCTATGCTATCACTTTCATATACTAGTGGGAATTTTTCATTATAGAACTTGGCTTGTATATTGCAATGATGGGCTTCCTCGAAACGCCCTAGGTCTTTGTGAGCAAGCAAGTTGGATGCACACCCACTTAGTTTCTTTTTGTTGATCTTTCATATACTTATAGCTCTAGTGCATCCGTTGCATGGCAATCCCTACTCACTAACATTGATATCTATTGTTGGGCATCTCCATAGCTTGTTGATACGCCTAGTTGATGTGAGACTATCTTCTCCCTTTTTGTCTTCTCCACAACCACCATTCTATTCCACCTATACTGCTATGTCCATGGCTCACACTCATGTATTGCGTGAAGATTGAAGAAGTTTGAGAACACCAAAAGTATGAAACAATTGCTTGGCTTGTCATCGGGGTTGTGCATTATTTGAATACTTTGTGTGGTGAAGATGGAGCATAGCCAGACTATATGATTTTGTAGGTATAACTTTCTTTGGCCATGTTATTTTGAAGGGACATAATTTCTTAGTTAGTATGCTTGAAGTATTATTATTTCTATGTCAATATTAAACTTTTGTCTTGAATCTTTCGGATCTGAATATTCATACCACAATTAAGAGAATTACATAGAAATTATGCCAAGTAGCATTCCACATCAAAAATTCTGTTTTTATCATTTACCTACTCGAGGACGAGCAGGAATTAAGCTTGGGGATGCTTGATACATCTCCAACATATCTATAATTTTTGATTGTTCCAAGCTATATTATATCCTGTTTTGGACATTATTGGGATTTATTATACACTTTTATATTATTTTTGGGACTAACCTATTAACCGGAGGCCCAGCCCAGAATTGCTGTTTTTTTGCCTATTTTAGGGTTTCGCAGAAAAAGAATATCAAACGGAGTCCAAATGGAATGAAACCTTCGGGACCGTGATTTTCAGAACGAACATGATCCAGAGGAGTTGGAACCTATGTCAAGCAATCAACGAGGAAGGCACGAGGTAGGGGGCGCGCCTACCCCCCAGGCGTGCCCTCCACCCTCGTGGGGCCCATGTTGCTCCACCGACATACTCCTTCCTCCTATATATACCTATGTACCCCCAAACTACTAGATACGGAGCCAAAACCCTAATTCCCCGCAGTAACTTTCTGTATCCACGAGATCCCATCTTGGGGCCTTTTCCGGAGCTCCGCCGGAGGGGGTATCGATCACGGAGGGCTTCTACATCGACACCATAGCCTCTCCGATGAAGTGTGAGTATTTTACTTCAGACCTACGGGTCCATAGTTATTAGCTAGATGGCTTCTTCTCTCTTTTTGGATCTCAATACAAAGTTCTTCCCCTCTCTTGCGGAGATCTATTCGATGTAATCTTATTTTGCGGTGTGTTTGTTAAGATCGATGAATTGTGGGTTTATGATCAAGTTTATCTATGAACAATATTTGAGTCTTCTCTGAATTCTTTTATGTATGATTGGTTATCTTTGCAAGTCTCTTCGAATTATCAGTTTGGTTTGGCCTAGTAGATTGATCTTTCTTGGAATGGGAGAAGTGCTTAGCTTTGGGTTCAATCTTACGGTGTCCTTTCCCACAGACAGTAGGGGCAGCAAGGCACGTATTGGATTGTTTCCATCGAGGATAAGAAGATGGGGTTTATATCATATTGCATGAGTTTATCCCTCTACATCATGTCATCTTGTTTAAAGCGTTACTCTATTCTCTTGAACTTAATACTCTAGATGCATACTGGATAGCGGTCGATGTGTGGAGTAATAGTAGTAGATGCAGGCAGGAGTCGGTCTACTTGTCTCGGGCGTGATGCCTGTATACATGATCATACCTAGATATTCTCATAACTATGCTCAATTCTGTCAATTGCTCAACAGTAATTTGTTCACCCACCGTAATACTTATGCTCTCGAGAGAAGCCACTCGTGAAACCTATGGCCCCCGGGTCTATTTTCCATCATATTAATCTTCCAATACTTAGTTATTTCCTTTGCCATTTATTTTACTTGCATCTTTATTTCTCTTTATCATAAAAACACAAAAAATATTATCTTATCACATCTATCAGATCTCACTCTCGTAGGTGACCGTGAAGGAATTGACAACCCCTTTATCGCGTTGGTTGCGAGGAGTTTATTTGTTTGTGTAGGTGTGAGGGACTCGTGTGTGGCCTCCTACTAGATTGATAACTTGGTTCTAAAAAACTGAGGGAAATACTTACGCTGCTCTACTGCATCACCCTTTCCTCTTCAAGGGAAAACCAACACAGTGCTCAACAGGTAGCAAACATCTCTATGTTGATCATATCTACTATATGATTCACGTTCAACCTTTTGGTCTCAGTATTCCGAGGCCATATCAGCATATGCTAGGCTCGTCAAGTTTAACCCGAGTATTTTGCATGTGCAAAACTGGCTTGCACCCGTTTCATGTGAACATAGAGCTTATCACACCCGATCATCACGTGGTGTCTCGGCACGACGAACTGTAGCAACATTGCATACTCAGGCAGAACACTTATACCTTGAAATTTAGTGAGGGATCATCTTATAATGCTACCGCCGTACTAAGCAAAATAAGATGCATAAAGGATAAACATCACATGCAATCAAAATAAGTGACATGATATGGCCATCATCATCTTGTGCCTTTTGATCTCCATCTCCAAAGCACCGTCATGATCACCATGTTCACCGGCTTGACACCTTGATCTCCATCGTAGCATCGTTGTCGTCTTGCCAACTATTGCTTCTACGACTATCGCTACCGCTTAGTGATTAAGTAAAGCAATTACATGGCGATTGCATTTCATACAATAAAGCGACAACCATAAGGCTCCTGCCAGTTGCCGATAACTATTACAAAACATGATCATCTCATACAACAATTTATATCTCATCACGTCTTGACCATATCACATCACAGCATGTCCTGCAAAAACAAGTTAGACATCCTCTACTTTGTTGTTGCATATTTTACGTGGCTGCTACGGGCTTCTAGCAAGAACCGTTCTTACCTATGCATCAAAACCATAACGATTTTTCGTCAAGTGTGCTATTTTAACCTTCAACAAGGACCGGGCGTAGTCAAACTCAATTCAACTAAAGTTGGAGAAACAGACACCCGCCAGCCACCTGTGTGCAAAGCACGTCAGTAGAACCAGTCTCATGAACGCGGTCATGTAATGTCGGTCCGAGCCGCTTCATTCAACAATAATGCCGAATCAAAGTAAGACATTGCTGGTAGGCAGTATGACTATTATCGCCCATAACTCTTTGTGTCCTACTCGTGCATATAATATCTACGCATAGACCTGGCTCTGATACCACTGTTGGGGAATGCAGTATTTCAAAAAATTATCCTATGATCAGGCAATATCTATCTAGGAGATGCATAGTAGCGAGAGGGGAGAGTGTGTCCACGTACCCTCGTAGACCGAAAGCGGAAGTGTTTAGTAACGCGGTTGATGTCGTCGAACGTCTTCGCGATCCAACCGATCCTAGCACAGACGTACGGCACCTCCGTCTTCACCACACGTTCTGCACGATGACGTCCCTCGGGCTCTTGATCTAGTTGGGCACGAGGGAGAGTTCCGTCAGCACGACGGCGTGTTGACGGTGATGATGAAGTTAATGGTGCAGGGCTTCGCCTAAGCACTACGACAATATGAACGAGGAGTGTAACTGTGGAGGGGGCACCACACACGGGTAAGAGAAGACTTGGTGTGCCTTTGGGGTGCCCCCTCCCACGTATATAAAGGAGGGGGGAAGAGGAGGCCGGCCCAAGGGGGCGCTCCAAAGGGGGGAGTCCTACTTGGACAACCAGTCCAAGTAGGATTCACCCCCCTTTCCTATTCCAACTAGGAGAAGGAGGGAAGGAGGAGGAGGGGAGAAGGAATGCGGGGGGGGGGGGGGGGGGCGCCCCCTCCTAGTCCAATTCGGACCAGCCATGGGAGGGGGGGGGCGGCCACCCATTGAGGCTCTTCTCTCCTTTCCACTAAAGCCCATTAAGTCCCAAGACTTCCCCGGGGGGTTCCAGTAACCTCCCGGTACTCCGAAAAATACCGAAACACTTCGGAACCATTCCGGTGTCCGAATATAACCTTCCAATATATCGATCTTTGCCTCTCGACCATTTCGAGACTCCTCATCATGTCCATGTTCTCCTCCAGGACTCCGACAAACTTTGGTCATCAAATCATAATACAAATCATCATCGAACGTTAAGCATGCGGACCCTACGGGTTCTAGAACTATGTAGACATGACCAAGACACATCTCCGGTCAATAACCAATAGCGGAACCTGGATGCTCATATTTTTTCCTACCTATTCTACGAAGATCTTTATCGGTCAAACCGCATAAGAACATACGTTGTTTCCTTTGTCATCGATATGTTACTTGCCCGAGATTCGATCATCGGTATCATCATACCTAGTTCAATCCCGTTACCGGCAAGTCTCTTTACTTCCCGTAACTAACTCATTTGTTACATTGCTTGCAAAGATCATAGTGATGTGCATTACCGAGAGGGCCCAGAGATACCTCTCCGATACATTGTGACAAATCCTAATCTCGATCTATGCCAACTCAACGAACACCATTGGAGACACCTGTAAAGCATCTTTATAATCACCCAGTTACATTGTGACATTTGATAGAACACAAGGTGTTCCTCCGATATCCGGGAGTGGCCTAATCTCATAGTCAGAGGAACATGTATAAGTCATGATGAAAGCAATAGCAGAGAAACTAAACGATCATTATGCTAAGCTAACGTATGGGTCTTGTCCATCACATCATTCTCTAATGATGTGACCCCGTTCATCAAATGACAACACATGTCCATGGCTAGGAAACTTCACCATCTTTGATTAAGGAGCTAGTCAAGTAGAGGCATACTAGGGACACTCTGTTTGTCTATGTATTCACACATGTACTAAGTTTCCGGTTAATACAATTCTAGCATGAATAATAAACATTTATCATGATATAAGGAAATATAAATAAGAACTTTATTATTGCCTCTAGGGCATATTTCCTTTAGACCCCGCACGTGGATACCCTAGCAAGAAGGGTGTTCTGCTGATTTTTGCTAGATTGGAGACCGGTCGGGTCCGGAAGATTAGGAATCGAGATGTAAATGTGTGTCAACAAACCTGTAGGTGCTTGCTGAAGTCTCCCGGCAACGACATCAGAAATTCTTCTCCTACTTGTGATAGGCGTTGAGATTTCCCCGAAGAGGAAGGGTGATGTAGTATTGTATCAGATAGTATTTCCCTCAGTCAAGAACCAAGGTTTATCGAACCAGTAGGAGACACCACACAAAACCTGTAAGCAGTACCTGAACACACAGAAAGCAAACACTTGCACCCAACGCAGGCAAGAGGGTTGTCAATCCCCTTGTACTCATTAATTGCAAGGATCAAATTTGATAGTAGTGGATAGATAAATTAAAATTAAAATAAAAGTAAATAAATTACAACAAGTATTTTTAGATTTTTAGTAAATATAAAGTGAATGGGCCCAAGGGCCATAGCGTTCACTAGAGGCATCTCTCTCATGAGCATAGTACGGTGGGTAAACAAATCGCTATTACGGTGCATTTGGATGTCTGTATTGGGCTGTTGAATTGGATTTGGTATTGGGCTAACCCAAATATAGGTGTTTGGATGCAATCTGGAACTAACAGACTGAAACGGAAACAAATACGAGGCGTTTTCACTCACACGCGCCCACCCGTCGCTCCAATTCGGAGGTGTGGACGTCCGATTTCCGCCGAATTGCCTCGCTCTCGCAAAACAAAAAGTTTGGGGTCTTTATTTCCTCCCTCCACCATGAGACAAAAGGGATCAAGGGAAGAGAGCAGCGCCCTCATAGATCGACGGCGGCGCCTAGTTAGATGCACCACTGCGGCGTGGTTATGGCGGCCGCCCTTCCATTTCCTTCTTCCTCCGCTGCCACCCCTTCCCCTCCCCCGACGCCACCCTTCCCTTTCTCTATAGCCCTGCCCGCCACGGCCAGATCCCATCTGAACCGCCACCGGCTGCAGTCCCCTCCGGCGCCGGCCTACCCTTCCTTCCTGGCCCTATGGTGGCCATCTCTTCTCCTTCCGGCGCTAGCCCTCCCCCTTCTTCCCGCCGGAGCCCATCTCTTCTCCCTGGGCCCTCCTCAGCAGCCCCTTCTTCTCTAGTCGTGGTGGCCCTCTGTGCCGCCGGAGCCTTCTTCCCTTGCTCCACCCAGCCCCTGCTCTAATTCTTCTTCTTCAATCCCCATTTCATGTTGTTCTGATTCATTTGCTACCTGCTGATATATCCTCTTGTTGCAGGTTGGCCTAAAAATTGGAACCCCTCTAGTATGAATATGATGCAATTTTATGAATCAATATATGGTCTGATCTTTGATGCATGCTTATGTGCACTACTAGGGAAAACCTTATACACAGAATCTTAGCAGCAACGCGGCATAAAAACAGGCGCTGCTGCTAAGTAGTAGCAGCGCGGCTACGGAAAGCTCGCTACTGGTGCAAACTTAGTAGTAGCGCGTGACGCTTAAACCGCGCTGCTACAAAAATCCACCGACAGTACACAACGACATAAGTTTACCAGTAGCGCGGCGCCAGGGAGCCCGCTGCTGCTAATGCCATAGTAGCAACGCGCTTTTTTGTCACCTCGCTGCTGCTAATTTTGAAATTGTGCACAGGGTTGGCCCGTTTAGCAGTAGCGTGTGACAGGAAAGCGTGCTGTTGCTACGCTCTTAGCAGTAGCGCGCTTTCTCTCCCGCGCTACTGCTAAGACGCAGCACCCACCACCTTTTCCCCCTCCCCCTCCCCATCTCCTCTCCTCCCTTTCCCCTACCTCCCACATACTCCCTCTCTCTCACTCTTCTTCTTCCTCAATACTTCTCCCCCCATTACTCTCCCTCTTCTACCTACCTTTCTCTCTCTTCATTACTCCTAGCTATAACTACACCACCTCCATTAATTCATCTCCTTTCTCTTTTTCCTCCCCCCTCCACTAGTTGAAGTTGTCTCCTCCCAAATTAGCTAGCTAGGTAGATGTAGCATTTAGTTAAGTGACCTATTTGCCCCCTAACTAGATCTTTCTTTGTCAAGAAGAGCTTTGTGCACTTTTGACCTCCCTACATCATCATCTCCACCGTGTGCTCGATCTCGAGATAGAGGTGTGATTAATATTTCATGCTTTTACAAAATGGAAATATGTTTATGCATGTGTGCATGATATTTTTATGGAAATTGTGTGTGTGGCATGAGTTGACGCCAAATTGTGCATTTGAGTTGCCTATGTTTTGCCGAAATGTCGATTTATTTCTGTTTCGGCGAATTTCGGGCAAACTCTAGATCTATATATGTCCTATTTTTAAGGAAGGTCATGCCGAATTTTTGTATGACTTTGATGAATGCACGCATTCTTATAATCAATTTTTTATTATTACCATGCATAGTTGACGATGGTCAGTGGAACGATGGTGGACAGGTGGTTGCGGTCGTCGGTGCAGGACATGAAGGAAAATAACCTGACAGAGGTTTTATGTCCGTGTCGAAAATGCAAAGGAATAGTTTGGCTTGACCCCCATGTCAATGGTCGTGTCGAAGCGCACCTGCTCATGACTGGTTTCATGGATGGCTATACTCGGTGGATAACTGAAGATGAGGATGACGATGTTGAGGATGCCGACGGGGCAGGCAATGATGACACGGGGCAAGACGAAGAGATGATCGATAATGGCGGCGGGGAAGAGGCCGGACATGGCGGCGGAGAAGGGGCCGAACATGGCGGCGGAGAGAACGACATGGACTCCACGCAGCAGAGTTCGTCGGTACTAAGTTCAATCATGCGGGACCCTCATGTTCAAGCATTGCTTCGCAAGGAGACGAGTACTGAGAGAGCTGCTTCTAGAGAGGAGGCTAAGCTGGAGAAACTGGTGGTAGACTCGAACACTCCATTGTATGATGGTTGCAATCCTAAGGTGACCCGCTTGAGTTTCACGCTCCAACTGCTGAAGACGAAGGCTAAAAACAAATGGATCGACACTAGCCTCGATGAGCATCTCAAGTACCTAAAGGATGTTCTTCCCGAGGGTAATCTATGTCCTAGTAGTGTTGATGAGGCCAAGAAGATCATGTGCCCTCTTGATCTGCCACACGTTAGATACCATGCATGCATCAACGATTGCATAATTTATCGGAAGGAGCACGCGGAAAAAACAAGTTGTCCGGTGTGCAATGCTTCTCAATACAAGAAGGCCGGGAAGAAATGTCCCCAGAAAGTGGTATGGTATTTACCGATCACTCCCCGTCTCCAGAGGTATTTTGTAGATCCCAAGGAAGCAAAGCTAATGCGCTGGCATGCGGAGAGGAAGAAGCCCGACGATGGAGATGATCCAAAGCTGAGACACGTCAAGGATGGAAGCCAGTGGAGAGCGTTGAACAACTTCTATCGGTATTTTGAATGTGATGCAAGGAACATCGTGCTCGGCGCGTGTACCGATGGCATGAATCCGTTTGGCAACCAGAGCACCAACCATAGCACATGGCCCGTGTTTGTATGGATGTACAACCTCCCCCTGGTTGTGCATGAAATCAAAGTACATTCACATGAGGATGCTTATTCAAGGGCCGAAACAACCAGGAAATAATATTAATTTGTATGTGGGGCTACTTCAGGAGGAGTTAGACACGTTATGGAAAACATCGGCCAAGACATGGGCCGCCAACAAAGGCGAGTATTTCAACATGAGAGCCACGCTGATCACGACAGTGCACGACTATCTTGGTTACGGATATGTGGTAGGCCAGGTGTGCCATGGATATTGCGGATGCACGTGGTGCATGGATGATACAACGTCTCAGCAGCTAACGTCAAGGAAAGATGGTGGGTTTGGGAAAATCGTGTACATGGGGCATCGAAGATGGCTCGAATAGGACGACCCGTGGAGAAACCGTGGAGATCTATTCAATGGTCACGCTAAGCATCGAGGACCTCCACGTAAGCGGAGCAGTGCCGAAATTGATGAGCTGTTAAAAACCTGGAAGGAGTGCCCGGCGCCGGGAAAGATGATGAGAAAGGCGCCGGAGCCGCTGCTGAAGGTATGGAAGACGAGGTCTGTGTTCTGGGACTTGGAGTACTGGCACAAACTCAATACACCTCATTGCCTTGATCAAATGCATATCTGTAAGAATGTCCTTGAGAGCTTGCTCGCAACACTGATGAACATGCCGGATAAGACCAAGGATGGGCCGAAGGCAAGAAAAGTCTTGCAAGATTTGAAAATCAGGGAAGATCTGCACATGCCGCCCCGTAAAATGTCAGACGAGACAGAGATAGAGACAGAGGCACGAGAGAAGAAGGGCAAGAAAATAAAGAATGAGGATTATTGCCCCCCTTCTTGCTTCACCTTAAGTCAGGCTGAGATCAATAAATTCTTTAAGTGCCTTACCGGAGTCAAAGTTAGTTCCGGTTACTGTGGCAAGATAAGTAGATATCTAGACACGGACAAGAAAAGGTTCAGCGGGATGAAGTCTCATGACTGTCATGTGATGATGACGCAGATATTACCTGTTGCCCTTAGAGGGATAATGGACAAGCACGTCTGTGACACGCTTATTGGTCTCTGCAACTTTTTCGACGTCATCTCTCGAAAGTCGATCAGTGTGAAGCAGCTCCGAAGGCTACAGGAAGAGATCATTGTGATACTGAATGAGCTTGAGATGTACTTCCCGCCCGCGTTCTTTGACGTGATGGTGCATCTGTGTGTCCATATTGTGGATGACATAATAGACCTGGGGCCGTCATTCCTGCACAACATGATGCCATTTGAGAGGATGAATGGGATCATCAAAGTATTCGTTCGTAACATGTCCCATCCGGATGGAAGCATCGTCCAGGGCTATTTGACACAAGAGCGCATCTCTTTCTGTGAGAATTTTCTATATGGTGCAGACCAGCCGCCTGGTGTTAGTGTTGGTTTGCCCGTTAACAAGCACGATGGGAGGCTCGAAGGAGAAGGTCGCCGCAACGGTCGCAGGGAACTGCACGTGGCATACTCAGATTGACGCAGCGACTTTGACAGAGCAAACTTGGTAGTGCTACAACACCTAGACGAGGTAGATCCTTTCGTGGCACTGCACAAAGAAATTATCGCAAAGAAGTATCGTGACCGGGGGGTATGCAGGACGGACGCCGAAGTTACTAGAGAGCACAACTCCACTTTCCTGCATTGGTTCAAAGAGCATATTATTGCTAATCCCCCGGAGGAGGGCTCTAAGGACGGATTGCTCATATACGCCTTAGCACATGGCCCCTCGCCCAACCTCGTAACCTATCAGGCATATGATATCAACGGATACACATTCTACGCGGAGGCCAAAGATATGGACAGTGATGAATATCAGAACTCAGGGGTGACGATGGAATGCATGACCGGCAGCGACAACGGCGCAACTGAATGATTTTATGGAAGGGTCGAGGAGATCTGGGAGCTTGACTACTCTGGACTGCACAACACGACGATGTTCCGTGTCAGATGGGCTAAGAATGTCGAAAGAGAAAGCCGGATTTTCACTACCATGACTATACCCGACGCCAAGAGCGCTACCGTGAACGCTATCGCAAAAAACGAGCCATGGGTACACGCTAAGCACGTGACACAATGCTTCTTCATAACCGACCCATGCAATCCCAGTCGTGTTGTCGTGAGGAAAGGCAAAAGAAATATCATTGGAATGGATGGAGTCGCCAACGAGGAAGACTATGATCAGTACGGCAACCCAATGAGGGAAGATGACGATGATGATGAAGTATACGTCAAAAGAAGAATCAATACTACATTACCAAAGAAAAATCGTACTCCATGGAAAAGGCAAAGTCACAATGAGGGGCTCAATTATTCTTCGACAAACAAGAAGGGAAAGAAGCTGACTCAAAAACGAAAACGTCAGCGCTGAGGAATCGGTCAAATGATGTAATATATATATGTTCCTATTTTGTATACACACTTAATTAGCCATTATTATGCATGGGTCCAATGATGTAATATATATATGTTCGTATTTTGTATACACACTTAGCCATTATTATGCAAGGGTCCAATGATGTAATATATATGTTCCTATTATGCTGAGGAAAAGAAAAAAAGGGAAACTGGTTATAGCAGTAGCGCTTTAGTGAAAAAGAGCTACAGCTAGTCAAGGTAGCAGTAGCGGTTTCTGCAGAAAATCGCTATAGCTGCTCGTAATAGTAGTAGCGCGTTTCGTGTAAACGCGCTACTGCTACGTCCACTTAACCCAAAATTCTCCCTCTCCCTGCTTCATCCCGCCTATTTTCCCCCAAATCCCCACTCTCTCTTCCCCGGCCCCGTCACACCGCCGCGCCCGCCCCCGACCTCGGCGCACTCGCCCCCGACCCCGCCGCCCCCGACCCCGCCGCGCCCGACCCCGGCGCGCTCGCCCCCGACCCCGCCGCCCCCGACCCAGGCGCGCTCGCCCCCGGCGCCGGCGCTCGCCCCCGACCCGTCGACCCTTGCCTCCCTCCTCTGCTTCCTCCCCTCCCAACCTCGGCCGTCGTCGGGCCTGCCTCCTCGCCCTGCACCCTCTGTAAACCACCCCCTCTCTCTCTCTGCTAGCTAGGGTTAATTTACTTAGGTTTTAGTTATGTTAATTAGGTTATCTATTTAGTTATGAATTTAGATAGGTTTCAAAATTTGCTGAATTTGTATGCAAATTTGAACTGGACATGTGATATGTGGATATGTCATGTTTTGGACATGTCATGTTTTGGTAAATGATCCGAGTTGCCTATGTTACGCCGGAATGTTGATTCATTTCTGTTCCGGTGAATTTCAGGCGCTCGATATGTCCATTTTTTAGCAAAGGTCATGCCGAAATTGTCCTCGTGCCTTATCATCCAAAGTAAGTCAGTTTCGAACAACCCTTTCATACATTTCAATCATTCCTTCTCTCTCTATGGGGAATAATTTGAGGTGTCTTTTCCCCGCAGCAACGGGCGCGCCGTCCTTATCGTTCTTTATCCGCAAGTCTCCCACGCCGTGTATTTTGACCCTTCCAGAGACTACGAGAAAAAAGACTACACCCACATAATGAATATTCTAGATGATGCTCTCCAAGGCTTCAGCTTTAGAGGTGGCCACATGTAGATCAGGAAACAAAGGAACAAGAAGATGGGTTTCGCGCATAAAACTAACTTCTCCTGCATCCAAGTCCCAAAACCATGCAAGAAGGATGGATTCTACATCCTCCATCTCATGATTCAGTTCAACACGGATCACCAAAAGCTTCGCATGAGAAGCAGAAATGATGATCATATCCACAAGTGGCTAGAATCTCATGGAGAAGCGGATTATAAACTTAGAGATGACTTCTTTCGCATCCAAAGCGACATTGCGACAATCATCATGAAAGAAGTCGTCGATGAGAAGGGGATGTTCCACCACGGCCCTATATCGCGAGCTGACGTCCGAACTCGCATAGGCATGCAACGTCTAGACCTCACGCCGTTCAAGAAGCTAGGGTCCATCCTCGATGATATGGAAGGATGGAACTTCTAGTGATTTATGATGCCGATGATGATGATATGTGTCGGTTGAACTTGTATACTATTTGTAGCGATGCAACTTTGTGATGTCCACGATCCCTGCCGAACTTGCGTAACGCTACTTTGTTAGTTTGCGTACGATGACCTGCGTACCTCTAGTTAATTAATTTGCGTACTGTATGTTGCATCTAGTTGCTAACCCTTTCTTTTTCGGTGTTCTCTAGTATATTTTGTTGCATATATATGATTGTACATCCTCTTCATGAACATGCATCTCTAACAGGTACCTAGTTTCTTGATGGCGAGATGGAACTGCTATGTCGTGTACAAAGGGAAGGATCCGGGGGTGTACAATGAGTGGCATGAGTGTCAGGCGCAAGTGAATGGGTTCTCGGACGCCAGCCATAAAGGCTTCAAAAGCAGACAAGAAGGAGAAGCTAGTTACTTGAGGTTCACGCTAGCGCGAGAGAGGACTCGTAACCGCCATCTCATGTATTGCATAGTTCCACTCTCACTCATAGTGAAGCTCTTCTCGCGTATACCTTTGTTTAGATGGATGACGTTGTAGTTGCAAGTATTCAAGACTTGCATGTATCTCTATTTTCGAGATGATGACAAGATACCACTTTGTGTTGGATGATGATTATGACGAGACTATTTGTATGTATATGCTATGATTACATCTGTGGTCTCGCAGGCATTTGTATGTGTATCATGATGACATTTGTATGTGCTAAAGATTCTTCTATAAAGCCTGTTCAAATACAAAACAAATATGCCGAAAAAACAAAAAACTACTAAAATTAGCAGTAGCGAGTGGAGAAAAGTTAGCAGCAACGCGGTTGTACCAGTAGCGCGCACAGGGGAAGCGCGCTATAGCTATTAGCAGCAGCGAGGTTCCTTTAAGAGCGCTGATGCAACACTTGTGTAGCAGTAGCGCGGGTGGACCAGCGCTACTGCTATACGTTAGCTGTAGTGCCTTATTAGTAGCGCCGGCCCCCGCGCTACTAAAAGGCCGAAAACCCGCGCTGCTGCTCAGCTTTTGCCTAGTAGTGGTGTGATATGGGGATATGATGCATGCTTATGTGTGATATGGGGATATGATGCATGCTTATGTGTGATATTGGGATATGATGCATGCTTATGTGTGACATTCCTGTTTGTATTGTTGAACTTGGACCTATCTAAACTATTTGTTTTGTTACATTTGGAACAATGTATTGTTCAACTACAACTTATTTGAACAATTGTACTGTTAAATTTGGAACTATCTCTTCTTGTCGTTGAGAATTTGGAACACCTATTTAAACTATATGTGGTGTACTTTGTTGGTGTAAAATATTTTTTTGTTTTTCTGTCAGTATTATATGATGTCGTCCTCGATTTCTAGAATATTTGATAAAAATTTGCTATATAATCATCCAGTTATAGTCACACATTATACAACTTCTGTTTTTGAGGCATATACTAATGTTGCTATGTAATTCCATAGTTTGACATCCAAACATGATTTTGTATTGAAACCTCGAAACAATTCCGTGAGCTAATACAATAAACATCCAAACAACCGAATTTGTATTCATGTCCATTACAATTTCCTGGTTGAATTGGAATTGAAACCAATACAATACGGAGGCTTCCAATACACACATCCAAAAGCAGCGTTAGACAATTGATAGAATAGCACATAGTTATGATGATATTCATGGCATGATCAATATATAGGCATTATGTCTGTGCCAAGTAGACTATTAATCTTACTAAATCTACTACTATTACTCCACCCCTTGACCGCTATCCAACATGCATCTTGAGGTATTAAGTTCATAACGAGTAGAGTAATGCTTGAAGCATGATGACATAACGTAGACAAAGTTCAATCAATTATATGATTGAACCCCATCGTTTTACCCTTAGTAGGAACACTACAAATACACGCCTTGAAACTCCTCATGTCATAGAGCAAGGACACCGCAAGGTTGAACCTACTACTATGCACCTCTCCCACTAAAGACAAATCAATCTAATTGGCCAAAGAAGTCGATAGATCAAGGATAAATATAAGGCTATAAAACCACACATAGTAAATCATAGAAAATACTCAATAACTTTCAATGCATAATCTGATCATAAAGCCACAATTCATTGAATCCCAACAAACACACCGCAAGAATTGCATCGAATAGATCTCTGTAGAGATCATTGTATTGAAGATCAGAGAGAGAGAGAAAGAGAGAGCTACTGCTATGGACCCATAGGTCCTGTGGGAACTACTCACACATCATGATGGATGCAGCAAGGTTGATGAAGATGAAGGAAATATGCCCTAGAGGCAATAATAAAGTTATTATTTATTTCCTTATATCATGATAAATGTTTATTATTCATGCTAGAATTGTATTAGCCGGAAACATAATACATGTGTGAACACATAGACAAACAGAGTGTCACTAGTATGCCTCTACTTGACTAGCTCGTTGATCAAAGATGGTTATGTTTCCTAACCATAGACATGAGTTGTCATTTGATTAACGGGATCACATCATCAGGAGAATGATGTGATTGACTTGACCCATTCCGTTAGCTTAGCACTTGATCGCTTAGTTTGTTGCTATTGCTTTCTTCATGAATTATACATGTTCCTATGACTATGAGATTATGCAACTCCCGTTTACCGGAGGAACACTTTGTGTGCTACCAAACGTCACAACGTAACTGGGTGATTATAAAGGTGCTCTACAGGTGTATCCGAAGGTACTTGTTGGGTTGACGTATTTTGAGATTAGGATTTGTCACTTCGATTGTCGGAGAGGTATCTCTAGGCCCACTCGGCAATGCACATCATTATAAGCCTTGCAAGCATTGCGACTAATGAGTTAGTTGCGGGATGATGTATTACGGAACGAGTGAAGAGACTTGCCGGTAACGAGATGGAACTAGGTATTGAGATACCGACGATCGAATCTCGGGCAAGTAAAATACCGATGACAAAGGGAACAACGTATGTTGTTATGCGGTTTGACGATAAAGATCTTCGTAGAATATGTGGGAGCCAATATGAGCATCCGGGTTCCGCTATTGGTTTTTGACCGAAGACGTGTCTCGGTCATGTCTACATAGTTCTCGAACCCGTAGGGTCCGCACGCTTAAAGTTCGATGATGGTTATATTATGAGTTTATGTATTTTGATGTATCGAAGGAGTTTGGAGTCCCGGATGAGATCGGGGACATGATGAGGAGTCTCGAAATGGTCGAGACGTAAAGATCGATATATTGGACGACTATATTCGAACATCGGAAAGGTTCCGAGTGATTCGGGTATTTTCGGGAGTACCGGGGAGTTACGGGAATTCATATTGGGCCTTAATGGGCCATACGGGAAAGGAGAGAAAGGCCTCAAAGGGTGGCCGCACCCCTCCCCATGGGCTGGTCCGAATTGGACTAGGGAGGGGGGGGGCGCCCCCTTCCTTCTCCTTTTCCCTTCCCTTTCCTTCCCTCCTACTCCTACTACTTGGAAGGGCTCCTCGTTCTACTAGGAAAGGAGGAATCCTACTCCCGGTGGGAGTAGGACTCCCCTAGGGCGCGCCATAGAGAGGGCCGACCCTCCCCCTCCTCCACTCCTTTATATACAGTGGCAGGGGGCACCCCATAGACACAACAATTGATCGTTTGATCTTTTAGCCGTGTGCGGTGCCCCCCTCCACCATAGTCCACCTCGATATTACTGTAGCGGTGCTTAGGCGAAGCCCTGCGTCGGTAGAACATCAACATCGTCACCACACCGTCGTGCTGACGAAACTCTCCCTCAACACTCGGTTGGATCGGAGTTCGAGGGACGTCACCGGGCTGAACGTGTGCAGAACTCGGAGGTGCCGTGTGTTCGGTACTTGATCGGTCGGATCGTAAAGACATACGACTACATCAACCGCATTGTGCTAACGCTTCCACTTTCGGTCTACGAGGGTACGTGGACAACACTCTCCCCTCTCGTTTCTATGCACCACCATGATCTTGCGTGTGCGTAGGAATTTTTTTAAATTACTACGTTCCCCAACAGTGGTATCCGAGCCTGGTTTTATGCGTTGATGTAATATGCACGAGTATAACACAAGTGAGTTGTGGGCGATATAAGTCATACTTCTTACCAGCATGTCACACTTTGGTTCGGCGGTATTGTTGGATGAAGTGGCCTGGACCGACATTACGCGTACGCTTACGCGAGACTGGTTTTACCGCCGTGCTATGCACACAGGTGACTAGCGGGTGTCAGTTTCTCCAACTTTAGTTGAACCGAGTGTGGCTACGCCCGGTCCTTGAGAAGGTTAAAACAACACTAACTTGACGAACTATCGTTGTGGTTTTGATGCCCCGTAGCAGCCACGTAAAACTTGCAACAACAAAGTAGAGGACGTCTAACTTGTTTTTGCAGGGCATGTTGTGATGTGATATGGTCAAGACATGATGCTAAATTTTATTGTATGAGATGATCATGTTTTGTAACCGAGTTATTGGCAACTGGCAGGAGTCATATGGTTGTTGCTTTATTGTATGCAATGCAATCGCCCTGTAATGCTTTACTTTATCACTAAGCGGTAGCAATAGTCGTGGAAGCATACGATTGGTGAGACGACAACGATGCTACGATGGAGATCAAGGTGTCGCGCCGGTGACGATGGTGATCATGACGGTGCTTCGGAGATGGAGATCACAAGCACAAGATGATGATGGCCATATCATATCACTTATATTGATTGCATGTGATGTTTATATTTTATGCATCTTATCTTGCTTTGATTGGCGGGAGCATTATAAGATGATCTCTCACTAAATTTCAGGATAAAAGTGTTCTCCTTGAGTATGCACCGTTGCCAAAGTTCGTCGTGCCCAAACACCACGTGATGATCGGGTGTGATAAGCTCTACGTCCATCTACAACGGGTGCAAGCCAGTTTTGCACACGCAGAATACTCGGGTTAAACTTGACGAGCCTAGCATATGCAGATATGGCCTCGGAACACAGAGACCGAAAGGTCGAGCGTGAATCATATAGTAGATATGATCAACATAGTGATGTTCACCATTGAAAACTACTCCATTTCACGTGATGATCGGTTATGGTTTAGTTGATTTGGATCGCGTGATCACTTAGAAGATTAGAGGGATGTCTTTCTAAGTGGGAGTTCTTAAGTAATATGATTAATTGAACTTAAATTTATCATGAACTTAGTCTTGGTAGTATTAGCATATCTATGTTATAGATCAATAGCTCGTGTTTAGCTCCCCTATTTTATTTTTGATATGTTCCTAGAGAAAACTAAGTTGAAATATGTTAGTAGCAAGGATGCGGATTGGGTCCGTGATCTGAGGATTTTCCTCATTGTTGCACAGAAGAATTATGTCCTTGATGCACCGCTAGGTGACAGACCTATTGCTGGAGCAGATGCAGACGTTATGAACGTTTGGCTAGCTCAATATGATGACTACTTGATAGTTTAGTGCACCATGCTTAAACGGCTTAGAATCGGGACTTCAAAGACGTTTTGAACGTCATGGACCATATGAGATGTTCCAGGAGTTGAAGTTAATATTTCAAGCAAATACCCGAGTTGAGAGATATAAAGTCTCCAACAAGTTCTATAGCTAAAAGATGGAGGAGAATATCTCAAGCAGTGAGCATGTGCTCAGATTGTCTGAGTACTACAATCACTTGAATCAAGTGGGAGTTAATCTTCTAGATAAGAGAGTAATTGACAAAGTTCTCTACTCACTATCACCGAGTTACTAGAACTTAGTGATGAACTATAATATGCAAGGGATGACAAAAGTAATTCCCAAGCTCTTCGTGATGCTGAAATCAACGAAGGTAGAAATCAAGAAAAACATCAAGTGTTTATGGTTGACAAAGACCACTAGTTTCAAGAAAAGGGCAAAGGAAAGAAAGGGGAACTTCAAGAAGAACGGCAGGCAAGTTGCTGATCAAGTGAAAAATCCAAGTCTGGACCTAAGCCTGAAACCGAGTGCTTCTACTTCAAAGGGACTGGTCACTAGAAGCGGAACTACCCCAAGTAATTGGCAGATACGAAGGATGGCAAAGTGAACATAGGTATATTTGATATACATGTTATTGATGTGTACTTTACTAGTGTTTATAGCAACCCCTCAGTATTTGATACTAGTTCAGTTGCTAAGAATAGTAACTCGAAACGGGAGTTGCAGAATGAACAGAGACTAGTTAAGGGTGAAGTGACGATGTGTATTGGAAATGGTTCCAAGATTGATATGATCATCATCGCACACTCCCTATACTTTCGGGATTAGTGTTAAACCTAAATAAATGTTATTTAGTGTTTGCGTTGAGCTTAAATATGATTGGATCATGTTTATTGCAATACAGTTATTCATGTAAGTTAGAGAATAATTGTTGTTCTGTTTACATGAATAAAACCTTCTATGGTCATACACCCAATGAAAATGGTTTGTTGGATATCGATCGTGGTGATACACATTTTCATTATATTGAAGCCGAAAGATGCAAAGTTAATAATGATAGTGCAACTTATTTGTGGCACTGCCGTTTAGGTCATATTGGCGTAAAGCGCATGAAGAAAATCCATGCTGATGACCTTTTGGAATCACTTGATTATGAATCAGTTGATGCTTGCGAACCATGCCTCATGGGCAAGATGACTAAGAATCCGTTCTCTGGAACAATGGAGCGAGCAAAAGATTTATTGGAAATCATACATACTGATGTCTGTGGTCCGATGAATATTGAGGCTCGCGGCAGGTATCATTATTTTCTGATCTTCACAGATGATTTGAGCAGACATAAGTATATCTACTTGATGAAACACAAGTCTGAAACATTTGAAAAGTTCAAAGAATTTCAGAGTGAAGTGGAGAATCATCGTAACAAAAAGAAAAGTTTCTACGTTATGATCGTAGAAGTAAAATATTTGAGTTACGAGTTTGGCATTCAGTTAAAACAATGTGAAATAGTTTCACTACTCACGCCACCTGGAGAACGACAGTGTAATGGTGTGTCTGAATGTCGTAACCGTACTTTATTAGATATGGTGCGATCTATGACGTCTCTTACTGATTTACCGCTATCATTTTGGGGTTATGCATTACAGACAACTACATTCACGTTAAATAGGGAACCATCTAAATCCATTGAGACGACACCGTATGAACTATGGTTTGGCAAGAACCTAAGCTGTCGTTTCTTAAAGTTTGAGGTTGCAATGCTTATGTGAAAAAGTTTCAACCTGATAAGCTCAAAACCAAATCGAAGAAGTGCGTCTTCATAGGATACCCAAAAGAAAATGTTGGGTACACCTTCTATCACAGATCCGAAGGCAAGATATTCATTGCTGAGAATGGATCCTTTCTAGAGAAGGAGTTTCTCTCGAAAGAAGTGAGTGGGAGGAAAGTAGAACTTGATAAGGTAACTGTACCTTCTCCCGAATCGGAAAGTAGTTCATCACTGAAATCAGTTCCAGTGATGCTTACACCAATTAGTGAGGAAGTTAATGATGATGATCATGAAAGCTTCGGATCAAGTTACTACGAACCTCGTAGGACAACCAGAGTATGTTCCGCACTAGAGTGGTACGGTAATCCTATTCTGGAGTTCATGTTACTTGACCATGACAAACCTACGAACTATGAGGAAGTGATGATGAGCCCAGATTCCGCAAAATGGCTTGAGGCCATAAAATCTGAGATGGGATCCATGTATGAGAACAAAGTGTGGACTTTGGTTGACTTGCCCGATGATCGGCAAGCCATAGAAAATCTACAAAGCTAGAATTGTCGCAAAAGGTTTTCGACAAGTTCAAGGTGTTGACTACGATGAGAGTTTCTCACTCGTATCTATGCTTAAGTCTGTCCGAATCATGTTAGAAATTGCCACATTTTATGAAATCTGGCAAATGGATAAACAAAACTACATTCCTTAATGGATTTATTAAAGAAGAGTTGTATATGATGCAACAAGAAAGTTTTTTCAATCCTAAAGGTGCTAACAAAATATGCAAGCTCCAGCGATCCATCTATGGACTGGTGCAAGCATCTCGGAGTTGGAATATATGCTTTGATAAGTTGACCAAAGCATATAGTTTTATACAGACTTGTAGTGAAGCTTGTATTTACAAGAAAGTGAGTGGGAGCACTACAACATTTCTGATAAGTATATGTGAATGACATATTGTTGATCGGAGATAATGTAGAATTATTCTGCAAAGCATAAATGAGTGTTTGAAAGGAGTTTTCAAAGAAAGACCTCAGTGAAGCTGCTTACATATTAAGCAACAAGATCTATAGAGATAGATCAAGACGCTTGATAAGTTTTTCAATAAGTACATACCTTGACAAGATTTTGAAGTAGTTCAAAATGGAACAGTCAAAGAAAGAGTTCTTGCCTGTGTTACAAGGTGTGAAATTGAGTAAGACTCAAAGCCCGACCACGGTAGAAGATAGAAAGAGAATGAAAGTCATTCCCTATGCCTTGGCCATAGGTTCCATAAAATATGCCATTCTGTGTACCAGATCTATTGTGTACCTACACTGTTTTTGGCAAGGGAGTACAATAGTGATCTAGGAGTAGATCACTGGACAACAGTCAAAATTATCCTTAGTGGAATAAGGATAAGTTTCTCGATTATGGAGGTGACAGAAAAGTTCGTCATAAAGGGTTACGTCGATGCAAATTTTGACACTGATCCAAATGACTCTAAATCTCAATCTGGATACATATTGAAAGTGGGAGCAATTAGCTAGAGTTGCTCCGTGTAGGGCATTGTTGACATAGAAATTTGCAAAATACTTACGGATCTGAATGTGGCAGAACCGTTGACTAAACTTCTCTCACAAGCAAAACATGATCACACCTTAGTACTGTTTGGGTGTTAATCACATAACGATGTGAACTAGATTATTGACTCTAGTAAACCCTTTGGGTGTTGGTCACATGTTGATGTGAGCTATGGGTGTTAATAACATGGTGATGTGGACTATTGGTATTAAATCACATGGTGATGTGAACTAGATTATTGACTCTAGTGCAAGTGGGAGACTGAAGGAAATATGCCCTAGAGGCAATAATAAAATTATTATTTATTTCCTTATATCACGATAAATGTTTATTATTCATGCTAGAATTGTATTAGCCGGAAACACAATACATGTGTGAATACATAGACAAACAGAGTGTCACTAGTATGCCTCTACTTGACTAGCTCATTGATCAAAGATGGTTATGTTTCCTAACCATAGACATGAGTTGTCATTTGATTAACAGGATCACATCATTAGGAGAATGATGTGATTGACTTGACCCATTCCGTTAGCTTAGCACTTGATCGTTTAGTTTGTTGCTATTGCTTTCTTCATGACTTATACATGTTCCTATGACTATGAGAATATGCAACTCCCGTTTACCAGAGGAACACTTTGTGTGCTACCAAACATCACAACGTAATTGGGTGATTATAACGGTGCCCTACAGGTGTCTCCGAAGGTACTTGTTGGGTTGACGTATTTCGAGATTAGGATTTGTCACTCTGATTGTCGGAGAGGTATCTCTGGGCCCACTCGGTAATGCACATCATTATAAGCCTTGCAAGCATTGCGACTAATGAGTTAGTTGCGGGATGATGTATTAAGGAATGAGTAAAGAGACTTGCCGGTAACGATCTTGAACTAGGTATTGAGATACCGACGATCGAATCTCAGGCAAGTAACATACCAATGACAAAGGGAACGACGTATGTTGTTATGCGGTTTGACCGATAAAGATCTTCGTAGAATATGTGGGAGCCAATATGAGCATCCAGGTTCCGCTATTGGTTATTGACCGGAGACATGTCTAGGTCATTGAGGGAGTCCTGGATTAGGGGGTGTCCGGATGGCCGGACTATACCTTCAGCCGGACTCCTGGACTATGAAGATACAAGATTGAAGACTTCATCCCGTGTCCGGAAGGGACTTTCCTTGGCGTGGAAGGCAAGCTTGGCGATACGGATATGCAGATCTCCTACCATTGTAACCGACTTTGTGTAACTCTAACCCTCTCTGGTGTCTATATAAACCGGAGGGTTTTAGTCCGTAGGACAACATACAGAACAACAATCATACCATAGGCTAGCTTCTAGGGTTTAGCCTCTCCGATCTTGTGGTAGATCTACTCTTGTACTTCCCATATCATCAATATTAATCAAGCAGGACGTAGGGTTTTACCTCCATCAAGAGGGCCCAAACCTGGGTAAAACTTCGTGTCCCTTGCCTCCTGTTACCATCCGGCCTGGATGCACAGTTCGGGACCCCCTACCCGAGATCCGCCGGTTTTGACACTGACATTGGTGCTTTCATTGAGAGTTCCTCTGTGTCATCGCCGTTAGGCTTGATGGCTCCTACGATCATCAATAGCGATGCAGTCCAGGGTGAGACCTTCCTCCCCGGACAGATCTTCGTCTTCGGCAGCTTCGCATTGCGGGCCAATTCACTTGGCCATCTGGAGCAGATCGAAAGCTATGCCCCTGGAAGTGAGGTCAGATTTGGAAGTGTAAACTACACGGCTGACATCCGCGGGGACTTGATCTTCGACGGATTCGAGCCACTGCCGAGTGTGCCGCACTGTCACGACGAGCATGATCTAGCTTTGCCGCCGAACAGTGCCCTGGAGGCCGCACCCGCATCGGCTTTGACCCTTAATTCGGAGCCAACTGCGCCGATCGAGGATGGGTGGTTGGACGCCGCCTCGGGGGCTGCGATCCCAACGACGATCGAGCCGAACACCAGCCCCGCACTCCGCGAGACTCGTGACTCCAAGGAACCGGACTCCTCTCCTAACTCCGAACCCTCCGCACCCCTGCCGATCGAATCCAATTGGGCGCCGATCATGGAGTTTACTGCCACGGACATCTTTCAGCACTCGCCTTTCGGCGATATTCTGAAAACACTAAAGTCTCTCTCTTTATCAGGAGAACCCTAGCCGGACTACGGTTAGCAAGGTTGGGATACGGACGATGAAGAAATTCAAAGCCCACCCACCACCCACTTTGTAGCCACTGTCGATGATTTAACCGACATGCTCGACTTCGACTCCGAAGACATCGACGGTATGGACACCGATGCAGGAGACGATGAAGAACCAGCGCCTATTAGGCCCTGGAAAGCCACCTCGTCGTATGACATATACATGGTGGACACCCCAAAAGAAGGAGATGGCGATGGAACAGCGGAGGATGACCCCTCCAAGAAACAGCCTAAGCGCCGGCGTCAGCGGCGCCGCTCAAAATCCCGCCAAAGCAAACATGGCGATTCCGGCACGGGAGATAATAATACTCCGGAGAGTGCCGAAGAAAACCCCCTCCAGCAAGATTCAGCACAGGAGGATGGAGAAGCCAGCCCTCATGAGAGAGCGGCAGACAGAGAGGTCGAGGACGATAATTATATGCCTCCCTCCAAAGATGAGGCAAGCCTCGACGACGATGAATTCGTCGTGCTAGAGGATCCCGTCGAGCAACAGTGTTTTCAACGCAGGCTTATGGCCACGGCAAGAAGCCTTAAGAAAAACAGCAACAACTTAGAGCTGATCAAGATTTGCTAGTCGACAGATGCACTGAAGTCCTTGCGGCCGAAGAGCATAAACTCGAATGCCCCTTGAAGAGCTACCCAAAGCGCAGGTTGCTACCCCGATTAGAGGAGGAAGCACTTAAACCTACATCACCAGCACTTGATACGGCCGACCGGCCACCTCGTGGCCGCGACAGAGAGGCCTCTCGGCCCTCCACTCAAGCCGGACCCCATACCAAGGCATGGGAAAATGCGCCTGACCTGCGAGATATGTTGGAGGACAAGGCAATGCAAACAAGATCGATCTACGGATCGCGTGGGCGTCCCACAACTCGAGACGGTAACTGTCACGCCGGACACAAATCCGGCAGGGCCGAACACAGTAGACAAAGCTCATTGGAGCTACGTCGTGATATAGCCCAGTACAGAGGTGCCGCACACCCACTATGCTTCACAGACGAAGTAATGGATCATCAAATCCCCGAGGTTTCAAACCCGTAAACATCGAATCGTATGATGGCACAACAGATCCTGCGGTATGGATCGAGGATTATCTCCTTCATATCCATATGGCCCGCGGCGATGATCTCCACGCCATCAAATACCTCCCACTCAAGCTTAAAGGACCAGCTCGGCATTGGCTTAACAGCTTGCCAGCAGGATCAATCAGTTGTTGGGAGGACCTGGAAGCCGCATTCCTCGACAATTTCCAGGGCACTTATGTGCGACCCCCAGACGCAGATGACCTAAGCCACGTAATTCAGCAGCCAGATGAATCGGCCAGGCAATTTTGGACACGGTTCCTAACAAAGAAAAATCAAATAGTCGACTGTCCGGACGCAGAGGCCCTAGCAGCCTTCAAGCACAATATCCGTGACGAGTGGCTTGCTCGGCACCTTGGATAGGAAAAGCCAAAATCTATGGCAGCACTCACGACACTCATGACTCGCTTTTGCGTGGGAGAAGACAGCTGGCTTGCTCGTAGCAACAATATGACCAAGAACCCTGGTAATTCGGATACCAGGGACAATAGTGGCAGGTCGCGTCGCAACAAGCAGAAGCTCCGCATTAATGGCAACAATGCTGAGGATACGGCAGTTAATGCCGGATTCAGAGGCTATAAATCCGGTCATCGGAAAAAGCCATTCAAAAGAAATCCTAGGGGCCCGTCCAGTTTGGACCGAATACTCGACCGCTTGTGCCAGATACACGACACCCCCGAAAAGCCGGCCAATCACACCAACAAGGATTGTTGGGTGTTCAAGCAGGCAGGCAAGTTAAATGCCGAAAATACTGACAAGGGGCTGCATAGCGATGACAACGAAGAGCCCCGGCCGCCGAACAACAGTGGACAGAAGGGTTTTCCCCCACAAGTGCGGACGGTGAACATGATATACGCAACCCACATCCCCAAGAGGGAGCGAAAGCGCGCGTTAAGGGACGTATACGTGGTAGAGCCAGTCGCCCCAAAGTTCAACCCATGGTCCTCCTGCCCGATCACCTTTGATTGAAGGGACCATCCCACTAGCACCCGTCATGGCGGATTCGCCGCATTGGTTCTAGACCCAATTATTGACGGATTTCATCTCACTAGAGTCCTTATGGACGGCGGCAGCAGCCTGAACCTGCTTTACCAGGATAAAGTGCGGAAAATGGGCATAGATCCCTCGAGGATTAAGCCCACCAAAACGACCTTTAAAGGCGTAATACCAGGTGTAGAGGCCAACTGTACAGGCTCAGTCACACTTGAAGTAGTCTTCAGATCTCTGGATAATTTCCGAAGCGAGGAGTTAATCTTCGACATAGTCCCATTCCGTAGTGGCTATCACGCACTGCTCGGGCGAACCGCATTCGCCAAGTTCAATGCGGTACCGCACTACGCATACCTTAAGCTCAAGATGCCAGGCCCTCGAGGAGTAATTACGGTCAATGGAAACACCGAACGCTCCCTCCGAACCGAGGAGCACACGGCGGCCCTTGCAGCGGAAGTACAAAGCAGCCTCTCCAGGAAGATCTCCAGTCCGGCCATTAAACGTCCGGACACCGTCAAGCGCGCCCGGAGTAACCTACAACAAGACCGCCTGGCACGTTCCAAGCAGGCGTAGCAATGCGGCCCCAACCCCAGCCCTCGCAAAAATGCGACACCAGTGCTTCGCGTACAAAACTACGCTCTAGAAATACCATGGGTACAGGGGGAGGGGCACCATCACGGCACACCCGAAACACGGCTTAAATCGCACTAGGGGCTGTAGATTTTTTAATTTTCTCTTACTTTCAGGACTCCATTCTTCGAAAGGCCTGTTCGGCAGTTCAATTGCCGCACAAACAATGCAAGAACCAGGGAAGCAGACAAGCCATGCCGCATTACGGAACTCCCAGGTGGTCTCTATCACGAGCAGTATACCTGTTTCGCATACCATTCCGCAGCCTGCCCCTGGAACGGACATGTTAAATAGTCCAACCTTTTGCTTATCGCATTATTTTGTATCGTTTTGCTTTGATCGCAGCCCTTTTTAATAAACAATGCATAGCTTTTGTCTATTTTTGCATTACTCTTTTTTTTACGAATATATGTTCCTTAACGACATACTGCACCCGTACACTTTGGTACGGCCAAAATACGCCAGTGGCTTTAGTACCCCTCAATATGGTGTGAGAAGTCTGAACACTTTAACAAGTGCGGCACCCCGAACTTATAGCATTATATGCATCGGCTCCGAATCATGTCTTGGGTCAATAGTTGGGTTTGCCCGGATCCTATGTTTTGGTGCCTTACGTTCCGCTATATCGGCTAAGGTAGCACTAGGAGAACTACTGTGATTGTGCCCCAGTTGAGCTGGGTCGAGCACCTCAGTAGAGAAAGCTAAAACTGACTGTCATGATGAAGCGAGAGCTGGTCGCTGTTTGAGAGGTTTTTCGAGTCCCTAAAGACTTATGCCGCTTAGAGCGAGGAGTCAGCTCCGTCCGGCCAAGGTGTGGATAGCGCACCGAACTCGGTCTTCCGAATACCAGGGGCTTCGCCGAAATTTAAAATTATAGAATTCTATGGCTAAGTGAGAGTGTTCACGCATTATAGTCCTATTGCCTTGTTCGTTGTGCTGAGCGCCTCCCTCGAAGGACCCAAACATGGGAAAAAGAGCGCCCAGGTTTATCCCCGAACACCCCAGCACTAGCGGCATGGGGGCAGAAGCCGACGACTCGCCATCTCTCAGAATCGATAAACAGCCGCACAGAAGGTAATATTTTAAATTCCAACAGCATTGCTTAGTGCATATGAACAAGTTCTCAGCGCACAGGACAAAATGAGCGAGTTTTACTCAAAAATTACATCCCTGGAACATTCATCCGCCACAAGGCGGGCACCCTTCAGAACATCTGTATAATATTTCTCGGGATTGCGATGCTCCTTCCCCGGCGGTGGCTCGTCCTTCACAAGCTTCTCAGCATCCAGCTTGCCCCAGTGCACCTTAGCACGGGCAAGTGCCCTACGGGCACCTTCAGTGCAGACGGAGCGCTTGATGACTTCGAGCCTTGGACAGGCCCCCCCAGCCTACGCACCAGCCCGAAATAGCTCCCAGGCAGAGCCTCTCCAGGCCACAGCCGAACTATGAGGCCCTTCATGGCCTGTTCGGCCGCCTTGTGGAGCTCGACCAGTTGCTTCAGCTGGTCGCTCAGGGGCACGGGGTGTCCGGCCTCAGCATACGCATATTGACTCCTTTTTGTTAGACTCCTGCGAATTTTATTTGATCCTCTCTTCGGCTTTTCTTCCCGAATGCTAAACAGAGCATCAGGGGCTACTGTCTATGCGGTAATATTATTTACACATTCTTTACTTACCTCAAAGCCTGTTAAAAGGCTAGTACAAGCTTCAGTCAGTCCGCTCTTGGCGGACTGAACCTTCTGGACCACCGCACTCATAATGGTGCGGTGCTCCTCGTCGATGGAGGCGCCTTTAAGCACCTCCAACAGATTGTCCGGTGCCTCCTGTTGGACGGGGGTCACCGGCACGGTGGGCTTGCTCCTCTTGGAAGGAGGTCGCCCACCGGACTCTGGAACCTTTGAAGGTTCTGGAGTGGTGTCCGGCCTAGAGCCGGACTTGGTGCCCTGGGGGGGTTTTACCCCCTTTACTCCTGGAGTACGGGAGGTCGCCTTGCGGCGCCTCCAGGACCACCTCCTCCTGGCTTGGAGCCTGTTGGGAGTAGTCCGGAGGAAGGGTTTTCCCCTATTGCACAACTTTCCCTTATGTCGTCGGCGTCGGTGGAGTAGTCCGGAGGAAGGGTTTTCCCCTTCTTGGACCCTTTGGCCTCCTCAGTGAGGGCGGCCTTCCTTTTCTTCTCTCCCCCGGCTGGAGCGGGAGAGGTCTCTTCTTCCTCCTCCTCGTCTTCACGGGAGGACTGCGCCTTGGAGCCGTCGGATGATGAACCCGACACCTCCTGGCGCCAGGCACTTTTTCGAGCCCCCGTGGCCCTCTTCGTGGCCTTCTTCTCCGGCACCACATAGGGTGCCGGAAACAGCAGCTTCGCCAAGCGGGCATCAGCTGGGTCTTCGGGTAAAGGAGCCGGACAGTCGATCTGTCCGGACTTCGCCTGCCAAACCTGTCAAAGGTAAGGGAGCTTAGACCCCGCATAGAGTTAAACTATGAAAAACTTATAAACTGTAAAAGGCACAAACAACTTGCCGCGCTGGCGTGACGCTGCGCACTGAATCCGCGATCCTCGATAGCAGATGCGGGAGCCTCGGCGCCCTTGAAAAGCACCTTCCAGACGTCTTCGTACGTCGTGTCGAAGAGCCTGTTCAGAGTCCGGTGCTGCGCCGGGTTGAACTCCCACAGATTGAAGGCCCGTTGTTGACACGGGAGGATCCGGCGGATGAGCATGACCTGGACTACATTGACAAGCCTGAGCTGCTTGTCCACCAGGGTTTGGATGCATGTTTGTAGTCCAGTCACCTCTCCTTTGCTGCCCCACGACAGGCCCGTCTCTTTCCAGGATGTGAGCCGCGTTGGGGGTCCGGACCGGAACACGGGGGCTGTGACCCACTCAGGGTCGCGCGGCTCGGTGATGTAAAACCACCCCGATTGCCACCCCTTCAGGGTCTCCACAAAGGAGCCCTCGAGCCATAAGACGTTGGGCATCTTGCCCACCATGGCGCCTCCGCACTCCGCCTGGTTGCCGCGCACCACCTTCGGCTTGACATTTAAAGTCTTGAGCCATAGGCCGAAATGGGGGCGGATGCAGAGGAAAGCCTCGCACACGACAATAAACGCCGAGATGTTGAGGATGAAATTCGGGGCCAGATCATGGAAATCCAGGCCGTAGTAGAACATGAGTCCCCGGACGAATGGGTGGATAGGAAAGCCCAGTCCGTGAAGGAAGTGGGGAAGGAACACTACCCTCTCATGGGGCCTTGGGGTGGGGAGGAGCTGCCCCTCTTCGGGAAGCCGGTTCGCGATGTCGTTAGACAAGTATCCGGCCTTCCTCAGTTTTTTGATGTGTCCCTCCGTGACGGAGGAGACCATCCACTTGCCTCCCGCTCCGGACATGGCTGGAGAAGGTTGAGGTGGGGTGTGCGGATTTGGGCGCTGGAGCTCGAGTGCGCGAAAATGGATAGGCGAAGGAGGAAGAAGGCATAGGTGAAAAGGTGGATCCTTATCCCCTTATATGGGTGGACGTAACTACGTGTCCCCACCAGCCTGGTAAAACTCGCTTATCTCCAAGCGCCGTAATCAATGGCGCGGTTGGGTTACCCACGCCCGTATTGATGAGAATCCCGGAATAAGGGGACACGATCTCTGCTTTAACAAGACGTGCCAAGGAAACCGCCTCACATGACGCGCTGAGGTGGGATAGTAAAACGATTCGAATAAAGGCTTGGCCGTGGTGCGTCACACTACGGAATACGTCAGCAGATTAGATTTGTGTAAATATTATTCTCTCTATGGCAATATGTGGAAACTTATTTTGCAGAGCCGGACACTATCTTTGTGTTCAAAATCTTCTATGAAGTACTTGGAGGAGGAACCCGCCTTGCAATGCCGAAGACAAACTGCGCGCCGGACTCGTCGTCATTGAAGCCTGGTTCAGGGGCTACTGAGGGAGTCCTGGATTAGGGGGTGTCCGGATGGCCGGACTATACCTTCAACCGGACTCCTGGACTATGAAGATACAAGATTGAAGACTTCGTCCCGTGTCCGGAAGGGACTCTCCTTGGCGTGGAAGGCAAGCTTGGCGATACGGATATGCAGATCTCCTACCATTGTAACCGACTTTGTGTAACCCTAACCCTCACCGATGTCTATATAAACCGGAGGGTTTTAGTCCATAGGAAAACATACAGAACAACAATCATACCATAGGCTAGCTTCTAGGGTTTAGCCTCTCCGATCTCGTGGTAGATCTACTCTTGTACTACCCATATCATCAATATTAATCAAGCATGACGTAGGGTTTTACCTCCATCAAGAGGGCCCGAACCTGGGTAAAACTTCGTGTCCCTTGCCTCCTGTTACCATCCGGCCTAGACGCACAGTTCGGGACCCCTACCCGAGATCCGCCGGTTTTGACACCGACAGTCATGTCTACATAGTTCTCGAACCCATAGGGTCCGCACGCTTAAAGTTCAATGATGGTTATATTTTGAGTTTATGTGTTTTGATGTACCGAAGGATTTCGGAGTCCCGTATGAGATCAGAGACATGACGAGGAGTCTCGAAATGGTCGAGATGTAAAGATCAATATATTGGATGACTATATTCAGACATCGGAAAGGTTCCGAGTGATTCGGGTATTTTTGGGAGTACCGGGGAGTTACGGGAATTCGTACTGGGCCTTAATGGGCCATACGGGAAAGGAGAGAAAGGCCTCAAAGGGTGGCCGCACCCCTCCCCATGGGCTGGTCTGAATTGGACTAGGGAGGGGGGCGCCCCCTTCCTTCCTTCTCCTTTTCCCTTCCCTTTCCTTCCCTCCTACTCCTACTACTTGGAAGGGCTCCTAGTTCTACTAGGAAAGGAGGAATCCTACTCCCGGTGGGAGTAGGACTCCCCTAGGGCACGCCATAGAGAGGGCCGGCCCTCCCCCTCCTCCACTCCTTTATATACAGGGGCAGGGGGCACCCCATAGACACACCAATTGATCGTTTGATCTTTTAGCTGTGTGCGGTGCCCCCCTCCACCATAGTCCACCTCGATATTACTGTAGCGGTGCTTAGGTGAAGCCCTGCATCGGTAGAACATCAACATCGTCACCACACCGTCGTGCTGACGAAACTCTCCCTCAACACTCGGCTGGATCGGAGTTCGAGGGACGTCATCGGGCTGAACATGTGCAGAACTCGGAGGTGACGTGCGTTCGGTACTTGATTGGTCGGATCATAAAGACATACGACTACATCATCCGTGTTGTGCTAACGCTTCCGCTTTCGGTCTATGAGGGTACATGGACAACACTCTCCCCTCTCGTTGCTATTGCATCACCATGATCTTGCGTGTGCGTAGGATTTTTTTTGAAATTACTACGTTCCCCAATAGAAGATGGCCTCCATGATCGATTCTCCCTCCGCTAGAGTATCGGCCGAGGCCTCCAGATGGGATCTTGAAATAATAGAGGCTTGCGATTGCAATAAAATTGTTTCGGGTCTCGCTCTGGGGGTTTCTAGAATTTATAGCGCTGGAATTAAGTCAGATGGAGCCTCATGGGTCCCACAAGCTCAGGTGGTGCGTCCCTAGAGGCGCGACCCTTGAGCTTGTGGCCCACCTATAGGTCTTCTGACCCTCCCCCTAAGGTTCTAGGATCTCTTCCGCTCCATAAAAACTTTTCATTGTGTTTGGTCTTTGTTTGGTATGGTTTTCTGTGAACCAAAGAAATAAACAAAAAAAATAGGAACTGGCAATGGGCACTGAGTTTATAGGTTAGTTCCCTAAAATGATATAAAATGACATAAGCATACAAGATTGGTAATATAATAGCATGAAACAATAGAAAATTATAGATACATTGGAGACATATCAACTATCTGGTAGCGGTTTGCAGTCTAGAGTTATGCGTCGCTGGAGAACTAGAGGAGGTAGGAACAACCTTTCGTTGTCTCTCTAAATTGTCTAGAGAAGTAGAGAACTAGAAAGAACTAGAGGGGGTACCTGAATAAGAGAGAACTTTTGTGTTCCATAAAGGGCGGCCCCACAAGTATAAATAGGTGGAGGGGGAGGGGTGGCTGACTTGTGGGGGGGGCTCTCCTCCGTTTGCACGCTGACCAAGGAGGATTATGTTGGGGAACGTAGTAATTTCAAAAAAATTCCTACGCACACGCAAGATCATGGTGATGCGTAGCAACGAGAGGGAAGAGTGTCGTCCACGTACCCTTGTAGACCGTAAGCGGAAGCATTATGACAACTTGTTTGATGTAGTCGTACGTCTTCACGATCGACCGATCCCTAGTACCGAACGTATGGCACCTCCGTGATATGCACACGTTCAGCTCGGTGACGTCCGCGAACTCACGATCCAGTAGAGCTTTGAGGGAGAGTTTCGTCAGCACAACGGCGTGATGACGGTGGTGATGATGCTACCGGAACAGGGCTTCGCCTAAGCACTGCTACGATATAACCGAGGTGGATTATGGTGGAGGGGGGCACCGCACACGGCTAAAAGATCAGCTGATCAACTTGTGTGTCCATGCGGTGCCCCCCTCCCCCGTATATAAAGGAGTGGAGGAGGGGAGGGTTGGCCCTCTCTATGGCGCGCCCTGGGAAGTCCTACTCCCTTCGGGAGTAGGATTCCCCCTTTCCTAGTAGAAGTAGGAGCCCTTCCAAGTAGGAGTAGGAGAGGAAGGAAGGAGAAGAGAGGGAGGAAGGAAAGGGGGGCCGGCCCCCCTCCCAATTCGGACTGGGCTTGGGGGCGCGCATCCCTTCTTTCCCTTCCCTCTCCTCTATTCCACTAAGGCCCAATAAGGCCCATATATTCCCCGGGGGGTTCCGGTAACCTACCAGTACTCTGGAAAAATGTCCGAACCACTCGAAACAATTCCGATGTCCAAATATAGGCTTCCAATATATCGATCTTTACTTCTCGACCATTTCGAGACTCCTCGTCATGTTCGTGATCAAATCCGGGACTCCGAACTACCTTCGGTACATCAAAACACATAAACTCGTAATACCGATCATCACCGAACGTTAAGTGTGCGGACCCTACGGGTTCGAGAACTATGTAGACATGACGGAGACTTATCTCCGGTCAATAACCAATAGCGGAACCTGGATGCTCATATTGGTTCCTACATATTCTATGAAGATCTTTATCGGTCAAACCGCATAATGGTATACGTTGTTCCCTTTGTCATCGGTATGTTACTTGCCCAAGATTCGATCGTTAGTATCTCAATACCTAGTTCAATCTTGTCATCGGCAAGTCTCTTTACTCGTTACGTAATGCTATATCCCGTAACTAACTCATTAGTTACATTGCTTGCAAGGCTATAGTGATGTGCATTACCGAGAGGGCCCAGAGATACCTCTCCGACAATCGGAGTGACAAATCCAAATCTTGATCCATGCCAACTCAACAGACACCATTGGAGACACCTGTAGAGCACCTTTATAATCACCCAGTTACGTTGTGACGTTTGGTAGCACACAAACTGTTCCTCCGGTATTCAGGAGTTGCATGATCTCATAGTCATAGGAACATGTATAGTTATGGAGAAAGCAATAGCAACAAACTAAATGATCATCATGCTAAGCTAATGGATGGGTCAAGTCAATCACATCATTCTCTAATGATGTGACCCCATTAATCAAATGACAAGTCATGTCTATGGTTAGGAAACATAACCATCATTGATTCAACGAGCTAGTCAAGTAGAGGCAAACTAGTGACACTTTGCTTGTCTATGTATTCACGTGTGTACTAAGCTTTCGGTTGTCGGTGTCAAAACTGGCGGATCTCGGGTAGGGGGTTCCGAACTATGCGTCTAAGGCGGATGGTAACAGGAGGCGGGGGACACGATGTTTACCCAGGTTCGGGCCCTCTCGATGGAGGTAATACCCTACTTCCTGCTTGATTGATCTTGATGATATGAGTATTACAAGAGTTGATCTACCACGAGATCATAGAGGCTAAACCCTAGAAGCTAGCCTATGGTATGACTGTTTCTATATCTATTGACTAGCCTGGCCCTGGTTTATATAATGCACCAGGGGCCTAGGATAACAAGAGTCCTAGCTGAATACGCTGGTGGGGGAGGAGTCCTTATATTGACCACCAAGTCTTGTGGAATCTTCCTTGTATGCAGCAGCTGTCCGAACTGGCCCATGAGTATACGGCCATGGGGGTCCTTGGCCCAATCT
Source organism: Triticum urartu (assembly GCF_056163025.1). Classification (NCBI taxonomy): domain Eukaryota; kingdom Viridiplantae; phylum Streptophyta; class Magnoliopsida; order Poales; family Poaceae; genus Triticum; species Triticum urartu. The sequence continues at coordinate 678,899,108 of NC_141879.1, read as the reverse complement.
AACTGACCGGGAGACGGCGTGGTGAGTACCCCCTAGTCCAGGACACCGTCAGTAGCCCCCTGAACCGGTCTTCAAGTTGGGGACGCTCCTCGATTCTTCTGAACTATTCTTTATCTTTTTTCGTCGGTCTTGAAAACTAGTTCAACAAATCTTCTTCGATCTTGAGGATCACCAACGTGCATCTAAAGAGGTTATACGTCGGATATCCGAGGAGCCCCTTTAAGTTTTCGGCCTTTATCAATGCCTTGTTTATTTTTATGCCACACATCGGGTTTGAAGTTGTTCCCGGGCGGCAGCGCCCTCTTGCGTCCGAGCTCCAATGCCGGACTGCATTCGAGGTATCTTTTTCAGATGATTACCAATGCCGGACCACTTCCAAGCTCCAACGCCGGAATGTATCCGAGCTCCAACGCCGGACTATGTCCAAGCTCCAACGCCGGACTGTATCCGAGCTCCAACGCCAGACTATATCCGAGGTGTCATAAATCACCTTGGTTCAAAAAAGTTGAAGGAGTTTAGCCGAGCTTAATGCCAGAAGTGCCCTCTATGGAGCCATCCACTAACGCCCGAGCTTTATGCCGGACTGCTTCCGAGGTGGTGCACCACCCCGACTGTGGCCCGATTTTTTGTCAATATTTTTTATTGGTGCAATTTATTCTCTGCCAAGATATATAGCGAGTAGCCCTCAAGGTGTGTATCGGTCTAAAACCCGAGATGCACTTGAAGGATGACATAAAACCGCTGATCCCTGTAGCCGCTGAGACTCAGGTTGATTTGAAAAATCGGTCTGAGGACCATCTCGTGGCTCGGCAGAATACTTCGGGACACAAAAAGCGGTGTGCAGAGTCCTCGAGACTCAAGTTGGGTGCGGCCGACCAACATGAGGATCATAATCTCCTCGAAAACTATATTGCACTTAAATTTTCTGCACTGGATTGCCAATGCAGTAGCCCCCGAGACACTGGTCGAGTGGCAACACCAGATCAGGGGATCGATAGGCCCCTTTAATATTAGTAAATTATAAGCCCGAAGCCCAGTAGCCCCCGAGCCTTAATGCGGGCACGGGTGGCCGAATTAAGGATCGATATCCAGAGTAAAATCACAAATTATGTGTAATGATTCTATGTATCCAAGTACTTTACATCATTAATGCTCGGATCCGCATTGTACAAAACTTTGTTGACCGACCATCGGCTTCCACCTCCTCGGCCAGTAGCAGAGGAGTGTTTGTCCTACTTTATAAAGCCTTTATGAGAGCAAAGATTTACGACAAACAAGGCAATCTGGCCATACGGTTTTATAAACAAAGGTACGCAGAGAGATATGTTATATTACTTGTTTAACATAAGAAATGTCTTCCAAAGAAAATAGTCCCTCTAATGGTTCCTTTCTTTGGGTTGTCATGCTAAACATGATCATGAAACCTCAGCTCTAATGTAAGAGAAAAATATTGAGGATTTTGTTTGGGAGGCCAGTTAATAGCCCCCGGTAGTGTTCGTCGACAGTCGAGGTCAAGCCGTAAACACTTCGGCCAATGTTATGAATGGCCCGTCATTTAACACAGTCATCGGATCGCTGACCAGTTTACGCTTATTGTGACAGTCAGTTTTGGGCTTTCTCCACTGAGGTGCTTAACCATGTGAGCTGGAAGCACAATCGCAGTGGTTCTCCCTTTGCACACCTAGCCAAACAAAGCGGAATGTAGGAGGCAAGCGCAGGAGCCGGGCAACCCAACTATTGACTGAAGACACAATTAGAAACCGATGCATATTTAGCAATATCCGAGAATGTTTTTACCGAATCTCTAAAGGTGTCCGACGTTGCACTGCGAGACTTGTGCTAAAAACACACAAATAGTTTAAAAGTGCCATAAGCTTGGAAAATCAAAAAACGTCAGTAAAAACTTGATGTCCGAACAAGATCAAGTGTTCGGTGCCAATCCGAAAATTGGTCTTACTTTTGTGCTTCTGTCGTGCATTAATATGACACATCCGATCTCAAGACTTCAAGCGGGTCAGCCTACGGCTGCAGCCTCCTGTCCCGAAGGCGGAGTGCTGCTCATTAGACCAGTTTAGCAAACTAAACTCGAGTGGTCACTAGAGAGAAAATGGGTTATCTGGCTATTGACCACACACTCGCGTCGAAAAAGGAGTGATAGAAAAAGATTTTGCGACGACTAGGAAGATAACACATTTACTATAAAACAACTTCTATAGATTATAAGAGCCCCCAAGTGACTTGGGTAAAAGAATTTTATGTATAATGACTGTATGTACCGAAGCACTCATATCATATATGTGTTCACCCGAACTTTAAACGCGTCTTAATCGACCGTCGGCTTCTCCCTCTTCGGCCAAGGGCCGAAAAGTGTTATGTACTCCACCTGTCGAGAATATCGATGATGTTTCCGATAACCAGGCAATCAGGCCATAAGGATGTAACAGACAAATCGCGCTCAGGGAACTTATGCTATATTACTGATGAAGTGTAAGAAGCATCTTCGAAGAAAATAGTACCCCCACCGATACCTTTCTTCGGTTGCTCATTGTTACTATGAGACTTGTGCAATATATTTTTTGTACTCATGAGTTACATTGTGTGCCGACCATGATTGAAAACAATAAGAGCGCTAGCTTTCGGCTTCACCCAGTCTGAGGTACTAACTCAGATGACCCAGTAATAACAATCGTAGAGGTGCTCCCTTTACTCCCTTGCCGAACAATCGGGAACGTAGGGGTAAGCACAGGAGCCAGGCAACCCAGCTTGCGAATCACTTAGGTCAATATGGTGCATATTGTGGCGTAATACACGAACAAGGAACGAAGCCATACAAGTATAATCATATGCAAGAGGAAAAGCTCCATCAAGGGAGCCCCCAAATAAACGGGGTATTTGAATATGCGCATCACAAACAAAGTTTTGACAAGGAACTTTGTCACAAACAACTTTGTGCCGAAAAGTATAATGTTTGGTCGAACCGAACAAAATTTAAAACTGAGAGTTTTTGAGCATGAAAGCAACTTAGCTGGTTAATGTGCTCGGTGTTGATGACGCGATTCGGGCTTGTGGCTGGACGAAGACGCCCATTGATCTGTGATAGATCCGACAAGGTTTGCAGTCCTCGGCATGGCCTAGGTCCCAGCCCCGAGGCTGAGGTGTCCGAGCAAGGAGTTCGGCACTCCGGAGTAGTGACCACCTAACGCAGGAAAAATCGATTACCTGCGCACATAAAACAGTGCGGTCTAGGAAATAATAATATATATATATAATCCTTGCATAATTTCTTGATGAATAAATAATCTAGTCACAACGACAAGTCTTTTTTCGTAATTAAGCATGACATTTGCTTCATTTGCTTCAACTTATAATTTAAGCATGACATTAAGCATGACAAGTCTTTTTTTACTATTCTACTAGCGTATCCCCTTCCATGCAAGTGTTTTTGTATTGGATAAGACAGGTTTCAGTCGTACTATGGAGGAAAAGATAGTTTACTTGAAGACCGAGCATGGTTATATTTTCCATGCAAAATTATGCAATTCAGACGACTACACCTATTTTGGATGCAAAACATGGCGAGTACTATGCAAGACTTATGCATTTGAGCCTGATATGGTTATCACTTTTGATATTCGTCCGGAAGATGATATTGTAGGTAATACCGACATCTCGGTTGATGTGCAGACGCCTCCAGTTATACCATTATGTAAGTTTCTCAACCATATTTATGTCTTTGATATTGTTTATTCAAAAATAGTTGACAACTAATTTGTATTGTCAGCTTATTTCGTTGCAAGCAAACATGTCCAGCGCTTGGTAGACAGGACCTACTACTGTCCCGAGGCTGAACTAAACTGTGAGGAGCTAAGTCATTATGTTTCATGGCTTGAGGATCTTGATACTGTCAAGACAAATTTTCTGCCTGCATTTAGAAATGTTAGTACTGAAAACGTGCAACCAATAGTGTTCGTAATGAACTACGGTCACATCTATTTAGGAAGGATGGTAAGATTTTTACTATTTGTCCTTAGTGCATCTTTTCCATACATTATTTTTGAAGCTAAACTTCATTGCTAAGTATGTTACCATACGATGTTCTTCAACAGGACTCCCGATGAATGTTGTGCCTTATGGGATCGAGACTAAAGGTACCATGAGTATTATTAGCTTATGGCCAAGATACCCTACAGATTACTTTAGTGCATTCAAGATTAGCGACATATGCTTAATAGTGCAAGACTGGACCAAATTTGTGATGGAGAAGCGCAGAGAAGTACTAGGGGGCAGCAAACAGATGCGCTACCCACGATTAGGAGACAGGTTCATCTGCATGCTCCAACTTGATCAAGGAGGAGAGCTACACATGTTTTATGTTATTTTACCTAAGATAGAGCAGCAAGAGTGATTAGCTAGCTAGAAATGAGTTTGAGGATGATGATGTGCTACACTATTACTATGATGATAAAATAGCTAGTGTTGGTGGTAATGACTATGATGCTTATTATTAGCTAGTGTTAGTGGTGATTAAATAAATACTATTGGTGGTAATGACTATGATGATGATTAAATAGCTTGTGCTGGCACACTAGATTCAAGTGGAGGCAACATGTGGTGCACATCAAAAGTACCACTAGTCCAAACTGATCAAGTTTGGATTAGTAGTATACTTTTGACATGCACCACATATTGCCTCCACTTGAACCTAATCCACCTTCATTTGACACACTGTTATGGACATAATGATGTAAACCTCATAACTGGTATTGTACCAATATTTGTACGATGGCGCATAAATACACTAAAAATAAAAAAATAAAAAGAATACTAGTAGCGATGGAGAGAAAACACGCTGCCAGTAGTTACATTAGCAGTAGCGTGGCAGTGAACAAACGCTGCAGCTATTTTTCCTAGCAGTAGCGCGTGCAGGCACGCGATACTGCTAAGCACTAGCTATAGCGCCTTATTAGTAGCGCGCCTACCCGCGCTACTAGTGAGCACAAAACCAGCGCTACTGCTAGGGTTTTCCCTAGTAGTGAGTGGCTCTCATAATAGATTCATATGGTAATTTAATTTCCTTTCTAGGGAAGTGTTCCATGCCTTTCCTTAAAGGAAATTGGAATCTAATATTCCCTTCCTTCATATCAATAATTGCACCAATCGTTCTAAGGAAAGGTCTACCAAGAATAATAGGGCATAAAGGATTGCAATATATATCAAGAACAATAAGAACATCATTAATTTTTCCCATAGGTTTCTTAATAGTGGAATCCGCAAGATGCAAGTTTAAAGAACAATCATCAAATTCACGGAAACCTAGCAAATCACACAAAGTTTTTGGGATCGTGGAAACACTAGCACCCAAATCACACAAAGCATAGCATTTGTGATCTTTAATTTTTATTTTAATTGTAGGTTCCCACTCATCATAAAGTTTTCGAGAGATATGTTGGGAATATAACTTTCAGGTATGACCCGCCCAGGAGGGGTCGGGTCAACCCTAATTGCGGATTGTTAAGTGAAGCCCAGTAATAATCAAGGTGATAGTTTATTAAGAATTGTAGAAGGCCTAAGCCCAGAGGCGGCTTAAGGCCCAATATTGTAAGCCGCCATATGTAAAGAAAGTCATATAGAAGAAGTCACCGAGCCGGACACGTTTTATGAGCCGGCCGGGACTCTGTAGGCCGCCAGGCGTCAACCCGTGTATATAAGGGGACGACCCGGCGGCGGCTTAGAAGAATAAAAAAAGAGATTGATAGCCAAGCAAGTGGATTCGCTCCTTGGTCATCGAAACCTAGGAATACAACGTCAACTGGACTAGGCCTTACCTTCACTGTAAGGGGCCGAACCAGTATAAACCTCTCGTGTCCTTTGTCTCGATTAACCCCTTTAAGCTTGATAGTTGCGATGGCCCTATGACTAAGTCTTTTCGCTAGGACATCTTCCGTGACAATTCCACGACAGTTGGCGCCCACCGTGGGGCCAGCGCACGGTGGATTTGAGTTCTTGAAGGGCAACTTCGAAGGGCTCAAGGGATACGCTGTGGGCCGGATGACCAAGAGTCGTCGCGGCAAGCTCGACATCGACGACGAGGGCTGGGGCCCCGACGCCGGCTCGATTGAGTACGGGTACCGGGTCCCCTTCAACGGAATCCATGTCTTCATCGGCCGGATCGAGGAGTCAGGCCCTAAGCCGAACATCTGAACCAAGCTCATCAAGACGGCTCAGCGCGCGAGACCCGCCCGGGCAACCCTCCATGCGGCGGGCCTTCGTGGGTTGCATCCATGGAGGGGAATTTTCTGAAGGATCGATAGACGGTGGTGAGACGGTCGTCTGCTCTGAGCCGCCGCCGAATTTCTTCATCCATGAGACAGATTCTTTGTATCAGCTACAAGACACTACAAGAAATATGTCAACTTATGACCACCACTATTGGTCACTGAATGGTCACAAATTTCCATTTATGACCTTTTTGTGACCAAAAACATAAGGTCAAAAGCTGGGCATCATAAACTGACTATAGCGACCTTTAAAAAAAGGTCGTTGATCCTATGACCTTCTGTTTTGGTCGCTAGCTCTCTCCCCAGGCCATGTCGGATCCGACGTGGCAATCTGACGTGGCAAAATTGTGACCAATTGAAAAAGTCAAAAATTAGAATCGGCCCGGTCCATTTCGGTGCTTTAGATGGGCCGAGCCCATTAATTCAGCCTTTTTAATATATATATATATATATATTTTGTTAATTTTCGCTAAGTACATGGGCCTGGCCCAACAATTTGGCCTTTTTTGTTTTCTGAGCTTCTTCCATTTTTCTGGGCCTCGGCCTTTCTGCGGTCCATTTAATTTTTCAAAATTTTTAAGATGTTTTTCCTTTCATTTTTTGTCCAATATTGTTTGGGCTAAGGCCTCTTCTAGCCCATCAATATTTTCAGCCCACTAATTCAAAGGACTGGACAACAAAGAAACAATTCAGTTTTTTTCAATTTTGCTATCAAAGCAACATTTGTTTCACTGTACAATCATACATCATTTCTTGCAGTTACATCATTTGAAGCAACAACTAAAAGATTGTCATCTATAACAAACGACAACCAGTCAAAAGAAAGATCACCATCACAGCTCCAGCGACTACTTATACACTACAAGTTCCACTTATGTGCAAACCTACAAGAAGGCCATGCTTCTGATTAGATTTGGTTGCATCACTTCCAGTTTGCTAACGGTATGTCTCCAGCAGCACATCTCATAACCTACAAAGAGAACATAAACCAACATAAGAATTTGAAACTTCTTCTAATTTGAAACTTTCGGTAAACGGTAAACTTGAGGTAAATTAGAAGTGAGGATATTGATTACAAGCAAGATGAAACGTAAACTAAGTCCTATTGTATTGATGGATCCCAACTTGTTTAAACTAGAGCAGATTGTTCAACTTGTACAATCTAGCAGTCTAAAAAGAGAGAAAAATGTTCATTCTCGGTTCCACATTAATTAGAACAGAAATGAATGACACTAATATAAGCAAGAACTTACAACAAAGTATAGCATAAATATAATGTTAGGCACTGATAAAGTTATGTGATTTTTACGTGACTTAATAGACACAAAATATGACTAATGAATCAGCACTGATAAAAGGGAAGTAAGATTTTCTTTTTTCATGGCAACTGAAACCAAGCACAAGTTGCTCAATGGCACAAGGCAGTAAAACAGCTAGCTTCAATCACGGGGCACTAATCAGTGCTAGAAATTGCACCATGATTCGGGAGACGGACCTGGAGAGGAAAGCTCCCTGGCCTCGGACACCGCTTCCTCCACTCGTCTCAGGACACCATTCCCACAGGCAAAGCAAGCACCTTAAGCCCTCTCGCCACGGATCCTCGAAGAGACCCACCAGGTAGGCCTCTGCAGCCTCCTGAAGGGCCAGCACCGCATGGCTCTGGAAGCGGAGGTCAGTCTGCACAGACAGAACAGGGTGGTGCTTTTAGTTTACTTGATTCATCATACTATAAGAGTTGAGATAACAGGAGCATAACAATGTAGTGCTGTACTGTGAAGTTTGAGGAGCATAACAATGTAGTACTGTACTGTGAAGTTTGAGGAGCATAAAATATATGAGACAGTTTACTTGATCCAAAGTTTAAGGAGTATCTTATCTACTAGTAGTACTGTACTGTGAGACTTTCCTAAAGCAGAGTCTGTTACCAAACAGAGTGAGAACCATCAGAAGAACATAGATGGTATTTGAACAAGCAACTCCAGTATAAATTTGAACAAGCAATGGTATTTGTCAATGCTGGAGATACAGTCAAACTGTAATCACAAAGAATGATTGAGTCCATGGCCAGTCTGCTTCTGGTAATGTACTGCGCTGCACATTTCATTTAAGTTTACTTCAGCATGCAATATTTAAGAAGTTCCGCTTTACTGAAAAAATCTTATAAATGAACATATTTTTAGTCATCGAGCATATGTCACAGTACTAGTCATGATCTTTCAGTAAGCATCGATTGTGGAAACAGTAGCACTGGCTACTACGGCTACAGCAACACCAAGCAATTCAACGAAGCAACGACCACCATACAGAGCTAAGCACTGGCTACTACGGCTAGTAAGTGAGTCGGTCAAATAGCCCTACGTACTACTTGTTGATATGCAGCAGTACTTCATTGATCTAGGGATTCTGATTCCACATAGCTGTCTGAAATGCTTGTATTAGCTAAGAGAAACCTAGCTTCGTGGTAATAAATCAAGCACATATGACACTAACATACGTGTATTTGCTATTTCAATGGTACAACAGAAATCTGATCAAGAGCGACAGATCAGGTAACATACGCGTGCAGAGAAGAAGATAATCACAGACAAGCTACTATTGAATTGGATCATAAAGAGCTATCAAACCAGAACAGACTAGCTGTAATAGATAAAACATGCATAGATTAACCGATGAAACCATGCGGCATCAGGAATTCGCCTGGAATACGGTAGGCCTAACCCTTCAGTACAAATTACAAAATAAACATAATATCTACACGAAAATAGATAGGCTTATACATCAATCCAGAGACTCAACAAACGGCAGGAGCATATTTTCTTCATCAAAGAGATACTAGCGAGCAAATAGGTTCTGGCACATCTAAATCATCAATTATCTCACGGATCCCCATATAACTGGGGGCCATGCTTATCATCTGAGAAAAGAAACCTATCTTCCGGTTAAAACCAATCTACAATCCTAAGCCTATTAGAAAGATCACGTCTAGATAGAATTTTTTTACATGGCACACAAGCTACTTGGGGGAATCTATGAGCAGGAACTGACGGACTAGTACATAAAACATGCATAGATTTCGACCATCCATCCTGTGCACGAGCACATCCACCCATTAATTACAAATTAGTACCCGCGAAATCCTTACGAACTCGCCAAATCTTCACCGATCTAACCACAGATCGGAGCCAAATTCCACAATACTAGATGCCCAACTATCACAGAGCACCACAGAAACGCGGATCTAGACGATACAGGGAGGAGAGGGGAAGGAATCGCCGTACCTTGAGGCAGTGGGGGAGGAGGATTCGATGATCCCCGGGTCGATCGGAGACAAGATGGCGCGGAGCCTGGTGACGGCATGGCTCTTGGTGGGGCGGCGGATGATGCACTGGTCGAGGGCGGTGGTGACGGAGCGCGCCTCCGGGGCTCTGGCGAGCACGTCGTCGATGGCCTTGTGCACGCGGAGGTAGTGGAAGAGGGCACTGATCCATGTCACTGATCCATGCCACAGCTGGTTCCACCAATCAGAATTAAGCATTTTTTTGTTTTTTCTCTTATAGTTGGTACCCTCTTATTCAGGCAAACATTTAACCTCTTATAGTTAGTTCAAATAAACCAATATTTTGTACATGTGTGTATTTAGGCATGACAAACAATGTTGATTTGGGAGGTTTTCATTTTCTTTGCTCAAAAGAACCATTTTTCATTTTCTGAGTGACCAAAATGTGTTTTTTTTGTGAAGGACCTACCATGTGTTTCTTGCAAAATTGTACCAAATCATTTTTCTAAAATACTAGTCCATATTTAATGCACATTTGACCAAATGGTTGGGTGTAAAAAGTTTTGATCCACCTCTCGTGAAAAAGACAAATTCCCGCCGATTCAGTAGGAAGCGGGTCAAATTTGAACTGTAGCTACCTTATAGTTTGCTCTTTATTTTTTCCAAAAATCATTTCTAGGTACATAAGTATCTATTTAATCAGAGAAACACCAAAAAAATTCCAAGATTCAACCACTAGCAAGGAACGGTCATTCCCGCCGATTTGACCGCATTTTGAAACGGGCATAAAAAATTCAAAAAAATCAAAAAATTTGTAAACCTTCGCATTGTGTCATTATATGTGGCCAAGTTCCCAGGAAAAATAATAAACTTGCAATTCGGCAATTATTTTAAAAAAGTGTTCTCAGAAATGAGCTATCATGCGTGAAGATTCATGGCTTTCGAGTCAAATGATCAACCTTATGGCCACATTCATGGCATAGTTTGTTCAAATGATCTCATATTGTGCACAAGGGTGCATATTGGAATGACAAACAATGTTGCCTAAGGAAGTTTTCTTTTTCTTTGGACGAAAGAACCATTTTCCATTTTTTGAGTGCCCAAAAGGAGGTTTTTTTGTGAAGGACCTCCCAAATAATTGTTGCAAAATTGGACCAAATCATTTTTATAAAATAGTAGGCCATATTTAATGCACAATTGACCAAATGGTTGGGTGTAAAAAGTTTTTATCCACCTCTGGTGAAAGAGACAAATTCCCGTCGATTCAGCTGGAAGCGAGTCAAATTTGAACTGTAGCTGCCTCATAGTTTGCTCTTTATTTTTTCCAAAAATCATTTCTAGGTACATAAGTATCTATTTAATCAGAGAAACACCAAAAAAATTCCAAGATTCAACCACTAGCTAGGAACAGTCATTCTCGCCGTTTTGACCTCATTTTGAAACGGGCATAAAAAATTCAAAAAAAATCAAAAAATTGGGAAACCTTCGCATTGTGTCATTATATGTGGCCAAGTTCCTAGAAAAAATAATAAACTTGTAATACGGCAATTATTTTAAAAAAGTGTTCTCAGAAACGAGCTATCACGTGTGGAGATCAATGGCTTTCAAGCCAAATAATCAATCTTATGGCCACATTCTTGGCATAGTTTGTTCAAATGATCTCATATTGTGCACAAGGCTGCATATTGGAATTCCAAACAATGTTGCCTAAGGGAGTTTTCATTTTCTTTGCACGGAAAATACATTTTCCATTTTCCGAGTGCCCGAAAGGAGGTTTTTTTGTGAAGGAACTACCAAATAATTGTTGCAAAATTGGACCAAATCATTTTTATAAAATACTAGGCCATATTTAATGCACAATTGACAAAATGGTTGGGTGTAAATTTTTTTGATCCACCTCTCGTGAAAAAGACAAATTTCTGCCGATTCAGTTGAAAGCGGGGCAAATTTGAACTGTAGCTGCCTCATAGTTTGCTATTTATTTTTTCCAAAAATCATTTCTAGTTACATAAGGACCTATTTAATCATAAATACATGGTTTGTTGGCGATACGTCGAGGTTTGGGCGGTGGCCGAGGGCCCCAACTCTAGAGCGCGTAAACTCGCATGCCCGTCGCGTGGTCACCGCGTGACCGTAATGTTGTCATGTGTTCTGGGCGGCCTAGGCATGTCTAGTGGGTTAGGCACTCCCCAGGTTGGTGCTAGGAAGAAAATTACAACATAAGATTCTCACGAGGAGACCGATCGATGCTCAAACATGAATTAGCAGCCAAGTGTTTGATTAGCGGTACGGGAAATGCGCATGGCCAATGGGCATGAGTTTTGGCTGAGGATGATCATCTACTAAGGAGAATGTCTTCACAAATTTTTAGCTCAAAAGGAGGATCCTAGGTGGTACTTGCTTTGCAAAGTACCACGCTGGACAAAAATATTAATGTTGAAGCTGGGCTCAAAATAATGAATGGAGTGAGCTGAAATTTTGTGGAGGATGGTTATTTGGGCATAGGAAAGCATTGTAGAAAATTGATACCATTTGGACATGCCAAAGAAGTACTTCCTTCACAATGCTCTTCTAAGGATAGAAACTTGGGAAAACTAGTGAGAGAGATTGGATGAATGAAATGATCTCAAAATTGGTGTAGGTAAGTTACTTAGGTATGGTCATGCGCTGGTAAATTTTCAGATCATTTGGGTAAGCCTAGCTAGTACTTACTTCACAAAGCTTCTCTTGAGGTAGAAACTTTGGAAATTTCCCGAGAAAGATTTACTAGGAAAATTGAGCTGAATATTATCATGTGGCAATGATTTTGGTATGTAAGAGTGCCCGAAAAGTTTGAGGGTAATAGGAGGGGTCTATATAACACTTGCTTTGCAACGTGCCAATTTGGCCATAAAATATAAATTGAACCTGGGCTCACATAGATGATTTGACGGAGCTGCAATCTGGAGGAGGTTGATAATTTGGGCATATGAAGGAACTGTATAAATTTCATGTCATTGAGAGATATAAAAAAGGTACTTCCTTCACAATGCTTCTAGGTGGACAAAAATTTGGAAATTTGCCGAGGAAGATTTGCTAGGCAAATGGAGCTGAATTTTGTCATGCGGTAATAATTTGGATAGGAAAGAGTGCCCAAAAATTCCGAGGGTAATCAAGAATATATAAATAGCACTTCCTTCATAAAGTGTTGTTGTGAACAGAATAGGAAAATGAATATTGTTGAATTAGTTTTGAACTAGGCAAGGAAGGATTTTAACATATTTGATGAAGATATGCCCCAAAGAATTTATGAGATTTTTTTGGGAATTTGGGGAATGATAGAAATATAGGTTGCTTCATGGAAATAAGGCCATGACACATGGGGAAAAACTGCCACATGGACATGACACATAGGAAAAACTGATGAGATGGCACCTAGTCATCACAACTCACCACAATCTACAAGGCTATGACCATCTATATTGGTCATTAACAACTAGAAATAAGGCAGCGGACTAGCACTGTTTGCTTTGTGACCATTTCGTGTAAGGAAATTACGACCTTTTTGACCAAAATGGTCGCAATGGTTTAGGGTTTGGAGCCCCCTGAACAGCTTTTGACCAATTCGTCTAAAATGGTCATAAATTTATGACCAATTCTTCGAGGGTCACTGACAGAAGGTCATAAGTTGACATATTTCTTGTAGTGAGATGGCATGCTTGGGAGTTGTTCCGATGGCAGCAGTATTCCGGACCCCTCTGAGCCGCCGAATCAAGCCGGAGTCTTCATGGCTGGCACTCATCCTGGGCAGAATTCTACGGCTGCGGCAGCAATAACCACTGGGTTAGCAGTAGCCGGGTCAGGAGACCCCGCACTCCCCCGGCTCAGGTACTAATCGACCTCATGGATAAGATGACGGCTCTGTTGACTACTGTGGTTGAGCCGGTGGATAAGGCTCAACATGACGCGGAGGTGCCACGACTACGTGAAGAGGTGGCACAAGCCAAGGAAAATTTAGCAGTAGAAGATGTCAAGATGGCTGCGGAGCGGGCGACGTTGGATGCTCGTGTTCGGCAGCTTCAAGCGGAGACTTTCCGGCTCTCGGTGGATTTGAACGCGTCAAACATGGTCATGAGGGGAAGACACCAGAAAACTCAGTCACGACTGCCTCTGACTTACGATCCTAGGAACCTTTTCCACACACCCGGGGCCGGTCCCAGCAACCCGCCGCAGGCAAACCGGATCATAACACCCGGGACGGGGGCGCCGGTTCAGCCGAGGGCCATGGAACCACCCCGTGTGAATACTACTCTGCCTCATTACACACCAGTACCACCGGGTCAGTTCTCTAACCCTTTGGAGAATTTAATTGCTGCGTCAGCTCATCTGGTGGCTTTCCCAATGGAAGGCAACTCTCCAACGGCGATCGAAACACGAAGGGTCAGTGAACTTCTTCAGACAGCCCTGTCACAGCAGGATGCGTACTCTTATAGTCGAGACAGAATCCAGTCAACCCCTCACCCAAGCCGGAGCCTGAGCTATAGCAGGCATATGGACTCAGCGGCTATGTCAAGTAAAGCCCAACGCCGTAACCAACCGCGCAGGCATGACCCGGCGCAGGATGGAGCCTTTAACTTGGTGGATCAGGAGAGGATCCGTCAGGAGGCTGAGCGGGCGGTTCAATTGGCAGCTGAGCAGGCGGCTCATCAGGCTTTTCCAGTTTATCCAGCAACCTCTATTGAGGCAGGAGTGGCCACAAGGACAGGAGGTGTCCCTTGCCTAGTGCCGGCTCTACATAATGAGCGCCTGCCAAAAGATTTTAAGGGGCCTCGTAAAGTTCCTAATTACACGGCCGACTTGTAGCCTGGGGCATGGATTGGTAGTTATGAGATGGCGATGGAGCTGTTCGAGGTCAGCGATGCAGCAATGGCTAAATATTTCACTATGATGTTGGATGGAACAGCTCGGAGTTGGTTGAAAGGGTTGCCACCCGACTCCATCGGCTCATGGGCAGAGTTAAAAGCCCGGTTCAATCAGAACTTCAAGGACACATGTAAGCAACCTATGTCAATCATGGACTTGACTAACTGTAAGCAAGAGGAAGGTGAGTCCACGACCCATTGGGTGCGCCGGGTCAAGGAGATAATACATTCATCTGATAAGATGGATGCCGATTCTGTGGTCTTAATGTTGGAGAAAGATTGCCGTTTTGAACCTCTGAAGCAAAAGATGGGGCGGCTCAAGCGTGATTGTCATGACATGGGACAGTTGATGGCAGCTCTGGTAAAATATGCTGATTCAGATAGTACCAAGGATCCTGCGTCTGATGAAGAGAAAGCAGGGAAGTGAAAAAAGAACGGCAATGGCAACGGTCACCAGCATAACCAGGCGAATCAAGGAGGTAATAAATGTAAGGCTGACGAGTTTGTGGCTAATGCCAGTACACAGGGCAACAACCAACGTCGCAAGGGGAGGCCACCTCCTCGGTCAGGCGGGTCAGGTCCCACCCTTGAGCAACTACTGAATGAACCTTGTCCGAGACACGGCACCTGGGAGAAGCCAGCTACCCATCTATGGAAGGACTGTACGATCATGAAGGCGTTTAAAAATTCAAACATGTTCGATGGTAACCACGGACCTGGCGGCGGTTCAGGCGGTGGCGGCTTTCATGGCCCGGGCGACGGCTTAGGCGGAGGCGGTTTTCACCGCCAGGGCCATTCGGGTAACTAAGGTGGTTATAATCAGCAATCCGGCCAAAGTAATCAGCAGCAATAGCAGAAGCAGTCCGGGTATCAGAGTAACCCAAAACAGCTGAACAGTGGGCAGTACCACGTATTTACCACTACTTTGTGCAAGAGAGACCAGAAACTTCATAAGAGGGCTGTAAACGCTGTTGAGCCGGCGGTTCCACGTTATTTGAGATGGTCAGAACAGCCTATTGTGTGGAGTAGGGAGGATCACCCTCCCCGGGTTGATAATCCGGGTCACTTGGCTTTGGTGGTGGCGCCTCAGGTTGGTGGATATAAGTTTACTAAGGTGCTCATGGACGAAGGCAGTAGCATCAACATCCTCTATTATGAGACGTTTCGTCGCATGGGGTTGACTAACAAGAGTCTTAAACAATCCAACACTGTTTTTCATTGTGTTTTACCTGGTAAGTCGGCATACCCAGTTGGTAAGATTGAGCTGGAAGTAACCTTTGGGGATGAATACGATTCTAGGGCTAAGAAGTTAACTTTTGAAGTGGTTAAGATCAAAAGCCCATATCATGCCCTGTTTGGACGGCCGGCTTATGCCAAGTTCATGGCTCGGCCGTGTTATGTTATCTGCAGGTCAAGATGTCGGGTCATAAAGGCACCATTACAGTACATGGAAGCCGGAAAATAGCCCTGGAATGTGAAGAAGGTGATGCTGTGAAAGGGCAACCATCCCTAGGTGGTTTTGGTAATTCATAACAACATATAGCTCATTGAGCTAATGCTATTCCAGGATGATTATTTCAGGAAAGCTCAATGATTGGCATGGCATGGATGTGAAAGTGGAACCCTCAAGATGCTAAGGACAAAGGATTGGCTCAAGCTCAAAAGCTCAAGACTCTTCATTTTATATTTTAGTGATCCAAGATCACATTGAGTCTTTAGGAAAAGCCAATACTATCAAGGAGGGATGAGGTGTTGCTTAATGAGCCTCTTGCTTCATGTGCTTAGTGATATGCTCCAAAACCCTCAACTACTTTCCCATATCCACATATGACCTAAACCCTAAGCCAAACTCGGTCCTACCGATTCTTCCTATCCGGCGCCACCGAGTTTCACTTGTCATAAGCCACTGCCAAACCCTAGCAATTCGGTTCTACTGATAGGGATGTCAGTCTCACTGAGATGGGATTGCAAACTCTCTGTTTCCCTTTCGTAACTTTTCGGTCTCACCGAAAGAGCGAATCGGTCCCACCGAGATTGCAATGTAAATTCAGTGTTTCCCCTTTGTAACTTTTCGGTCTCACCGAAAGAGCAAATAGGTCCCACCGAGTTTGCCTGACCAACTCTCTGGTTAGCTAATTACCAAATTCGGTCTCACCGAGTTTGTGTAATCGGTCTCACCGAGATTACGTTATGCCCAAACCCTAACCATATCGGTCCTACCGAGTTGCATGTCAGTCCCACCGAAAATCTCTAACGGTCACTAGGTTTACATTTTCGGTCCGACCGAGTTTGTTGATTCGGTCCCACCGAGATTGGAAAACTGTGTGTAACGGTTGGATTTTGGGTGGAGGCTATATATACCCCTCCACCTCCTCTTCATTCGAAGAGAGAGCTATCAGAACACATAAACAATTCCTACTCATATCTTCTGAGAGAGAACCACCTACTCATGTGTTGAGACCAAGATATTCCATTCCTACCATACGAATCTTGATCTCTAGCCTTCCCAAGTTGCTTTCCACTCAAATCTTCTTTCCACCAAATTCAAATCCTATGAGAGAGAGTTGAGTGTTGGGGAGACTATCATTTGAAGCACAAGAGCAAGGAGTTCATTACCTACACACCATTTGTTACTTCTTGGAGAGTGGTGTCTCCTAGATTGGCTAGGTGTCACTTGGGAGCCTCCGACAAGATTGTGGAGTTGAACCAAGGAGTTTGTAAGGGCAAGGAGATCGCCTACTTCGTGAAGATCTACCGCTAGTGAGGCAAGTCCTGTGTGGGCGATGGCCATGGTGGGAAAGATAAGGTTGCTTCTTCGTGGACCCTTTGTGGGTGGTTGCTTCTTCGTGGACCCTTCGTGGGTGGATCCCTGTGTGGACTCGCGCAACCGTTACCCTTTGTGGGTGGAGCCCTCCGTGGACTCTCGCAACCGTTACCCTTTGTGGGTTGAAGTCTCCATCAACGTGGATGTAGGATAGCACCACCTATCCGAACCACGGGAAAAACATCCGTGTCTCCAATTGTGTTTGAATTCTCCAAACCCTTCCCTTTACATTCTTGCAAGTTGCATGCTTTACTTTCCGCTGCCAATATACTCTTTGCATGCTTGCTTGAATTGTGTGATGATTTCTTGACTTGTCCTAAAATAGCTAAAATCTGCCAAGAACTAAAATTGGGAAAAGGTTAAGTTTTTATTTGGTCAAGTAGTCTAATCACCCCCCTCTAGACATACTTTCGATCCTACATGCTGCTTATGCTGAGTCTGTTTGTGCAACGTAGGAATTAAATTTTTATAAAGATAATGTTGACCCGGCAAACATGACGTCTTTGAAGAAGCCAACTATGGAGCATGAACCGGTGTTGAAATTCAAATCAGCTGATGACACCAAGATGGTCGATTTTGTGCCTGGCGACTCATCCAAATAGTTCATTATTAGTGCTAACTTGGATACAAAATAGGAAAGCGCACTCATCGAGTTCATCCGTGAGAACCGGGACATCTTTGCATGGAAGCCTTCTGACATTCCGGGTGTCCCGAGAGAACTCGCTGAGCAGACTCTCAATATTGATCCGAAATTTAAGCTAGCCAGAAAGTTTCTTCGATGGTTTAATGAGGAAAGGCGCAAGGCGATTGGAGAAGAGGTGGCCCGGCTCTTGGCGGCCGGGTTCATTGTTGAAGTTTTTCACCCGGAGTGGTTGGCTAACCCGGTGCTTGTACTAAAAAAGAACGGCACCTGGCGTATGTGTGTGGATTACACCGATTTAAACAAGGCTTGTCTGGCTGACCCTTTTGCTCTCCCTCGTATTGACCAGATCGTTGATGCTACGTCGGGTTGCGAGCGTTTGAGTTTTTTGGATGCCTATTCGGGTTATCATCAGATCAAGATGGCAGTTAAGGACCAGGAGAAGAAAGCTTTCATCACTCCGTTTAGATCCTTCTGCTATGTGTCTATGCCTTTTGGGCTTAAGAGTGCCCAGGCGACTTATCAACAATGTGTGCAGAATTTCCTTCACAATCATGCTTATGTGGATGACATAGTGGTGAAATCCAGAGAGAAGGAAACCTTGGTAACTGATCTGAAGGAGGCCTTTGATAACCTCCGGGTCTACAAGATGATGCTTAACCCGGCCAACTGTGTTTTTGGAGTCCCAGCTGGCAAAGTCTTGGGTTTTTTGGTGTCTAACAGAGGTATGGAGGCTAACCCGGAGAAAATTAAGGCAATTACATCTCTGGCTAAACCGGCATGCATCAATGACGTTCAGTGGTTGGCGGGTCGCGTCACAGCCTTAAGCTGGTTCATAAGCCAGTTAGGGGAGAAGGCGATGCCTTTGTATCAAATGGTGAAGAAGGCGGATGACTTTGTCTGGAGTGACACTGCTAACTCTGCTTTTGAGGATCTGAAGAAACAGCTCGCTGAGCCGCCGATTATTGCTGCTCCGGTTAAGAAAGAGTCGTCGTTGTTGTATGTGGCTGCTAACTCACGTGATGCCAGTCTGGCCATTGTTGTGGAGCGCAAGGAGGCTGGCAAGGAACATCTGGTCCAACGGCCGATTTACTACGTCAGTGAGGTGCTCATTGAATCTAAACAAAGATATCCACATTGGCAGAAACTTGTTTATGGGATGTTCATGGCAAGCCGGAAGCTCAAGCATTACTTTCAGGGTCACCTAATCACTGTGGTTAGCTCTGCTCCTCTAGGAGACATTATTCAAAATAGAGAAGCCAGAGGACGAGTCGCCTAGTGGGCTATTGAACTTGGGTCTCATTGTTTGAAGTATGCGCCACATACTGCGATCAAATCTCAAGCGCTGGTTGACTTCATTAATGACTGGACAGAGTTGCAGATGCCAGAGGATAAACCAGACAACACATATTGGACGATTCACTTTCATGGGTCCAGACAATTGGAAGGCTCGGGGGCTGGAGTTGTTCTAACTTCTCCTCGAGGTGACAAATTTCGTTATGTGTTACGATTGATGTTTCCTTGCACTAACAATGCAGCTGAGTGTGAGGCCTTGCTTCATGGTCTTCGAACGGCTAAGGATATGAGCTTAAGCCAGGTACAATGCCTAGGTGACTCAGATCTGGTGGCTCAACAAGTGTCAGGCAAGTGGGATTCTAAGGATCCTCTCATCGCCATGAGGTCGACGCTGTTGCGGGGCATTTTAAGGGTTATCAAGTGGAACACATTGGCCGCAGAAAGAACGAAGCGGCCGATGCCTTAAGCCGGTTGGGATCTCAGCATAAGCCGGTGCCACCTAACACCTTTTAGATGTTTTACATAACCTGTCTGTTAAGTTGCCTACAGAGGAAGATTTGGCCATTCCTGACCCGGAGGCATAGTTGGTGGCGGCTCTTCATGTCATTCCAGATTGGACAGTACCGTTCTTGGCTTACATGACACGAGGCGAGTTGCCAGAGGACGAGACCCTGGCCCGACAGATAACCCAGCGGTCCAAGTCAATGACAATTTCTGACGGTGAGTTGTATCATCGCAGTGTCACTGGGGCGTTTCAACGATGTGTCTCTTCTGAAGAAGGTCAAGAGATTCTTCGTGATATCCATGAGGGAGATTGTGGCCATCATGCCGGCTCAAAATCTCTAGTGGCCAAAGCTTTTCGTCATGGCTTTTACTGGTTAACAGCTCATGCTGATGCAGAGGATCTGGTTAGTAGGTGCGATGGATGTCAAAAGTTCACACTACGAGCATACGTATCGGCTCAAGAACTGCATATGATTCCAATCACTTGGCCGTTTGCAGTTTGGGGGTTTGATATGGTTGGACCTTTCAAAAGATCCAAAGATAAAAAGACACATCTTTTGGTGCCAGTTGACAAATTCACAAAATGGGTTGAGGCAGAGCCAATGAGCAAGTGTGATGCAACCACGTCGGTTCAATTCATGAAAAAGGTAAATTTTCGCTTTGGTTTTCCACACGGCATTATAACTGACAATGGCACTAATTTGTCCCAAGGTGCTATGGAGGAGTTTTGTCAACGTGAGCATATCCGTCTTGATGTTTCTTTAGTAGCTCACCCCCAATCTAATGGTCAAGCTGAGAGAGAAAATCAGGAAAGTTTAAAAGGTCTCAAGCGCCGGCTTATGGTTCCTTTACAACGAACACCAGGTTGTTGGGTAGAGGATTTACCTTCAGTGCTATGGAGTATCAATACCACTCCTAACAGGTCTACAGGTTATACACCTTTCTTCATGGTTTATGGAGCAGAAGCAGTCCTGCCTAGTGACATCCTTCATGACTCGCCCCGCGTGGAGGCTTACGTTGAAGCTAATAATGAACAAGCCCGGCAGGATGCTCTTGACTTGTTAGATGAGGAACGAGATTTGGCAGCAGCCCGATCAGCAATTTACCAACAAGACATGCGCCGTTATCACAGCCTCCGGGTTAAAACTAGAACCTTTCAAGAAGGCGACTTGGTGCTCCGGCTCATCCAGGATCAGTCCGACGCACACAAGCTATCCCCACGTTGGGAAGGGCCCTTTGTGGTCAGTAAGAACTTAAACAATGGGTCATATTACTTTATTGATGTTCGAGAGCACAAAGACTCACGTAAGTCGGAGGAAGAGACCCACCGGCCGTGGAATATTTCCCAGCTTCGGCCATACTACACCTGAGCCACCAGCTCTCGTTATGTACATACTTTGACGTTGTATATACTATGATAAGTAATAAAGCAGGACCTTTGTCCTTTTCCTCTTTAATGATCATATATCTTTATTATTTTCATCATTTAAATGACTATTAAGGGGCTGATCGTATCCGAATCTAGCTTAACCCTTTTGGTCGGGCTCAGGATCGTATTCAAATCTAGCCATAAACTTCATGGTCACTAGGGGGCTTCCTGTTCAAACATAGGTCGTATTCGAACCAAAGAGAACATAGCTATCGTAACCCTCTTTATTGGCTCAAAGCCAAGCTCACTAGGGGGCTTCTTGATCGTATCTGAATCATAGCTTAACCCCTTTTGGGTCTGACTTGGATCGTATTTGAATCAGGGTCGTTAAAAACCTCTCAAGGTCATTTGGGGGCTTCCTGTTCAAACATAGGTCGTATTCGAACCAAAGAGAGCATAGTTGTCGGCACCCTCTTGATCGGCGCAATGCCAAAGCCACTGGGGGCTATATGATCGTATTCGAACCTTAGCTTAACCCCTTTGGTCCGGTTTACTCATCGTATTCGAATCAGAAGCCTCCAGTTTTTTAAATGTTTTGATTTACATTGTCTGAAGCCTAGTGTTTTGTCTTACTGTTTTTTATCATCTCAAATTTAACTGTCAGTATGGTTTCAAATTAAACCGGCTCGGTTATTTGACAATGAGTTGCCAAGGCATAACAGTCGTTAGACATATGGAAGTATTGACTTCTAAAAAAGATTGGGTTATCAACCTCATCATCCGGGTCATGTAAACCGGTAGTCCAAATTCAAAGAACACATGTATGACAGTGTCATTCATGAACAGGTTTCTCTATGTTTTTTCGTTAATCAAAGGTTTTTCAGCCTTGTTTATCTTACATATAGTTCTGTCTTTTCCACTATGACAATTTCATAAGTCATACACCGGGTGTTTTGACCCGTCCAGCGCTAAACCGCCAGGCCAACTCTTTCATATTTTATAGGAACAGAGTTAAAACATTGCAGATGTAATCACGGATGTGCTGCATATATATATTGACATCATTGGCAAAGAGTCATATGAAACATTTTATGCGCGATGGCATAGGCAAAACATGCAGTTTTCAAACTAATCTATTACAAGGCTTTGAGAGCCCACAAGATGGTTATGACTCTCCCCTCGCAGGTTCACCTCCCTCTACTGGTTGGAAGCTGGGATTGGACCAGTCAAAGCCGTTCAGAGCAATGAACTCCGCTTCATCGTCAATCAGGCCGACTGGGTCGACTTCTGGGGCAAAAGTGTGTTGGCGAACCAGCGGGATAAGATCTGTCACCTTATAAGAGGGAGTCACCATCTTCTTATTATCCATATCAAAACCCGGCTGATATTTGTCGATGTTGGTCTCCTCTCCAAGAATGGTAGCTTGAGGACGAACTCCCCTCACACAGGCAATAAAGTCATCTTGCTCAAATGGAGTCCCATCTTCCTTCACGGTAGGGTACCTGAGGGAGTCCTGGATTAGGGGGTGTCCGGATGGCCGGACTATACCTTCAGCCGGACTCCTGGACTATGAAGATACAAGATTGAAGACTCCGTCCCGTGTCCGGAAGGGACTTTCCTTGGCGTGGAAGGCAAGCTTGGCGATACGGATATATAGATCTCCTACCATTGTAACCGACTTTGTGTAACCCTAACCCTCTCCTGTGTCTATATAAACTGGAGGGTTCTAGTCCGTAGGACGACATACACAACAACAATCATACCATAGGCTAGCTTCTAGGGTTTAGCCTCTTCGATCTCGTGGTAGATCTACTCTTGTACTACCCATATCAGCAATATTAATCAAGCAGGACGTAGGGTTTTACCTCCATCAAGAGGGCCCGAACCTGGGTAAAACTTCGTGTCCCTTGCCTCCTGTTACCATCTGGCCTAGACGCATAGTTCGGGACCCCCTACCCAAGATCCGCCGGTTTTGACACCGACATTGGTGCTTTCATTGAGAGTTCCTCTGTGTCGTCGCCATCAGGAAGGAGGCCTCGCCCCATCTTTAAAGACGACACCGTTGCTAAGGGAGCTTTGGCTGTCGGCCAAACCCTCCAGCTAGGTGGTTTTCTTATGGCCGCCTGTTCGGCTTCTACGCCGACGATGACCTCTTGAGCCATCGAAAACAATCTTCATGTCAGCTCGGAACTCGCCGAGCAGTTAGATCCAATGGAGCTCTCCTCCATAAACGAGCTCTTGAATCGCTTCGCCACCCTGGGAGTCACTACGGATTACGACCAGATTGGGCCTAAACCCGATCTGAGAGAGATTAACTCTCCCCAAGTCACCCATCACGTTGCCGTGGTAGAGGGACTGTGCGGCGACCCTTCATCTATCTTAAGGACTCGCTACGTCCGGATTCCCGATCCCTCCAAGCCGGATACCCGCGGAGGGGAGGATATCACTCAAGACCTGAACTTAGGGTCAGGCGACGGGCTGGATTCATTGGACAACATCCAGGAATCCAAATTTTCGAGTTCGGAAATTCCTCGGCCTCTGAGCCTCAGATGGGGTGAGGCTTCAGAGTTAATTCCACCCACCCACCCCAACATAAGTGATCTATCCAAAATCAGGCAAGAGCCCGATGAAACAGTACATCATTACTGGGCCAGATTCCTCCTGGTTAAGAACAGGCTAAGGGACAGCCGCGAGGAAGACACAATCTCAATCTTCTGCAATAATTGCACGAACAAGGGAATACTCAACGCCATAAGTCGCCGTGATATTACACACTTCGCTGACTTGGCGTCCATTGTAAGCGCAGTGCTTGTCGTCGAACGAGAAGCGGACGGACACAAATTCCCCATTCAAAAGCCGGTCTATTATGTGTCCACTGTCCTCACTCCCTACAAATCACGGTACCCGCATTATCAAAAGATTGCGTACGCGGTATTCATGGCATCCCGGAAGCTACGACACTACTTTCAAGAGTGTTCAATAACAGTAGCCTCGGAAGTACCACTTAACGATATTATAAATAACCGTGACGCAACGGGCCGGATTGCAAAATGGGCCATTGAGCTCCTCCTGTTCGACATAACTCATAAGCCACGGTGAGCCATCAAGTCGCAAGTCTTGTCCGACTTCGTCGCAGAATGGACGGAGGCCGAACTCCCTAAAGAGTATGACACATATTCAAATTGGATCATGCATTTCAATGGCTCCAAAGATGTTGGCCGGACTGGGGGCCGGCGTCGTTTTGACATCCCCCATAGGAGACACAGTTCAATACGCACTCCAGATTATGTACACGGACTCCAACAATGCAGCCGAATATGAGGCCCTTTTACATGGTCTCCGGATGGCAGTATCCATGGGCATTCAATGCCTAGAGGTGCGCGGGGACTCGAACCTCGCAATATCCCAAATAAATGGAGACTTCGATGCCAAGGATCCAAAAATGGCAGCTTACCGCAACGTCGTCCTAAAAATGTCAGCTCGGTTCGAGGGGCTTGAATTTCACCATATAGCCTAGGAAAATAATCAGGCGGCAGATGTCCTGGCATGCATCGACGCAAAACACGATGTAGTCCCCCCCAACATCTTCTTGGAAAGGCTGTTCAAGCCATCCGTAGTATGGTAAGGGGAGCCGAACAATAACAGCCCGGACCCAACCGCACTGCCCGACACCGAACATCCTGACACAATCGGAGGCTCTGCCAATGAAATAAAACCTTCAGCCCACGTAATAATGGTCGTCATCGCCCCGTGGACAGAACCATTCCTCGCCTACCTTACTAGGCAGGAACTCCCCGAGGACCAAAATGAGGCACGCTGCATAGTGCGGCGAACCAAAGCCTACAGAGTCCACGAGGGAGAGCTTTATAAGAAAAGCACTACCGGAGTCCTTCAAAGGTGCATCTCCGAAGAGGAGGGGCGGAACCTCCTGGCTGAAATTCATGCCAGACTCGGCGGTCATCACGCTGCAGCTCGGTCCCTGGTAAGCAAGGCCTTCTGTACAGGCTTTTATTGGCCGATGGCCCGGGCAGACGCTCAGGACTTAGTCGAACGATGCACCGGTTGCCATCTCTTTGCAAACCAAAGCCACATGCCACCCACCGCCCTCCAAACTATCCCCATTACTTGGCCCTTCACGGTCTGGGGTCTTGACATGGTTGGACCCCTTAAAGGCAGAACCCACAAGCAAAAATACTTACTGGTCATGGTGGATAAGTTCACCAAATGGATAGAAGCCAAGCCTGTTAAGACGGCTGAATCCGGACTGGTGATAGACTTTATATCCGGGGTTGTACACCGTTACAGCGTCCCCCACAGCATCATCACTGATAACGGCACGAACTTCACGACCTACGAGGTAAAACTCTGGTGCAAAAACATGGGCATCAAGCTCGATTATGCTTCCATCTATCACCCACAAACTAACGGCCAGGTCGAATGTGCAAATGGTCTTATCATGAGCGGCATCTAACCCAGATTAGTGCGGTCCCTCAAGGAATCTAACACGCACTGGGTAGAGGAGCTCGACTCCGTACTCTGGGGGCTGCGGACCACACCGAACCGCACCACCGGATACACACCATTCTTTATGGTGTACGGCACAGAGGCAGTTTTGCCTTGCGACATAATTCATGACTCACCTCGAGTGCGCATGTACGAAGAAAGAGAAGCCGAGCTCAACCGGCAGGACAGCTTGGACGCATTGGAGGAGGAGCGTGACGTGGCAAAAGCCCGTTCCGCATTCTATCAACAGCAGGCTCGAAGATACCAAAGCAGAGAAGTACGGGCCAAAAATTACAATGTTGGCGAATTAGTTCTATGACTACCGGACAAGAAAAAGGACAAACTCAAGCCCAAGTGGGAAGGTCCCTTCATAATTGACCAAGTCCTGACTGGTGGAGCGTACCGCCTACGGGATGCATCGGATAACCGACTCGAGCCGAACCCATGGAACGCTGCCCGTCTCCGAAGATTCGATGCCTAGCGCCGGACTCTGTGTTCGTCTCCTTCCTCTGTCCATTTTTTATATATTTTCTGTCTTACATTTCTCTTCTTCTCTCTCTCTGTCTCTGTCTCTCTCTCTTTCTCTTATAGCCTTTAAAGGCTCATAAAGTGACGCGCTATCCGCGCTCATTAAACCTGGGGGCTTCTTTAAACAGAAGCTTATTCATACGGGCTTCATGCCCAACTCATGTGTCACACTTCCGCATGTACCTTTTATTCACCATTATATGCATCGATATGACTTAAGTTTTGGCCAAGCTGGGCTGTCTGGCTCCTGTGCTTACCCCTACATTCCCGATTGTTCGGCTAGGCGGTAAAGGGAGCACCTCTGCGATTGTTACTGCCGGGTCAGCCGGACGTGTACCTCAGACTGGGTGAAGCCGAAAGCTAGCGTTCTTAAGGGAATATTCGGTCGGTGAACTAAAGATGATCTGTTTTTATTTTTATCTATACGCCCCCAGATGTTTTTCCTGCATTTCTTTTCGCAGCATGGACATGCACCTTAGGGCATGACTCCCAGGGAAAGGAACCCCTAACGGAACTATTCTCCCTGGAAGATGTTTCTTACTAACCATGTAATATAACATAACTAGTCGGGCACTTGTCTGTTCACGCACTAATGACCCCTACGCCTGGTCTCCATGCATTCCCCGGTTCCTATATAACTGCATGGGAATTCGGACACACTCCGGACCGTCAGGTCCCGAGGCTGAAGCGAAAAGGTCGGCCATGACAAATGATCTACAATCCATCTAGAAGGCATTATAAATGTCAATTAAATTACATAGTCATTTTGACTGATTGTACTCCTCTTCAATACCATCTAACATGCTGTCTAATTTACAGTCCTGCTGGGAATACTTTGCGGCCAACTCTACTTGGCCGTATACTAAGCTTACAGGGATCTCCTTCCCATCGGGCCCTATAGGACCGACCTCAGCCATGTGGTTAGGGTCAGCCTTTGCGTATCGCGTCTTCACCATGGCCCAGGCCTCCCTAGAGCCTTGACGGCAGGCCGATATCTTCCACAATCGGAAGCGCCGCCGTGCTCCCTTTAGCTTCTTCGCAAGCTCTCCAAGACCTTTGGGCATGGAGACGGATGGCCACAGGGCCTGGGCGATGCCTTGCATCGCCTGCCGAACTCGATCGAGCAGTTGCGAGAGCTCGGGAAGAAGGTCACCCGTAGAACCGGGCATCTCCTCTGCAGGACGACCTGTTAGCACACCTACAGACATTGCTCTGTTAGTCAACTTGCCCGCCGAACTGCTGTAATTTTTGGCAATCTGTTTTGGTCCGTACTATACCTTCAGCCGAACTCTTGGACTATGAAGATACAAGATTGAAGACTCCGTCCCGTGTCCGGAAGGGACTTTCCTTGGCGTGGAAGGCAACCTTGGCGATACAGATATATAGATCTCCTACCATTGTAACCGACTTTGTGTAACCCTAACCCTCTCCGGTGTCTATATAAACTGGAGGGTTTTAGTCCGTAGGACGACATACACAACAATAGTCATACCATAGGCTAGCTTCTAGGGTTTAGCCTCTTCGATCTCGTGGTAGATCTACTCTTGTACTACCCATATCAGCAATATTAATCAAGGAGGATGTAGGGTTTTACCTCCATCGAGAGGGCCCGAACCTGGGTAAAACTTCATGTCCCTTGCCTCCTGTTACCATCCGGCCTAGACGCACAGTTCGGGACCCCCTACCCGAGATCCGCCGGTTTTGACACCGATAGTACCCCTTAGCCACGTCCACCGGGTCTAAATTTGGCACCCAGGCTTTGGAGTGGCTCAGGGCAGTCAGGGCTCCGGCTCTGGCACAGGATCATTTGACCTCTTGAAACTTGGCGGGTAAGATCGATAACTTCTTCAAAACATCAATTAGGCGGTTGGGTCCTTGGCTGGCAGGAGAAATAGTAGCAAGCGCCCGTTGAGCCCCCGTATAAAGTTGTTCCACCAAGGTATAAACCGCCTTC
Organism: Triticum urartu; assembly: GCF_056163025.1. Taxonomy (NCBI): domain Eukaryota; kingdom Viridiplantae; phylum Streptophyta; class Magnoliopsida; order Poales; family Poaceae; genus Triticum; species Triticum urartu. The sequence continues at coordinate 678,871,034 of NC_141879.1, read as the reverse complement.
AGCTTTGTCGCACTGTCCTGGCTCAGGTTGTTACTCCACGGACCTGTAAGTATTTTAACAAAGGTTAAGCAGGCGGTTTACATTCTTGGTAAAAATAGAGTATAAGTGACTTATGCAAATAACTCACCGAAGATGGCGGAGACCATTTGAGATACATGGTTTTTTAAACCGGTGAGCTCTATAGTAATCTCCTCAAGAGCCGCCTTAGCTATCTCAGCGCGTTGTATTAGCAGCGTCTTTTCTTCGGCCCAAGATTTATTTTTTGCAGCTAAGATGGTCTTCAATTTCTCAGATTCAGAGAGGCTCAATTGGAGTTTAGAGTCAGTGGTCTTTACCTCTGTATCTTGCTCCGCCAACCGGGTCTTGGCATCCGTCAATTGAGAGCCCAACTCAGATAAGGCGTTCTACAAAACATTCACAGGTGTGTCAAGACTTAAACTAAAAGTTATCAAGTTTCAAGTCTCAAGTACTTTGCACTGCAATACCACTTGACACTTGGGGGCTAATGTCTGCCAAAGCAATTTTTCATGACTTTTATATGTTTCAAGTCCCAAGGGTTTTACAAAGTAACAACACTTGGCACTTGGGGGCTAATGCGTGATATTCAGCAAGTTTTTCAAGATTGAGTCGGATCACAATACTTATTGGGACTAGTAAAAGACAGTTATGCAATTAAGTACCGGTTCATTTATGATAAATTGAGCCGGTGTCAGGACCCCGATTCCAAGTCACATCGATCTAGCCGGTAACACCTCATATCACATTGCGGCCTCACGCACGGTATCCCCATGGGTGTCGCCTTAACATGGCCTGGGACCGTTTGCGCCTTTTGGCTCACGTATATGATAGTGTTGCTAGCATCCATATGACAGAGAACCCGGGCCGACATGGCTAGTCGTGAACCCAAAGCGGCACAGACCTATGGAGATAGGCATACATGAATCACATCGAGCATGTCGGTCATCAGTGAGTGGATCTGGGCTGTAGCACTGTGCTAACAGGACTCCGGGGAACCCGGGCTGTAGCAGGCTAGGCAGGACTCCGGAAGTCACCGCTTGACATTTCCCCGAAGGGACAGACATAGGAACGAAGTGAAACACATGCCGGCCAGTCAAGTGTCCTGAGCAGTAGTGCTGGGCTAGCAGGACTCCGGTGAACCGGGCTGTAGCGGACTACTATGGCTCAAGGAGCACTAGACTACATTTCCCCATAAGAAAGGCTGCCAAGGATAAACAACTAGATTGTCAGATCCCACACATACCAAGCATTTCAATCATACACACAATATGCTCGATATGTGCAAATACAACATGGCATCACAACAGAACTCTACAACTCAAGTACTTTATTTAAAGGCTCCAAAGAGCCACACATAACATGTTCATACAGATAGGGGTCACATGACCCGACACTCAAGTCATAAGAGCATACAAGCACATGCGGAAGCAAATAGTCTGAGTACAGACACTAGAAAGAAAGAAGGCTGCTCGAAGCCTGTCTATCTACATAGGGCCCTCCATGGCCATGATCACCACCTGAGTGGCTAGTCACTCGTCGACATCAAGGTCTACGTAGAACCCATCGGAGGGGGCGGTGTTGTCGTCTGAAAACAGCAATTAAGCAAACATGAGTACAAAGGTACTCAGCAAGTCTTACATCAGAACCTACTATACATGCTCATTCTCAAGAAGGTGGTGGAGTTATTGCAGCAAGCCAGCTTTGACTCTTGGCTAAGCTATCCTATGAGAAACCACTAGTAAAACAGTTTTCGCACACGAGTCCACTAATCACCAACACAATACTCCACTAGGGATCCTCCCTTGTCATCCTATGAGAGGGCCACCCTCGGTACTCACACTTATCTTGAGTCTTTTAGTAGTATCCATTAACTTGTCTATGAACTGTATAGGCAACCAAGTAGTCCTTTACCGCGGACGCGGCTATTCGAATAGATGATGTTAACCCTGCAGGGGTGTACTCCTTCATACATGCTCTCACCACTTACCGCCGTTTACACGACATGTACTCGGCAACCTTCAAGCGGAAGCCCAACGAGGGTGTCGGCCACGGCCTACCTAAACACTCAAGTCTCTAGTCCAGGTTTATCGCCTATCCAGGTTCCATCCGCAGGGAGTCCGACCGAGGTTTCCAAATACGACCCCGAACGATGTGAACAGGGTTCCCGAGACACCAAACGGGTGACTCGCACTATTAGAAAACGGAGCTTTAAAACCGGTTCGTTAGGGCCTTTAGTGCCGGTTCCATAACCGGCACTAATTGGTGGGCACTAAAGGCCCCCCCTTTAGTACCGGTTCGGCACGAACCGGCGCTAAAGTGCCACCACGTGGCGTGAGCTCGCGCCCTGGTATGGGGTTTTTTTTGAAATTTTTGAAAATTTTGGAATTTTTTTTGATTATTGTTTTTTCGATTTTTATTTTTTCTGAATTATTTGGTGATTTAGTCTCTAATCACCTCTCTTAACTGCTCAATTGTGGATCACTCATTCCAAATCATCTAACTTCCCGACCGGTCACCCATCCCTCTCACTACTCCAGCCCGAGCACGCTTAACTTTCGGGTTCTATTCTCCTTCATTTCCAAGTCTGCACTTGTTGTTTTCCTGACAATAGTAAGATGTCAATCCTATTAACCCTCAGGAGTTTAGCTTGAGCATGAAGTCACACATTTCACTGTTTGAGTTTGAAACTATTATTCTAAAAAACAGTAATTATTTGGTAACACTAATATTTTTGAATAAGTTTGACCATAGTTTGACAATAGTTTGACCACAGTTTGACCATAGTTTGACCAGATTTGACCAAAATTCAAAAAATTGAAATAATTATTTAGTAACACTAATATTCTTGAATAATTATGTAGTAACACTAATACTTCTTGAATAAGTAGTTTGACCAGATTTAACAAAAAATTCAAAAAAACACATAAATTTGACCATATCTTTTTATCCTTTTGGAATTTGAGGATTCTAAAAAATTGCAAACAGGCCGTAGTGCCCTATAGTGCCGGTTTGTGTCACAAACCGGTACTATAGGTCAGACCCCTTTAGTACCGGTTATTGGCACAAACCGGTACTAAAGGTGATCGTGGGGCCCCGGCCTGACGCCAGCCGGCCATCACCCCTTTACTACCGGTTCGTGGCACAAACCAGTACTAAAGGTTCAACACGAACCGGCATTAATGCATAGCCGTTCGAACCGACACTAATGGTACCATTAGTGCCGGCTCAAATTCAAACCGGCACTAATGTGCTTCACGTTTGACCCTTTTTCTACTAGTGTCGGTACACCGTGCCACGGTGTATCTACCGCAACATAGCCCACCCCTAGGGTCAGCGCTACGCACGGCCGCCAACACATAACCTAGACAGAAACTAATTGCAACTCCTGGACAGAGTACTAGGGTGATTAAGAAGCCGAGAGGGTCAATTAAGGATCCCAATGCATGGTAGTAGCTGATTCTTAAAATCACACATACAGATCTCAGTTCTTAGGGACGGCCTCAATGAAACAACCCTCCATGTACTCCTACATGGCCTCTCATCGATACCTTTACCAAATCATGTTCAACACATCCCTCACATTACCTACATAATCATTTCACTCTAGCCCATCACCCAGATGAACCAGACCTGACACAACTCTAAGCATAGCAGGCATAGCAAGGTAGGAAACACATACAAGGCTCAATAAACTCCTACACATGCTAGTGGGTTTCATCTAGTTACTGTGGCAATGACAGGTCATGCAGAGGATAAGGGTTCAACTACCGTAGCACACAGCAGTTTGAAACGATGTTGTCTTAATGCAGTAAATGAGAGCAGTGGCGGGAACATGGGATTGTATCGATATGATCAATAGGGCTGCTTGCCTGATGGAGTGGTAGTAGGGTACTGCCCTTCAGTTGGATACTCGGAGATATCCTCGGAGGCAGAACCTACCACGAAAGACACACCGAACATAATCAATACATGACGATATGCAACAATATGATGCATGCTATGACATGGCAATATGAATGTGTCTTGGCCTAATGCAAGCTAAAACAGAAAGGAATGAACTCATTCGAATCAAAGATTCAACTGTTAGTTCACTTAACATAGCCATATTAGTGCATTATCTTATTTTGCTTAAACATCAAGTGTAAAGTGGTTTGTCATGCATGAAACCATTACAGATGGATAGATTGAATTTTTCTGATCATTTTTCATATATAAATTGTTTGATTTGGAGCTATGGTTGATTTTCTATGATTTTTAGAAGTTTTGGCTATTTTCTGGAATTTCCTATTAAAGATTAAATCCAAAAAAAGATTTACTGCATCAGCCTGGCATCAGCGTGACGTCAGCGGTCAACTGAGACGGTCCAGGTCAACCCTGACCTATGGGTCCCGTCTGTCAGTGTCAACTAACTAACTAAGTTTAGTTAGTGTTAAACTAATACTAACCTAGTTTAATTAGTGGCCTGGGGCCCACACGTCAATGAGTCAGGGGAAAGCCAAACTAGGGTCAAATCCCGCCAGTCAAAGGGATCAACCTGCCGGCGTTTAGCCGCCGGCGACACAAACCGCGGCGGAGATCTTCGGAAATCGCCGTCCGGCGATGGTTGAATGCGCGGTTAGGCTTGCTCGACTCCTGGGAGTGCGCCGCATCTAGTGGTGCCACTGGTTGGAGCTGGTGTGGCTGGGAACAACAGCGGCGAGCACGTCCGCGGCGGCCGGAGTTCGGGCCTCAGCGGAAAACATGCTAGGCTGCACAACAGGACATGGGGTTGGCCGCGTTCAACTCGTGGGGATGTACTGAGAGCAGTGGTGAGCTCGGGTGCAAGCTTGCACGGCCGTGGCCACGGTGGCGACATGGCCGGCGGCGAGGAGCTATCACTCCGATGGCCATGTTGGTTAGAGGACGCGGATGAGCGCGGGGAGAGGGGGAAACGGTGGCGGAGCTCACAACGATCACGGAGAGGGGCTCGGCTTGCTCGGAGACGGCTTGGCGACGGCGAATCTGTCGATGGAGTCCGGCGGCCGTGCTCGGGGAAGACGACTCGTGGCAGCGATGTGGGCTCCCGCGGTGGCGTAGCTCGGGTGGAAGGAAGAGGGGGTTGAGGCGGAGCCTCTGGGCCGGTCAGAGAAGCGAGGGAGAGGCGGTGGTCACGGTGGCGGCGAACGGCGGCGACGGCTTCGCCCTACTTCGGGAGAGAGAGCGAGAGAGGCGAGACAGGGGGAGAACGGAGCGGTCGAGGGGTCCAGGGGGTCTGCGTGGCACTCGTAGACGACGTCCTGGGCGTCGGCAGAAGCAGGAGGTGGCCGGCGTGTGGCTGCGGGCACCGGCCACGCGCCTCTCGTCCTCCTTGCGAGAGGAGGAGGATGACTGGTGGGAGCCAGTGGGCTGGGCCGAGCTGGGCCAGGCCAGGCGACAGGTAAGTCCTATGTTCCCTTGTTTTCTCTTTTATTTTTTTATTTGCTCTGCTTTGTGTATTGAAATGATTAAAATACCATTCCATTTTTAAAAATCTTGGAAATATTCAGAGGCACATTTGAAATTGTTCTCAACTAGCTAAAAATACTTCCAAGAGTATTTGAGCACTTTAAAATAATTATAGTATTTAAAATGCCCAAATTCAAATACTTATGGCTTGTTCAAAAATCCAGAATGGCTCCATAATTTGCAAGGCCATTTTTTGCAGAGGTTTAAACCAGAACCAAAAATGGTGGGCTTTTATGAAGGGCATTTTGGGTTCATTGAAAATCCATTTATTGGAAATTAGCATTTTCAGAGGGGGTGTTGGGGTTGATTAGCCCCCATTTCAAGTTTAAAATAAATTTAAACATGATGCACATGATCATCCAATCCTAATGCCTGACTAAGAACAGGGATGTGACAACTCACCCCCACTCAAAAGAATCTCGTCCCGAGATTTAGGATCCTCCGGGAAGAAGGTGGGGTACTCGAGTCGAAGACGATCCTCCCTTTCCCATGTGGATTCCTTTTCAGAATGGTGTGACCATTGAACCTTGAGAAACTTGATATTATGGCATCGAGTGGTACACTCGGCTTGATCAAGGATACGAACGGGATATTCCCGATATGAAAGATTATCTTGTAGATCAAGCGTTTCGTGGTCCACTCCACGGATAGGATCCGCGAAGCAACGCCTGAGTTGAGATACGTGGAAGACATCATGAACTCTGGAAAGATGCGGAGGTAGTTCCAATTGGTAGGCAACTTCTCCTCGTTTGGCAAGAATGCGAAAGGGTCCAATGTAACGAGGATCCAATTTGCCTTTGATACCGAAACGATGGGTTCCCTTTAACGGAGTAACCCGAAGGTAAGCTTTCTCGCCGACTTCATAAGTCATGAGCTTATGTTTACGATCATATTGGCTCTTTTGACGAGATTGGGCTGTTTTCAATTTCTCAAGAATAACGCGAACCTGCTCTTCTGCTTCCTGAATCATATCCGGGCCAAAGAGTTGTCTTTCCCCGGTTTCTAACCAGTTAAGAGGCGTTCGACATTTTCGTCCATAGAGAACTTCGAAAGGAGCTTTGCCCAAGCTAGCTTGATAACTATTGTTATAGGCAAACTCCGCGAATGGAAGGCATTTCTCCCAACCCATTCCGATTGAGATGACAGAAGCTCGGAGCATATCTTCCAGAATTTGATTTACTCGCTCTACTTGACCACTTGAATGAGGATGGAAGGCGGTGCTAAAAGAGAGACGAGTTCCCATAGCATTTTGGAAACTTTCCCAAAATCGAGAGGTGAAGAGACTCCGGAGTTAATTTCCAATGGGACACCATGAAGCGACACTATTCGGGAGATGTATAACTCAGCTAGCTGGATAGCAGTGATACTCTCACGAACAGGTAGGAAATGGGCTACTTTGGAAAGACGGTCGATCACGACGAAGATGGCATTATTCCCTCTCTTGGTCCTGGGAAACCCAGTAATGAAATCCATACTGATTTTATCCCATTTCCACTCAGGAATAGCCAAAGGTTGAAGGGTGCCAGCAGGCCGTTGGTTCTCTTCTTTAACACGATGACAGACGTCACAACTAGCAATGTATTGAGCAATTTCCCTCTTCATCCTAGTCCACCAAAACCTCTGGCGTAGGTCTTGATACATTTTGGTACTACCGGGATGAATGGTGAGAGGGGATTCATGAGCTTCCTTAAGAATCAACTGGCGTAAATGTTGTTTCTTGGGAACCACCAAGCGGTTCTCGAAGAAGACAACACCTCGCTCATCCATGGAAAAACATTTAGCAACTTCGCTAGCGATGTTCTCCTTAATCCGGGATATGCCCTTATCATACCGCTGGGCGGTTATGATCTGATCCATAAGGTTAGGCTTCGCCACCAGGGTGGATAGAAATCCTCGAGGAACAATGTGAAGATTAAGCTTACGAAATTCCTCATGGAGAAGTGGTTGGCTTTGTTGTAACATCAGGTTGTTACAATAGGACTTACGACTTAGTGCATCAGCCATGACATTGGCTTTGCCCGGGGTGTAAGTTATTCCTAAGTCGTAATCCGAGATCAACTCGACCCAACGTCTTTGCTGAGATTCAAATCCAGTTGGGTGAAGATATATTTCAAACTTTGGTGATCGGTGAAGATCTCGCAACGATTACCGAGGAGGTAATGTCGCCAAGTTTTGAGTGCATGGACTACAGCTGCAAGCTCTAGATCATGTGTGGGATAATTTTCCTCATGTGGGTGTAATTGTCGTGAGGCATAGGCAATTACCTGACGATCTTGCATGAGTATGCAACCTAGTCCTTGTCGCGAGGCGTCGCAATAGATAATAAAGTCCTTGGAGAAATCTGGTGGTACTAGTAGAACTTTTTATCTTTCTTGAGGAGTTCAGTTAGAGGTTTAGCAACCTTGGAGAAATTCTCGACAAAGCGGCGGCAATAGCTCGCTAAGCCAAGGAAGCTCCGAACTTGCTTGACCGTCTTAGGTGGAGTCCAATCAAGGACGGCTTGAACTCGCTCGGGATTGACAGCAATACCCTTACCAGAGATTACATGGCCTAAATAGGTCACTTCTGGCAACCAAAATTCACACTTGGAGAATTTGACATAAAGGCGATGCTCTCGAAGTTTCGTCAACACCAGCCTTAGATGTTTGGCATGTTCCTCTGCATTCTTGGAGTAGATGAGTATGTCATCGAGGTAAACTATGACGAATTTATCCAAATACTCCATGAAGACCGAGTTCATTAACCGAGAAAAGGTGGCTGGGGCATTGGTTAAACCGAAGGACATAACGGTGTACTCGTATTGGCCATGACGAGTAACAAAGGTCGTTTTGGGAATGTCCCCATTTCTGATTTTTATTTGATGGTAGCCCAACCTCAAATCCATCTTGGAAAAGACTGAGGATCCAGCGAGCTGATCATACAGATCATTGATCTTGGGAAGCGGATACTTGTTCTTGATGGTGACCAAGTTGACAGGTCGGTAATCTACAACCATCCGATCCGTTCCATCCTTCTTCTTGACGAAGAGAATGGGGCAAGCCCAAGGAGAGGAACTAGGACGGATGAAACCCTTTTTCAAGGACTCATCGAGTTGGTTCTTAAGCTCGGCTAGTTCTAAGGGTGCCATCTTGTAGGGTCTTCTAGAAATTGGAACGGTTCCTGGAACAAGGTCTATCACAAACTTGACATCCCTGTCAGGTGGAACACCTGGCAGTTCTTATGGAAAGACATCCGGAAAGTCTCGGACTACCAGAATATCCTCAAGGTCTGGAAGGGGGCTGGCATTTAGGGAGTAAAGCTGGCGCTTGGCCACTGGAGTTAAGACATTGACTGTCTTGCCCGATGGGTGAGTAAGTTGAACGGTTCTAGTGGCACAATCAATCTTGGCGTAATGAGCTGACATCCATTCCATACCCAAGATGATGTTAATGTCCGAGGACTTGAGATCTATTAAGGATGCAAGGAAGACAAGTCTATCAACAAGAATTTCGATCCCATGGCTTACTCTAGAAGTTTGCCATTTGGAACCCGGAGTTTGAATTACCATGGAAGTGGGCATGTCACAGAATGTCGTGTTATGCAATCGAGCATAGTTCTCGGATATGAATGAATGAGACGCTCTCGTATCAAAAAGAACAGATGCCGGATGGCAATTAACAAGGAGCGTACCAAGGACGACGTTAGGATCCTCATGAGCCTCCTCGGCTGAGACATAGTTGACATGGCCACGTGCAGTGGTGACCGGCTTGGCGTAGAATGTCTTTCCCGCTGGCTTACCATGGCCGACGGACTTTCCAGACTGATTGGGGTTGTTGTTCTAGGGACACTCTCGACTATAGTGACCCGGCTCTCCACACTTAAAACATGTCACAACATTGGGGCGTGGAGCAGCATTAGCAGCGGGGCCTCCATAGGGCTTGGGCGGTGCAAACTGCTGGTTGGGACGAGGCGCTTCAAAGGATGGCCTCGGAATGAACCTGGGTGGCAGTGCCGTGCTTGGAATCCACACCCGGCGCTTCTAAGATCCAGAGCCGGATGAAGAGCCAAAATCACGAGAGTGCTTGCGTGAAGCATCATAGTCAGACTGGCATGTCTCAGCACTGATGGCTTTATTGACCAACTTCTGAAAAGAGGTGCACTCGTGCAGACGAAGATCGCGGTGAAGCTCAGGGCTAAGTCCCTTGCGGAACCTTGCCTGCTTCTTAGCATCGGTGGATACCTCTTCAGGAGCATATCGTGCTAGATTCCCAAATTCACGACTATATGCATCCATAGTCAGTCTTCCTTGGGTTAAATTGCAGAACTCTTCCCTCTTGCAATCTATGAGACCTTCCGGAATGTGATGCTCACGGAAAGCCTCACTGAATTCAGCCCAAGTAGTGATTTGGCCGACCGGGCGCATAGCTTCAAAATTTTCCCACCAAAGGCTAGCAGGGCCTTCGAGGTGATAGGCAGCATAAGTAACCTTATCAGCTTTGGTTACGTTGGCAGAGCGTAGCTTGTGGGTGATGCTGCGAAGCTAGTCATCCGCGTCGAGGGGCTCGACGGAATGGTTAAACTTTGGTGGGTACAGCTTGATAAAGTCATTCATTGGCACCAAGTCATTTCGCTGATGGCGTGCAGTGTTCTGCTCAATCTGCTCCAGCAAGCGGTTAGTCTCACGCTTGTTTCTTTCTGCCTCCAGCATCACTTCGGCTAGAGAAGGCGGGTGAGGCAGAATTTCACCCCTAGCTGCACTGGCTTCCCCCTGCTCCGGGGCAGCAGGGTTGCTGCGGGTGTTGACCATCCTAGGAGAAAACAAGACAACGGTTTAGATAAGGATGGCACAAACTTAGCAAGGAAGTGCAGAATGAAATGGATAACACGGAATGCAGAGATGTTCATCCGTATGTCATGGTAATATAGAACTGCCATATATATACTAACGGTCATACACACCATACATAGTTTAGTACAAGCCCAGGCTATAGTACAACTATGATGAAAGACGTTACATATCATCGGAGGCATTCCAAGATCCTATACATTATTTGTCTACACCTCCGGAATTGATTACACACAAAGTCATATTCCACAAGTCACGCAGGACAGTGGAGATACAAATATTACAATACTAGTGATACCACTACTAACTCAGACAGCTCCGTAGTAGTCCTCATTGAAGTCACCTCCATAGCCTGGAAGTTCAACGTGATCATCCGGGAACAGACGGTCCTGAGGAGCTTGTGGACCAAAGGGGCTAGGATGAGGTCTTGGACCAACAAAACGGTGGCCTGTGGGGACCACGGGGTGGGGTGATGCCTCCCACATCACGCCAATCCACCATGTCTGGCAGAGCAGATCTCACAGGATACACATCCCTCGTATCCATACATCCAGCTTGCATAGCCAGTGCAAACCGAGTCAAAGTGGCCCAATGATCAGCACGGGTGTTGAACAGCTCCAGTCTCAAGGCCCGATTCTCTCGGTCCTTATCCTCGAGCATCTCAACAGTGGTACGAGTTAGTGAGTCCTCCTGAGTGGAGTCAGTAAAGATAGCCTGGAGATACCCTTGCGCTCCCGAGAGTGAAGCTGGCATATAACGGAAGTCGGTGTTCGGAAGCAGGCCAGTCCGGACTCGCATGATGGTCATCATGGAATAGGCAGCATCCTGCATAGCCATCTCAACAGTAACCCCGAGTCCATAGGAATAATGGAGGGGCTCGGTAGATCTAGGATAAGAAGGAAATATCCTGATGGTGCAGAAATATTGGCTTTGATTAAAGTCTCGGAATTGCTCTTCGACAATGTATTCGGGATACCAACGGTAATCCGTCTCGATCATTACCCGGACTAACATAGCAGTATGACCGGGCACATCGAGGCACCGGGTCAGGCGAACCACTTGGTTTTGAGCATGAGTGGCCATCTGAAAGCACAACCACAATGCAAAGACATTAGAATTTCTAGGGAAAATTTGACAGCATAACAGCTGTAAATGCTCAGAAAAAGATTTGAGACATCCACAACAGTTTGCAATACCACTCAACAACATCATATCAGGGTTCTGATTCAATTGGCAACATACTAAAAGTAGTAGAAACTGTACTGAGGCTTGTAACAACAATCCTATAAGCTACTACGGATTAGTAACACGTGAACCTGACAGAAGAAGAGAGCCTAGTCCTTAACCCACGTTGAATGAGAAGAGAATAACTCAGAATAGAGGGCATAAGGTAAAGGAGTAAAAGAGCCTTACGTTCCCTCCCACAATCAATTCCCCTACATATAACTAAAGTATTTCTAGACTCAACATCGACCAGTTTGGCTCAACAAACCTACGGGCAGTCCGGCTCTGATGCCAACGCTGTCAGGACCCCGATTCCAAGTCACATCGATCTAGCCGGTAACACCTCATATCACATTGCGGCCTCACGCACGGTATCCCCACGGGTGTCGCCTTACCATGGCCCGGGATCGTTTGCGCCGTTTGGCTCACGTATATGATAGTATCACTAGCATCCATATGACAGAGAACCCGGGCCGACATGGCTAGTCGTGAACCCAAAACGGCACAGACCTATGGAGACAGGCATACATGAATCACATCGAGCATGTCGGTCATCAGTGAGTGGATCCGGGCTGTAGCACTGGGCTAACAGGACTCCGGGGAACCTGGGCTGTAGCAGGCTAGGCAGGACTCCAGAAGTCACCGCGTGACATTTCCCCAAAGGGACAGACATAGGAACAAAGTGAAACACATGCCGGCCAGTCAAGTGTCCTGAGCAGTAGTGCTGGGCTAGCAGGACTCCGGTGAACCGGGCTGTAGCGGACTACTATGGCTCGAGGAGCACTAGACTATATTTCCCCATAAGAAAGGCTGCCAAGGATAAACAACTAGATTGTCGGATCCCACACATACCAAGCATTTCAATCATACACACAATATGCTCGATATGTGCAAATACAACATGGCATCACAACAAAACTCTACAACTCAAGTACTTTATTTAAAGGCTCCAAGGAGCCACACATAACATGTTCATACAGATAGGGGTCACATGACCCGACACTCCAGTCATACAAGCATACAAGCACATGCGGAAGCAAATAGTCTGAGTACAGACACTAGAAAGAAAGAAGACTTCTCGAAGCCTGTCTATCTACATAGGGCCCTCCATGGCCATGATCACCACCTGGGTGGCTAGTCACTCATTGACATCAAGGTCTATGTAGAACCCATCGGAGGGGGCAGTGTTGTCGCCTGAAAACAGTAATTAAGCAAACATGAGTACAAAGTGCTCAGCACGTCTTATATCAGAACCTACTATACATGCTCATTCTCAAGAAGGTGGTGGAGTTATTGCAGCAAGCCAGCTTTGACTCTTGGCTAAGCTATCCTACGAGACAACACTGGTAAAACAGTTTTCGCAAACGAGTCCACTAATCACCAACACAATACTCCACCGGGGATCCTCCCTCGTCATCCTACGAGAGGGCCACCCTCGGTACTCACAGTTATCTTGAGTCTTTTAGTAGTATCCATTAACTTGTCTATGAACTGTATAGGCAACCAAGTAGTCCTTTACCGCGGACGCGGCTATTCGAATAGATGATGTTAACCCTGCAGGGGTGTACTCCTTCATACATGCTCTCACCACTTACCGTTGTTTACACGACATGTACTCGACAACCTTCAAGCGGAAGCCCAACGAGGGTGTCGGCCACGGCCTACCTAAACACTCAAGTCTCTAGTCCAGGTTTATCGCCTATCCAGGTTCCATCCGCAGGGAGTCCGGCCGAGGTTTCCACATACGGCCCCGAACAATGTGAACAGGGTTCCCGAGACACCAAACGGGTGACTCGGTACACCGTGCCACGGTGTATCTACCGCAACATAGCCCACCCCTTGGGTCAGCGCTACGCACGGCCGCCAACACATAACCTACAAACACCAGAAACTAATTGCAACTCCTGGACAGAGTACTAGGGTGATTAAGAAGACAAGTGGGTCAATTAAGGATCCCAATGCATGGTAGTAGCTGATTCTTAAAATCACACATACAGATCTCAGTTCTTAGGGACGGCCTCAATGAAACAACCCACCATGTACTCCTACATGGCCTCTCATCGATACCTTTACCAAATCATGTTCAACACATCCCTCACATTACCGACATAATCATTTCACTCTAGCCCTTCACCCAGACGAACCAGACCTGACACAACTCTAAGCATAGCAGGCATAGCATGGTAGGAAACACATACATGGCTCAATAAACTCCTACACATGCTAGTGGGTTTCATCTAGTTACTATGGTAATGACAGGTCATGTAGAGGATAAGGGTTCAACTACCGTAGCACACAGCAGTTTGAAATGATGTTATCTTAATGTAGTAAATGAGAGCAGAGGTGGGAACATGGGATTGTATCGATATGATCAATGGGGCTGCTTGCCTGATGGAGTGGTAGTAGGGTACTGCCTTTCAGTTGGATACTTGAAGATATCCTCGGAGGCAGAACCTACCACGAAAGACACATCGAACATAATCAATACATGACGATATGCAACAATATGATGCATGCTATGACATGGCAATATGAATGTGTCTTGGCCTAATGCAAGCTAAAACAGAAAGGAATGAACTCATTTGAATCAAAGATTCAAATGTTAGTTCACTTAACACAGCCATATTAGTGCATTATCTTATTTTGCTTAAAGAGCAAGATTAAAGTGGTTTTTCATGCATGAAACCATTACAGATGGATAGATTGAATTTTTCTAATCATTTTTCATATATAAATTGTTTGATTTGGAGCTATGGTTGATTTTCTATGATTTTTAGAGGTTTTGGCTATTTTCTGGAATTTCCTATTAAAGAATAAATCCAGAAAAATATTTACTGCGTCAGCCTGGCGTCAGTGTGATGTCAGCGGTCAACTGAGATGGTCCAGGTCAACCCTGACCTGTGGGTCCCGTCTGTCAGTGTCAACTAACTAACTAAGTTTAGTTAGTGTTAAACTAATACTAACCTAGTTTAATTAGTGGCCTGGTGCCCACACGTCAGTGAGTCAGGGGAAAGTCAAACTGGGGTCAAATCTCGCCGGTCAAAGGGGTCAACCTGCCGGCGTTTAGCCGCCGGTGACACAAACCGCGGCGGAGATCTTCGGAAATCGCCGTCCGGCGATGGTTCAACGCACGGCTAGGCTTGCTCGACTCCTGGGAGTGCGCCGCATCTAGTGGTGCCACTGGTTGGAGCTGGTGTGGCCGGGAACAACGGCGGCGAGCACGTCCGCGGCGGCCGGAGTTCGGACCTCGGCGGAAAACATGCTAGGCTGCACAACAGGACCTGGGGGTGGCCGCGTTCGACTCGTGGGGATGTACTGAGTGAAGTGGTGAGCTCGGGTGCAAGCTTGCACGGCCGTGGCCACGGTGGCAACATGGCCGGCGGCGTGGAGCTATTAGCTCCGATGGCCATGGTGGTTAGAGGATGCGGACGAGCGCGGGGAGAGGGGGAAACGGTGGCGGAGCTCACAGCGATCACAAAGAGGGGCTCGGCTTGCTCGGAGACGGCTTGGCGACGGCGAATCCGTCGATGGAGTCCGGCGGCCGTGCTCGGGGAAGACGACTCGTGGCGGCGATGTGGGGCACCCACGGTGGCGTGGCTCGGGGTGGAAGGAAGAGGGGGTCGAGGCGGAGCCTCTGGGCCGGTCAGAGAAGCGAGCGAGAGGCGGTGGTCAAGGTGGCGGCGAATGGCGGCGACGACTTCGCCCTGCTTCAGAAGAGAGAGCGAGAGAGGCGAGATAGGGGGAGAATGGAGCAGTCGAGGGGTCCAGGGGGTCTGCGTGGCACTCGTAGACGACGTCCTGGGCGTCGGCAGAAGCAGGAGGTGGCCGGTGTGTGGCTGCGGCCGCCGGCCACGCGCCTCTCGTCCTCCTGGCGATAGGAGGAGGATGACTGGCGGGAGCCAGTGGGCTGGACCGAGCTGGGCCAGGCCAGGCGACAGGTAAGTCCTCTATTACCTTGTTTTCTCTTTTATTTATTTTTTTATTTGCTCTGCTTTGTGTATTGAAATGATTAAAATACCATTCCATTTTTAAAAATCCTGGAAATATTCAGAGGCACATTTGAAATTATTCTCAACTGCCTAAATATACTTCCAAGAGTATTTGAGCACTTTAAAATGTTTATAGTATTTAAAATGCCCAAATTCAAATACTTATGGCTTGTTCAAAAATCCAGAATGGCTCCATAATTTGCAAGGCCATTTTTGGCAGAGGTTTAAACCAGAACCAAAAATGGTGGGCTTTTATGAAGGGCATTTTGGGTTTATTGAAAATCCATTTGTTGGAAATTAGCATTTTTAGAGGGGGTGTTGGGGTTGATTAGCCCCCATTTCAAGTTTAAAATAAATTTAAACATGATGCACATGATCATCCAATCCTAATGCATGACTAAGAACCGGGATGTGACAGCCGACCCTTGGGGACTACAGGTGAAGTTTACGCTATTCTGTTGGACTTTCGAAAAACATAGAGACAAAGTATCAACTTATATCATAAAGTCTACAGATCATTCAAGTTCATCATCTAAAGACTTTGGGGCTGGCAGAGTATAAGTAAACCAGAGAACATACCTCATATTTTAGCTGCAATTGTTTGACCATCTCGATTTTCGAGTCCTGGCTGGAGTGCACATGACTGAGATAGCCGGACAGTACATCATTGACATTGAGGTTAGCGTAATGGGAGATATCAAACCGCACTTTCTGCTTCTCTAAAGCCTCTTGCTTAGCAGTATGCCGAGCTAATACAGTGGGGGTCCCCTGTTCAACAATCCGGCTACCGGTAATCAAACGTTAGTATCAGAAGTTGTTGGTGGGTTAGCTGAGCTAGATGGTTCAGTAATGGTCGGATTAAGGGTGGCCTCATCGGCTGACAATTCAGGAGGGTCCAATTGAGTATGAACAGCCGGGGCTTCTGGTGCTTCAGTTTGAGAGGGAGTATGGCCGGTTCGGGTGCAGGAACTTTCGGGTCTTCTGACGGCTTAATCACCTTGGCCTTCTTGGATTTGGCTTGACCACTAAGAAATATTTTATGAGACAGTTAGTGTAATGATGCAGTTTTAAAGATGCAGAGGAAAGATGATTTTTCCTTCCCAGGAGCAGTCTTGAAAGCCAAAAATTGAGTGTGCGACGAGTCGCTAGAAGAGCGAGAAACCTCCTGCAAAGGTAAAATAAAGTTAGTAATGCAAGGGAATAGACCCATTAAGGGAGGCAAAAGACAAAGATGAAAGAAATCTCATTCTGGCATTTTCGAGGAGTTTTTTGTAAATTGGAAGGTGGTTCATCGTCGTCATTAGTCCGGGCCTGACGTCAGCTCTCATGTTGCTGCTTTTTCAAAAGAAAATGAGGGTACAGATTAGCCAAAGGGTGCGAAAACCTTACTTTCCGGGTTACTAGTCGAAGTTTCTGTCTTGGCAAAGGGGCTGAGTCAGAGGAAATAGTTACCTCTTCTTCCACGGCCTGGCTGGCCCCCGTGTCGTCCTGGCAATAGTCAGCGTCAATAAGATAGTTGAAAAATTTGCCAAGGGAGTCAAGGGATACCTCCGACTCAGAATCATCATCCAGCTGGAACATGTCAGATGCAGTCTTCTTCTTCTTGGGCTTCCGGGTTGTTCTCCTGGCGGCTATGGCGGCAGCTCTAGCCTTCTTGGCAGCTTCCTGATCATACTTGGCCTTCCAGAAGTCAGATCTGGCCTGTAAACAAATAAACATGTTAAAATGTCATGCAATTATTTAAACTACTGAGGAAAACACAAAAAGAGAAAGAGGTCAGGGGTTTTCACCATTGGTATTGGGTTAAGTTTGCAGAAGGGGTTTAACCCAACCTTACTGCAGTCCTCATATTTGCCGTTCACAAGGATGGTTGACATTGCAACAATGTCTTCTTCAGTCAATTGAACAGAGCTATAACGCAGAGAGTCATCTGGGCCTCCGCCATACTCATACATTAACTTGGATCGGCGGCTCAGAGGGATGACCCGCCATGCGACCCAGCAACGACTCAGGTCAACTCCAGTTAATACATTCCCCAATAAAGCTTGAATCCTTTTAATAGATGGAATAAGTTTCTTGCGTTCAACTGTAGTAAGCTTATCAGGGAGTACAAATTTGGAATCCAGACTCTCTGCGCGATAACCCGGCAGTGGTTTTTCATTGGCTGGTGACGTATCTTCGCAGTAGAACCAGGTCTGGTTCCAATCTTTGGCATGGCTCGGTAAGACTATTAAGGGAAAGACAGCGCCCTGTCGGGGCTGAATTGAGATTCCACCAAGATCCAAACTAAGGCCGTTGGTGCATTCATTCTAGCGGTTCAGATAAAAGTATTCTCTGAAGAGTTCCACGGTCGGTTCTTCTTGAAGATATACCTCACAAAGAACTTGAAATTGCAGATATTGGATATAGAGTTGGGTCCAATGTCTTGTGGATGAAGCTTGAAAAATGTAGAACGTCTCGGAGGAACTTTGAGCCGGGTGGTGAGAAGCCCCGGTTCATGTGATCAGTGAAAATGATAACTCCACTGTCTTTGGGCTGAGGCTGTTCTTCGTCCGGGTCAGGAGCACGATAAGACATAATGTTTTTCTCTGGCAAAAATCCTATGGTGACAAATTCCTTGATGGTATCTGTTGGTGTAAAAACCGGTGGATCTCGGGTAGGGGGTCCCGAACTGTGCGTGTAAGGCGGATGGTAACAGGAGGCAGGGGACACGATGTTTTACCCAGGTTCATGCCCTCTTGATGGAGGTAAAACCCTACGTCCTGCTTGATTAATATTGATGATATGGGTAGTACAAGAGTTGATCTACCACGAGATCGGAGAGGCTAAACACTAGAAGCTATGCTATGGTATGATTGTCTCTTATTGTGTCCTACGGACTAAAACCCTCCGGTTTATATAGACACCGGAGGGGGCTACGGTTACACAAGGTCGGTTACAAAGGAGGAGATATACATATCCGTATCGCCTAGCTTGCCTTCCACGCCAAGTATAGAGTCCCATCCGGACACGAGACGAAGTCTTCAATCTTGTATCTTCATAGTCCAACAGTCCGGACAAAGGATATAATCCGGCTGTCCGGATACCCCCTAATCCTGGACTCCCTCAGTAGCCTCCGAACCAGGCTTCAATGACGATGAGTCTGACGAGCAGTATTGTCTTCGACATTGCAAGGCGGGTTCTTCTCCATCTTTCGAACGTTTGTAAAGCAGTGTCCGGTCCCACTAATGTTTGGACCTCTTGGCTTCTGTGCCCAGTAAGGGCTTTCTCCCACGCGTTGAATGAATACGAGGCGCCAGGGTGTTTTTACATTCGCCCCCCTAGCCAGATAAATGAATTGTCTATTAAAGGGATGGGGATCCTTAGATCTGATCCATACCATCCTCCCCCAACGAGAGTCCATTAGAGCACGTTCTGGAAAGATCCATTCCAGCATGGCTGACCTCCGCAGCTCCTCCTCCCGCCTCCGAAGCCCTAAGCCCGGTGATTGGGAGAGGTGTTCAGTCCCACACAGTCGTTTAGTCGAACATCAGACTAAGGGATTTCTCCCTCCGGCGTACATGGTGCCCATTCGAGCTGGGCTCGCCACCTATAATGGCGGGGAGCAAGCGGAGAGCTTTCCCTGTCCCTCTATGGGGGAACGGGTCTGCCTTGTCCCCTATCTATTAAGGGGACTCGGATTTCCAATTCATCAATTCCTCCACGGTCTCCTGGAGTTCTACGGCCTCCAATTACACAACCTCACCCCCGCCTCCGTCCTACATATCGCCGGCTATGTGGCTCTCTGCGGGTTGTTCCTGGGCTGCGAGGCTCACTTCGAGCTGTGGAAAAGGCTTTTTTTCCTTGTCCCTCGCACACAGAGGGGGTCACTTTATCAAGTGGGCGGAGCCGAAATATGGTGCATCGCCGATACCGGATACCTATCTGGTACTCCGAAGAAGTCGCCCGAAGACTGGCCTTCAGAATGGTTTTATATGGAGGACATTCCCCTTCCGGACCCTCTTTGGCGGGGTCTTCCCGAGTTCAACAATGCTCCTCTAAAGAAACACCGAAGTTGGCGCCCACGGAGCCCCCAGGTGGAAGATAGAGAAGTCCTCTATCTGATGAACCGGATCAAAGCTCTGGCCCAATCAGGATTGACAATAATCGAAGTTATGTCGATTTGCATAATGCGGGGAGTGCAACCACTTCAATATCGTGGGAACCCCTTGTGGTGTTATAACGGGGCAGATGATGCCACCCGCTGCGGGCGTAAGGGTCCGGACAATGCTGCCGCTTTAGCGAAAATTCTGTCTGAACTGTTCAAGGGTGAGGAAGGGGAGTTCAACCACATCAAGCCACGGGATGGATTCTCCATGTACAATCCTCCAAGCTGGGTAAGTTATATCTCCCTGCTCCCATTTTTCCCGCATTCTTTGTCGTAGGTATTCACCTTGCCACTTTGCGGCAGGAATTGCGAAAAGCCATAAAGGAGGTCAGTAGCCCTTCTCCACAACCAGAGGACCCTGACCGGGCCCTCGACTCCGGACTCGAAGAAGATTCAGTTATATCCGTGGAGCTGATAGACCGGCAGTTCTATCAGTTAAGCTGCGATGATGCCATGGTGGCTGAGGGAGTCCTGGATTAGGGGGTGTTCGGATAGCCAGACTATACCTTCAGCCGGACTCCTGGACTATGAAGATACAAGATTGAAGACTCCGTCCCGTGTCCGGAAGGGACTCTCCTTGGTGTGGAAGGCAAGCTTGGCGATACGGATATATAGATCTCCTACCATTATAACCGACTTTGTGTAACCCTAACCCTATCTGGTGTCTATATAAACTGGAGGGTTTTAGTCCATAGGACGACATACACAACAACAATCATACCATAGGCTAGCTTGTAGGGTTTATCCTCTTCGATCTTGTGGTAGATCTACTCTTGTACTACCCATATCAGCAATATTAATCAAGCAAGACGTAGGGTTTTACCTCCATCAAGAGGGCCCGAACCTGGGTAAAACTTCGTGTCCCTTGCCTCCTGTTACCATCCGGCCTAGACGCATAGTTCGGGACCCCCTACCCGAGATCCGCCGGTTTTGACACCGACATTGGTGCTTCCATTGAGAGTTCCTCTGTGTCGTCGCTGTCAGGCTCGATGGCTCCTATGATCATCAATAGCGATGCAGTCCAGGGTGAGACCTTCCTCCCCGGACAGATCTTCGTCTTCGGCGGCTTTGCACTGTGGGCCAATTCACTTGGCCGTCTGGAGCAGATCGAAAGCTACACCCCTGGCCGTCAGGTCAGATTAGGAAGTTTAAACTACACGGCTGACATCCGCGGGGACTTGATCTTCGACGGATTCGAGCCACTACCGAGCGCGCCGCACTGTCCCGACGAGCATGATCTAGCTCTGCCACCGAAGAGTGCCCTGGAGGCCACTCCCGCATCAGCTTCAACCATTAATTCGGAGCCAACTGTGCTGATCGAGGATGGGCAGTTGGACGCCACCCCGGGGGCTGCGATCCCAACGGCGATTGAGCCGAACACCATCCCCATAGTCTGCGAGACTTGTGACTCCAAGGAGCTGGACTGCTCTCCAGACTCCAAACCCTCCGCGCCCCTGCTGATCGAATCCGATTGTGTCAGGACCCTGATTACAAGTCACATCGATCTAGCCGGTAACACCTCATATCACTTTGCGGCCTCACGCACGGTATCCCACGGGTGTTGCCTTACCATGGCCCGGGACCGTTTGTGCCTTTTGGCTCACGTATATGATAGTGTCGCTAGCATCCATATGATAGAGAAAACGGGCCGACATGGCTAGTCGTGAACCCAAAGCGGCACAGACCTATGGAGACAGGCATACCTGAATCACATCGAGCATGTCGGTCATCAGCGAGTGATTCCGGGCTATAGCACTGGGCTAACAGGACGCCGGGGAAACCCGGGCTGTAGCAGGCTAGGCAGGACTCCGGATGTCACCGCGTGACATTTCCCCGAAGGGACAGACATAGGAACGACGTGAATCACATGCCGGCCAGTCAAGTGTCCTGAGCAGTAGTGTTGGGCTAGCAGGACTCCGGGAACCGGGCTGTAGCGGACTACTATGGCTCGAGGAACACTAGACTACATTTCCCCATAAGAAAGGCTGCCAAGGATAAACAACTAGGTTGTCGGATCCCACTCATACCAAGCATTTCAATCATACACACAATATGCCCGATATGAGTACATACAACATGGCATCACAACAAAACTCCACAACTCAAGTACTTTATTTAAAGGCTCCAGAGAGCCATACATAACATGTTCATACAGATAGGGGTCACATGACCCGACACTCAAGTCATACAATCATCCAAGCACAAGCGGAAGCAGCTAGTCTGAGTACAGACACTACAAAGAAAGAAGGCTTCTCAAAGCCTGTCTATCTACATAGGGCCCTCCATGGCTAGGATCACCACCTGGGTGGCTAGTCACTCGTCGACATCAAGGTCTACATAAAACCCATCGGAGGGGGCGGTGTTGTCGTCTGAAAACAATAAATAAGCAAACATGAGTACAAGGTACTCAGCAAGTCTTACATCAGAACCTAATATACATGCTCATTCTCAAGAAGGTGGTGGGGTTATTGCAGCAAGCCAGCTTTAACTCTTGGCTAAGCTATCCTACGGAACTCCACTAGTAAAATAGTTTTCGCACACGAGTCCACTACTCACCAACACAATACTCCACCGGGGATCCTCTCTCGTCATCCTACGAGAGGGCCTTCCTCGGTACTCACACTTATCTTGAGTCTTTTAGTAGTATCCATTGACTTGTCTATGAACTGTATAGGCAGCCAAGTAGTCCTTTACCACGGACACGTCTATTCGAATAGTTTTATACCCTGCAGGGGTGTACTTCTTCATACACGCTTTCACCACTTACCGCCATTTAGACGACATGTACTCGGCAACCTTCAAGCGGAAGCCCAGCGAGGGTGTCGGCCACGGCCTACCTAAACACTTAAGTCTCTAGTCCAGGTTTATCGCCTATCCAGGTTCCATCCGCAGGGAGTCCGGCCGAGGTTTCCACTTACGGCCCCGAACGATGTGAACAGGGTTCCCGAGACACCAAACGGGTGACTCGATACAAGGTGCCACGGTGTATCTACCGCAACATAGCCCACCCCTAGGGTCAGCGCTACGCACGGCCGCCAACACATAACCTACAAACACCAGAAACTATTTGCAACTCCTGGACAAAGTACTAGGGTATTTAAGAAGCCGAGAGGGTCAATTAAGGATCCCAATGCATGGTAGTAGCTGAATCTTAAATCACACATACAGATCTCAGTTCTTAGGGACGACCTCAATGAAACAACCCACCACGTACTCCTACATGGCCTCTCATCGATACCTTTACCAAAACATGTTCAACACATCCCTCATATTACCGACATAATCATATCACTCTAGTACATCACCCAGATGAACCAGACCTGACACAACTCTAAGCATAGCAGGCATAGCAAGGTAGGAATCACTTACATGGCTCAATCAACTCCTACACATGCTAGTGGGTTTCATCTAGTTACTGTGGCAAAGACAGGTCATGTAGAGGATAAGGGTTCAACTACCGTGGCACACAGCAGTTCGAATCGCGTTGTCTTAATGCAGTAAACAAGAGCAGAAGCGAGAACATGGGTTTGTATCGGAATGATCAATGGGTTGCTTGCCTGTTGTAGAGGAAGTAGGGTACTGCCCTTCAGACGGATACTCGGGGTTATCCTCGGAGGCAGAACCTACCACGAAAGTCACACCGAACATAATCAACACATGGCAATATGCAACAATATGATGCATGCTATGACATGGCAATATGAAAGTGTCTTGGCCTAATGCAAGCTAAAACGGAAAGGGATGAACTCATTTGAATCAAAGATTCAAATATTAGCTCATTAAACATGGCCTTATTGGTGCATTACCTTATTCTGCTTAAACAGCAAGGTTAACTTGTTTTGTCATGCGTGAAACCATTATAGATGGATAGATTGAATTTTTCTGATCATTTTTCATATATAAAACTTTGCATTTGGAGCTATGGTTGATTTTCTATGATTTTTAGAAGTTTTGACTATTTTCTGGAATTTCCTATTAAAGAATAAATCCAGTAATTGAATTAATGCGTTAGCATGACATAGATGTGACGCAGTGGGTCAACTGGGTCGCCCAGGTCAAACCTGACTGGTGGGCCCTCTCTGTCAGTGTCACAACTAGTTAACAGAATTAGATTAACACTAATTAGCTGTCAGTGGGGCCTGGGCCCACGTGTCAGTGACTGAACTAATTAAACTTAGTTAAAACTAATCCTAAACTAATTAGCAGACCGGCCCCACCTGTCATAGACTCAGGGGGGGTCTACCTGGGCCCACACAGGGGTTAAACTAAGTCAAACTCGCCGGCGGCTTGACGCCTGCGACGTCAGACGCGGCGGAAGGGCTCGGGTTTGCATTTCCGGCGACCAAAACGACGGCGGAGAGCAGCTACGTGATGCGGGGAGCGAGCCGCATCATTTGGTGGAGGAAGTGGGGCTCGAGGAGGCCGGAAATGACGCCGGCGACGACCTTGGTGGTCGCCGGAGTTCGGGCGTGGATGAACCCGGCGCTACGGGGCACGACGAGGCGCGGGGAGTGGTGCGTTAGGCTCCTGGGAGCGCGTGGAAGACAAAGGCGTTCTCAGATTCGAGCTTACGCGCCTGTGGCCACGGCGGCGACATGGCCGGCGGAGCCGAGCTCTCGGCCTCGATGGCAGAGGGGGTTGGAGGACGTGGAAGAGCGCGGGGAGAGGGGCGGAGGAAAGATGGCCTCACAGGGAACTCGCGAAGCAGGCTAGTGAGCTCGGGGAGGACTTGAGGCCGGCGAATCGAACGACGAAATACGGCGGCCGTAGACGGGGAAGAAGGTCACCACGTCGTCTTGGGGTCGTCCGAGCTTGCGTGGGTCGACGGAGAGGTCGAGGACGGCAGCGCAGAGCTAATGGGCTTGTCGGAGAGGCGAGGGGGTGGCTCTGGTGTCGACTACGGCGAACGGTGGCGACAATGTCTCTCGGTGCGTGCGAGAGGAGAGCCAGAGGAGGGAGAGGAGCACGGAGAGAGTGAGGGAGGGACAGAGGGGGACGTGGGGGTCGGCGTGGCACCCCTAGATGCCTCCAGGGCGTCGGCAGAAGCAGGAGGTGGCCGGCATGTGGCCGCGGGCGCCGGCCACGCGCTCCTCGTCCTCCTGGCGGGAGGAGGACGACGACTGGCAAGGCCAGTCAGCTGGGCCGAGCCAGGTGGGCTGGGCTAGCACAGGTGAGGCCCAGGTGGGTTTCCCTCTCTCTCTTTTTTCTTATTTGTTTCTGTTTTCTATTTTTTCTGCAACTGTTGGGCTTTATTAAAAAATACTAAAACGTTTCCAAAAATCCTGAAAATAATTGTGGGCTCTGTTTAGAATATTTCCAACAGCAAACATTTATTTCCAGAATTATTTGAGCATTTAAATTATTTTATAGCATTTAAATGCCCAAATTCAAATACTTATGATTTAGTTCAATGACCTTCTGTTGACCTAGAAAATTGTGCACCAATTTTGCCAGAGGTTCCAATCCAAGACAAAGAGAGTGAACTTTTTAGAAGGGCATTTCAGGTTCATTGAAAATAATTTTAGTAAACCCTAGTTGTTTCCAGGGGGAGTGTTGGGGGTTCTGTCTTCCCCATTTCAAATTTAAGAGGAATTTAAACATGATGCACACTCTAATGCTTGAACTAACTAGGGTGTGACAGATTGGGCGCCGATCATGGAGTTTACTACCGCGGACATCTTTCAGCACTCGCCTTTCGGCGTTATCCTGAAGACACTAAAGTCTCTCTCTTTATCAGGAGAGCCCTGGCCGTACTAGGTCAGCAAGGTTGGGGTATGGATGATGAAGAAATTCAAAGCCCACCCACCACCCACTTTGTAGCCACTGTCGACGATTTAACCGACATGCTCGACTTCGACTCCGAAGACATCGACGGTATGGACGCCGATGAAGGAGATGATGAAGAACCAACGCCTATTGGGCCCTGGAATGCCACCGCGTCATATGACGTATACGTGGTGGACACACCAAAAGATGACGATGACGAGCGGAAGGATGCACCGAAAGATTGTTCCCTCGAAAAGCAGTCAAAACGGCGACGCAAGCGCCGCCCCAAATCCCGCCTCGACAGAAATAGCGATCACATAGACCCAGCACTAGAGCAGGACGAACCGCTGCCAGACAATGGCAATCCGGATAATCGAACCGAGCAAACAAATTCTATCAAGGATAATGGTCCGGACGACATAACGCCGAACAGGCACCCGGAGCAGCAGAATGCCCATAAAAGGCTTGTTGCCACCGCGAGGAGCTTTAAAAAGAAGAAGCAAAGGCTCAAGGCCGCGCAAGACACACTCCAAATCAGATGGAGTAAAATGCTCAACACTGCAGCGAGGTACGGCGACAATCGCCCCTCCAAGAGCTACCCAAAGCGGAAGCTGCTACCCGAATTCGATGAGGAGGCCTCAGACCCCCCACAACCAAATATCAAAGCAGCCACCTGGTCGTATAGATGACCCCTCTACCAACACAGAGCGGCATACAACGCCGCTCACAATACAACACGCGGCCCACGCGAGGGCTCGCACCCAGAGGACGACGCAACAAGATCCATCTATGGACCACGCAAGCGCGCCCCAGCATACAATGCAACACAACAAACATCCGAACAACGCGGCACACCCAGCTACAGGGGTGCCGCACACCCCCTATGTTTCACCGATGAGGTGCTGGACCATGAATTTCCAGAGGGATTCAAGCCCGTAAACATAGAGGCATACGACGGAACAACAGACCCTGGGGGTCTGGATTGAGGACTACACCCTTCATATCCATATGGCTCGAGGAGACGATCTCCACGCCATCAAGTACTTACCCCTCAAGCTCAAAGGGTTAGCTCGTCACTGGCTCAAAGGCCTCCCCGAAAGCTCCATTGGAAGTTGGGAAGAGCTCGAAGATGCCTTTCGGGCAAATTTTGAAGGGACTTATGTTCGACCTCCACATGCGGACGATTTGAGTCACATAACTCAACAGCCTGGAGAGTCAGCCCGAAAGCTTTGGAACAGGTTACTAAAAAGAACCAGATTGTCGACTATTCGGACGCTGAAGCCTTGGCAGCTTTCAACCATAGCGTCCGTGACGAATGGCTCGCCAGACACCTCGGCCAAAATAAGACGAGAACGATGGCCGCATTAACAAACCTCATGACCCGCTTTTGCGCGGGTGAGGACAGCTGGCTAGCCAGATGCAGCACCAGCGACCCCAGTACATCTGAAGTTAGAGATGGAAACGGGAAATCACGGTGCAACAGCAATACCAAATGCCGGAATAAAGAAGATAGCACGAAGGGCACGGCAGTAAATGCCGGATTCAAAAGCTCTCGGCCAGGTCAAAAGCCGCCCCCCTAAAGGCACCAGGGATGAACTGTCCAGCCTCAACAAAATTCTAGACCAAGTATGTCAGATCCATAGTACCCCTGGTAAACCTGCTAATCATACCCACAGAGAATGTTGGGTCTTCAAGCAGTCCGGCAAGCTCAACGCCATACACAAGGGGGAGGATACACCAAGTGAAGACGAGGACGAGCCCCCCGAGCAAGACACGGGGGAACAAAAGAAATTTCCACCAGAAGTCAAAACAGTAAATGTGTTACACGTGATCAAGGGAAAAAACAACGCGGCACTCCTAGAAAAATATACCCAAGTGCCTGTCACCGCGAAGTCCTGCCACTGGTCGTCTCAACCGATTACTCAGCAAGTATCCGGCACGCAGGATGGGCTGCCCTGGTATTAGACCCAGTAATTGGCGGATATCACTTCACACGAGTCTTGATGGATGGCGGCAGTAGCCTAAACATAATATATCAGGATACAATCCGCGGGATGGGGTTAGACCCAACACAAATTTGCCATAGCAATACTACCTTTAAAGGAGTAATGCCAGGCCCAGGGGCTCGTTGTACAGGCTCCCTCCTACAACAAGTTATATTCGGCTCCCCCGATAACTTCCGTCATGAGCATTTAACTTTCCACATCGCTCCGTTTCAAAGTGGCTATCAAGCACTGCTCGGACGTGAAGCTTTCGCTCGCTTTAATGCAATACCACACTACGCCTCCCTCACACTCAAGATGCCCGGTCCACGTAGCATCATTACAGTGCACGGAAATATCAAGCGATCTCTGCGCGCGGAAGAGAGTGAGGCTGCCTTGGCAGCCGCACACTAAAGGCGCCCGAACCAGCAAAAGCATCCAATAGGTCGTCAAGACCTCAGACACAACTAATCGAGTCCGGCGCCGCTACTTATACCGAATAAATGGTCACATCCCTATTTGTCAATACAAGGGGCTCAAAGCGCGCAGACAAGTGGCAATTTCTTCTCATCTTGAATTATGCATGGTTTCTTTAAACTATCTTTTTGCCCGACAGCTTTTTCACCTAAATTCCTCTCTTTTACAGACGATCATCGTGCTACACCCGTCCAGGATACGGCACAACGGAGACACAGGCGCAGACGTGCAGCAGGGACCCGTTCCAAGGATTCTTTTTAGATTAAGACCCTGCGTAAACCTTTTTTACTGTCTCTTGTTGATACATATCCACCGAAGGATGCTGACGTCTTGGCTTGTGGCCACGCCAGAACAATGCACGTACCTGGACAGAAGGGGCTTCTTACAAAGGCCATTATTTAGGCCCGGTTTATACCACTAAGACCGAATAGCTTAGGGAGTGTTCGGCGTCGCGAGTTCGGCCTTATATGCATCAGCTCCGAATCATTGTCTTTGGTCAAATGTTGGGTTTGCCCGGCTCCTGTGTTTTGGTGCCTTACGTTCCGCTTTACCGGCTAAGGTAGCACCAGGAGAACTACTGCGATTGTGCCCTGGTTCATCCGGACGAGCACCTCAGTAGAGAAAGCCGAAAACTGACTGTCATGATATAGCGTGAGACTGGTCAACCACTCGATGACTTGTCGGAATGTTAGAATTCCTCCGCCTTAACGAAGGGCCGTTTCCCGGCTAGGCATGTACGCACCCCGGGATCGGGAGAGTGCGGAGCCACCAGGGGCTATCTAGTAGCCCCACTGTCAAACTCCTATGGCTAAGTGAAAGTGCTAAAGCATTATAGTCCGGTTGCCTTGCTCGCTCCGCTATCAGCTCCTTAATAGGACCAAGACGTTGGGTTAAGTGTGAACGCGTGTTTTTGCGAGCACCTCCGCATTATATGCGTGAGGGTTGAAGCCGACGGCTGTAATCTTTCAGGTTATACACATGTATACATAAACGGCCGCCCAGGAGGCATCATATTACTTTCAGGAAAAAGTATAAAAATAGCCTTATAAAAATTTATAAAAGCATTTCGCTTACAATGAGATTACATATCACTCAAACATAATATTTTTTGAGCGTTGGGTCTCTATCAAACGAGCACCCTCAAGAACTTCTTCAAAGTAGTGCTCAGCAGCCCTTCGACCTATGGCCGAATCCCGCGCTGCAACAGTGGTAGCATCCATCTCCGCCCAGTATGCTTTCACATGGGGAAAGGCCATCCGTGTGACCTCTATGCACGCCGACCTCTTCATCGCATTAATGCGTGGCACCACGTCAAGGAACTGCTGCACCAAGCCGAAATAGCTATTCGGTTTTGACCTTTCCGGCCATAGCTGATCCACAATAGACCTCATGGAGAGTCAAGACAACCTATTTAGTTCGGCCCATTCGGCTAATTGGTCACTCAATGAAAGTGGACGCTCAGGAGAATGGAATTGTCTCCAAAACAGCCGGTCTACTTCACGGTCCGTCTGACCCTGGAAATACTTGGCCGCATCGGTAGCACTCGCCGCCGAATCCATATATACATCCTCCGAACTCCACAGCCGATCCAGAGGGGCATATCGTGGATCTCCGAACTTCCTCCGCAACATAAAGGATTTCCCAGCTACAATATCCCAGCTTCCCGCAGCTCCTCCTTCTTTGCCCTCATAGCAGAGTGGAGGTCCTTTCTCATCGCAGCAGCCTTCTCAAGGGCCGATGCCTTCGCTTTGTTTTCCTTTTCGAGAACCCGGCAACGGTCGGAGGCAACTTTTAATTCTATGGCCATCTTGGCCATCTTGTCCCGGCTCTCGCCATGCGCGGCCTTCTCGGCTTGCAACTCTTCGGCCGCCTTTAAAGCAGCCGCATTACCCAACCTCGCTTGTTCCTTGGCTCGGGCAAGTTCTGCCCACAAGGCTTCAACAGTGGCAGCTCCATCTGCAGTCACAACATGTTAAAGATACTGGTATCATGCTACTATTCCTATGTGGCGTTTAACAGATAAGGACACTTACCCTGTGCCTCGTCAAGCCTTTTGTTAACAAGCTCGATGTCGGCGTCTGCCGCATCCAACTGCCGTTCTAAATGGGCAAACTCGCTAGTCCGGCTAGCCACCGGAGCTTCCATCACCTGCACATAGAGGCAGTATGGTTATTACATGGGAATATGATCCTCTATTCGTCATCGTTTCCAATGACAACCAGAGTCTCAGGGGCTATTATCTACACAGGGCACACCTAGCATGTGCAAGACTATCATACATTCTTTTACGTACCTCAAAGCCTGTCAGTAGACTCATAAAAGCTTCATGCAATCCGCTTTCGACGGACGATATCCTCTCCATCACCGTATTCATCAGCACACGGTGTTCATCTGAGATGGCCGCTCGCCCCACCAACTCCCTCAGAACATCCGATCACACACTAGACGGTGCCAGACTCTTTTGTCTGCTCTCTTCGGGAAACGGACACTGGGAGCTTCGGGGGCCAATGGGATTATCTTCTGGCCTCACCGGGCTCGAAGAGGCCCTCCGTGACGACACTTCAGGGTCGCCCGCTTTTGGAGCGGAGGAGTCCGGAGGAGGCGTTTCACTCTCCATCATCTCTGGAAGAAGATCCCCCGAAGACGAGCTCATTTGAGAGGGGCTAAGGCCAGAACTGCAAAGATATATGTGGTGGTTATTTTATCAGAAGAAAAAGATGGCATATCTGTACTATCAAAGTATTTCGGGTCACTTACGACTCGCGGGAGAATTGACCCCCCCCCCCCCCCCGTGGACTTTGTGCGGCAACATCGCCCCCCAGGGTAGGACCCTCTGTGGGAGACTTCTTCCCTCGTTTGAAGCTCCGGCTTCCGAATCCCCGGGCGCGGTCCTTTTCCTCTTCTGGTCGTGTTCCTTCATGGAGACGCTCGCTCCCTTGGTTAGAATGGGCAGCGTTGGGGACCCGCGTCCGCCCGTATTATCCTCCACAGTATCTTCCTTCAAGGGCTCTGGGCAAGGTGCGGTCAGGAGCATGTTTTCCAATACCGGATTTTCCAAACCCTCAGGGAGGGGGGCCGAACACCGAATCAACTTCGCCTTTGTTAGCCAGTCCTGGTCAAAAAGTGAACTCTCAGAGATAACAAATGAGAGATAGTATATTCGGCCGGAAGATTCCTTACCTATTCGGCGGTGCGGTTACTGCTCAGGCCCACGTCCTCGGTGATTTCCGGACACTCTACCTGAGGTCCGAAGAATGACTTGTACATCTCCTCGTGCGTCAGGCCAAGGAAATTTTGAGTGGCATGCGGTCCCTCGGGATTGAACTCCCACAAGCGAAGGGCCCGGCGTTTGCAGGGCTGGACTTGACGGACCAGCATAACTTGTATTACCGCAACCAAACTGAAATCTCCATTAAAGAGATCTCGAATGCGGCTTTGCAGTATGGGCACATCCTTGGCTGGACCCCAGCTCAGTCCTCTGCTAATCCATGACATCAATTATGGTGGAGGGCCCGAGCGGAAAATGGGGGCGACCGCCAATTTGGCACTTCTAGGAGCCGTGATGTGGAACCACTCCTGTTGCCACAATTCAGACACCTCTGGAATGGAACCTTTGGGCCATGAAGCTCCCGTCATCTTGCATATTGAGGCACCTCCACATGCTGCCTGTTGCCCCTCGATCATCTTCGGCTTTACTTCAAAGGTCTTGAGCCATAGGCCAAAGTGAGGAGTAACCCGGAGGAAGGCCTCGCACATGACGATAAATGTCGTGATATGAAGAAAGGAGTCCGGAGCTAGATCATGGAAATCTAGCCCGTAGTAAAACATCAAGCCCCTGACGAATGGATCCAGAGCAAGGCCTAGACCTCAGAGAAAGTGTGAGACGAACACGACGCTCTCGTTGGGTTCGGCGGAGGGCACGGCCTGCCCCCAGGGAGGCAGCCGATGCAAAATCTCGGCGGTCAGATATCTGGCCTCCTCAACTTTTTGATGTCTTCTTCCGTGACGGAGGAAGGCACCCATCGGCCTTGAAGGCTAGATCCGGACATGACTGAAGGTTCGGAGCTCCTGGCCTAAACTTTGGGCGTTTGAGCTTGAGGCGGGGGAAGGATTCGATTGAGCACGGGAGGGAAAAATAAAAGCCTTGTCCCTTTATAAAGAGGGTGGATATCAAGCGTCCTCTCCGTGTCCGTTTGGACTTGCCTATAATCTAGGAGTCCTAGAAGCGGTTGGGTTACCCACGCCCGTATTGATGAGAATCCCGGAATAAGGGGGGCACGATCTCTGCTTTAACAAGACGTGCCAAGGAAACCGCCTCACATGACACACTGAGGTGGGATAATGAAACGACTCAGATAAAGGCTTGGTCGTGGTGTGTCACGCTACGGAATACGTCAGCAGATTAGATTGGTGTAAATATTATTCTCTCTATGGCAATATGTGGAAACTTATTTTGCAGAGTCGGGCACTATCTTTGTGTTCAAAATCTTCTACGAAGTACTTGGAGGAGGAACCCGCCTTGTAATGCCGAAGACAATCTGCGCGCCGGACTCGTCGTCATTGAAGCCTGGTTCAGGGGCTACTGAGGGAGTCCTGGATTAGGGGGTGTTCGGATAGCCGGACTATACCTTCAACCGGACTCCTAGACTATGAAGATACAAGATTGAAGACTTCGTCCCGTGTCCGGAAGGGACTTTCCTTGGCGTGAAAGGCAAGCTTGGCGATACGGATATGCAGATCTCCTACCATTGTAACCGACTTTGTGTAACCCTAAACCTCTCCGATGTCTATATAAACCGGAGGGTTTTAGTCCGTAGGACAAGATACACATCAACAATCATACCATAGGCTAGCTTCTAGGGTTTAGCCTCTTCGATCTCGTGGTAGATCTACTCTTGTACTACCCATATCATCAATATTAATCAAGCAGGACGTAGGGTTTTACCTCCATCGAGAGGGCCCGAACCTGGGTAAAACTTCGTGTCCTTTGCCTCCTGTTACCATCTGGCCTAGACGCACAGTTCGGGACCCCCTACCCGAGATCCGCCGGTTTTGACACCAACAGTGGCGATCACGGCCGACTATCCCGGACCGCTCCCTGCATCGTACGTAAGAAAAACCAAAAATCCCAACTCCAAAACTAGGATCCCCTTTTAGACACTTCACCCACCATATACACATGGTATTTTACAGGGAAGGCTTTCGGGATGCCCTGCCGAACCCGCAGCAACGCGCCAACAGGAGGCACCGAGGCCGGGTAGGCCAAAAAGGAAGGCGGTCAGGACGGAGACGCCGGCGCAAAGGTATAACAAAACCCCGCTCCGTGGTTGTCGTCTTTCTCAAAATATAATGACGCCCGTGTTTTTTTAACAGAAAAAACGCTCGCCGGAATATGTCTGGCGATGTTACTAATCACGCTTCCACCAGCCGGGCGCCAGGACCGGACATAGAGGCAGAAGCCGATATGGGGAAGACGGCGGATAATCCCCCTACAGAGGATGCAGATAGATTATCCGCTACTAACTCAGAAGTGGAAAGCGCCATGAATCATAGGCGCCGCCGGGCCGTACTCCGGGACGCTTGTTTCTCACCAAAGGCATTTGATGCTTTAATTCCGGAGAGGCGTACCTCTGTGCTACTCAAGATGGTCTAGCCAGAGCCACAGATTAGTCTGTGAAGGATGTACGAGTAAGTAAATCTGGCGATTTATATGTATCAGTAGCCCCTGAGACTTGGAACAGTTAGCAGAACTGATTTAAGGATCATCTTTATTGAGCAGGTTCTTACAGAGAAGAATACAAGGCTGTCCCTGGAGTTGGAGGAGTGCAAGACCCAACTGCGGGCCGCTGTTGCTGCATTGCGGGAATCGAAAAAGCCTCCCGCTGGTAAAATTTACTTTAAAGAATGATGGTTACCATATAGTGTGCAGCATGGCTGCAGATCTAACAATAGATGTTGCAGATGAATCCGGAGAAAATCCGGAGGACCAGCATGTTAAGCGACAGCTAGAGGATGGCAAACGCGTGCTGACTGAGGTTAGGTGGGAGAAAAACAATCTCCAAGACGCCAATATTAAGCTGAGCATGGAACTAAAATACGTTCGGGGCCATCTTGCAGACTCCAAGAAGGAGAATAAGCGGCTTCGGCGTGACATTTTTAGTAAGTGCTTGAACGAATCCTTTTAAAGGAGTTCGGCGAAGAAGCCAACTAACAGTGTTATGTCTGTAGGTATGCTGACGGGTCGTCCCGCGGAGGAAATGCCCAGGTCTGCGGGTGATCTTCTATCCGAGCAGTCACATCTGCACGAACAAGTTCGGCAGGTGATGCAGGGTGTTGCCCAGGCCTTGTGGCTGTCCGTCTCCCTGCCAGAGGACTTTGCAGAGCTTGTGGAGAAGCACAAGGGAGCACGGCGGCGCTTCCGATTATGGAAGATATCAGCCTGCCGACAGGGTGCCAGAGAAGCCTTGGCCATGGTGAAGATGCGGTATACCAAGGCAGACCCAAATCACATGGCCGAGGTCGGACCTGTGGGGCCCGACGGAAAAGAGATCCCCGTTAGCTTAGTTTATGGGCAGGTAGAATTAGCCGCAAAGTATTCCCAATAGGATTGTAGGCTAGACCGCCTGTTGGATGGTATAGAGGAGTAATTTAGTCAGTTTGCATGACTATGTAATTAAAATGACATGTATAATGCCTTCTAGCCGGATTGTAGATCATTTGTCATGGCGGACCTTTTCGCTTCAACCTCGGGACCCGATAGTCCGGGGTGTATCCGAATACCCGCTCGGTTATATAAGAACCGGGTTATGCGTGGAGACCAGGTGTAGGGGTCATTGGTGCTTGAACAGACAAGTACCCAACTAGTTATGTTATATTACATGGGTAGTAAGAAACATCTTCCAGGGAGAATAGTTCCGTTAAGGGTTCCTTTCCCTGGGTAAGCATGACCTAAAGTGCATTTCCGGACTGCGATAGGAAACGCAGGAAAAAACATCTGGGGGCAGACATGGAAAATAAGTAAAAAATCATCTTTTTTCGCCGACCGAATATTCCCTTAAGAACGCTAGCTTTCGCCTTCACCCAGTCTGAGGTACACATCCTGCTGACCCGGCAGGAATAATCGCAGAGGTGCTCCCCCTATGCCCTAGCCGAATTAACGGGAACGTAGGGCATAAATACAAGAGCCAAGCAACCCAGCTTGGCCAAAACTTAAGTCTTATCGATGCATATAATGGCGAAAAAAGGTACATGTGGAAGCATAACACATGTGCGGGGCACAAGGCCCAAATAAATAATCAAGCTTCTCTGAAAGAAGCTGATACGTCTCCAATGTATCTATAATTTTTGATTGCTCCATGCTATATTATCTACTGTTTTGGACTATATTGGGCTTTGTTTTCCACTTTTACATTATTTTTGGAACTAACCTATTAACTGGAGGCCCAACCCAGAATTTCTGTTTTTGCCTATTTTAGTGTTTCAAAGAAACGGAATATCAAACGGAGTCCAAACGGAATAAAATCTTCGGGAACGTGATTTTCTCACTGAACGTCATCCAGGAGACTTGGACCCTGCTCCAAGGAACAAAAGAGGCGGTCATGAGGGTGGGGGGCGCCCCCCCAGGGCATGCCCCCTGCCTCATGGGCCCCTCGTTGCTCCTCCAGCGTACTTCTTCCTCCTATATATACACACGTACCCCCAAACAATCAGAACAGGAGCCAAAAACCTAATTCCACCGCCGCAACTTTCTGTATCCACGAGATCCCATCTTGGGGCCTGTTCCAGAGCTCTGCCAGAAGACGACCGTCATCACGGAGGGCTTCTACATCATCCTAGCCTCTCCGATGAAGTGTGATTAGTTTACCTCAGACCTTCGGGTCCATAGTTAGTAGCTAGATGGCTTCTTCTCTCTCTCTTTCAATCTCAATACAAAGTTATCCCCCTCTCTTGTGGAGATCTATTCGATTTAATCTTATTTTTGCGGTGTGTTTGTTGAGACCGATGAATTGTGGGTTTATGATCAAGTCTATCTATGAATAATATTTGAATCTTCTCTGAATTATATTATGTATGATTGGTTATCTTTGCAAGTATCTTCGAATTATCCGTTTGGTTTGGCCAACTAGATTGGTAGTTCTTGCCATGGGAGAAGTGCTTAACTTTGGGTTCGATCTTGTGGTCTCCTTACCCAGTGACAGAAGGGGCAACAAGGCACGTATTGTATCGTTGCCATCGAGGATAACAAGATGGGGTTTATTTCATATTGCATGAATTTATCTCTCTACATCATGTCATCTTGCTTAAGGCGTTACTCTGTTTTTAACTTAATACTCTAGATGCGTGGGGTAATAGTAGTAGATGCAGAATCATTTCGATCTACTTGTCATGAACGGGATGCCTATATACATGATCATGACTAGATATTCTCTTAACTATGCTCAATTCTGAAAATTGCTCAACAGTAATTTGTTCACCCACCGTAGAATACTTATGCTCTTGAGAGAAGCCACTAGTGAAACCTATGGCCCCGGGGTCTATTCTCATCATATCAATCTCCATCACTTTAATCTTGCTTTGCTTTTTTACTTTGCCTTTACTTTTTACTTTGCATCTTTATGCCAAAAATACCAAAAATATTATATCTATCAGATCTCACTCTCGTATGTGACCGTGAAGGGATTGACAACCCCTAATCGTGTTGGTTGCGAGTAGCTATCGCTTTGTGCAGGTACGAGGGACTTGAGTGTGGCCTCCTACTGGATTGATACCTTGGTTCTCAAAAACTGAGGGAAATACTTACGCTACTCTGTTGCATCATCCCTTCCTCTTCGGGGAAAACCAACACAAGCTCAAGACGTAGCAAGAAGGATTTCTGGCGCCGTTGCCGGGGAGTCTACACAAAAAGTCAGCATACCAAGTACCCATCACAATCCCTATCTCTCGCATTACATTATTTGCCATTTTCCTCTCGTTTTCCTCTCCCACCAATTCACCCTTGCCGTTTTATTCGCCCTCTCTCTCTATCCTCCCTCTATTTGCCTCTTTTTGCCCGCTTGGCTTTTTGTTTGCTCGTGTCTTAGATTGCTTGTTTATTGCGATGGCTCAAGATACTACCAAATTGTGTGACTTCACCAATACCAATAATAATGATTTCCTTAGCACTCCGATTGCTCCTCTTATCGACGCTGAATCTTGTGAAATTAATACTGCTGTGCTGAATCTTGTTATGAAAGATCAATTCGCCGGCCTTCCTAGTGAAGATGCCGCTACTCATCTGAATAGCTTCATTGATTTATGTGATATGCAAAAGAAAAAATATGTCAATAATGATGTCGTTAAATTGAAGCTATTTCCTTTTTCTCTTAGAGATCATGCTAAAGCTTGGTTTTCGTCTTTGCCTAAGAATAGTATTGATTCATGGAACAAGTGCAAATATGCTTTTATCTCTAAGTATCTTCCTCCCGCTAAGATCATCTCTCTTAGAAACGATATTATGAACTTTAAACAACTTGATCATGAACATGTTGCACAAGCTTGGGACAGAATGAAATTAATGATACGTAATTTCCCTACTCATGGTTTGAATTTGTGGATGGCCATACAAAAATTTTATGTCGGATTGAATTTCTCTTCTAGAAATCTTTTAGATTCAGCCGCGGGAGGAACTTTTATGGAAATCACTTTAGGAGATGCTACTAAACTCCTAGATAATATTATGGTTAATTGTTATCAATGGCATACTGAAAGATCATCTGATAAAAAAGTGCATGCGATAGAAGAAATTAATGTGTTGAGTGGAAAGATGGATGAACTTATGAAATTATTTGCTACTAAGAGTGTTTCTTGTGATCCTAATGATATGCCTTTGTCTACTTTGATTGAGAACAACAATGAATCTATGGATGTGAATTTTGTTGGTAGGAATAATTTCGGTAACAACGCGTATAGAGGGAATTTTAATCCTAGGCCATATCCTAGTAATCCTTCTAATAATTATGGGAATTCCTACAACAACTCTTATGGAAATTATAATAAGATGCCCTCTGAATTTGAGAATAGTGTTAAAGAGTTTATGAATTCACAAAAGAATTTTAATGCTTTGCTTGAGGAGAAATTGCTTAAAGTTGATGATTTGGTTAGAAACGTTGATAGAATTTCTCTTGAGGTTGATTCTTTAAAGCTTAGATCTATTCCTCCTCAGCATGATATCAATGAGTCTCTCAAAGCCATGAGAATTTCCATTGATGAGTGCAAGGAAAGAACAGCTAGGATGCGTGCTTCCAAAGATGCCTTTATTAAAGCGTGTTCCTCCAATTCCTATGAAAATCAAGATGAAGATCTAAAAGTTATTGATGTGTCCCCTATTAAATCTTTATTTTGCAATATGAATCTTGATGAAACTGAATATGATCCTCCTTTACCTAGAAGGCGTTCTAAAAATTCAGAGTATTTAGATCTTAATGATGAAATTGGTGAAAGTGGGATTGACAGAAATAAAAATCTAGATGTTGCTAAACCCACTATATTGGATTTCAAGGAATTTAATTATGAAAGTTGCTCTTTAATTGATTGTATTTCCTTGTTGCAATCCGTGCTAAATTCTCCACATGCTTATAGTCAAAATAAAGCCTTCACCGAACATATTGTTGATGCCTTGATGCAATCTTATAAAGAAAAACTTGAGTTGAAAGTTTCTATCCCTAGAAAACTTTATGATGAGTGGGAACCAACTATTAAAATTAAAATTAAAGATCATGAGTTTTATGCTTCGTGTGATTTGGGAGCTAGTGTCTCTACTATTCCCAAGACTTTGTGTGATTTGCTAGATTTCCATAACTTTGATGATTGCTCTCTAAACTTGCATCTTGCGGATTCCACTATTAACAAACCTATGGGAAGGATTAATGATGTTCTTATTGTTGCAAATAGGAATTATGTGCCCGTAGATTTCATTGTTCTTGATATAGATTGCAATCCTTCTTGCCCTATTATTCTTGGTAGACCTTTCCTTAGAATGGTTGGTGCGATTATTGATATGAAGGAAGGGAATATTAGATTTCAATTTCCATTAAAAAAAGGGCATAGAACACTTTCCTAGAAAGAAAATAAAATTACCATATGAAACTATCATGAGAGCCACTTATGGATTGCCTACCAAAGATGGCAATACCTAGATCTATCCTCGATTTTATGCCTAGCTAGGGGCGTTAAACGATAGCGCTTGTTGGGAGGCAACCCAATTTTATTTTTATTCCTTGCTTTTTGCTCCTGATTAGTAATAAATAAATTATTTAGCCTCTGTTTTGGTTGTGTTTTTTGTGTTTAATTATTGTTTGTGCCAAGTAGAACCGTTGGGAAGACTTTGGGGAAAGTCCTGTTGAACTTGCTGTAAAAAAACAGAAACTTTAGCGCTCACGAGAACTGCTGTCATTTTTATTTGAAGAGTTATGTTTAGTTAATTATTTTTGCATATGATTAATAGATAAATTCCTCACGTCCAGAAATTTATTTTAGAATTTTTGGGGTTCCAGATCTTGCGCTAGCTACAGATTACTACAGACTGTTCTGTTTTTGACAGATTCTGTTTTTCGTGTGTTGTTTGCTTATTTTGATGAATCTATGGCTAGTAAAATAGTTTATAATCCATAGAGAAGTTGGAATACAGTCGGTTTAACACCAATATAAATAAATAATGAGTTCATTACAGTACCTTGAAGTGGTCTTTTGTTTTCTTTCGCTAACGGAGCTCACGAGTTTTCTATTTTGAGTTTTGTGTTGTTAAGTTTTCATGTTTTGGGTGAATTCTTTGGATGGATCATGGAACAAGGAGTGGCAAGAGCGTAAGATTTGGGATGCCCATGGCACCCCCAAGATAATCCAAGGACACCAAAAAGTCAAAGTTTGGGGATGCCCCGGAAGGCATCCCCTCTTTCGTCCACTTCCATCAGTAATTTACTTGGAGCTATATTTTTATTCACCAACATGATATGTGTTTTGCTTGGAGCGTCTTGTATTATTTGTGTCTTTGTGTCTTATTATGCCACAATCATCCTTGCCGTAAACACCTTTTGAGAGAGCCATACATGAATTAAAATTTGATAGAATACTCTATGTGCTTCACTTATATCTTTTGAGCTAAGTAGTTTTGCTCTATGTGCTTCACTTATATCTTTTGAGCTAAGTATTTTGCTCTATGTGATTCACTTATATCTTTTGAGCTAGATAGTTTTGCTCTATGTGCTTCACTTATATCTTTTGAGTGTTATAATTTTGCTCTATGTGCTTCACTTAGATCTTTTAGAGCACGGTGGTGGATTTGTTTTAAAGAAACTATTGATCTCTCATGCTTCACTTAAATTATTTTGAGAGTCTCTTAATAGCATGGTAATTTGCTTAATAATAATATGCTTGGTATTCAAGATTTGTGAAACTTTCTTTTGAGTGTGTTGAATACTAAGAAAAGATTGAAGCATGATAATTGTTTTGAGATATGGAGGTGATAATATTAAAGTCATGCTAGTTGAGTAGTTGTGAATTTAAAGAATACATGTGTTGAAGTTTGTGATTCCCGTAGCATGCACGTATGGTTAACCGTTATGTAATGAAGTCAGAGCATGATTTATATATTGATTTTCTTCCTTATGAGTGGCTGTCGGGGACGAGCGATGGTCTTTTCCTACCAATCTATCCCCCTAGGAGCATGCGCGTAATACTTTGCTTTGATAACTTCTAGATTTTTGCAATAAGTATATGAGTTCTTTATGACTAATGTTGAGTCCATGGATTATACGCACTCTCACCCTTCCACCTTTGCTAGCCTCTCTAATACCGCGCACCTTTCACCGGTATCATACACCTACCATATACCTTCCTCAAAACAACCCCCATACCTACCTATTATGGCATTTCCATAGCCATTCTGAGATATATTGCCATGCGACTTTCCACCATCTAGTTCATCATGACACATTCATCATTGTCATATTGCTTAGCAAGATCATGTAGTTGACATAGTATTTGTGGCAAAGCCACCGTTCATAATTTCTTCATACTTGTCACTCTTGATTCATTGCATATCCCGGTACACCGCCGGAGGCATCCATATAGAGTCATACTTTGTTTTAGAATCCAGTTGTAATCATTGAGTTGTAAATAAATAAAAGTGTGATGATCATCATTCAATAGAGCAATGCTACTATCTTTTTTTTCCACACTTGTGCTTTTATTTGGCCTTTCTCTTTTTTTCCCAATAAAAAAAGAGAAAGGCCAAATAAAAAAAGAAGGCCCAAAAAAGGGGCAATGCTACTATCTTTTTTTTCCACACTTGTGCTTCAAAGTAGCACCATGAGATAGCGAGTCTCATATATTGTGCTTCAAAGTAGCACCATGTTCTTCATATAGAGAGTCTCATATGTTGTCACTTTCATATACAAGTGGGAATTTTTCATTGTAGAACTTGGCTTGTATATTCCAATAATGGGCTTCCTCGAAATTGCCCTAGGTCTTCGTGAGCAAGCAAGTTGGATGCACACCCACTAGTTTCTTTTGTTGAGCTTTCATACATTTATAGCTCTAGTGCATCCGTTGCATGGCAATCCCTACTCACTCACATTGATATCTATTGATGGGCATCTCCATAGCCTGTTGATACGCCTAGTTGATGTGAGACTATCTTCCCCTCCTTTTTGTCTTCTCCACAACCACCATTCTATTCCACCTATAGTGCTATATCCATGGCTCACGCTCATGTATTGCGTGAAGATTGAAAAAGTTTTGAAAAAGTTAGAGTATGAAACAATTGCTTGGCTTGTCATTGGGGTTGTGCATGATTTGAATACTTTGTGTGGTGAAGATGGAGCATAGCCAGACTATATGATTGTGAAGGGATAACTTTCTTTGGCCATGTTATTTTGAGAAGACATAATTGCTTTGTTAATATGCTTGAAGTATTATTATTTTTATGTCAATATAAACTTTTGTCTTGAATCTTTCTAATCTGAATATTCATACCACAATTAAGAAGATTTGCATTGAAATTATGCCAAGTAGCACTCCGCATAAAAAATTCTCTTTTTATCATTTACCTACTCAAGGACTTTTATTGCTCCATGCTTAATTCCTGCTCGTCCTCGTTGATTGCTCCATGCTATATTATTTACTGTTTTGGACTATATTGGGCTTTATTTTCCACTTTTATATTATTTTTGGGACTAACCTATTAACCGGAGGGCCGGCCCAGAATTGCTGTTTTTTGCCTATTTCAGTGTTTTGAAGAAACGGAATATCAAACGGAGTCCAAACGGAATAAAATCTTCGGGAACGTGATTTTCTCACCGAACGTGATCCAGGAGACTTGGACCCTGCTCCAAGGAACAAAAGAGCTGGTCACGAGGGTGGGGGGCGCCCCCCCTAGGGCGCGCCCCCTGCCTCATGGGCCCCTCGTTGCTCCTCCGGCATACTTATTCCTCCTATATATATACACGTACCCCCAAATGATCAGAACAGGAGCCAAAAACCTAATTCCACCGCCGCAACTTTCTATATCCACGAGATCCCATCTTGGGGCCTGTTCCGGAGCTCCGCCGGAAGATGGCCGTCATCACGGAGGGCTTCTACAGCATCCTAGCGTCTCCGATGAATTGTGAGTAGTTTACCTCAGACCTTCGGGTCCATAGTTAGTAGCTAGATGGCTTCTTCTCTCTCTTTGAATCTCAATACAAAGTTCTCCCCCTCTCTAGTGGAGATCTATTCGACGTAATCTTCTTTTTGCGGTGTGTTTGTTGAGACCGATGAATTGTGGGTTTATGATCAAGTCTATCTATGAATAATATTTGAATCTTCTCTGAATTCTTTTTTGTATGATTGGTTATCTTTCGAAGTCTCTTCGAATTATCCGTTTGGTTTGGCCAACTAGATTGGTAGTTCTTGCCATGGGAGAAGTGCTTAGCTTTGGGTTTGATCTTGCGGTGTCCTGACCCAGTGACAGAAGGGGCAGCAAGGCACGTATTGTATCGTTGCCATCGAGGATAACAAGATGGGGTTTATTTCATATTGCATGAATTTATCTCTCTACATCATGTAATCTTGCTTAAGGCGTTACTCTGTTTTTAACTTAATACTCTAGATGCATGCTGGATAGTGGTCGATGAGTGGAGTAATAGTAGTAGATGCAGAATCGTTTCGATCTACTTGTCACAGACATGATGCCTATATACATGATCATGCCTAGATATTCTCATAACTATGCTCAATTCTGTCAATTGCTCAACAGTAATTTGTTCACCCACCATAGAATACTTATGCTCTTGAGAGAAGCCACTAGTGAAACCTATGGCCCCCGGGTCTATTCTGATCATATCAATCTCCATCACCTTAAGCTTTCTTTGCTTTTTACTTTTCCTTTACTTTTTACTTTGCATCTTTATACCAAAAATACCAAAAATATTATATCTATCAGATCTCACTCTCATAAGTGACCGTGAAGGAATTGACAACCCCTAATCGCGTTGGTTGTGAGTAGCTATCGCTTTGTGCAGGTACGAGGGACTTGAGCGTGGCCTCCTACTGGATTGATACCTTGGTTCTCAAAAACTGAGGGAAATACTTACGCTACTCTGCTGCATCATCCCTTCCTCTTCAGGGAAAACCAACGCAAGCTCAAGACGTAGCAGAAGCCCCCAGGTATGATGAGTGCGGCTAGCGCATATGTAATGTGCAAACGAGGCGCAAGTTGGCCTTTGAAGGCCTGGAGAAAGAATAAAAGAAAGAAAAACAGGACATATAATAAATAAAAATGGACAGAGGAAGGGGACGAACACAGGGTCCGGCGCTAGGCATAGAATCTTCGGAGCCTCGCCGCGTTCCATGGGTTCGGCTCGAGTCGATTAGTCGATGCATCCCGCAGTCGGTACGCTCCACCGGTCAGAACTTGGTCAATAATGAAGGGACCTTCCCATTTGGGCTCGAGCTTGTTCTTTTTCTTATCCAGCTACAACTAGTTCACCAATGTTATAAGTTTTCGCCCGTACTTCTCTGCTTTGGTATCTGCGAGCCTGTTGCTGATAAAATGCTGAACGGGCTTTTGCTACGTTGCGCTCCTCCTCCAGGGTGTTCAGACTGTCCTGCCGATCGAGCTCGGCTTCTCTTTCTTCGTACATGCGCACTCGAGGTGAGTCATTATGTCATAGGGCAAGACTGCCTCTGCGCCATACACCATGAAGAAGGGTGTATATCCGGTACTACGATTCGCGTGGTCTACAGCCCCCAGAGTACGGAGTCGAGCTCCTCTACCCAGTGCGTGTTAGACTCCGTTAAGGAATGCACTAATCTGGGTTTAATGTCGCTCATTATAAGACCGTTTGCTCGCTCGACTTGACCGTTGGTTTGTGGGTGATAGACTGAAGCATAATCGA
This sequence comes from Triticum urartu, assembly GCF_056163025.1. Lineage (NCBI taxonomy): Eukaryota > Viridiplantae > Streptophyta > Magnoliopsida > Poales > Poaceae > Triticum > Triticum urartu. Next base: position 678,826,710 of record NC_141879.1, on the reverse strand, counting down.
GTTTGATGCCCATTTTGCTGCACCAGAGTTTTACCTCATCGGCTGTGAAGTTCGTGCCGTTGTCAGTGATGATGCTGTGGGGGACGCCATAGCGGTGTACGACCCCGGATATAAAGTCTGTCACCAGTCCGGATTCGGCTGTTTTAACAGGTTTGGCCTCTATCCATTTGTTGAATTTATCCACCATGACCAGTAAGTATTTTTTCTTGTGGGTTTCCCCTTTAAGGGGTCCAACCATGTCAAGCCCCCAGACCGCAAAGGGCCACGTAATGGGGATTGTTTGGAGGGCGGTGGGTGGCATGTGGCTTTGATTTGCAAAGAGCTCGCAACCGGCGCAACGTTGGACCAAGTCATGTGCGTCTGCCCGGGTCGTTGGCCAATAGAATCCTGTACGGAAGTCCTTGCTTATGAGAGCCCGGGTTGTGGCATGGTGACCGCCGAGTCCGGCATAAATTTCAGCCAGGAGCTTCCGCCCTTCCTCTTCGGAGATACACCTTTGATGGACTCTGGTGGTGCTTTTCTTATAAAGCTCTCGCTCATGGACCTTATAGGCTTTAGATCGCCGCACTATGCAGCGTGCCGCATTTTGGTCCTCGGGGAGTTCCTGCCTAGTTAGGTAGGCCAGGAATGGTTCTGTCCACGGGGCGATGACGACCATTATAACATGGGCTGAAGATGTTATTTCGGTGGCAGAGCCTCCGATTACGTCAGAGTGTTCGGTATCGGGCATTGCGGTTGGGTCCGGGCAGTTATTGCTGGGTTCCCCTTCCCATGCTACGGATGGCTTGAATAGCCTCTCCAAAAAGATGTTGGGGGGGACTGAATCGCGTCTTGCACCGATCCGTGGGAGGACATCTGCCGCCTGATTGTTTTCCTAGGCTACATGGTGAAATTCGAGCCCCTCGAACCGAGCTGACATTTTTAGGATGGCGTTGCGATAGGCCGCCATTTTCGGATCCTTGGCATCAAAGTCTCCATTTATTTGGGATATTGCAAGGTTCGAATCACCCCGCACCTCTAGGCGTTGAATGCCCATGGATACTGCCATCCGGAGCCCATGTAAAAGGGCCTCATATTCGGCTGCGTTGTTGGAGTCCATATACATTATCTGGAGTACATATTGAACTGTATCTCCAGTTGGGGATGTCAAAACGACGCCAGCCCCCAGGCCAGCCAACATTTTGGAGCCATCGAAGTGCATGATCTAGTTGCAATACGTGCCGTACTCTTTAGGGAGTTCGGCTTCCGTCCATTCGGCGACAAAGTCGGCCAGTACTTGCGACTTAATGGCTCACCATGGTTTGTATGTTATGTCGAACGGGAGGAGATCGATGGCCCACTTGGCAATCCGGCCCGTAGCGTCGCGGTTGTTTATAATATCATTAAGTGGCACTTCCGAGACTACTGTAATCGAACACTCTTGAAAGTAGTGTCGCAGCTTCCGGGATGCCATGAATACCGCATAGGCTATCTTTTGATAATGTGGGTACCGTGATTTACATGGAGTGAGGATAGTGGATACATAGTATACCGGCTTTTGAAGAGGGAATTTATGTCCGTCCGCTTCCCGTTCGACAATGAGCACTGCGCTGACAACTTGATGAGTTGCCGCAATGTACAACAACATTGGTTCGCCGATGTTTGGCGCGGCCAGGACTGGGTTAGTTGCCAAAATGGCCTTTATTTCTTCCAATCCGGTTGTGCCGCGTCCGTCCACTCGAAGTGTTCGGTGCGCCGAAGGAGGCGATAAAGGGGTAAAGCCTTTTCTCCTAAGCGGGAGATAAAGCGGCTTTGAGCCGCCACGCATCCAGTTAACTTCTGGATTTTTTTGTTGTCTGTCAGGGTAGCCAACTGTGACAAAGCTCGGATTTTGGCCGGATTAGCTTCAATACCTCGACTGGAGACAATGAAACCCAGGAGATTTCCGGCTGGTACGCTGAAAACGCATTTTTCTGGATTGAGCTTGATGTCGTATGTTCGGAGGTTGTCGAATGTGAGCCTCAAGTCATGTTTGGTTTTGGTTTTGATGACCACATCGTCTACGTATGCCTCTACTATTTTGCCGATTTGTTTCTCCAGACATGTCTGAATCATGCGCTGATATGTTGCGCCGGCGTTTTTGAGCCCAAAAGGCATTGTGTTAAAACAGAAGGGACCGTATTGTGTTAAAATAGATGGCGGCTTGGTCGGACTCCGCCATCTTGATTTGGTGGTAACCGGAGTATGCGTCGAGGAAACACAATGACTCGTGTTCTGCGGTAGCATCAATAATTTGATCGATGCGGGGGAGGGGGAAGGGATCCTTTGGGCAAGCTTTATTGAGGTCCTTGAAATCGACACAAAGGCGCCAGGATTTATCCTTCTTTGGTACCATAACCAGGTTTGCTAGCCAGTCCGGGTGTTTTATTTCTCTGATGAATCCGTCCTCCAATAACTTGGCTAGTTCCTCTCCCATGGCCTATATCTTAGGTTCGGAGATACGCCGAAGAGCTTGCTTGACCGGCTTGAATCCCTTTAGGATATTGAGGCTATGCTCGGCCAGCCTGTGTGGGATTCCTAGCATGTCTAAGGGATGCCAGGCGAATATGTCCCAATTCTCGCACAGGAACTCTCGTAGTGCGGCGTCCACGACGGAGTTTAACTGTGCCTCGATGGAGGCTGTTTTTGTAGGGTCCGTTGGGTGGACTTGGAATTTGACTATTTCATCCGCTGGTTTGAAAGAGGTGGACTTGGGTCTCTTATCGAGTATCACATCGTCCCTGTCCACTGTGGAGCATAGCGTGGTTAATTCCTCAGCTGCTAGGGCTTTGGATAATGCCTCGAGGGCCAGTGCGGCTGTCTTGTTTTCGGCGCGGAGTGCTGTGTCCGGATCACTAGCAAGAGTGATAATTCCGTTGGACCCGGGCATTTTGAGCTTCATGTACCCGTAATGTGGTATGGCTTGGAAGATTGTGAACACCTCCCGCCCTAATAGGGCGTGGTAACAGCTACTGAACGGTGCCACTTGGAACGTAATCTCTTCGGACCTATAATTCTCCAGCGTGCCGAACACCACATCTAGTGTGATTTTGCCTGTACAGCATGCTTCCCGACTAGGGATTATTCCTCTAAAGGTTGTGCTGCTTCGCTCGATGCGGTTCCAGTCTATTTCCATTTTTTGAAGGGTTTCCTCATAAATGAGGTTTAATCCGCTGCCGCCGTCCATGAGTACCTTGGTGAGTCGAAAGTTGTCCTTAATTGGATAGAGGACCAGTGCGGCTGGTGCTCGGGCTGTTCGGAATTTAGGTTCATCACTGGCATTGAAGGTAATAGCCATGTCACTCCATGGATTTATTGCTGCTATGTGGCAGATTTTGGCCATGCTGCGGAGTGTTCGCTTGCGCCTATTATTTGACGCAAATGTCTTAAAGACTGTTAACACCGTATTGTTATCCACGGGATGGTGCTCTGTGGCATTTGGGATAAGAAGATCCACACCACTTTTGGCCACCTGCCGGAGTATCCAACATGCTCTAAGGCTATGCGTTGGTATTGTATCCGCCGTACTATGAATTTTGCAGGGGCCATTGAGCCATCCCTCCAGTACGGTTCCATGCCCTATAGAGGGTTTTTTGCTTTTTGGTAGTTGACCCGGGTGTCTTTTTATAATGCACCCTTTTATTTCGGACTGGGTTCGTATTTAGGGTAGGATAATCCCAAAAGTTTGTTTCGGTTTTCTAGGCACTTTCCGTCGCGCAGTACTTCCGTACTATGGACGCCAAGTCAGCGAAACGTGATATCTCACAGCGATTTATGGCGTTAAGGATTCCGTTGTCCTGCAGTTATTGCAGAAAAATAAGATTGCGTCTTCCTCGCGACAGTCCTTAACCTTGTTCATCGCAAGGAGGAATCTGGCCCAATAGTGATGTATTGTTTCCTAGGGCTCTTGCGTGATGTGGGAAAGATCACTTATGTTTGGGTGGGTGGGCGGATTTGAATCCGAACCCTTACGCGATCTGGGATCCAGGGGCCGAGGAATTTCCAATTTTGGAAATTCTGGTGACGGGGTGTTGCCCGATAATCCTGGCCCGCTGCCTGACTCTAAGTTCAGGGATTGGGTGTTGTCCTCCCGCGAATGGGTATCTGGCTTGGAGAGCTCAGGAATCCGGACATAGTTGGTCCTCAATATGGAGGAGAGGTCGCCGCATTGTTCCTCTACCACTGCGATATGATGGGTGACCGACGGGGAGTTAATCTCACTTTGATCGGGTTTAAGCCCAATCTGATCATAGTCCGTAGCGACTCCCAGGGCGGCGATGCGATCCAAGAGCTCGTTTAGAGAGGCGAGCTCCATTGGATCCATCCGTTCGGTGAGTGCCGATTTGACGTGGAGGCTGTTTTCGATGGCCCAAGAAGTCATCGTCGGCGCGGCGGCCGAACAGGAGATCATGACGAAACCGCCTAGCCTGAGAGTTTGGCTGATAGCCAAAGCTCCCCCAACTGTAGTACCATCTTCAAAGACGAGATGAGACATCCATCCTTTTGGCGACGGCACAGTGGAACTCTCAATGAAAGCACCATTGTCGGTGTCAAAACCGGCGGATCTCGGGTAGGGGGTCCCGAACTGTGCGTCTAAGGCGGAAGGTAACAGGAGGCAGGGGACACGATGTTTTACCCAGGTTCGGGCCATCTTGATGGAGGTAAAATCCTGCGTCCTGTTTGATTAATATTGATGATATGGGTAGTACAAGAGTTGATCTACCACGAGATCAGAGGGGCTAAACCCTAGAAGCTAGCCTATGGTATGATTGTCTATTATTGTGTCCTACGGACTAAAACCCTCCGGTTTATATAGACACCGGAGGGGGCTAGGGTTACACAAGGTCAGTTACAAAGGAGGAGATATACATATCCGTATCACCTAGCTTGCCTTCCACGCCAAGTAGAGTCCCATCCGGACACGAGACGAAGTGTTCAATCTTGTATCTTCATAGTCCAACAGTCCGTCCAAAGGATATAATCCGGCTGTCCGGATACCCCCTAATCCTGGACTCCCTCAGTATCCTCAGTAACTGTGGAAGGGACCCAGTTGCAGACTGTTGGCGCTTTGGACGGCATGATGAAAGGACAGACTGAAAAGATAGTGATGCGTCGGTTCAAGTCAATGATGAAATTAGAAGTTAAATGATGATGGTACAAATAAGTAATGGCGTATTAAAATAAGGGCTAATGACATATAAAGGAAAAGTGAGCTGGCGTGATAAGCCGCCATGACTAAGATATTCGATGGATGACAGAAACAGAATTGGCTAAGTGTTGACACAAACAAATTTACCAAGCTGTAACTATTATTTTGGGTCAAATGGCCGTTCCGAAAAGAAAATATTCTAGACCTAAAAATCTAGTACAGATGAGTTCGTGAGTTATAATGAGGCCTCTGTTCAGGAAAAAGGGATCTACTAGTATAAAAAATGGACGCAAAATAACTACCGCACGAATTATGTGTTCCTTTTTGGATCAGAAGAGGCTGCGGAGGAGGAGCTATGAAGAAACTGTGATGAGCTATGAAGAACACATGGAAACCTAGAAACCCTAATGTGGATCTGAGGAGCAGGAAGGTGAACACTTACAACCACGGATCTTCTGCAGAGGGTCGTCGCTGTTCTCTGGATCGATTCAGGTTGATGCAGCGGCCGAGTTTGAAGAATACGAGGTGCTCTGCGACGGCGGCGGAGCTCGAGCAGCAGTAGGGTTGCGAGAGGAAGAAGATGAAGAAAGGGAAGAGTGAGGAAAGACCTGGTCGTGCCTATTTATAAGGGGATAAGGGAACAGGCAGGCACGAAAATCGAGGAATACCCAAATAATTATTATCCAGCTAAATGGACGCCTCGATTCTCAGAAGACAGTTAAGGATAAAGATCTGTTGGAGATGACATCATAGCAGGCGTTCATATTTTCGGAAGATGACGTCATGGCGGGTTACAAAGCTTTTAATGACAAAGGAATATGGATTTTGTCTAAATGTTGAAGGTTGACAAGAACAAGGTTCAAATCAACCTGGGGCCTAATGTTGGGAATATAACTTTCAGGTATGACCCGCCCAGGAGGGGCCGGGTCAACCCTAATGCCGGAATGTTAAGAGAAGCCCAGTAATATTCAAGGTGATAGTTTACTAAGAATTGTAGAAGGCCTAAGCCCAGAGGTGGCTTATGGCCCAATATTGTAAACCTCCATATGTAAAGAAAGACTTGTAAAGAAAGGCATATAAAAGAAGTCACTGAGCCGGACACGTTTTATGAGCCGGCCGGGACTCTGTAGGCCGTCAGGCATCAACCCGTGTATATAAGGGGACGACTCAGCGGTGGCTTAGGAGAAGAAAAAAAGAGATCGATAGCCAAGCAAGCGGATTCACTCCTTGGTCATCGAAACCTAGCAATACAACGTCAACTGGACTAGACCTTACCTTCACCGTAAGGGGCCGAACCAGTATAAACCTCTCGTGTCCTTTGTCCCGATTAACCCCTTTATGCTTCCTAGTTGCGATGGCCCTACGAGTAAGTCCTTTCGCTAGGACATCTGCCGTGACAATTCCATGACAGGATAGAAACTTCCAACTCAAGTTTTTCTTCGTAAGATTGCATCAAAGCATCAACGATATGTTTAGTAAAAGCTTTATTTTGACTATAAGCATGCGGAGAATTTAGCACGGATTGGAACAAGGAAATACAATCTATCAAAGAGCAATTATCATAATTAAATTCCTTGAAATCCAAGATCGTGGGTTCATTGCTATTTAAAGTTTTGACCTCTCCAATCCCACTTTTATCAATTTTTGCATCAAGATCTAAAAACTCCGAATTGTTGGGACGCCTTCTAACTAAAGTTGACTCATCTCCAATTCCATCATTGTCAAGATTCATATTGCAAAACAAAGATTTAATAAGGGACACATAAATAACTTTTAGATCTTCATCATTATTATCATGGAAACTAGAAGAACACACTTTCACAAAGCAATCTTTTTTAGCACGCATCCTATCGGTTCTTTCCTTGCACTCATCAATGGAAATTCTCATGGCTTTCAGAGACTCATTGATACCATGCTTAGGTGGAATAGATCTAAGTTTTAAAGAATGAACATCAAGAGAAATTCTATCAACGTTCCTAGCCAACTCATCAAACTTAAGCAATTTTTCTTCAATCAAAACATTGAAACTCTTTTGTGAACTAATAAATTCTTTAATACTAGATTCAAAACCAGAGGGCATCTTATTCTAATTTCCATCAGAGTTGTTGTAGGAACTACCATAATTATTAGAGGAATTACTAGGAAACGTCCAAGAATTAAAATTACCTCTATACGCGTTGTTACCAAAATTGTTCCTACCAACAAAATTCACATCCATAGATTCATTATTATTCTCAATCAAAGTAGACAAAGGCATATCATTAGGATCAGCAGGAGCACTCTTATTAGCAAACAATTTCATAAGTTCATCCATCTTTCCACTCAAAACATTAATCTCTTCAATTGCATGCACCTTTTTACTAGTAGATCTTTCCATGTGCCATTGAGAATAATTAATCATAACATTATCTAGGAGTTTGGTAGCTTCTCCTAAAGTGATTTCTATAAAAGTGCCTCCTGCGGCCGAATCTAAAAGATTTCTAGAAGCAAAATTCAATCCGGCATAAAAAATTTGTATAATCATCCTTAAATTCAAACCATGTGTAGGGCAATTACGTATCATTAATTTCATCCTCTCCCAAGATTGTGCAACATGCTCATGATCAAGTTGTTTAAAATTCATAATATCGTTTCTAAGAGAGATGATCTTAGCGGGAGGAAAATACTTAGAGATAAAAGCATCTTTGCACTTATTCCATGAATCAATACTATTTTTAGGCAAAGACGAAAACCAAGCTTTAGCAAGATCTCTAAGTGAAAACGGAAATAGCTTAAGTTTAACAAAGTTATTTAGATGGGTAGCGGCATCTTCACTAGGAAGGCCAGAAAACGGATTTTCATGAAAAGATTCAACAAAGCAGTATTAATCTCACAAGATTCAGCATCAGTAAGAGGAGCAATCGGAGTGCTAATAAAATCATTATTGTTGGTATTGGCAAAAAGTCACACAATTTAGTATTATCTTGAGCCATCGTGATAAGCAAGCAATCCAACACACAAGCAAACAAGTGAGGAAAAAGCGAACGGAAAGAGAGGGCGAAAGGAAAAGAGGGCGGATAAAACGACAAGGATGAAGTGGGGGAGAGGAAAACGAGAGGCAAATGGCTAATAATGTAATGCGAAGGATAAGAGTTGTGATGGGTACTTGGTATATCTTGACTTGGCGTAGATCTCCCTGGCAACAGCGCCAGAAATCCTTCTTGCTACCTCTTGAGCTTGCGTTGGTTTTCCCTTGAAGAGGAAAGGGTGATGCGGCAAAGAAGCATAAGTATTTCCCTTAGTTTTTGAGAACCAAGGTATCAATCCAGTAGGAGACCATGTGCGAGTCACCTCATACCTACACAAACAAATAAGAACCTCGCAACCAACGCGATAAAGGGGTCATGGCCACTTGCAAGAGTGAGATCTGATAGAAATAATGATAATAAGATAAATATTTTTGCTATTTTTATGATATAGATTGAAAGTAAAGATTGCAAAATAAGATAGATTGGAAACTTGTAGGATGGAAAATAGACCCGGGGGCCATAGGTTTCACTACTGGCTTCTCTCAAGATAGCATAAGTTTTATGGTGGGTGAACAAATTACTGTCGAGCAATTGATAGAAAAGCGAATAATTATGAGAATATCTAGGTATGATCATGTATATAGGCATCACGGCCGTGACAAGTACACCGACTCCTGCCTGCATCTACTACTATTACTCCACACATCAACCGCTATCCAGCATGCATCTAGAGTATTAAGTTCATAAGAACAGAGTAACGCCTTAAGCAAGATGACATGATGTAGAGGGATAAACTCATGCAATATGATATAAACCCCATCTTTTTATCCTCGAAGGCAACAATACAATACGTGTCATTTCCCTTTCTGTACCTGGGATCAAGCACCGCAAGATTGAACCCAAAGCTAAGCACTTCTCCCATTGCAAGAAAGATCAATCTAGTAGGCCAAACCAAACTGATAATTTGAAGAGACTTGCAAAGATAACCAATCATACATAATAGAATTCAGAGAAGATTCAAATATTGTTCATGGATAAACTTGATCATAAACCAACAATTCTTCTGATCTCGACAAATACACCGCAAAAAGAGTTACATCGAATAGATCTCCAAGAAGATCAAGGAGAACTTTGTATTGAGATCCAAAGAGAGAGAAGAAGAAGCCATCTAGCTAATAACTATGGACCCGAAGGTCTAAGTTAAACTACTCACACATCATCGGAGGTGCTATGGAGTTGATGTAGAGGCCCTCCGTGATCAATGCCCCCTCCGGTGGAGCTCCGAAAAGGCCCCAAGATGGGATCTCTTTGGTATAGAAGGTTGCGGCGGTGTAATTAGGTTTTCATGGTGATCTGTGATGTTCGCGGGGTATGTAGATATATATAGGAGCAAGAAGTAGGTCGGTGGAGCCACGAGGGGCCCATGAGGGTGGAGGGCGCGCCCAGGGGGGTTGGCGCGCCCCTGCCTCGTGGTCTCCTCGTTGGTTGCTTCACATCCACTCCAAGTCCTCTAGATCACGTTTGTTCCAAAAATCACGTTCCCGAAGGTTTCATTCCGTTTGGACTCCGTTTGATATTCTTTTTCTGCGAAACACTGAAATAGGCAAAAAAAACAGCAATTTGGGTTGGGCCTCCGGTTAATAGGTTAGTCCCAAAAATAATATAAAACTGTATAAATAAGCCCATTAAACATCCAAAACGGAATATATAATAGCATGGAGCAATCAAAAATTATAGATACGTTGTGGACGTATCACACCTCCATATACGAGAAACATATCTTTAGTCCTTTTTAGGTATTTCAGGATGTTCTTGACCGCTGTCCAGTGATCCACTCCTGGATTACTTTGGTACCTCCCTGCTAAACTTATAGCAAGGTACACATCAGGTCTAGTACACAGCATTGCATACATGATAGAACCTATGGCTGAAGCATAGGGAACACCTTTCATTTTCTCTCTATCTTCTGCAGTGGTCGACGCGCATTGAGTCTGACTCAACTTCACACCTTGTAATACATGCAAGAACCCTTTCTTTGCCTGATCCATTTTGAAGTTCTTCAAAACTTTATCAAGGTATGTGCTTTGTGAAAGTCCAATTAAGTGTCTTGATCTATCTCTATAGATCTTGATGCCCAATATATAAGAAGCTTCACCAAGGTCTTTCATTGAAAAATTCTTATTCAAGTATTTTTTATGCTATTCAGAAATTCAGTATCATTTCCGATTAACAATATGTCCTCTACATATAATATCAGAGATGCTACGGAGCTCCCACTCACTTTCATGTAAATACAGGCTAATCCAAAAGTTTGTATAAAACCATATGCTTTGATCACACTATCAAAGCGTATATTCAAGCTCCGAGAGGCTTGCACCAGTCCATAAATGGATCGCTGGAGCTTGCACACTTTGTTAGCACCTTTTGGATCGACAAAACCTTATGGTTGCATCATATACAACTCTTCTTTAAGATATCCATTAAGGAATGCAGTTTTCACATCCATTTGCCAAATTTCAGAATCATAAAATGCGGCAATTGCTAACATTCAGACGAACTTAAGCATCGCTACGGGTGAGAAGGTCTCATCGTAGTCAACTCCTTGAACTTGTTGAAAACCTTTCGCAACAAGTCGAGTTTTGTAGATAGTAACATTACCGTCAACGTCAGTCTTCTTCTTGGAGATCCATTTGTTCTCTATGGCCCGCCGATCATCGGGCAAGTCAACCAAAGTCCACACTTTGTTCTCATACATGGATCCCATCTCACATTTCATGGCTTCAAGCCATTTTGCGGAATCTGGGCTCATCATCGCTTCCTCATAGTTCGTAGGTTCATCATGGTCAAGTAACATGACTTCCAGAACAGGATTACCGTACCACTCTGGTGCGGATCTTACTCTGGTTGACCTACGAGGTTCGGTAGTAACTTGATCAGAAGTTTCATGATCATCATTAGCTTCCTCGTTGGTGTAGGAATCACTGGAACTGATTTCAGTGATGAACTACTTTCCAATAAGGGAGAAGGTACAATTACGTTGTCAAGTTCTACTTTCCTCCCACTCACTTCTTTCGAGAGAAACTCCTTCTCTAGAAAGGATCCATTCTTAGCAACGAATACCTTGCCTTAGGATATGTGATAGAAGGTGTACCCAACAGTCTCCTTTGGGTATCCTATGAAGACACATTTCTCCGATTTGGGTTTGAGCTTATCAGGTTGAAGCTTTTTCACATAAGCATCGCAGCCCCAAACTTTAAGAAACGACAACTTGGGTTTCACATAAGGTGTCGTCTCGACGGATTTAGATGGTGCCCTATTTAACGTGAATGCGGCTGTCTCTAAAGCATAACCCCAAAATGATAGCGGTAAATCAGTGAGAGACATCATAGATTGCACCATATCTAGTAAAGAACGATTACGACATTGGTACACACCATTACACTATGGTGTTCCAGGTGGCGTGAGTTGTAAAACTATTCTGCATTGTTTCAAATAAAGTCCAAACTCATAACTCAAATATTTGCCTCCACGACAAGATCGTAGAAACTTGATTTTCTTGTTACGATGATTTTCCACTTCACTCTGAAATTCTTTGAACTTCTCAAATGTTTCAGACTTATGTTTCATTAAGTAGATATACCCATATCTGCTCAAATCATCTGTGAAGGTTAGAAAATAATGATACCCGCCACGAGCCTCAATATTCATCGGACCACATACATCAGTATGTACGATTTCCAACAAATCTGTTGCTCGCTCCATTGTTCCGGAGAACGGCGTTTTAGTCATCTTGCCCATGAGGCATGGTTCGCAAGTACCAAGTGAATCCAAAAGTCCATCCGAATGAAGTTTCTTCATGCGCTTTACACCAATATGACCTAAACGGCAGTGCCACAAATAAGTTGCACTATCATTATCAACTCTGCATCTTTTGGCTTCAATACTATGAACATGTGTATCACTACTATCAAGATTTAGTAAAAATAGACCACTCATTAGGGGTGCATGACCATAAAATATATTACTCATATAAATAGAACAACCACATTCTCTGATTTAAATGAATAATCGTCTCGCATCAAACAAGATCCAGATATAATGTTCATGCTCAACGCTGGCACCAAATAACAATTATTTAGGTCAAATACTAATCCCGAAGGTATATGTAGAGGTAGCGTGCCGACGACGATCACATCGACTTTGGAACCATTTCCCACATGCATCGTCACCTTGTCCTTAGCCAATCTTCGCTTAATCCGTAGCCCCTATTTTGAGTTGCAGATGTTAGCAACTGAACCAGTATCAAATACCCAGGCACTACTACGAGCATTAGTAAGGTACACATCAATAACATGTATATCAAATATACCTTTCACTTTACCATCCTTCTTCTCCGCCAAATACTTGGGGCAGTTTCGCTTCCAGTGACTAGTTCCTTTGTAGTAGAAGCACTCATTCTCAGGCTTAGGTCCAGATTTTGGTTTCTTCACTTGAGCAGCAACTGGCTTGCTGTTCTTCTTGAAGTTCCCCTTCTTTCCTTTACCCTTTTTCTTGAAACTGGTGGTCTTGTTGACTATCAACACTTGATGCTCCTTCTTGATTTCTACCTCTGCAGCTTTTAGCATTGCGAAGAGCTCGGGAATCGTGTTATCCATCCCTTGCATATTATAGTTCATCACGAAGCTCTTGTAGCTTGGTGGCAGTGATTGAAGAACTCTGTCAATGACACTATCATCAGGAAGATTAACTCCCAGTTGAGTCAAGTGGTTATGGTACCCAGACATTATGAGTATATGTTCACTGACAGAACTATTCTCCTCCATCTTGCAGCTGTAGAACTTATTGGTGACTTCATATCTCTCAATCCGGGCATTTGCTTGAAATATTAACTTCAACTCCTGGAACATCTGATATGCTCCATGACGTTCAAAACGTCGTTGAAGTCCCGGTTCTAAGCCGTAAAGCATGGCACACTGAACTATCGAGTAGTCATCAGCTTTGCTCTGCCAGGTGTTCATAACTTCTGGCATTGCTCCTGCAGTGGGTTTGTCACCTAGCGGTGCTTTGAGGACATAATTCTTCTGTGCAGCAATGAGGATAATCCTCAAGTTACGGACCCGGTTTGTGTAATTGCTACCAGCATATTTCAAATTAGCTTTCTCTAGGAAGGCATGAAAATTCAACGGAACAACAGCACGGGCCATCTATCTACAATAACATAGACATGCAAAATACTATCAGGTACTAAGTTCATGATAAATTAAAGTTCAATTAATTAGATTACTTAAGAATTTCCACTTAGATAGACATCTCTCTAATCATCTAAGTGATCACGTGACCCATATCAACTAAACCATGTCCGATCATCACGTGAGATGGAGTAGTTTTCAATGGTGAACATCACTATGTTGATCATATCTACTAGATGATTCACGCTTGACCTTTCGGTCTCAGTGTTCCGAGGCCATATCTGCATATGCTAGGCTCGTCAAGTTTAACCCGAGTATTCTGCATGTGCAAAACTGGCTTGCACCCGTTGTATGTGAACGTAGAGCTTATCACACCTGATCATCACGTGGTGTCTCGGCACAACGAACTATAGCAATGGTGCATACTCCAGGAGAACACTTATACCTTGCAATTAGTGAGAGATCATCTTATAATGCTACCACAGAAATAAGCAAAATAAGATGCATAAAGGATAAACATCACATGCAATCAATATAAGTGATATGATATGGCCATCATCATCTTGTGCCTTTGCTCTCCATCTCCAAAGCACCGTCATGATCACTGTCGGTGTCAAAACCGGCGGATCTCGGGTAGGGGGTCCCGAACTATGTGTCTAGGTGGATGGTAACAGGAGGCAGGGGACACGATGTTTTACCCAGGTTCGGGCCCTCTTGATGGAGATACAACCCTACGTCCTGCTTGATTAATATTGATGATATGGGTAGTACAAGAGTAGATCTATCACGAGATTAGAGAGGCTAAACCCTAGAAGCTAGCCTATGGTATGATTGTCTGTCCCTACGGACTAAAACCCTCTGGTTTATAAAGACACCGGAGAGGGCTAGGGTTACACAGAGTCGGTTACAATGGTAGGAGATCTACATATCCGTATCGCCAAGCTTGCCTTCCACGCCAAGGAAAGCACCTTCCGGACACGAGACTAAGTCTTCAATCTTGTATCTTCATAGTCCAGGAGTCCGGCCGAAGGTATAGTCCGGCTGTCCGGACACCCCCCTAATCCAGGACTCCCTCAGTAGCCCCTGAACTAGGCTTCAATGACGACGAGTCCGGCGCCCAGATTGTCTTCGGCATTGCAAGGTGGGTTCCTCCTCCAAGTACTTCATAGAAGATTTTGAACACAAAGGTAGTGTCCGGCTCTGCAAAATAAGTTTCCACATAGTTCCATAGAGAGAATAATATTTACACAAATCTAATCTGCTGACGTATTCCGTAGCGTGACATCACACCACGGCTAAGTCCGTATTCGAATCGTTTTACTGTCCCACCTCAACGCGTTTAGTGAGGCGGTTTCCTTGGAATGTCTTGTTAAAGCAGAGATCGTGTCCCCTTATTCCAGGATTCTCATCAATACGGGCGTGGGTAACCCAACCGTACCCGTTGGTATGTTTTCTCGATCAAAGGCGAGTCCCAAACGGTCACGGGGAGGGCCCTTGGTATTCAACCTCTTATAAAGAGACCAGGGCCTTACTCCTTTCTTTCAATCTCAAATGAGTTCGCCCTTCGCCTCGAGTTCCAACACCCAAGGCTCCAGATTTCAGGCGCTTCGGGCCTTTGACAATGTCCGGTTCCGACCTTCAAGGCTGATGGATGCCCTCCTCCATCACGGAGGAGGACGTGCTGAAGTTAAGAGAGGCCAGGTTCTTGACCGGCGAAATCTGGCATAGGCTGCCTGCTCAAGGGCAGGTCATTCCCACTCCCAAGCCTAGTGAGAGTGTGGTGTTCATGTCTCACTTCCTTCGGGGGCTAGGCTTCCCGACGGATCCCTTCGTGAGGGGGCTCATGTTTTATTATGGGCTGGAATTTCACAACTTAGCTCCGGAGTCCATCCTCCATATTTCCTCATTCATCGTCGTGTGTGAAGCCTTCCTCCGTATTACTCCTCACTTCGGACTATGGCTCAAGACCTTCAAAGTAGAGCCGAAGATGATCGAGGGACGGCACGCGGAGTGCGGAGGTGCTTTTATAAGCAAGAATGCTGGTGCTCCATGGCCCGAGGGCTCTTTTCAAGGGGAGTCCAGCTTATGGCAATGAGAGTGGTTTTATATCACAGCTCCCAGGAGCACCAAGTGGGTGGCGCTGCCTGCTTTCTGCTCGGGTCCCCCGCCGCGACTAGTGTCATGGGTCAATAAGGGGCTGGACTGGGGGTCGGCAAAGGACGTGCGCCTGTTGCAGGGCCGCATCCGAGATCTCCTTGAAAGAGACATCAGTCTGGTCGTGGTGACGCAGGTTATGTTAATTCGCCGAGTTCTGCCCTGCAAATGTCGCCCCCTCCGCCTGTGGGAGTTCAACCCAGAGGGGCCACGAGTTCTCCAACATTTTCTTGGCATGACGCCCGTGGAGATGTACAAATTATTCTTCGGACCACAAGTAGTGTGTCCGGATTCTACGGAGGACGTAGGTCTGAGCTGCAATCGTCCGGATACTCAAGTAAGTAGCCTTGTGCCCGGACTCGCTATCCGTATATTTATCATAAAATTGCCCCTAAAAGAGTTGTCCTTTAAATAGGAGTGGATAGCGAAAGAAAAGCTAATCAGGTGTCCGGCCCCGCTCCCCGAGACCATGCCGGATCCCGTGCTAGTCAGGATGTTGGAGGTTGTGCCTTCGGAGGAAAGCGAGGGAGGGGACAAGAAAGCTACAACCTCCTAGAAGAAGGTTGTCTGGAAGGGAGGAATCGAAAATTCCTCTCCTCAGGGGAAGAAGAGGACCGCCTTTGACGATCCGGAGACCATGGCCTCAAAGCGGGGGAAGAAATCTTCGTCAGAGGGTCCTGCGCCGGGGGATACTTCGGCCGAATTATGACCTCAAGGGGATCAGCCCTCCACCGAGCCGTAAGTAGAGAGGAGTTTTTCTCTTTAAGAAATGAGAGAAATCCTTGCGTTATATCTGAGAAGAGTAATCAAAAATTTACCTTGTAGCTCAGACCTTACCCCTTCTCAGCAGAGCTCGTCTTCGGGGGATCTTCTTTCGGAGATGATGGAGAGCGGAATGCCTCCCCCTGCCGTACCGCCTTGGGAGGCGGGCGATCCTGAGGTATCGTCGCGGAGGGTTTCTCCGAATCCGGCAGGTCTGGAAGGTAGTCATATGGCCCCCCAAAGCCCTCCGCGTCTGGCCTTCGAAAAGGGCCATCGGACGAGTCTGGCACCGTCTGGTGCGCGGTTGGATGAGCTGAAGGATCTGCTAGGGCGAGCATCTATCTCAGAGGACCATCGTGCATTGATGGGTACGATGATTGAGAGGATTTCATCCGCGGAGAGCGGATTGCACGAGGCCGTCAGGAGTTTACTGACAGGTTTTGAGGTACGTGAAATAATGTACCCTTTTTGGACAGTTGCACATAAATAAGATGCACCCTGTGTAGATAGTAGCCCCTGAGACTCTGTGCATTGTCAAAAGTGACGGCGCACAGAGGATCATAATCCCAGGTCTAATATGCTGCCTTCATACGTAGGTGGCGAAGTGTCCGGTGGCAAGCCGGACTGATGAATTTGCCGAGCTAAAGCGGCAACTTGACGTGGCAGATGCCGACATCGCGCTTGTCAACAAGTGGCTTGACGAGGCACAAGGTATGTAATTCCTCCGGCGGCACCTGGTAAGAGGAGCTTTATGCCAGTATCTTACAATGTGTGCGCTTGATGCAGATGGTGCTACTGCCAGGGAGAATCTTTGGGCGGAACTTGCCTCAGCCAAGGAGCAAGCCAGGAAAAGTGATGCGGCTGCCGGAAAGGCAATTGAGGAGATGAAAGTCGAACAGGCTGCTCACTGCCGAAGCAAGAAGGAAATGGCCGAGATGGCCGTGAAGCTGACGAACGCTACTGACCGTTGAAAGCTTCTTGAAAAAGAAGATCGGGCGGAACAGACGGACCTGGAGAAGGCCGTTGCCGATGCCAAGGATGCTCGCTCTGTGATGAGAGCTATGAAGGAGGAGCTGCGTCAGGCCGGAGAGATTGCGGTTGGAAAGCCCTTTATGCTGCGGAGGAAATTTTGTGATCCTAAACATTCTTCGTTGGACCGGATGTGCAGTACGGCGGACACCTATCTGGATTTGGCAGCGAGTGCCGCAGATGCGGCCGAACACTTCCGAGATCAAGAAGATCGCGAAGTGGAAAAGCTCTTTTGGTCGCAGTTCCACAATCCGGAGCGTCCGCTGTCATTAGCCAATCATTTGACCGAATGGGCTGAGCTAAATAGGTTGTCCAGACTCGCCATGAAGTATGTCATGAGTTATCTGTGGCCATAGAGGCCAGAGCCGAAAAGTTATTTCAACTTGGTGCAGCAGTTCCTTGGTGCGGCGCCGCATATCAATGCGATGAAAAGGTCAGCGTGCATAGAGGGTGCGCGGATGGCTCTTGCCCATGTCAAGACATACTGGGCGGAAATGGAGGCTACCGCTGTTGCATCCCCAGACTAGGATGAAAGCCGAGCACTATTTTCAGGAAGTTCTGCAAGGCGCTCGTTGTTGGAGTAAATAGCCATGGGTAGCCTAGCCGGCTTCCCCTGGCCCTTCTGAAAAAGTTACGAGCCCGCCCGGCTCTCGAAAATCCAAGACATGGGGCCGCCTTCCCCTTGCTGGCTGCCACCCAGGCCGGCTTTCGGGAGGCGGTCCGATTTTAGCCCTCATGAGAAGGCCGACTCCAAGAAGCCGGCCATGAGAAGGCCGACTCCAAGAAGCCGGCTCCCCATAAAGCGGTCAGGACCATACCCACAAAGTTTGCACCCACCTAACGGCGGTGCGACGGGGCGTGGCTACAGTGAAGCCTACCACCCCCGAATCCCGGAGCACGCCTGGCACAGTGCGCCGTACGAGGTAGGCATGACCCGTCCGGCGCGGCACTGTTGCCATGTTGACCCTGGCATCACCCACGAGGGGCCGCCAGTGTGGCCCACAGGCGGTGGGTCCCTTTGAGCAGAGAGACGCCCGAAGGTGGCCACGCCTCCAACCAGTCGGCCCAACACAGAGCCGGCTCCCCGCAGCCGGCTTGCTGCCTCCCTCGAAGAAGACGCCCCATTAAGGAGACAAGACGCGGTGAGGCTACAGCGATCACCTGACATGCGGCGGTACTGTAGCCGCGCTTACCATGACGAAGCCCACGTCAACGAGATGGAGCCACAGTAACCAGACGCCGACCAGGCCCTGGACTGTGGGCCTGCCTGTCGACCAAGGGGCCGGCAGCTGGCTGGACCCACCAGTCGGCGGGCCCCAGCAGCCGGCGCAGAAGCCGGCGAGCGTAGTCACAGACGGCTGGGCCCCGCGCCCAGTCGGATTACCATTGTACCCCCGAGGGGTAGGCCTATATAAACCCCGTGGAGCACCCATGCAAAGGGGTCGACCCCTTGCTAGTTCTAGACACCACATAAGGAGAAGAAGCAGGCTAGCCGTGCCCTTCTTCCTCCTCCCACCAAACAGCTCAAGGAGCGTTGTGTAGCTACTTGATTCATCTAGTGAACATGCGGAGACCCCGCAGAGCAGCAGTAGGGGTGTTATCTCCACGGAGAGCCCCGAAGCTGGGTAAGATCCGCCGGCATGCATGTCTTCGCCTTATCCCGTTTCCAGGCACCGGCGACGTCTTACTGGCTCCCACAATGATAAGCCACCCGTTGGCATATGTCGCACCTACCACCCGACATTTGGCGCCCACCGTGGGGCCAGGTGCACCGTCGTCCGGAGACCTGTTCTGGACGGGAACCCTCTTCCTCCCCAGCGAGTGCAGCCAGCCCGGCACGCCCGATGGCGCTTGCCACGATGCGCTGCAAGGCATCACCAGCATCTGTGCGGCGAGCAGCCTCGTCGATCTCCTCGACGAAACTCTCATCTCCGACGAGCTCGCCTCCGATGCGGGCACCGACCACCTCGCCAACCTTCTCAGCCAGCTCCATGTCTCCAGCGAGCCCACTGCGGACCTGGAGTCTGTTGGCTCCACTGACCCGATGCCTGTCGACTCCGACACAGCCTCCTACGACACCTTCCCCACCAACGTCATGATCTACAACGACCCGCTTCCTCGAGCCGACGGCTGGGATGCTGTCACCACCGAAGTGATGGTTGTCGGCCATGGCGGCCCGGCCGACGAGAGCACCCCCGACGCTTCGCACGCGGCGGCCCACGACTTGTCCGCTCCCCTCCCGGCTAACGCCGACGACGAAGCACTGGAGGCACGCCGCCTCGCCCTCCTCGCAGAGGGCCGGAGGCTGGCTTCCGTAAGACACCTCACTTAGGCCTATCAGCGCGAAGCTGACCGCGCCGCCTTCGGCACGCCGGCCCCGGGCGGGCCAAGCCGGGCTGGCCTTGTCAAGCAGCGCAGCGCCGTCATCGCCGACACGCTGGGAGTCGACCGCCCGGTCTATGCCACTCCGCTCGAGAACTTGCGTGCCGCCCAAGCGGCTGTAGACGAGTTGGATGGCTTGGAGGCCGAAGACCTCCCCCACATGACCCGGCGCATCCAGCAATTGATTGACGCAGCCACGCAGCGACACGGGGAGGGCCCTTGATTGACACGGCGTGACGTCCCGGACGCCGACTACGAGCAACACCCGCGCGCGACGCGAGAAGGAGCTGGCTGCCAGCCGCAGCCGGACCCGGATCTCCATCGAGCGAGACGTGGACGGTCATCCCCGAGCCATGGAATGGCGGGGCGACCCGCCTCCGCCTCCGCCCGGTGGAGAGAGATATCCCGCCCCGCCGCCAGTAGACCCCGAGCATCCAGAGAGGTTTGCCGTCATCGGGGCAAACCTGAACAGCAAATAGGAAGGCGAGCTCACCGATTTCCTCCGTGAGAATCGGGACATCTTTGCATGGACCCCAAGGACATGCCGGGTGTTCCGAGGAAATTCGCCGAGCACAAACTACACGTTCGAGAAGACGCAAAGCCAGTCAGACAACCCCTTCACCGACTGTCGGAGGAGAAACGCAGGATTGTAGGGGAGGAGATAGTCCGGCTTTTGGCAGCCGGCTTCATTATGGAAGTTTTCTTTCCAGAGTGGCTCGCCAACCCGGTCCTTGTGCTAAAGAAGAACAACAAGTGGCGCATGTGTATAGACTACACGAGCCTCAACAAGGCCTGCCCCAAAGATCCTTTTGCCCTGCCAAGGATTGACCAAGTGATAGACTCCACAGCCGGATGCGAGCTATTGAGTTTCTTGGATGCTTACTCCGGATATCATCAGATAAAGCTGGATCCGGACGACCGCCTGAAGACCGCCTTCATCACGCCATTTGGAGCCTTCTGCTACCTGACTATGACATTCGGCTTGAGAAATGCCGGTGCCACTTTTTAGCATTGCATGCAGAAGTGCCTCCTCAAGCAACTCGGCAAAAACGCTCACGTTTACGTGGACGACATCGTGGTGAAGACGGAGAAGCGCGGCACCTTGCTAGGAGACCTCAAGGAAACGTTTGAGAACTTACGCCGGTTCCAAATCAAGCTCAACCCCGAGAAATGCGTGTTCGGAGTGCCAGCCGGCCAGCTCCTAGGCTTCCTGGTCTCCGAACGCGGCATCGAATGCAACCCGGTGAAGATCAAGGCCATCGAGAGAATGGCGATCCCCACCAAGCTTCGAGACATCCAGAAGTTCACCGGGTGCTTGGCCTCCTTGAACCGCTTCATCAGCCGGCTCGGAGAGAAAGCTCTCCCCCTCTACCGCCTCATGAAGAAGAGCACTCACTTCGAGTGGAGCGACCAGGCCGACCAAGCTTTTCACGAGCTGAAGAAGATGCTGGCCACGCCGCCCGTTCTGGCGGCGTCGACTGAGAAAGAGCCCATGCTCCTCTACATCGCCGCAACCAGCAGGGTGGTCAGCACCGTCATCGTAGTCCAGCGCCCTGAAGAAGGCCGAGCCCAGCCGGTCCAGAGGCTGGTGTATTATTTGAGCGAGGTGATGTCCGCCTCAAAGCAGAACTACCCGCACTACCAAAAGATGTGTTACGGCGTGTACTTCACCGCCAAGAAGCTGAAGCCCTACTTTCAAGAGCATCCCGTCACAGTCGTATGCACCGCCCCGCTAGCCGAGATCATAGGCAGCCGGGACGCATCCGGCCGGGTTGCGAAATGGGCCATCGAGCTGGCCCCGTACACGATCTTCTACCAGCCCCGCACCGCCATCAAGTCCCAAGCACTGGCCGACTTCCTCGTCGACTGGGCCGAGACCCAGTACCTGCCGCCGGCTCCCGACTCCACCCATTGGCGCATGCACTTTGACGGGTCCAAGATGCGCACCGGCTTGGGAGCCGGCGTCGTCCTTACCTCTCCGAAAGGCGAAAAGCTTAGATACACGCTACAGATCCACTTTGCCGCCTCCAACAATGTGGCCGAGTACGAGGCGCTCATACATGGGCTCCGGCTTGCCAAAGAACTTGGCATTCGCCGGATCCTATGTTATGGCGACTCGGACCTGGTGGTCCAGCAATCATCTTGCGACTGGGACGCCAAGGACGCGAATATGGCAAGCTACCGCTTCCTGGTCCAACAACTCAGCGGATACTTTGAAGGATGCGAGTTCCTCCACGTACCACGAGCCGACAACGAGCCCGCCAATGCCCTGGCTCGAATAGGCTCCACTCGGCAAGCAATTCCAACCGGCGTCGCTCTACAATGCCTCCTCAAGCCATCTATCAAGCCGTCTCCAGAATCCGATTCCATCTTCGTGCCGCCTGACCCCGATGCGGCCGTGTCCGGCTCGAAGAACCAAGTAGGCGACCCCAAGACTCCTGTAGCCGGCCCGGCGATTGCCGCACCCGGCTCGGGGACTTCGGCAGCCGGCTCGGGGACTGCCGCACCCGGCTCGGGGACTGCGGTAGCCGGCCCAGGGACTGCACCAGCACAACAGTCGGCGGCCGACTCCAGCACCTCACCGCCCAGCCCGCCCACCCTGGTGGCAGTAGCCACATTGGCAGTAGAAGAAGTCGCGGCTCCATCATGGGCTTAGTCCGTCCTCAACTTCCTAGTAAACCAAGACCTGTCGGCTAACGAATCAGAAGAAAGACAAGTCCAACGTCGAGTCGGAGCATACACAATCGTCAACAGAGAGCTCGTCAAGCGCAGTGTCACTGGAGTCCTCCAACGGTGCATCGAGCAAGAGAAAGGCATTGCAATCCTCAGAGACATTCACCAAGGAGAATGCGGCCACCATGCAGCCTCAAGATCACTTGTCGCCAAAGCCTTCCGCCATGGTTTCTTCTGGCCGACTGCTTTGGATGATGCCAAAGAATAAGTTAAACATTGCAAGGGGTGCCAACTCTTCAGCTCCAAGCAACACATGCCGGCCTCGGCACTCAAGACCATTCCCCTCACTTGGACCTTTGCCGTTTGGGGACTGGACATGGTGGGCCCATTCAAGACGGCACGCGGCGGCATGACGCATTTGCTCGTCGCCGTGGATAAATTCACCAAGTGGATTGAGGCAAAGCCGATCAAGAAGCTGAATGGGCCGACTGCTGTGACATTCATCGCAGACATAACAGCACGGTATGGCATGCCACACAACATCATCACTGACAATGGCACGAATTTTGCCAAAGGAGCCTTGGCACGTTTCTGCGCAGCCCAAGGTATCCGGCTGGACTTAGCATCCGTCGCCCACCCGCAGTCAAACGGCCAGGTCGAATGAGCCAACGGCCTCATCCTCTCCGGCATCAAGCCTCGACTGATCGTACCTCTGGAGCACTCAGCCGGCTGTTGGCTCGATGAGCTGCCGGCTGTCCTCTAGAGTCTGCGCACTACACCAAACAAGTCAACCGGCTTCACCCCTTTCTTCCTTGTGTATGGTGCCGAGGCGGTCATCCCAACTGACATTGAGTTTGACTCGCCTCGAGTAACCATGTACACGGAAGCGGAGGCCAAGGAAGCACGAGAAGACGGCGTCGACCTGCTGGAAGAAAGACGGCTGTCAGCCCTCACTCAGTCTGCCATCTACCAGCAGGGTTTGCGCCGCTACCACAGCCGGAAGGTCAGGCCAAGATCTTTCCAAGAGGGCGATCTTGTGCTCCGGCTGATCCAGCGAACAGCCGGCCAACACAAGCTCTCAGCCCCTTGGGATGGCCCCTTCGTCATCAGCCGAGCCCTAGGCAACGACTCCCACTACCTGATCGATGCACAGAAGCCGAAGGCACGCAAGAGAGACGACTCCGGCAAGGAGTCGGAACGACCATGGAACGCCAACCTCCTTCGAAGGTTTTACAGTTGAAAGGCAGTATGTATCAGGCTAACTTTTGTATTAAGTACAAGACAATAGACCCCCCGAGGAGGGCTCGGGGACCGCCATCCCTTATTTATGAATGAAAAATATCATGCTTATAACCTTGTCATTTCATTTACTTGTTCCGTCCGGCACCGGGTTCGACTAGTCGTCTCGGGGACTGGCCGACTGGAGTTATATTAGAAGTCCTACCTGCAGTCAGAATAGTAGTGTGCCGGCTCCCAAGCCTTCTCTTGCCAAAAGTCGCAGTTCGAAGAACCGGCTGTCCGGCTGGCAAGAGTTAAAGGCAGGAACGGGCGCCCACACGAAAAATGGCTAGGGACTAATGGACTAATATAACAAAAGTCGGTTTTTCTCACACCGCCGACTGGCTACCAGAGTAGCCGGCCGGCCGGCTTCCATTCACTTCACTTCAATCCAAGAAAGCTCATGTGCTTGCCTCCCCAAAGAGGGAAGGCGGCAAAGGAAAAAGCCTAAGGATAAAAAAGCATACGCGAATGGAAACCAAACATGCACATAATAATATTTACATAAAAAGGCCTCCGAGAGGCCAGCATTCAACATAGTTTGGATACACCCCCAGTGGGTGGAACTGCGAAAACTTAACAAAGATTGTTCCAAAGACAACAAGCAGGAAAGATAAAGACGGCAGGTCAAGCTGGCGGAGCGGCCGACGAGCCAGACTGGTTGGCGGAGACGGTCGTGCCAGCTGAAGGAGCGGCCGGCTGGCGAACTTCGGCTTTGTTGCCACCTACCGCAGAGGGCGCGCTTCCACGCGCCTCGTTACTGGAGGCACGGTCGGCCTGAGGTCGGCCGGTTGTTCCACCAGCCGGCTCGACGTCTTCGCCGTCCTCTTCGTCGTCCTCGCCTTCATCGCTGGAGGCAATCTCCTCCGCCGAGTCCTCGCCCACCGCCGGTTCAGCCCGAACCACTCCTCCGGCTGAGCAACACCGTCATCATCGATTTTGGGTGCGAAAATGCTGATGTCGGTGCACTCGGCGATCATCGAAGCTCGCTGGGCGATAGCCGGCCTCACCTCCTCCAGCTCCGCGTCGGCCTCCATCCGCCAAGTGCGCAGCTGGTCCAGGCTCAGCCCTGGGTACCAAGCCCAAACGAACTCCAACGCCCGCCCGGCTCCGAGGCGGGCCGCCGACGCCTTCCAAGCCTCAAAGCGACCAACTGCAGCCTCCAGCCAATCGGCAGTTCGGCTTGGGGTGCGGGGGATCGTCTCGCCGGGCCAGAGGGCGGCCAGCACTTGCGCCCCGGCACGTTGGAGCCGGCGAAGCATCCGATGAGCCGGCTTCAACCGCGCCTGGAAAGCCAAGAGCTGCTCCTCGAGCATCCGGTTCGCATCCGGCGCGATGTTGGCCCCCGCCTAACGACGCGCCTCGCGATGGGCCTCAATGCTTTGGGCAGCGAAGGCAGAGTAGCCCGGGAAGTAATCTGCAAAAAACAACAAGCATCACCTCAAGATAAGCCAAAACCCAGGCGGCAAGGGGCAGGGGAGGGCCGAGGAAGGCGGCTTACCGTCGATCAAGTCCTCGATCCGGCCGAAGCCTTCATCCAGGGCTCGCCGGGTCTCAGCCCAGCTCGCCGCCTCTGTCTCATACTCCGCCTTCAAGGCGGCTTCGCTATCCTGCGCCGCCTGCAGGGCCGCCTTGTGGCTCTCCTCTTGGTCGGCTAGCTTCTTGGCTAGGCGATCCCGTTCCTGGACGAAGGCGGCGTACTCGGCCTCCTTGGTATGAAGGGCGGCCTTCGCTTCGCCGAGCTCCTTCCTCAAGTCAACGTTGGCCCCTGAAGACAAAGAAAAAGAAAAACCAATAAGGAAAGAGTCGTCAAGAAAGATCTGACCCGACTGTGCAGCAGTCGGCCCGAATCTCGGGGACTACACCTAGTGGGTGCGCTGACGCGCCCCCACAGGAGACAGACAAGATCGATTACTTACTTCGGCTGTCGGCCAGGTCGTCGGTCCTCCGGCTCAACTCCCGAGCCTGGGAGTTGAAGGCGGCAGCACAAAGATTGTGATATTCCCAAAAGTTTAGAAAAAAGCAAAGTAAGGTAGCCGTCGAGAAAGATCCGACCCGACTGCGCAGCAATCGGCCCGAATCTCGGGGACTACACCCAGTGGGTGCGATGACGCGCCCCCACGGAAGAAATTAAGAAAGCAAAGCAGCCAAGAGCGAAGGACTCACCCGGATAGTGGCTCGCGTTGACAAGAACTCCTGGGTGAACTGTTGCAGCAGGGCGGCCTGAGCTTGCAGCCGGCTCCGGACCCCTTAAGCCGCCACATTCAGCTCGCCAGTCCCCCCGCTGGGAGTCCACTCCGACGTGGCAGTGCTGGCCGCCTCCAGATCTTCCGCTGACTGGCCTGCGCCCGCGACTCGGCGCAACTCCAGCGGAGCGGCGCCTCCCCCTGCGCGCCGGCTCGTCGCCGGCTGCACCTCGAGGCCGGCTCTGTTCTCCGGCCGGCCCCTCTGGCGCCGCTGACGATTGCCCGCCTTGGCACGCTCCAGTTGGCGCTGCTGGCGGCGCTCTCCTCGTGAAGGCCACGGGGTCCTCCCCCCTTTCCATCAGCGGCGGGTCTTGGACGATCTCCTCCGCCAAGGGCAATGGGGTGTTGGGGGCTACGGCTCGGAGAGGAATGGCGAGCAGCGGAGGCTGGTTACGCGAGCTTTCCGCCTCCGTCTCCACGGTAGCCGCCTCCGTCTGGGCCTTGGCTGCCGCGTCGGCCTGCTCCCTCGCCGCCTGGGCGGCCGCCTTCTCCACCGCCTCGCGCTCCTCCCGCGCTTCGCGGGCGTTCCGCTCTGTGGCCCCCCTGAGATCGGCGCGGGGGTCCACGCGGCGGGAGCTCGAAGACCCTCCAGCCGGCCCCACGACGGGGCCGCCCGGACCCCGCTCAAGGGAAAGCGGCGCCCTGTCCAGCAAGCGAGAAAAAGTTAAGAAGAATATTCGAAGAGAAAGAAAATGATGAAGGGCATGCGACCAGGCAACCAGTGACTTACGCCGAAACAACCTGAGGCTGCTTCACCGCCTTGCGGAAGCGGGGCGCCTTCGCGGCCGCCTCGTCTCGTTTTGTCGCCGCGATGGAGGGCTTGGACTTCTTCGGCCAACTACCGAAGAGGCCTGAAGCGGCCCGGCGCTTCTGCGCGCCGCCGGCCGCCGGCGCGATAGACGAGCCCGCGCCCTGATGGTCGGCCGCCGGCTGGCGACGCAGGGCGACTCCGGCTTCGAAATCGTCCGGCCAGTCCTCGAAGCTCGCGGTGAACCTTGAGCCTCCGGGCTCGGCGCTGTCCCCCACGACGGCGTCTTCCATGGTGGCCGCCCCCAAGTCCGGGTCATCAACGTCGTCCACAGTGCGGTCGGGGGCATACTGGCATTCAATCCCTGCCACCCCGGCCGGCGGCGGAAGAAGAGGGTTCTGCTCAAAAGAACCGACTAGTCAGAAGCCGGCCGTCACGAAGCCGGCTGACGATTAAAAGAAGATAGAGAGACAAGCTTACCACGGGCGGAGGATTGGCACGAGAATACTCGCCTTGCCGTATTGCCAATCCCTGGCGAGCTTGCAGTTGGCGATGTAATTAACCATGAGCGCCACCTCCGCGTGGGGCATTTCCCATGTGCTCAGCCGGCTTGGGTCGAAGCGGCCGCTCATCTGACACATCATATCAGGCCGGCTTTGGAGAGGAAGAATCCGGCGCTCCACGAAGGCGGCCACCAAGTCGGCCCCGCGCAGGCCTTCCGACTGGATCATCACCCGAAGCCAGGAGACGGCGGCGTTCCCGGCCGGAGACAGTGACCGGGCCCGGAAACTCCACGAGGGCTGCCTCCCAGCCGGCGGGCCGGCTAAGTAAGCCGGCAGGTTGATGTAGTCTCCTTCTCGGCGACGTTCTTCACGTAGAAGTATGATTTTTGCCAGACCTTCACCGACTGGATTAGGGGGATGGGCGGGAACGGATTGTTCTCGCTCGCCCTCCTCATGGCGATGAAGGCCCCGCAGGGTGCGGGCACACCGGCGACGGTGCCGAGTTTGCTCTGGAAGAACTCACCCCAGAGCTCCAGCGTGGGGAGCAGCCCCAAGAAGCCTTCACAGAGGGAGATGAAGGCCGACAGCAGCATCACCGCATTGGGCGTGAGGTGATGCGGCTGGAGGTTGTAGAACTCCAGGAAGGAGCGCAGAAATCCGCTCGCCGGATGGCCGAAGCCGCGCAAGCAGTGCGAGCGGAAGACGACCCGCTCGCCCTCCTCCGGTGCCGGCGAGATCTCCTTCTCCGGCGCCAGGCGGACCTGTACGAGGTCGGCGCCGGGCAGGTGCCGAGTCTGGCGGAGGAACTCCACATGATCTTCATGGACGTTGGAGCCGTCCCACGAGCTCGACAACGCCATGGGAGCAGGACGATGTGGGGGTGCTGTGATGGGAAGTTGCGACGGCAGCGAGAGGAAGAAACGAGGATTAGGAGGGGCGGAGCAAGAAAGAGCGTGCGAACCTCTATCGCTCTCCCTCCTCCCCCTAATTATAGGCTAGCGTGGCGGAGCCGAGGAGGCGCGGCATGGGGAAGCGTGGGGATCGATCGTGCCCACTCCCCACGTCCCGCGATTATTGAGCCTTAACGGCGAAACAAAACTGCCTCGAGAAGGCGAGCGGCCCCTGTGGGCCACGGAAGATCCACGCCCGGACCAAGGCTCGCGAGTGGCGGGCCTGGGCCTGCGGCGGCGTCCCGTCGCGCGCGTGCACTCGCAGGATCTCGCTGCCACGTGGCCGCGGGAGGGCCCGTGGTCAGCACGCAGGTCCGCCCCTCCTCCCGCCTACAAGACGCGGGGCTCTCTGAAGTCGGCATACGCCCGCAAAGCCGGCTCTTCAAGATGGGAAGCTGACCAAGCTGCTCGCCTCGGAGCTCGATCAGCTTCGGGGAATACTGTCGGAGTAAATAGCCATGGGTAGCCTAGCCGGCTTCCCCTGGCCCTTCTGAAAAAGTTACGAGCCCGCCCGGCTCTCGAAAATCCAAGACATGGGGCCGCCTTCCCCTTGCTGGTTGCCACCCAGGCCGGCTTTCGGAAGGCGGTCCGACTTTAGCCCTCATGAGAAGGCTGACTCCAAGAAGCCGGCCATGAGAAGGCCGACTCCAAGAAGCCGGCTCCCCATAAAGCGGTCAGGACCGTACCCACAAAGTTTGCACCCACCTAATGGCGGTGCAACGGGGCGTGGCTACAGTGAAGCCTGCCGCCGCCGAATCCCGGAGCACGCCTGGCACAGTGCGCCGTACGGGGTAGGCATGACCCGTCCGGCGCGGCACTGTTGCCATGTTGACCCTGGCATCACCCACGAGGGGCCGCCAGCGTGGCCCACAGGCGGTGGGTCCCTTTGAGCAGAGAGACGCCCGAAGGCGGTCACGCCTCCAACCAGTCGGCCCAACACAGAGCCGGCTCCCCGCAGCCGGCTTGCCGCCTCCCTCGAAGAAGACGCCCCATTAAGGAGACAAGACGCGGTGAGGCTACAGCGATCACCTGACATGCGGCGGTACTGTAGCCGCGCTTACCAGGACGAAGCCCACGTCAACGAGATGGAGCCATAGTAACCAGCTGCCGACCAGGCCCTGGACAGTGGGGCCTGCCTGTCGACCAAGGGGCCGGCAGCCGGCGGGACCCACCAGTCGGCGGGACCCAGCAGCCGGCGCAGAAGCCGGCGAGCGCAGTCACAGACGGCTGGGCCCCGTGCCCAGTCGGATTACCATTGTACCCCCGAGGGGTAGGCCTATATAAACCCCCCGGAGCACCCATGCAAAGGGGTCGACCCCTTGCTAGTTCTAGACACCACATAAGGAGAAGAAGCAGGCTAGCCGTGCCCTTCTTCCTCCTCCCACCAAACAGCTCAAGGAGCGTTGTGTAGCTACTTGATTCATCTAGTGAACATGCGGAGACCCCGCAGAGCAGCAGTAGGGGTGTTATCTCCACAGAGAGCCCCGAAGCTGGGTAAGATCCGTCGGCGTGCATGTCTTCGCCTTATCCCGTTTCCAGGCACCGGCGACATCTTACTGGCTCCCACAATGATAAGCCACCCGTTGGCATATGTCGCACCTACCACCCGACACTCGTTTAATAGAGACGCAGTGCTCGAAGGATACTATATTAGAATAGCATATATTATTGTAAAACAATATTTTGATAAATTGTAGAAGCTTTTTATACTTGTGCCTGCAAGTATTATAATACCTCCTGTGCGGCCGTTTAACATATATGTCTATATAATCTGAAAGATGGCAGTCGTCGGCTTCATCCCCCACGCACATAATGCGAGGGTGTTCGCAGAAGGCGCATTTTCACACTTGATCCAACGTCTTGGTCCTACAAAGGAGGTTATAGCCCAGCGAACTAGGCAATCGGACTATGATGCTTTATCACTTTCACTTAGCCATAGGAGTTTGATAGTGAGGCGACTTATATAGCCCCTGGTGGCGCCTGCGCTCGCCCGAACTCGGGGCGCGTATGTGCCTGGTCGGGAAGCGGCCCTTCGTTAATGCGGAGGAATCCTAAAGATTCTGGTAAGTCATTGAGTGGTTGACCAGTCTCACGCTATATCATGACAGTCAGTGTTCGGCTTTCTCTACTGAGGTGCTCGCTTGGCCGAACCGGGGCTCAATCGCAGTAGTTCTCCTGGTGCCGCCTTAGCCGATAGAGCGGAACGTAAGGTAGCAAAACATAGGAGTCGGGCAAACCCAACATTTGACCAAAGACATGATTCGGAGCTGATGCATATAAGGCCAAACTTGCGACGCCGAACACTCCCTAAGGTATTCGGTCTTTATGAGGGCGGGCAGGATAACGCCCTTAGTAATAAGCCCCTAGTGTCCAGGTACGCGCAAAACTCTGACGTGGCCACATGCCAAAACGCCAGCCTCCTCCTTGGTTATACCAAGAAACCAGGGGATGTGTATCAACAAGAGACAGTAAAAAAGGTTTACGCAGGGTCTTAATCTGAAAAGAATCCTTGGAACGGGTCCCTGCTGCACGTCTACGCCTGTGTCTCCGTTGTGCCGTATCCTGGACGGGCGTAGCACAGTGTTCATCTGTAAAAGAGAGGAACTTAGTTAAAGAAAGATCGTGCCGAACATGAGTTATACTAAATAAACAAAGTATAAATCAAAATGGGTAAAATTGAGCTTTATTGTCTCTTGTTTTATATGCGCGGAGCCCCTAGTACAGGGGTATACGGTTATTAAGCCTTTATCAATTGTATGTTTATGCCGGACTCGTCTAGCTGTGTCCGTGGTCCTGACGACCTGTTTAGGTGCTTTGGCTTTTGAAGCCGCTTTATTGTGGGGCTGTCAAGGCAGCCGCAGTGTCTTCCGCGCGGGAGGAACACTCAATGTTTTCCCTTTAATGAGATGATTCCTCATGGACCGGGCATCTTAAGCGTAAGAGATGCATAATGTAGTATTGCGTTAAAGCGGGCGAAAGCTTCGCGCCCCAGCAGTGCTTGATAGGTACTTGAGAATGGGGCGATGTGGAAAGTTAGTTGTTCGCGATGGAAGTTATCGGGGGAGCCAAACATAACTTCTAACCGGAGAGAACCCATACAACGGGAATCCGAGCCTGGCGTTACCCCTTGAAAGGAGGTTTTGCTATGGCGAATTTTTGTTGGGTCTATCCCCATGTTGCGGATTGTGTCCTAGTATAACAGGTTTAGACCACTGCCGCCGTCCATCAGGACATTTGTAAAGTGGAGTCCACCGATTATTGGATCTAATACCAAGGCAGTCCAGCCTGCGTTCTCGATACTTCTAGAGTAATCCTGATGGTCGAAGGTGATCGGTTTTAACAACCATTGGTGAGACTCCTTTGGGATAGGCCGTATGGCGCGTATATCTGTTGGCACCATTCTGTTCGTCACGTGAAGTAAGTTTACTGCTTTTACTTCTTGTGGGAAATCCTTTTGTTCCCTGGTGCTCTGCTTGTGGGGTTCGTCGTCGTCCTCACTTGGTGTGTCGAGCCCCTTGTGTTCGGCGTTGAGTTTGCCGGATTGCTTGAAAACCCAACAATCTCTGTGGGTATGGTTCGCAGGCTTGCCGGGAGCACTGTGTATTTGACATATCTTGTCCAAGATTTTGTTTAAGTTGGATAGCTCGTCCCTGTTATCCTTGAGGGGCGGCTTTCTCTGATTCTACCGCGAGCTTTTGAATCCGGCATTGACCGCCGTGCTCTTTGGGCTGTTTCCCTTATTCCGGTGCTAGTCCTTGCTGCGTCGGGGTTTTCCGTTTCCATCCCTAACTTCGGATGTACTTGGGTCGCTGGTGCTACATCTTGCCAACCAGCTGTCCTCTCCTGCGCAAAAGCGGGTCATGAGGCTTGTTAATGCGGCCATTGTTCTTGGCTTTTCTTGGCCGAGGTGTCTGGTGAGCCATTCGTCTCGAATGTTATGCTTAAAAGCTGCTAGGGCTTCGGCGTCCGGACAGTCGACTATCTGATTCTTTTTAGTAAGAAATTTGTTCCAGAATTTCCGGGCTGACTCTCGGGGCTGTTGAGTTATGTGAGTGAGATCGTCTGCATCCGGAGGGCGGACATAGGTCCCTTGAAAAATTGCCCCGAAAGCATCCTCAAGCTCTTCCCAACTTCCTATGGTGTTTTCAGGAAGGCTTTTGAGCCAATGCCGGGCTGGCCCTTTAAGCTTGAGGGGTAATTATTTTATGGCGTGGAGGTTATCTCCTCTGGCCATGTGTATGTGGAGGATATAATCCTCGATCCAGACCCCAGGGTCTATTGTTCCATCGTACGCCTCTATGTTTACGGGCTTGAATCCCGCTGGAAATTCATGGTCCAGCACCTCATCGGTGAAACATAGGGGGTGTGTGGCACCCCTGTATTTGGGTGTGCCATGATGTTCGGATATTTGTTGTGTTGCATTGCTTACTAGAGCTTGCTTTCTTGGCCCGTAGATAGATCTGGTTGGGCCATCTTTTTGATGCGGATCCTTTGGTGGATCGCGTGCCGGCTTGTGTGCGGCACCGCTTGCCGCTCCATGCTGGCCATGCCGTCGTCTATCCGACCGGGTGGCTTTCCTATTTTTTGACTGCGGGGGCTCTAAGGCCTCCTCGTCAAATTCAGGCAGTAGCTTTCCCTTTGAATAGCTTTTTGTGCGTCGACTGCCGCCATATTTGTCTACGGTGTTGCGTACTTTGCTCTATCTGATTCTGAGTGCATCTTCCACAGTTTTGAGCTTCTGCTTCTACTTTTTCAGGCTACGCGCAGTGGCGACGAGCCTTTTGTGGAGGTTCTTCTGCTCCATGGGCCTATCCGGCGTAAGGTCGTCCGGACTGTTGTTTTCGCCGGGGACGGGGTGTTTGGTTTGTTTATCCAAGTTGCCCTGTTCGGACGGTTGCTCGAAGGCATGTTCGTCGTCCACCGGCTCGTCCTCCTCTATGGCTGGGTCTGTATGGTTGTTGTCTCTGTCGAGGCGGGGCTTGGAGCGGCGCTTACGTCGCCGCTTTGATTGCTTTTCAAGTGAACGATCCCTCGTTGCATCCCTGTGTTCCTCGTCGTCACTTCCTTTGGGTGTGTCCACCATGTATACATCATGAGACGAGGTGGCTGTCCAGTGCCTTATAGGCGTTGGTTCATGTTCATCTCCTACATCATCGTCCATACCGTCGATGTCTTCGGAGTCGAAGTCGAGCACGTCGTTTAAATTATCGACAGTGGCTACGAAGTGAGTGGTGGGTTGGCATTGAATTTCTTCGTCGTCCACATCCCAATCCTGCTGGTCATAGTCCCGCCAGGACTCTCCTGACAAAGAGAGAGACCTGAGTGAATTCAGGATGTCGCCGAAGGGCGAGTGCTGAAAGATGTCTGCGGCGGTGAACCTCATGATCGGCGCCCAATCGGATTCGATCGGCAGGGGCGCGGAGGGCTCGGAGTCCGGAGAGGAGTCCGGCACCTTGGAGTCACGGGCTTCGCAAGGGACAAGGCTGGTGTTTGGCTTGATCGTCGTAGAGATTGCAGCCCCTGAGGCGGTGTCTAACGACCCATCCTCGATTGGTGTGGTCGGCTCCGAGCTATGGGTCGGAGCGGACACAGGTGCGGCCTCCAGGGCACTGTTCGGCGGCAGAGCTAGATCATGCCCATAGTGATAGTGCGGCGCGCTCGGCTGTGGCTCGAATCCGTCGAAGATCAAGTCTCTGCGGATGTCGATCGTGTAGTTCAAACTTCCAAATCTGACCTGATGGCCAGGGGCGTAGCTTTCGATCTGCTCCAGATGACCAAGCGAATTGGCCCGCAGTGCAAAGCCGCCGAATACGAAGATCTGTCCGGGGAGAAAAGTCTCACCCTAGATCGCATCGCTGTTGATGATCGGAGAAGCCATCGGGCCTAAAAGTGACGACCCAGAGGAACTCTCAATGAAAGCACCAATGTCGGTGCCAAAACCGGCGGATCTCGGGTAGGGGGTCTCGAACTGTGCGTCTAGGCGGATGGTAATAGGAGGCAGGGGACATGATGTTTTACCCAGGTTCGGGCCCTCTTGATGAAGGTAAAACCCTACGTCCTACTTGATTAATATTGATGATATGGGTAGTACAAGAGTAGATCTACCACGAGATCAGAGAGGCTAAACCCTAGAAGC
This sequence comes from Triticum urartu, assembly GCF_056163025.1. NCBI lineage: Eukaryota > Viridiplantae > Streptophyta > Magnoliopsida > Poales > Poaceae > Triticum > Triticum urartu. Next base: position 678,792,485 of record NC_141879.1, on the reverse strand, counting down.
TAGCCTATGGTATGATTGTCTGTCCCTACGGACTAAAACCCTCCGGCTTATATAGACACCGGAGAGGGCTAGGGTTACACAGAGTCGGTTACAATGGTAGGAGATCTACATATCCGTATCGCCAAGCTTGCCTTCCACGCCAAGGAAAGCCCCTTCCGGACACGGGACGAAGTCTTCAATCTTGTATCTTCATAGTCCAGGAGTCCGGCCGAAGGTATAGTCCGGCTGTCCGGACACCCCCTAATCCAGGACTCCCTCAATCACCATCTTCACCGGCTTCACACCTTGATCTCCATCGAAGCATCGTTGTCATCACACCAACTATTGCCTCCACGTCTATCGCTACCGCTTAATGATAAAGTAAAGCAATTACATGGCGATTGCATTTCATACAATAAAGCGAGAACCATATGGCTCCTGCCAATTACCGATAACTATGTTACTAAACATGATCATCTCATACTATAAAATTTAGCATCATGTCTTGACCATATCACATCACAGCATGCCCTGCAAAAACAAGTTAGACGTCCTCTACTTTGTTGTTGCAAGTTTTACATGGCTGCTACGGGCTGAGAAAGAACCTTTCTTACCTACGCATGAAAAACCACAACGCGGTATAGTGATTGCTTTTTGATCTTCAGAAAGAACCCTGTTCATTGAATCCGATTCAACTAAAGCTAGAGAAACAGACACCCTAGCGACCTGTGTGCGAAGCACGTAGGTAGAACCAGTCTTGTGTAAGCCTATGCGTAATGTCGGTCTGGGCCACTTCATCCAACAATGCCGCTGAATCAAGAATCAACTAGTGACGGTAAGCAATATGTATATACCCACGCCCACAACTCCTTTGTGTTCTACTCGTGCATATGACATCTACGCATAAACCTGGCTTGGATGCCACTGTTGGGGAACCCAGTAATTTCAAAAAAAATCCTACGCACACGCAAGATCATGGTGATGCATAGCAACCAGATTGAAGAGTGTCGTCCACGTACCCTCGTAGACCGTAAGTGGAAGCGTTATGACAACACAGTTGATGTAGTCGTACGTCTTCACGATCGACTGATCCCTAGTACTGAACGTACGGCACCTCCGTGATCTGCACACGTTCATCTCGGTGACGTCCCGCGAACTCACGATCCAGTAGAGCTTCGAGGGATAGTTTCGTCAGCACGACGGCGTGATGACAGTGATGATGATGCTACCAGAACAGGGCTTCGCCTAAGCACTGCTACGATATAACCGAGGTGGATTATGGTGGAGGGGGCACCGCACATGGCTAAAAGATCAACTGATCAACTTATGTGTCCATGGGGTGCCCCCCTCCCCCGTATATAAAGGAGTGGAGGAGGGGGAGGGCCGACCCTCTCTATGGCGCGCCCTGGGGAAGTCCTACGACCTCCGGGAGTAGGATTCCCCCCTTTCCTAGTAGAAGTAGGAGCCCTTCCAAGTAGGAGTAGGAGAGGGAGGAAGGAGGAGAGAGGGAGGAAGGAAAGGGGGCCGGCCCCCCTCCCAATTCAGATTGGGCTTGGGGGCGCGCCTCCCTAATTCCCTTCCCTCTCCTCTATTCCACTAAGGCCCAATAAGGCCCATATACTCCCCGGGGGGTTCGGGTAACCTCCCGGTACTCCGGAAAAATGCCCGAACCACTTGGAACAATTCCGATGTCTATAGGCTTCCAATATATCGATCTTTACGTATCAACCATTTCGAGACTCCTCGTCATGTCTGTGATCAAATCCGGGACTCCGAACTACCTTCGGTACATCAAAACACATAAACTCGTAATACCAATCATCACCGAACGTTAAGCGTGTGGACCCTACGGGTTCGAGAACTATGTAGACATGACCGAGACTTATCTCCGGTCAATAACCAATAGCAGAACCTGGATGCTCATATTGGTTCCTACATATTCTACGAAGATCTTTATCGGTCAAACCGCATAACGGTATACGTTGTTCCCTTTGTCATCGGTATGTTACTTGCCCGAGATTCGATCGTTGATATCTCAAATACCTAGTTCAATATCATCACCGGCAAGCCTCTTTACTCGTTCCGTAATGCTACATCCCATAACTAACTCATTAGTTACATTGCTTGCAAGGCTTATAGTGATGCACATTACCGAGAGGGCCCAGAGATACCTCTCCAATAATCAGAGTGACAAATCCTAATCTTGATCCATGCCAACTCAACAAACACCATCGGAGACACCTCTAGAGCACCTTTATAATCATCCAGTTATGTTTTGACGTTTGGTAGCACACAAAGTGTTCCTCCGGTATTCGGGAATTGCATGATCTCATAGTCATAGGAACATGTTGATACGTCTCCAACGTATCTATAATTTTTGATTGTTCCATGCTATTATATTACCCATTTTGGATGTTTATGGGCTTTATTATACACTTTTATATTATTTTTGGGACTAACCTATTAACCGGAGTGCCAGCCCAAAATGTTGTTTTATTGCCTATTTCAGTGTTTCGAAGAAAAGGTATATCAAATGGAGTCCAAACGGAATGAAACCTTCGGGAGAGTTATTTTTGGAATGGAGGCAATCCAGGAGACTTGGAGTAGACGTCAGGGAAGCTTCGAGGTGGCCATGAGGCAGGGAGGTGCGCCTGCCCCCCTGGGCGCGCGCCCCACCCTCATGGGCCCATCATGGATCCCCTGACCGACTTCTTTCGCCTATATATATCAATATACCCTAAAAACATCGGGAAGCACAATAGATCGGGAGTTCCGCCGCTATAAGCCTCCGTAGCCACCGAAAACCAATCTAGACCCGTTTTGGCACCCTGTCGGAGGGGGGAATCCCTCTCCGGTGGCCATCTTCATAATCCCGGCGCTCTCCATGATGAGGAGTGAGTAGTTTACCCTCGGGGCTGAGGGTATGTACCAGTAGGTATGTGTTTGATCTCTCTCTCTCGTGTTTTTAGGTGGTACGATCTTGATGTATCGCGAGCTTTGCTATTATATTTGGACCTTATGATGTTTCTCCCCCTCTACTCTCTTGTGATGAATTGAGTTTTCCCTTTGAAGTTATCTTATCGGATTGAGTCTTTAAGGATTTGAGAACACTTGATTTATTTCTTGCATGTGCTTATCTGTGGTGACAATGGGATATCACGTGATCCACTTGATGTATGTTTTGGTGATCAACTTGCGAGTTCCGTGACCTCGTGAATTTATGCATAGGGGTTCGCACATGTTTTCGTCTTGACTCTCCGGTAGAAACTTTGGGGCACTCTTTGAAGTTATTTGTGTTGGCTGAATAGATGAATCTAAGATTGTGTGATGCATATCGTATAATCATACCCACGGATACTTGAGGTGACATTGGAGTACCTAGGTGACATTAGGGTTTTGGTTGATTTGTGTCTTAAGGTGTTATTCTAGTATAAACTCTAGGATAGATTGAACGGAAAGAATAGCTTTATGTTATTTTACTATGGACTCTTGAATAGATCGATCAGAAAGAATAACTTTGAGGTGGTTTCGTACCTTACAATAATCTCTTCGTTTGTTCTCCGCTATTAGTGACTTTGGAGTGACTCTTTGTTGCATGTTGAGGGATAGTTATATGATCCAATTATGTTATTATTGTTGAGAGAACTTGCACTAGTGAAAGTATGAACCCTAGGCCTTGTTTCCTAGCATTGCAATACCGTTTGTGCTCACTTTTACCACTTGCTACCTTGCTATTTTTATATTTTCAGATTTCAAAAACCATTATCTACTATCCATATTGCACTTGTATCACCATCTCTTCGCCGAACTAGTGCACCTATACAGTTTACCATTGTATTGGGTGTGTTGGGGACACAAGAGACCCTTTGTTATTTGGTTGCAGGGTTGCTTGAGAGAGACCATATTCATCCTACGCCTCCCAAGGATTGATAAACATTAGGTCATCCACTTGAGGGAAATTTCCTACTGTCCTACAAACCTCCGCACTTGGAGGCCCAACAACGTCTACAAGAAGAAGGTTGTGTAGTAGACATCACGCTGTTTTCTGGCGCCATTGCCGGGGAGGTGAGTGCTTGAAGGTATATCTTTAGATCTCGCAATCGAATCTTTTTGTTTCTTGTTTTATCACTAGTTTAGTTTATAAAAGAAAATTACAAAAAATGGAATTGAGTTTGCCTCATACGCTTCATCTTTTTAATATTTTTCGTGAGAATGATGGAAAGGAAAATTGTGCTCAAGTGCTAGAAGAAGAAGTCTATAAAATGTTTGCCACTAAATCTTTGAATGATGAGCATGATTTCAATGTAGTTAGTATGAACTCCTTGAATATTCATAGTACTAATGATGATTGCACTAGTCATGATGAAAATGTCTCTTATAAGCATGTCAATTTTTGTGGAGTGCATAGAGTTTGCAAGTACACACCAAATAGGGAAGATAGATTTTGCAAGAGGCATAAGTATTTGGAAACTAAATGGTTGCAAGAAAGGCTAGATGTTTGTGCTGAAAATTTAAAATTTGTTCACCATACTTGTGAACTTTTCAATGAACATGGTCATTTAAATCTCAAATGCAAATTGTTTCATGATCGTATCGTGTCCAAAAATTGTGATGATTTGATTTCCCTTACACATCATAATGAACTTAGTTTTCTTTTGGGTGATGAAGAAATGAAACGTATAACTAAGCATATTCCAGAATTTAACCTTGAGAAATTTCTCGATATTGATCTAGAAGAAAAAAATTTGTATTGTGCGGTGAATTGCATTAAAAATCCTTATATTGCCAATTATATAAAGAAAATAAAACAAATAGAGGATGAAGAGAATACTAATGAAAGGGAAGAGGCTTCCCAATATCCTCCTATTATTTCTTATGGTGAATCAGGTAACGAGGAGGAGCCTTCTATTCAACCAATCTCATCAATAAGGAGCTCCGAAAAGAGGATTGAACCCACACATGATGTGAAGAAGAAAAAGAAAAGACGGAGAAGCAAAGGTAAAAATGTATCCCTCCCAAATGATGTTGCTCCTACTACTCATTGTGATGATGATAATTCTTATACTATTGGTGCTATCCATACTATTAATGATGAGAGTGATTATGCTTATGATATGAAAAGGCCCAAGCTTGGGCATGCTATGTTTGATGAGAATGACATGTTTGATAATATATTTGCTGAAATTAATGTTTGTCCCAAGCTTGGGGATGCTATGTTAATTGAAGATGATACTTCTAGTCTCCCAAGCTTTGATATGAAAATTAGTTATGATGATAGCATGCCTCCTACTTATGATGATTATATTGATGAAATTGGATTTGGAGAGGTCATGGCTTTATTTAGTAATGATTCCACTATCTTGGAAGAGGTTTCAATTGATTATGATGAGAACAAAGTTGCTACCTATGATGATTATTGTGATGACACATATGCTATAAAAAGTAGTGATGATTATACTTATAAAACTTGTCATGATTATGATTACCCTTTTTCTGAACATTACTCTTTTAGTGTGGAAACAATTTATAGTATTCGAGTTTCTTATGATACTCCCACTATTCCGAATGAGAGGAATTTTGCTTATGTGGAGAGTAATAAAATTTCTATGCTTGTATATCATGAAAAGAATGATTTATGTGATAGTTATATTGTTGAATTCATCCATGATGCTACTGAAAATTACTATGAGGGAGGAACATATGCTTGTAGGAATTGCAATAATATCAAGTTTCCTCTCTATGTGCTTAAAGTTTTGAAGTTATGCTTGTTTTGCCCTCCTATGCTAGCTGATTCTGGTTCCCACAAGTTGTTTGCTCACAAAATCCCTATGCATAGGAAGTGGGTTAGACTTAAATGTGCTAGTCATTTTCTTCATGATGCCCTCTTTATGTTACAATTCTTATCTTTTATGTGAGCATCATTGAAATCATCATGCCTAGCTAGGGGCGTTAAACGATAGCGCTTGTTGGGAGGCAACCCAATTTTTATTTTTGTTCCTTGCTTTTTGTTCCTGTTTACTAATAAATAATTTATCTAGCCTCTGTTACGATTGAGTTTGTATGTTTCAATTAGTGTTTGTGCCAAGTAGAACCTTTGGGAAGACTTGGGGAAAGTCTTTGTGATCTTGCTGTAAAAATAGAAACTTTAGCGCTCACGAGATTTGCTGCCATGTTTTATTGGAGAGTCCTATTTAGTTAATTCTTTTTGAAGATAGTTAATAAACAAATTCCTCACGTCGAGCCATTTATTTTAGAATTTTTGGGGTTCCATTAGTATACGTTTGATCCAGATTACTACAGGCTGTTCTGCTTTTGACAGATTTCTGTTTTCTATGTGTTCTTTGCTTATTTTAATGGATCTATGAGTAGTAACGGAGGGTATGAACCATAGATGAGTTGGAATGCAGTAGATATTACACCAATATGAATTTAGAATGATTTTACAACAGTACCTAAGTGGTGATTTATTTTCTTATACTAACGGAGCTTACGAGTTTCCTGTTAAGTTTTGTGTTGTGAAGTTTTCAAGTTTTGGGTAAAGATTCGATGGACTACGGAATAAGGAGTGGCAAGAGCCTAAGCTTGGGGATGCCCAAGGAACCCCAAGGTAATATTCGAGGACAACCAAAAGCCTAAGCTTGGGTATGCCCCGGATGGCATCCCCTCTTTCGTCTTCGTCTATCGGTAACTTTACATGGAGCTATATTTTTATTCACCACATGATATGTGTTTTGCTTGGAGCGTCATTTTATTTTCTTTTGTTTTGCTTGCTGTTTGAATAAAATACCAAGATCTGAAATTATTAAATGTTAGAGAATCTTCACATAGTTGCATAATTATTTGACTACTCATTGATCTTCACTTATATCTTTCGGGGTAGTTTGTCATTTGCTCTAGTGCTTCACCTATATCCTTTTAGAGCATGGTGGTGGTTTTATTTTGAAGAAATAGTGGAACTCTCGTGCTTCACTTATATTATTTTGAGAGTCTTTAGAACAGCATGGTAATTTCATTTGGTTATGAATATAGTCCTAATATGATAGGCATCCAAGAGGGATATAATAAAAACTTTCATATAAGTGCATTGAATACTAAGAGAAGTTTGATACTTGATGATAGTTTTGAGATATGAAGATGGTGATATTAGAGATATGCTAGTTGAGTAGTTGTGAATTTGAGAAATACTTGTGTTAAAGTTTGTGATTCCCGTAGCATGCACGTATGGTGAACTGTTATGTGATGAAGTCGGAGCATGATTTATATATTGATTTTCTTCCTTATGAGTGGCGGTCGGGGACGAGCGATGGTCTTTTCCTACCAATCTATCCCCCTAGTAGCATGCGTGTAGTACTTTGTTTCGATAACTAATACATTTTTGCAATAAGTATGTGAGTTCTTTATGACTAATGTTGAGTCCATGGATTATACGCACTCTCACCCTTCCACCTTTGCTAGCCTCTCTAGTACTGCGCAACTTTCGCCGTTACCATAAACCCACCATATACCTTCCTCAAAACAGCCACCATACCTACCTATTATGGCAGTTCCATAGCCATTCCGAGATATATTGCCATGCAACTTTCCACCATTCCGTTTATTATGACATGCTTCATCATTGTCATATTGCTTTGCATCATGTAGTTGACATCGTATTTGTGGCAAGGCCACCGATCATAATTCTTTCATACATGTCACTCTTGATTCATTGCACATCCTGGTACACCGCCAGAGGCATTCATATAGGGTCATATTTTGTTCTAAGTATCAAGTTGTAATTCTTGAGTTGTAAGTAAATAAAAGTGTGATGATCATCATTATTAGAGCACTGTCCCAGTGAGGAAAGTATGATGGAGACTATGATTCCCCCACAAGTCGGGTTGAGACTCCGGACAAACAATAAAAAACAGAGAAAAAAAGAGGCCATAAAAAAGGCCCAAAAACAAAAAAACAAAAAAATGAGAGAAAAAGAGAGAAGGGGCAATACTACTATCCTTTTACCACACTTGTGCTCCAAAGTAGCACCACGATCTCCATGATAGAGAGTCTCCTATGTTGTCACTTTCATATACTAGTGGGAATATTTCATTATAGAACTTGGCTTATATATTCCAATGATGGGCTTCCTCAAAAGGCCCTAGGTCTTCGTGAGCAAGCGAGTTGGATGCACACCCAGTAGTTTCTTTTGTTGAGCTTTCATACACTTATAGCTCTAGTGCATCCGTTGCATGGCAATCCCTACTCACTCACATTGATATCTATTGATGGGCATCTCCATAGCCCGTTGATACGCCTAGTTGATGTGAGACTATCTTCCTCCTTTTTGTCTTCTCCACAACCACCATTCTATTCCACCTATAGTGCTATGTCCATGGCTCACACTCATGTATTGCGTGAAGATAGAAAAAGTTTGAGAACATCAAGAGTATGAAACAATTTCTTGGCTTGTCATCAGGGTTGTGCATGATTTAAATATTTTGTGTGCTGAAGATAGAGCATAGCCAGACTATATGATTTTGTAGGGATAGCTTTCTTTGGCCATGTTATTTTGAGAAGACACGAATACTTTATTAGTATGCTTGAAGTATTCTTATTTTTATGTCAATATTAAACTTTTGTCTTGAATCTTATGGATCTGAATATTCTTGCCACAATAAAGAGAATTACATGGATAAATATGTTAGCTAGCATTCCACATCAACAATTGTGTTTTTATCATTTACCTACTCGAGGACAAGCACGAATTAAGCTTGGGGATGCTTGATTGTCCCATGCTATTATATTACCCGTTTTGGATGTTTATGGGCTTTATTATAAACTTTTATATTATTTTTGGAACTAACCTATTAACCAGAGGCCCAGCCCAAAATGTTGTTTTATTGCCTATTTCAGTGTTTCGAAGAAAAGGAATATCAAACGGAGTCCAAACGGAATGAAACCTTCAGGAGAGTTATTTTTGGAACGAAAGCAAACTAGGAGACTTGGAGTAGACGTCAAGGAAGCTATGAGGTGGCCACGAGGCAGGGAGGCACGCCTGCCCCCTGGGCGCGCCCCCAACCCTCGTGGGCCCCTCGTGGCTCCCCTGACCGACTTCTTTCGCCTATATATATCAATATACCCTAAAGACATCGGGGAGCACAATAGATCGGGAGTTCCGTCGCCAGAAGCCTCCGTAGCCACCGAAAATCAATCTATACCCGTTCCGCCACCATGCCGGAGGGGGGAATCCCTCTCCGGTGGCCATCTTCATCATCCCGGCGCTCTCCATGATGAGGAGGGAGTAGTTTACCCTCGGGGCTGAGGGTATGTACCGGTAGCTATGTGTTTGATCTCTCTCTCTCATGTTCTTGAGGTGGTACGATCTTGATGTATCGCTAGCTTTGCTATTATATTTGGATCTTATGATGTTTCTCCCCCTATACTCTCTTGTGATGAATTGAGTTTTCCCTTTGAAGTTATCTTATCAGATTGAGTCTTTCAGTATTTGAGAACACTTGATGTATGTCTTGCATGTGCTTATCTGTGGTGACAATGGGATATCACGTGATCCACTTGATGTATGTTTTGGTGATCAACTTGCGAGTTACGTGACCTCATGAACTTATGCATAGGGGTTTGCACACGTTTTCGTCTTGACTCTCTGGTAGAAACTTTGGGGCACTCTTTGAAGTTCTTTGTGTTGGTTGAATAGATGAATCTGAGATTGTGTGATGCATATCGTATAATCATACCCACAAATACTTGAGGTGACATTCACTACTAGGAAAAGGCTAATTAGTGGCGCACCTGTTTTGGCCATTAATGGCGCACTACAGGTGCGCCACTATTAACACGCCACTAGTAACAAGTACTAATGGCGCACCCCTGGTGCGCCATTAGTATCCCAGATAATAGTGGCGCACCTGGCAGTGCGCCATCAATATGTCCCCTGGTGCGCCATTACTATGCCTCCCAGGGGGGGCATATTTACCTTGTGCTCTGGGTTACTAATGGTGCACTTCTAGGTAATGCGCCACTAGTATGTTTATTGCAGTGCCCCACTAAAGTGCAGTATGGTGCGCCACTAGTATGAATACTAGGAATTTTTTTTCTTTTCTGATATTTGCACCGGTTACAAAATATATTACTGCACAGAATATAGACAGCACAACATATAAACAGCAGATTTATCGAATACAAATAGAAGATTAGTCTCCGAATACAATTCATCATATTAGTCTCTGAATTCAAAAGACCGAACAAAGTTAGAACATTACAAGTCTCGACACCGCGAGTGAGGGAGTCCTGGATTAGGGGCTCCTCGGACAACCGGACTATATACTTTGGCCGGACTATTGGACTATGAAGATACAAGATTGAAGGCTTCGTCCTGTGTCCGGGTGGGACTCTCCTTTGCGTGGAAGGCAAGCTTGGCAATTCGGATATGTAGATCTCCTCCCTTGTAACCGACTCTGTGTAACCCTAGCCCCCTCCGGTATCTATATAAACCGGAGGGTTTAGTTCGTAGGACAACAAAAATCATAATCATAGGCTAGCTTCTAGGGTTTAGCCTCTACGATCTCATGGTAGATCAACTCTTGTAATACTCATATCATCAAGATCAATCAAGCAGGAAGTAGGGTATTACCTCCATTGAGAGGGCCCAAACCTGGGTAAACATTGTGTCCCCCGCCTCCTGTTACCATTCGCCTTAGACGCATAGTTCGGGACCCCCTACCCGAGATCCGCCGGTTTTGACACCGACATTGGTGCTTTCATTGAGAGTTCCACTGTGTTGTCACCATACGGCTTGATGGCTCCTTCGATCATCGGCAACGATGCGATCTAGGGTGAGGCTTTTCACCCAGGACAGAACTTCGTATTCTGTGGCTTCGTACTGCGGGCCAACTCGCTTGGCCATCCGGAGCAAATCAAGAGCTATGCCCCTGGCCATCAGGTCAGGTTTGGAAGCTTCAACTATACTGCCGACATCCACGGAGTCTTGATCTTCGACGGATTCGAGCCCATGTCAGGTGCGTCACACAGTCACGACGAGCATGACTTAGCTCTGCCGCTGGACGGTGTTTGGGAGATCACACCTGTGGCTACTCCGGCCCTGAATCCGAAGCAGATCGTGCCGTCCGAGGACGGGTGGATGGACCAGGCCACAGAGGCCGCACACCCAGCGGCGATAGAGCCGAATACTGACTTCACCTCTTATGAGACCTGTGTTGCCGGACCCTTGGATTCGTCCCTGGCCACAAGCTCCGAACCGCCTGCGTCCATGCCTATCGAATCTGACTGGGCATCGATCATGGAGTTTACCTCCGCGGATATCTTTCAGCACTCGCCCTTGGGCGACGTGCTAAATTCATTGAGGTCTCTCTCCTTGTCAGGAGACCCTTGGCCAAACTATGTTCGGCTTGAGTGGGAAGCGGACGACGAAGAAATTCATTCCCCACCCACCACCCACTTAATAGCCATGGTCGATGACTTAACCGACATGCTTGATTTCGACTCCGAAGACATCGACGGTATGGACGACAATGCAGGAGAAGAACAGGAACCACCGCCCACAGGGCACTGGACAGCCACCTCATCATATGATATATACATGGTGGACACCCCCAAAGAAAGCGATGGCAATAAGGCAACAGAGGATAATTCCCTCGAGAAGCAATCTAAGAACCGGCGTCATCAGCGCCGCTCTAAGCCTCGCCATAGCAAAAGCAGCGATACCGGCACGAGAGACAATAACATTGCGGACAATGCCGAAGACGAAGACAATCCCCTCCAGCCAGGCTTCGAGCGGGAGGATGGGCAAGCTATCCCTAAGGAACAGGCGGCAGACGGAGAATCAGAGGATGACAATTACATGCCCCTCTTCGATGACGAGGTGAGCCTCGGCGACGAAGAATTTATCGTGCCTGAGGATCCCGTCGAGCAGGAGCGCTTCAAGCGCCGGCTTATAGCCACAACAAAAAGCCTGAAGAAAAAGTAACAACAGCTTCAAGCTGATCAAGATCTGTTAGCAGATAGATGCACCGAGGTGCTGGCAGCCAAGGAATACGAACTTGAGCGCCCAATCAAAAGTTACCCAAAGCGCAGGTTGCTACCCCAACTCGAGGAGGAAGCATTAAAGCCTACACTACCAGGGTATGATGCGGCTGACCGGCCACAAGTGGCCGAGACAAAGCGGCATATCAGCCCAAAGTCCAGCCCGCACCCCGTCGCCAGTCAAACAAAAACACCAAGGCCCGGGGCAACACACAGGACCTGCGAGACGTATTGGAAAACAAAGTAGGACATACAAGATCGATCTACGAATCACGGGAGCGCGCCCCAACGCGTGACGACGACCGTCACGCCAGATATACTAAAAGCAAATCCGGTCGGGCCGAATATAGCAGACAAGACTCATATGAACTGCTCGTGGTATAGCCCGGCACAGAGGCGCCGCACACCCCCTATGCTTCACTGATGAAGTAATGGATCACGAATTCCCAGAAGGTTTTAAACCCGTGAATATTGAATCATATGATGGCACAACAGAACCCGCTGTATGGATCGAAGATTTCCTCCTCCACATCCACATGGCCTGCGGTGATGATCTACATGTCATCAAGTACCTCCCATTAAAACTCAAGGACATGCTCGGCATTGGCTCAATAGCCTGCCGGCAAACTCCATTGGCAGTTGGGAGAATTTGGAGGACGCATTCCTTGACAACTTCCAGGGCACTTATGTGCGACCATCGGATGCCGATGACTTGAGTCACATAACCCAACATCCAGGGGAATCAGCCAAGAAATTCTGGACTCAGTTCCTAACTAAAAAGAACCAAATCGTTGACTGTCCGGATGCCGAGGCCTTAGCGGCATTTAAGCATAACATCCGTGACGAGTGGCTCGCCTGACACCTCGGCCAAGAAAAGCCGAAGTCCATGGCAGCCCTCATGACACTCATGACCCGCTTTTGTGCGGGCGAGGATAGCTGGCTGGCTCGCAGCAACAACACATCAAGAAACCCTGGCAATTCGGATGCCAAAGATAGCAATGGCAGGCCACGTCGCAATAGACACAAACGCCGTAACAACGGCAACAACGCCAAAGACACGGTAGTTAATGCCGGATTCAGTGGCTCTAAATCCGGTCAGTGGAAAAAGTCGTTCAAAAGAAGCAATCTGGGCCCATCCAGCTTGGACCGCATACTCGATCGTTAGCGTCAAATTCACGGCGCCCCCGATAAACTATCCAACCACACCAACAGAGAATGCTGGGTGTTCAAACAGGCCGGCAAGTTGAATGCCGAAAATAAGGAAAAGGGGCTGCATAGCGACGACGAGGAGGAGCCCTGGCCGCCGAACACAGGAGGACAGAAGAAATTTCCTCCACAAGTGAAAACGGTAAACATGATATACGCAACCCATATTCTCTAGAGGGAACACAAGCATGCACTGAGGGACGTCTATGCGATGGAGCCAGTCGCCCCAAAGGTCAACCCATGGTCTTCTTGTCCGATCACCTTTGATCGCAGGGACCACCCCACCAGTATCCGTCATGGCGGTTTTGCCGCATTGGTCATTGACCCCATCATTGACGGATTTCACCTCACTCGAGTCCTTATGGATGGTGGAAGCAGCCTGAACTTGCTTTATCAGGATACATTGCGCAAAATAGGTATAGACCCCTCGAGGATCAAACCCACCGAAACCACCTTTAATGGTGTCATCCCAGGTGTAGAGGCCTGTTGCACGGGCTCAATCACACTGGAAGTGGTCTTCGGATCCCCGGACAACTTCTGAAGCGAGGAGTTAATCTTCAATATCGTCTCCTTCCGCAGTGGCTATCACGCACTGCTCGGACGAACCGCATTTGCCAGATTCAATGCGGTACCGCATTATGCATACCTCAAGCTCAAAATGCGATTAACTCGCAGGGTTATAACAGTTAATGGAAACACAGAACGCATGCTCCGCACGGAGGAACACACTGCAGCCCTCGCAGCAGAAGCGCAAAGCAGCCTTATGAGGCAAACTGCCAATTCAGCGAAAAAGACCCCGGACACCTTCAAGCGAGTCCGGAGTACCCTGCAAGAGGATCGCCAGGCACGCTTAGAGCTCGCCTAGAAATTCGGCCTCCGTCCTAGTCCCAGTCAAGTGGCGAAATTTGCGTCGCGCGTACATAATTACGCACTCAAGATACCATGGGCATAGGCGAAGGCACGGCCATGGCACGGCCCACAATGCGGCTCAACCGCTTCAGGACCCGTATACCTTTAACATTTTCTTCCTTTCAGGCCCCTATTCTCTGAAAGCCCTCTCCGATCCTCTGATTATTAGACCAGTCACGGGAAGGAAACACCAAGGAAGCAAGAAGCTTTGACATACAAGGGAATTCTCAGGTGGTCTCTGATAACGATCGATATACCTTTTTTGCATACCCACACGCAGCTTGACCTTGGATAGGACATGTCAAATAGTCCTATTTTTTACTTATTGCACTACATGTACAACATCAGCTCATTATTGCATTCCTTTATCTTTTTTTCCCTATCTGCTTATTTACGACAAATCGCACCCGTACATTCTGATACGACCAGTGCGCCAGGGGCTTCAGTGTACCCCATAACACGGCATGAAAAGTCCGAACACTTTCGACAGTGCGGCACCCCGAACTTATAGCATTATATTCATCAGCTCCAAATCATGTCTTGGGTCAATAGTTGGGTTTGCCCGGCTCCCATGTTTTGGTACCTTACGTTCCGCTATATCGGCTAAGGTAGCACTGGGAGAACTACTGCGATTGTGTCCCGGTTCTTCCGGACGAGCACCTCAGTAGAGAAAGCCGAAAACGGACTGTCATGATGTGGCGAGAGCTGGTCACTGTTCGAGAGGTCTCAAATCCTTAAAGATTTGTTCCACTTCAGGAGAGGAGTCGGCCTTGTCCGATTTAGGCGTACATAGCGCCCCAAGTTCGGCCTTCCGAATACTAGGGTGTCGGTGTCAAAACCGGCAGATCTCGGGTAGGGGGTCCCGAACTGTGCGTCTAAGATCGATGGTAACAGGGGGCGGGGGACACGATGTTTACCCAGGTTCGGGCCCTCTTGAAGGAGGTAATACCCTATGTCCTGCTTGATTGTTCTTGATGATATGAGTATTACAATAGTTGATCTACCACGATATCATAGAGGCTAAACCCTAGAAGCTAGCCTATGATTATGATTGTTGTCTATCCTCTATCGACTAGCTTGGTCTGGGTTTATATAATGCACCAGAGGCCTAGGATAACAAGAGTCCTAGCCGAATACGCCGGTGGGGAGGAGTCCTTGTCTTGATCACCAAGTCTTGTGGAATCTTCCATGTATGCGGCAGCTGTCCGAACTGGCCCATGAGTATACGGCCATGGGGGTCCTCGGCTCAATCTAACAGATCGGGAGATGACGTGGTGAGTACCCCCTAGTCCAGGACACCGTCAGTAGCCCCCTGAACCGGTCTTCAAGTTAGGGACGCTCCTCGATTCTTCCGAACTGTTTTTCATCTTCGGTTGTCAGTCTTGAAAACAGGTTCAACAAATCTTCTCATCTTCGATCTTGAGGATCGCCGAAATGCATTCGACGAGTTTAAACGTCGGGTATCCGAGGAGCCCCTTTAAGTTTCCGGCCTTTATCAATGCCTTGTTATTTTTATGCCACACCTCGGGTTTCAAGTTGTTTCAGGGAGGCAGTGTCCTCTTGCGTCCGAGCTCTAACGCCGGACTGCATTCGTGGTATCTTTTGCAGCCGAGCACCAATGATGGACTGCTTCCAAGCTCCAACACCGAAATGTATCCAAGCTCCAACGCCGGACTGTGTCCAAGCTCCAACGCCGGACTATATCCAAGATGTCATAGATCATCTTGGTCCAAAAAAGTTGAAGGAGTTTAGCCGAGCTGAATGCCGGAAATGCCCTCTATGGAGCTAGCCGCTAGCGCCCGAGCTTTATGCCAGACTACTTCCAAGGTGGTGCACCACCCCGACCATGGGCTGATTTTTTGTGAATATTTTGAACTGGTGCAGTTTATTCTCTGCCGATGTATATCCAGTAGCCCTCAAGGTGTGTATCAGTCTAAAAACCGAGATGCACCTGAAGGCAAGCATAAAACCGTTGTTCCCAGTAGCCCCTGAGACTCAGGTCGATGTGCGAAATCGGCCTAAGGATCAACTCCTAGCTCGGCAGCATACATAGGAATAAAATACGCAGTGTAATATATTAGAGATAATAGTGATCGACGAACGGGCCCCTGAGAGAGGGTCGTGAGAAGTCGCCATGATATATTAGCTCGATGCCAGATAGGTCTAGATGGTACTTATTTTTGTCCAAAGACGCGCTTTCCCATAGTTCGATCAAGCCGAACACTGAGCCCTTTGAATTTTCTACATTGAATAGGCAATGCAGTAGCCCCCGAGACACTGGTCGGGTGGCAACACCAGATCAGGGGATCGATGTGCCCCTTTAATATTTGTAAATAATGAGCGCAAAGCCCAATAGCCCCCGAGCCTTAATGTGGGCATGGGTGGTCGAATTAAGGATCGATATCCAGAGTAAAATCACAGATTATGTGTAATGATTCTATGTATCCAAGTACTTTACATCATTATTTTGACTCCATTGCGACCGTTTATCAGTTGAAACTGGCCCATCGTCGGTCTCTACCCCTTGGTAGATACTACGCAGGGTGTTTCCGCAATAACAAAACAACCCTTAGCCGACGTCTCGGTGCCCGAAGGCGGTTGTGTTAACGTAAACGAGGCAATCAGATATGCGAGGTTTATAACTTTCGCTTAGTCATAGGAGCTTTAAAATGGGGAAGCTAGCTATGAGCCCGCGGTTAGTGTTCGGCGACATCCGAGGTCATGCTGTAAACACTTCGGCCAATGTTATGAACGGCCCGTCATTTTAACATAGTCATCGGATCGCTAACCAGTTTACACCTATTGTGATAGTCAGTTTTCGGCTTTCTCCACTGAGGTGCTTAACCATGCAAGCTGGAAGCACAATCACAGTGGTTCTCCCTTTGCGCACCTAGCCGAACAAAGCGGAACGTAGGAGGCAAGCACAGGAGCCGGGCAACCCAACTATTGACCGAAGACACAATTCGAAATCGATGCATATAGTAGTGTCCGAGAATGTTTTTGCCGAATCTCTAAAGGTGTCCGGCGTTGCACTGCGAGACTTATGTTGGAAACACACAAATAGTTAAAAGTGCCATAGGCTTGGAAAATTGTGCAAACCGGAGACCATAGTAAAAAATCATTGCATAATAAATAATTTATGCAAAGTGAGCAATAAAAGAAATATGGCCTGGCGCCGAAATAGATGTCGATGCCGGGCGTCGGCGTGCTGCGGTAAAGGCATGGCCAAGTCTGAATTCACAGGTCGGTCCGACTTCCAGATGCGGCGTTCGCCGGACTATATACGGAAACTGACCAAACCACCATGCGACCTCGTTAATGCGGCCACCATTTGATAGACCTGTGTACATATGATGGACAAACCGGAGTAATAATTCCTTGGGAAAAATGAACCCGAACAAGCAAAAAAAATACTAGGATTAATAGCACCTTGTTTATTTGTTGTAGCAATCCGAAGAAAGGTGATTCCTAAAATTGGGACTCGATCCGCACACCCATTGCCTGATGGGCGATAAAGCGACGGCATGGTGATGCTGGCAAAGGTTGGCTTGCCACGGCAAAGCCCTCAGTCCAGCTAACGTGACGGAGCTAGTCGGCTAGTGACGCCGAAGTCTTCGGAGTAGGTTGATGAAGAGACGGCAAAGCGCCCGGTCCAGCCTCGATGTCGAAGCCTCGATGTCAGCCGATGAGTCGAAGTAGGTCGGCGTGATGGACACCGGCTTGAAGGAGCAGCAGTGTGGCCCTACCGACGCAGGTCCTGACGTGGTCAATACTGGCTTGATGAAGTGACCGTACGGCGATGCCGGTGTGCCCGCTCCGTGTAATCCATGGGGCGGCGATGTTGGTGATGATTTATCCTTCGCGATGTTGAACTCCTGTTCGGCTCGCCGAGATGATGATCCGAAGAAGTTGAGCTCGGCTCAACAAAGTGACGATGTGTCTAGCGCAGGTCGGCAGCCGTGGAGCAATATTGCCAGGCTGGTTTGACACCGGCATGATGGTGAAGATCATGTTCAAAAGATTTTAAAGTTAGTGGGATGTGTTCGGGAACAAAACACAATACCCCATACAAAACTTCCTTCAAAAAGGATGTCCGAAATCCCGTTCATAAAAAAGACGAACTCGGGTCAGATTCGTTTTCGCGTAGAAAACAGATCCGGAAAGTGATGCACTAATCGGAAGGTTCCCGAAGTTTGCAAGGTCGGATCGAGCTGAAATTCTGAGGGGTGGTAGATATAGGAATTGCGCAGCCGATCAACGGTTGGATCTTCCAAAGGACGTCCGAGCTAGAAGCTGGACACCACGCCCTAAACTCGTCCAGATTCCGGTCTAGATTTGACAGGGCTCCTGTATATCACAAATTGCCAGAGATTCCTCCATTGGAACTCGACGAATTTTTCCAGAGTTGTTGTATACTCAATTCCGCACAATTCCACCGAAGCAATCGTTAAAATGAGACTTGAGGAGGCGGTGGCAGTGGATACGAGTTCGCTGTCCAGAAAAACAGCACGGTCGCCCGAGGGCAATGTTGACGTTGAGCCCCCAGGCTCCCTGGATGATTCCTCCATGATCTTGATAGAGATCGGAGTTGATGTTGATGAAGGCCCTCATCCGAACATGATGATCGGAGGTAGGGCACAGTCCTTGGTCCAGCCAAGGGGACTGGCCGAGCCGGTGACGAAGAAGCCGGCGTCGCAGTTGACCTGCGGACGAGCCATTGAACCTTTTGCCGATCACACGGCGGAACTCTCAATGAAAGCACCAATGTCGGTGTCAAAAAAGGCAGATCTCGGGTAAGGGGTCCCGAACTGTGCGTCTAAGATCGATGGTAACAGGGGGCGGGGGACACGATGTTTACCCAGGTTCGGGCCCTCTTGAAGAAGGTAATACCCTACGTCCTGCTTGATTGTTCTTGATGATATGAGTATTACAAGAGTTGATCTATCACGAGATCGTAGAGGCTAAACCCTAGAAGCTAGCCTATGATTATGATTGTTGTCTATCCTCTATCGACTAGCCTGGACTCAGTTTATATAATGCACCAGAAGCCTAGGATAACAGGAGTCCTAGCCGAATACGCCGGTGGGGAGGAGTCCTTGCCTTGATCACCAAGTCTTGTGGAATCTTCCATGTGTGCGGCAGCCGTCCGAACTGGCCCATGAGTATACGGCCATGGGGGTCCTCGGCCCAATCTAACAGATCGGGAGATGACGTGGTGAGTACCCCCTAGTCCAGGACGCCGTCATAGGAGCTTTGCCAAAATTTAAAATTGTAGACTTCTATGGCTAAGTGAGAGTGATAAAGCTTTATAGTCCGATTTCCAGGTTCGTTGTGCTAAACACCTCCTTCGAAGGACCCAAAACTGGGAGAAAGAGTGGTCAGGTTTATCCCGAACACCTCAGTACTAGTTACATGGGGGCAGAAGCCGACGACTAGCCAAACTCTCAAATTTTATAAACGGCTGCACAGAAGGTAATATTTTAAATTATCAAGCGTTATATAGCGCACATGAACTCATTTCACATTACAGGATCACATGAGTACATTCATTCAAATATTACATACTTAGCACATTCCTCTGCCACAAGGCGAGCACCCTTTAGGACACTGTCATAATACTTTTCGGGGTGGCGATGCTCCTTGCCCTCCGGCGGCCCCTCCTTCACCAGCTTCTCGGCGTCCATCTTCGCCCAGTGCACTTTCGTCCGGGCAAAAGCCCTGCGCGCACCCTCAATGCAGACAGACTGCTTTATGACTTCAAACCGGGGGTAGGCGTTCACAAGCCGCCTTACCAGGCCGAAATAGCTGCCAGGCAGGGGCTCGCCAGGCCACATCCGGACTATGAGGCCCTTCATGGCCAGTTCGGCCGCCTTGTGAAGCTCGACCAGTTGCTTCAACTGGTCGCTCAAGGGCATCGGATGTTCGGTCCCAGTATATTGAGACCAGAACAGCTTCTCCGTCGAGCTCCCTTCCTCGGCCCGGTAGAACTCCGCGGCATCTGACACACTACTGTGTAGATCTGTGAACGCTCCTAGATAGCTCCGAATTCACATAAGTAAAAGGAAAGTTTCCTTCACATGCTTGCTTTGCATAATGAATGCCTTACCCGCCGCTATCTTCTTGACCGCCTCAATTTCTTGGAGGGCCTTTTGGGCTTCAGCCTTGCCATTTCGTGCGTTCTCGACGGCCTTCGCAAGTTCCATCGGGCCCTTGCGTCCTAGAGTCACGCTCCAAGGAATCGTACTTCTTGACAAACTCCTGGAGCTCTTGCTGAACCTAGCCGACTCGGGCCTCTTGCTTCTCGCGCTCGGCGCGCTCCTTGGCCGCTTTGCCTTCGGCCTCGGACAGCGCCTTCTTCAGGGTCGCCACTTCGGTCGTGGCCCCTAGAAAAATTCATGACGATCCTGTGATCTAACAACCAGTTTCCTTTTTTTATCAATAAACAGACGAGGTATCACTTACCTTTGTTCTCTTCGAGCTGCCTCTTGGTAAGGCCGAACTCTTCCTCGGACCGCTCAAGGTCCCGCTTCAGTGCGAAGACCTCCGCCGTGTGAGCGGTAACGGCCAGTAGTGAAGCCTGCTTATTCACATAGACATATTCTGATTAGACTCCTGTGATTATTATTTGATCCTCTGTTCGGCCTTTCTTCCGAACACCAAACAGAGCATCAGGGGCTACTGTCTATGCTGTAACATTTTCTCATAATTTGATTACTTACCTTGAAGCCTGTTAGGAGGCTGGCACAGGCTTCAGTCAGTCCGCTTTTGGCGGACTGAACCTTCTTGACCACCGCACTCATGATAGTCCAGTGCTCTTCGTCAATGGAAGTGCCGTGAAGCGCTTCCAGCAAATTGTCCGATGCCCCTGAAGGAAATATGCCCTAGAGGCAATAATAAAGTTATTATTTATTTCCTTATATATCATGATAAAAGTTTATTATTCATGCTAGAATTGTATTAACCGGAAACATAATACATGTGTGAATACATAGACAAACAGAGTGTCACTAGTATGCCTCTACTAGACTAGCTTGTTGATGAAAGATGGTTATGTTTCCTAACCATGGACAAAGAGTTGTCATTTGATTAACAGGATCACATCATTAGATGAATGATCTGATTGACATGACCCATTCCATTAGCTTAGCACCCGATCGTTTAGTATGTTGCTATTGCTTTCTTCAATACTTATACATGTTCCTATGACTATGAGATTATGCAACTCCCGTTTGCCGGAGGGACACTTTGTGTGCTACCAAACGTCAGAACGTAACTGGGTGATTATAAAGGAGCTCTACAGGTGTCTCCAAAGGTACATGTTGGGTTGGCGTATTTTGAGATTAGGATTTGTCACTCCGATTGTCGGAGAGGTATCTCTGGGCCCTCTCGGTAATGCACATCACATAAGCCTTGCAAGCATTGCAACTAATGAGTTAGTTGTGAGATGATGTATTACGGAACGAGTAAAGAGACTTGCCGGTAACGAGATTGAACTAGGTATTGGATACCGACGATCGAATCTCGGGCTAGTAACATACCGATGACAAAGGGAACAACGTATGTTGTTATGCGGTCTGACCGATAAAAGATCTTCGTAGAATATGTAGGAGCCAATATGAGCATCCAGGTTCCGCTATTGGTTATTGACCGGAGACGTGTCTTGGTCATGTCTACATTGTTCTCGAACCCATAGGGTCCGCACGCTTAAGGTTTCGATGACAGTTATATTATGAGTTTATGAGTTTTGATGTACCGAAGTTAGTTCGGAGTCCTGGATGTGATCACGGACATGACGAGGAGCCTTGAAATGGTCGAGACATAAAGATTGATATATTGGACGACTATATTCGGACACCGGAAGTGTTCCGGGGAAGTTTCGGATAAAGCCGGAGCACCGGGGGGGTTACCGGAACCCCCCGGGGGGTTAATGGGCCTCATGGGCCTAAAGTGGAGAAGAGGAGGGGCTGCCAGGGCAGGCCGCGCCCCCCCTCTCCCCCTAGTCCGAATTGGACAAGGAGGGAGGGGCGGCGCCCCCCCCTTTTTCCTTCTCTCCTTCCCCCTCTCCTACTTGGACAAGGAAAGGGAGGGGAGTCCTACTCCCGGTAGGAGTAGGACTCCTCCTGCGCGCCTCCTACTAGGGCCGGCCGCACCCCCCCCCCCCTTGGATCCTTTATATACGGAGGCAAGGGGCACCCCTAGACACACAAGTTGGTCCACGTGATCATATTCTTAGCCGTGTGCGGTGCCCCCTTCCACGATAGTCCTCGATAATATTGTAGCGGTGCTTAGGCGAAGCCCTGCGACGGTAGTACATCAAGATCGTCACCACGCCGTCGTGCTGACGGAACTCTTCCCCGACACTTTGCTGGATCGGAGTCCGGGGATCGTCATCGAGCTGAACGTGTGCTAGAACTCAGAGCTGCCGTAGTTTCGGTGCTTGATCGGTCGGGCCGTGAAGACGTACGACTACATCAACCAAGTTAACGCTTCCGTTGTCGATCTACAGGGGTACGTAGATCATACTCTCCCCTCTCGTTGCTATGCATCACCATGATCTTGCGTGTGCGTAGGGAAATTTTTGAAATTACTACGTTCCCCAACAGCCCCTGGATGGACAGAGGCCATCGGCACAGACTTGCTGCCCCCAGCATTAGAGCCCATGGGAGTCTTGCCCCTCATGCGCCCAGCATCCGGAATGTCGCCTTGGGGCGCTTTCGGAACTGTCTTCCCTTGGTTTAGTACCCTTTGGGACAACACCTCGACGTCGTCCGTAGGGCAGGGGGAGGAGGCGGTCGGGAGTGAATCGTTATTCATCTCTGACGGGCCCAAAGACTCATCCGATGAGGATACATCCAAACGGGCTTTGGACGGACTGCATGATCATGTTCGGCATGATAAGAAGTAATAAAATGAAACATACCAAGAACTATTATGGTATCCGGTTACTTACGACTTCGCCAGGGGCTTGTCCCTGGGTAACCACTCCTCATCGCTAAAAGCGGTCGCTCTGGAGCAGTCCGGAAGGAGAGTCCTTCCCTTCTTGGACCCTTCGGCTTCCCCTGACGGGGCGGCCTTCCTTTTCTTGTCTCCCCCGGCTGGGGGGGCAGAACTTTCCTCTTCCTCCTCCTTGTTTTTGTAGGAGGAGGGCGCCTCAGTGTTATTGGACGAGGAGTCTGATACGACCTTGCGCCGGAGACCTTTCCTGGTCCCCGTGGCCTTCTTCTCCGGTGCCTCATAGGGCGCCGGAACCAGCATCTCCGTTAAGAGAGCCCTTGCTGGATCCTCGGGCAGTGGGGCCGGACAATCGATCCGCTCCGCTGTCGCAACCCATTCCTGTTAAATGGCATGGAGGCTTAGATCCCCCCACATGATTATACTGGGGAAAGAAACATCTTATTAGATATAAGGAGCTTACCGGATTGGCAGGGCGCTTTGCGCTGATTCCACGATCCTCCGTAAGGGGAGGAGGTACCTCGACGGACTTGAACAGCACCCTCCAGATGTCCTGGTGTGTCGTTTCGAAGAGCTCTCGCAGCGTCTGGTGCTTAGCCGGGTCGAACTCCAACATACTGAATGCCCTTCTTTGACACGGGAGGATCCGGCGTAAGAGCATGACCTGGACCACGTTGACAAGCTTGATTTTCTTTCTTATCATGTTTTAACACAGTTCTGGAGTCCGGTCAGCGCCACCGATGAACCCCAGGATAGGCCCTTCTCTTTCTAGGAGGTGAACCGCGTGGGGATGCCGGATCGAAATTCGCGGGCCGCCACCCAGTTGGTGTCACGTGGCTCGGTGATGTAGAACCACCCCGATTGCCACCCCTTCACTGTCTCCACATAGGAGCCTTCGAGCCAGGTGACATTGGGCATTTTTTCCACCATGGCGCCTCCGCACTCCGCTTGCTGGCCGACCACCACCTTCGGTTTAACATTGAAGGTCTTCAGCCACAGACCGAAGTGGGGCTTGATGCGGAGGAAGGCCTCGCACACGATGATAAACGCCGAGATGTTGAGGATGAAATTGGGGCCCAAATCATGGAAGTCCAGCCCATAGTAGAACGTGAGCCCGCGAACAAATGGGTGGAGGGGAAATCCCAGCCCACAGACGAAATGGGTAAGGAATACAACCCTTTCGTGGGGTTCGGAGGTAGGGACGATCTGCCCCGCGTCTGGGAGCCGGTGCGCGATATTTGCGGCCAGGTATCCAGCTTCCCGGAGCTTCGTAATGTTCTCCTTTGTAATAGAGGAGACCATCCACTTGCCTCCCGCTCCGGACATGTTCGGGGTAATTTTGCAGAGAAAATGCGAACTTGGGCATTGGAGCTCGAGTATGCGAGAATGGATGGGCAGGGAAGAAGAGGGTGTGGGTGAAAAGGACGAGTCCTTGTCCCTTTATAAGGGCGGAAGAAACTATGCGCCTCCCCACCAGCCTGGTAAACTCGCTTATTCCCCAACCGTTGTGATTGATGGCGTCGTTGGGTTACCCACACCCGTATTCATGAGAATCCCGTGATAAGGGGACACGATCTCTGCTTCGACGAGACGTGCCAAGGAAACCACCTCGCAATATGTGCAGTAGCTGGTTGGGAAAAAGGGTTCGTAATGACCGGGCCACGGCAGGATGTCACGTTATGAAAAGTTGACAGCTGATTAGATTTGTGGAATAATATACTCTCTACGGTGGTATGTGGAATTTGTTTTGCAGAGCTGGACACAATCCTTGTGTTCAAAATCTTCTATGGAGTGTTCGGAGAAGGAACCCGCCTTGCAATGCCGAAGACAATCTACGCGCCGGACTCATCGTCATTGAAGCCTGGTTCAGGGGCTGCTGAGGGATGCAGCAAAGTAGCGTAAGTATTTCCCTCAGTTTTTGAGAACCAAGGTGTCAATCCAGTAGGAGGCTACGCGCGAGTCCCTCGTACCTGCACAGAACAAATAACTCCTCGCAACCAACACGATAAGGGGTTGTCAATCATGGATTAGGGGGTCCTCGGACAGCCGGACTATATACTGGCCGGACTATTGGACTATGAAGATACAAGATTGAAGACTTCGTCCCATGTCCGGGTGGGACTCTCCTTTGCGTGGAAGGCAAGCTTGGTAATTCGGATATGTAGATCTCCTCCCTTGTAACCGACTCTGTGTAACCCTAGCCCCCTCCGGTGTCTATATAAACCGGAGGGTTTAGTCCGTAGGACAACAACAATCATAATCAAAGGCTAGCTTCTAGGGTTTAGCCTCTATGGTCTCGTGGTAGATCAACTCTTGTAATACTCATATCATCAAGATCAATCAAGCAGGAAGTAGGGTATTACCTCCATCGAGAGGGCCCGAACCTGGGTAAACATTATGTCCCCCGCCTCCTGTTACCATCCGCCTTAGACGCACAGTTCGGGACCCCCTACCCGAGACCTGCCGGTTTTGACACCGACAGCGAGTAGTGAGTTTGTCTTCACATTACAAGTCGATATCGATCATCTAAAATACCATCACATAGAAGAGAGTTGCGGTCATCATGATGAGCATCATCGCGATGAAACTAGTCTTCATCTGGTTCCTCCTCCGCTCCCTCCTCTCGCCCGCTAGATAGCGTGCATATCTAGCTTACGCCTCCGCCCTTGTGGTGTACCCTTTGTAACTGTTACCGCTGAAATGGTGAACCTGTCTCCGACACTCCTCCCAGTTGTCGTAGACTCCGGGAACCTTACCCTTGTACATGACATACGACGGCATCTCTATGCACTAGACAAACAAAATGTTAGTAGCAATTCACACACAATATATAAGCAATATATAAGTATGCAACAAAAGGATCGGAAGAGAAAAGCAACACATTAATGGCACGATTCATGGTCCTGCTAATAAATAGCATCAATTACATATAAGTTGAACGATGTCCAAACCAAAGAGACATACAAGTTCATTAAAGTTTAATTACAACATGAGCTAATCGATATTTCAGAACTACCTAGCATCACTACTTTTGACTCGACTCAGGGA
The DNA here is from genome assembly GCF_056163025.1 of Triticum urartu. NCBI lineage: Eukaryota > Viridiplantae > Streptophyta > Magnoliopsida > Poales > Poaceae > Triticum > Triticum urartu. The sequence goes on along the minus strand of NC_141879.1, from coordinate 678,766,358 downwards.
CCGGAGCATGGATGAAGCCGCCGTCTTTTGTGATGGTCATGAAATCGCAATTGTGTGAGCCTGCATTTGTAGCGTTGTTTCTATTTCACTGTTGGATGGTTGATATCTGAGGTAGAACTGCCCCGAGGTATGAAGGACATCTTGATGGATGATTTCCGCAAACTCTGACTGGATGCGAAAGAATTCTTGTCTGAGGTCCGCGTCCTGGATTGCCGACAAGCGTGCGGCCCAATCTTTGAGACTATTTGGTAGCAGAAGTTGAATATGGTCCCGTACAATCGCCCGCATGTGATGGAGGGCGTAGTAGGCATCCTTCTGACCGCCAGGCGGCTGCTTCACACAGGGGAAAGCCGTTACGTGGGTGAACACGTTCTTGCCGTACCTATAAATTGGCCTCCTGAAGGTGCCTCTAGATATGGCGTAGCCGGGGAGAACATCATCAAGAACTTTCTTAATATTTGTGTAGTCTTTATTCGACTGACGGTCCGAGTCGAAATACGTGGCCATGAAATAGTTCGGGCTTAAGAGGATGAGTGTGCAACGTGTGTCACTGCACAAAACACGGAATGTTAGAAAAAAAAGAACGATCAAAATCTAAGAAATCATATGTTACGGGGCGGTGAGAGGATGACTTACTCGGGAAAGTAAGGCACGAGGAAGTTATCCTTATCTGGGTTTGCCAGAATGACGCCTTCAAGGTACTCGCGACTTGCTGGTCCCCAGCACTGCCCAAGATCTTGGCACGCATGTAGAATGGTTCTACTATCACCATGTCCGGGGTCTTGTCTCTAAAGATCCACATCTCCATACTTAGCGAAAATAGCCGAACGAAGGTGTAGTGTAGAGGATGAAGGTTAAACATAGCGAAGATGTCATCAAACAGCAGGACGATCATACCCCCAATGGCGCTATTGACAAAGCCCTTGCCCTCTGGCAACATGGCCATGAAAACCGGGTATGCCACATCATTCTCGGAGAGACGCCGCTTCTCCAAAGAAAGAACAATGTCATGCAGACTCTGCATAGCACCGGTTGCAGCATTGAGCAGATTAGTCGGTAGCATCGGCCTACCCGCCACATGCACCCTCCTCGAGATATCCTTAGATGTAGGTGGCCCGTCCTGAGCGCGGATCATACTTGGTGCCGGCTGGCTTGCACCCTTGTTATTCTTTCTTTTCCGTCCCTTCTTCTTCTGTAATGGGATCGAGTTCTGCTCAGAGACAGCCTTCTTGAGTGTGTTGGGGCTGATAATATTTCGCACCTCGGCTATCTGAGGCTCTATGAAGGCGGCAGCTGGAGGCGTCTCCTGAGAACTGAACGCCAGACGACGCCTGTTGCAATTGGGTTTCTCCGTGGTACCAGCTAGATCGCGATCGTCTTTTGCAGGGTTGGGTTCTTGAGAAGGAGGCCCCAAGAATTCGTCACCGTACCCATGTTCATTGAAGTACTTATCGACCCTGGTAAATGAACCGTCGTTGTCATCTGGATCCTGTGCCATATGCATGTCCGGATCGGCCATATGTTTGTCGTCGTCATCTGGTAGCGTTGCGGCGGTCTTGCCATGGCTTGGCACCGGCACGACTGGCGGTGTTGTCTGTCGGGTGGTGTCCCCCGCCCCCAAACGAATCTGGCTCTTCGGCCAAAGCATGGACCAGCCTATGGAGGCGCTGAGGGTCATCACATCATCTTCGTCGGCCCCAGGGGGTCAATACGGAGGTAACAAGTCGTCGCAGCCCCGCAGCACCCGAACCAGTTGAACCCTATACACGTTGGGTGGCATCGGATTACCGTGGAATAGGCAGTTGCCCGGTTGAACGATTCTGGCTTTGGCGACATCGATCAACTGGCCGTTCGCGAAGTGCAGGAGAGTGCATGGAACATCGGCGGCGCCCTGCGAAAACATGTAGGGCGTCAGGGATGCCCATTCAAAGGCAAGGAGATGAAGTCATCGGCCGAGAGGCTTAGTTACCGTGATGGCGTCGAGCTCGGCTAATGTCGAGGCACCGCCAATGGCGGGCGTGCAAGTGACGGAGGGGCCGCTTACTGCCGAGGTGGGGGCCGACGTATTCTTCCCACACCCGGGTGCATTAAGCTCCAATGCCGGCACCAACGCCGGAGACACCAATGCCGTCGGCACGTTGTGCGAGTTGCTGCCCGTGAAGCTGGGAATCGGGTGCGGCCCCTGTTGGCCGCCCGCAATCCACGCCTGCATCCCCTCAAGCAAGGTAGACATAATGGCGGTGATCATCGCTCCCAGTTGGTCTCGCACTTGCTCTTCGACTATCTCCGAAATCCGCGCCACTTTTGCCTTGAGTTCTTGAACCTCGCGCTCCTGGCTTTCCAAGCTGGTCTTTCTCTCCTTTTGCCCAGCAGTATAGTATTCTGACCATTTCGTGGACAAGCCTTTGCCTGCCACACGACCAGCTGACGGCGGCTTACTAAGCTTATCCTTGTTTTTCATTATGTTCAACACCCTATTTAAAGGGGTGTCGAAGGGGGAGCTCTGAGATGACCCCGCGCTACTGCTTTCTGTGTCCTGCGGAAGGAACGTGAACCATTTAGAAAATTGGCTTCATTAATTAGAATGCAACCATATGGAGCTAATTACGCGGGGGTGTATTCCTTACCAGAACAAGCTCAAGCGCCTTGGTCTTCGGATCCGTGGTAAGCTCCTTGGTTACGGGGTCAATCTTGTACCGGGCCCTGACATAGTTCCTGGTCTGCTTGTCATGGTATTTCTCGAAGAGGGGCGGTAGGCCTTGCTCGGCACACTCCGCGTCCTCCTTGTCCCATATAGGTTCCGCCACTCTGTAACCGTCGGGACCGAGTTTGTCGACCCCTAAGTTCATGTTCCGCATATCTTTCCCCCACTGACTTGATTCCATGGTTGTGTTGCTCTCGCACTTGATCTTGAACTCCAGGTAGTCATATTCGCTGATCGAAGGATTTTTCTCCTTGATCTTCTCATAACTATCACCTTTTTCAATCATTCTCTTCACCGCGGCTCTCCAAGTAGCCAGGGCCGTGCTCATCTTCGTGAGGGCGGGACTGTTTCACCTTATTCCCTGAGAGGCGTGTGTTTGCGAAGTCACTGGGGAACTTGTATCATTCGTGCATCTTCGTGAAGAGGAGGTTGCGCAAATTCCCTCGGTCACGATGCCTTAGGTTCTCGGTGTTGATCGAGACGGTGCTCCGGAGAATGCACCCGAGCTGTCCCGCGTACCCCTTGACTAATTCTTTAGGCATCGTTGGATGCCCCTCGGAGGACACTTTAGTAAATTCCTCCTTGACGGTGCCGAGCACGTTCGGGTGCCGGTCCTTCCGTTGCCTCTTCGGTTGGCTGCCATCGGTGCGTGCGCTGCCATCATCAGTGGTGGCATCCTTGGCGGCACCATCAGTGGTGTCATCCCCGACGCCACTAGGGCTTGTGTAGTCGGGATCGGTGTCTTCCACGGCGTCCTCATAGCGGTGAGGTTCTTCCTCCATCTCCTGGGACAGCTCCCAGAATGCCTTGCCTGAACCGCCGGCCTCATCGTTGTGGGCCATGTTTCGCTCTAATAGGAAAAAGTTTGGTCAAATAGTTGGTTATTGTCAAGGAACAAGATCTCTAAGTTGACCAAATAACCTAATTCTCGAGAAATGTCGCCAAAATGTTGGCTTCGGTGTGCGGTACAAAACTGAATTTTGGAAATCTACAAAATGAACAAGCTAAGGGCTGCAAAGCCCGCAAGGCTTCAAGGGTGACGGCATAATGGCTCAATGTTATTTAAGGATTGGTTTGTGAGGAATTATCATGGTCTCATCATTTAGGGTTTGTCGACACCAAGGCATCCTAAAAGCTAAACTTTTATCATTTAGGGTTTGTCGACGCCGAGGCACCCTAAAAGCCTAAGATTTCATCATTTAGGTTTTTATCGACACCGAGGCACCCTAAAAGCCAAGGTTTTATCATTTAGGGTTTGTCGACGCTGAGGCACCCTAAATGCTAAGTTAATTTTTCATCATTTAGGGTTTATCGATGCCGAGGCACCCTAAAAGCTAAGGTTTTATCATTTAGGGTTTGTCGACGTCGAGGCACCCTAAAAGCCAAGGTTATATCATTTAGGGTTTATCGACGCTGAGGCACCCCAAAAGCCTATGTTTTAATCATTTAGGGTTTATCGATGCCGAGGCACCCTAAAAGCCAAGGTTATATCATTTAGGGTTTGTCGACGCCGAGGCACCCCAAAAGCCTAAGTTTTCATCATTTAGGGTTTATCAATTATGAGGCACCCTAAAAGCCATCATCATCATATCATCTTGAAAATATTATAACAAGTAAGTTCATCCTACTTAATTAAGTAATATTGACCTCTTGTTAAATCTTAGTGATATTGACATTTGTTAAATCTTAGCACAAAATATCAATAAGTTTACTCCATTCTTTATACTTGAGCCATGACTTGCATCTGGATATGACATAAGGCTTTAGGTTCCAATTCCCATAATCATGGTGGTTTCCTAGTCGATTCTGATGTACTTTTAGGTCACATTTTCTGTAGAATTGACCATCTCTATTTATATTGAAGACCCATCTAGAACATGATAGAACTTTTTGAAGTATTAAATATGCTGGTGCTTGAAGTAATAGAGTTTCATTCACTTCTTGCACTAATAGATTGCATTTCCAAGTTCTTGTAAGTTATAACGGAGACCCTACAAGGACCTAGAAACTTCCATGCATTCTAGGGAAAATTCTGGTGGAGTTCTTCTAATAAGGAGTTGATTGGTTGATATAACAAGTTCTAGGGAAAATTCTAGTGGAGAAATGGAACTGGTTAAGAGTTGAAAGAAAGGTATCTAATTAGAAACATAGGTGGAGGGTCTTGTAGAGGATAGATAGGTAGCAGAATCCATTCAGATGGAAAGCTTTAATGAGGATAAATCAAGATTTGGATAATTCATGCCTTTAGGTGAATAGGAAGTTACTTCTGCAAATATATGTTGGGTCCAATAAGATAATCCACAGTGTGGTGAAAACACGCCCTTCGAACTGGTTTGAGCTATTGGTGAATGGAGATGGTCTAAGATTTTCAGTAGTAAGAAGTGAAGTGGTAATTTTGAGAGCAAATGGTTAGGATTAGTGGTTCCTCTTTCCTGTTTAGCTTTATAATAGAATATTGTTAGTCATGCACACTTGTGCATTTCCAGCCAGGCCGAGTGGAGTTGGCCTAAAAACATTTCTTTCTTTAAGCCTGCTACATCCATCTCAAGTATTTATGGTCAAGGGTTAGCAGGGCCATCCAAATAGAATATGTGGTATGGGATTTTTAGTAGGTCATCCTACCAGATTAGGGTTTATCGATGACGAGCAACTGACATTAGTAATAACTATGAGCTGATATCACACTTCTATATTTATAACACAAGAGGCAGATGATCCTACTTAATTAAGTAATAGGATACCCCGGCCCATCCATTAGTCGCAAGTACCCCATATGTCCTATTTTTAGCAAAGGCATGCTAAAATTCATGGAAAATTTCAGCATGACCTTTGCTGAAAATAGGACATATGGAGTACCTGAATTTGCCGGAACGGAAATTAATCAACATTCCACCAAACTCAAGGGCCTCTCGGGGTACTTGCAAAATCATTATCCCCGTGTAATGAAGTCGCCAATGGGTCATTTCAGAAGATCACAAGTAGCATCATCACAAGTACAACATCATCACAAGTATAGTAGCAGCAGCAGTGAATACAGTTAGTACAGCAGCATCATCATCATCTCAAGAAGGAACAAACAAGAGGTACTACAATATTATGGTGGGTCTGGATGGTGTAACTAAGGGAGGGGGAGGTGGCCTGGACATGGGACTATATCTTGTTCTAAGCACTGCTATTTAAGAAGGTTTTAAGCATAAAAACTTTAGCTTTTTGCGAAAAAAGAGGTTGTGTTCTACTGGTGGTGTGGGGGGTTCAGTTTTGCAAAGTGAGCAAGCTTCCCTCTTCTTGCAAAGTGACCAAGAATTGGGGAAACAAAGGTGAACCTCTCTCTTCTTGCACTCCTTATAGTTGTTGAACTGCTGCTGGCACTTGCTCTTGTCCTAGTTGGTCTCCAGACCTGGAGACACGGCACATCATCAGAGATTTCATCAAATACACACGAATCAATAGACAGCTCGTTCTCTGATCACTAACAAAGATAGCATACTTCCAATCCACATGAAAAGTGAAATACCACGATGATATAATTGGTGCCCACCGATTGAACTGAATTGAATAAAATACAAGCAAAAAGGTTGCATCATGCTGCATAGTATAGTATGCTACAGATGCCAAGCTAGCTAGCTAGTGTGGGTGTTTTATATAGGAGTAGTACATGTATCTATCTATCTAGGCTGCATGGTTGGTTGATGATGTGCTAGTGCTGCTCTATTACTAGGGTTTATAGAATGAATGAATATATGAATGAATGATTCTGCATCGCTCATGTCAAAGACATGCCTTCTTCTTCTTCTTTAATCAAGTGCCTAGACTGGTTTGTAGTATATGTGCCGCCATGTTGACATCATACTGTCACAATGGGCTTATCAGATTCAGAGGTAAGTATTGTTTGGGACTAGCTTGGCCTTGGTTGCCACACTAGCTTGGCCTACTACTACTTACTATATGTGTGGATTGATTCCAGATGCATGAAACCAGAAGGCACGAACAACAAACCATGCTGCTGAATCGAAACAGAATGGAGGGAAAATATGTCCTACTACCCACATAGCACCAGGGCCTACTCCCGAATCGAAACAGAGCCACTCTGTCCAGCTCGAAAATCTGCACAAGAGACGAATCTACCCATACCACACAGAGATGCATACAGTTCAAGGGGACAGCATGGAGGATGGATCCTCTACGATATCCACGCGATGGTTCACCTACGAGGTCTATGCAGGGGAGGTGACCGTCTATGAGATCTACGCCATGGATCATCTACGAGGTCTAGGCAGGAGAGATGTTCGTCGACGAGATCTATGCCATGTATCATCTACGAGGTCTAGGCAGGGGATACGATCGTCGACGAGATCTACGCCATGGATCATCTACGAGGTCTAGGCAGGGGAGACGATTGTTCTACGAGATGTACGTGGCAGACGGATCGACTTACCTTGGTAGCTCACCGGGAAGCCGACGGAGGGGCAAAGGGGCTGCGGGCGGTGGAGCGGAGACCGGAGTTGAGTTGGTCAGAGTTGAGGTGGAGCTCAAACGGAGCACGGGGCGGTCGGTGGCCGTGGTGACGCGCGGCGGCCACGCTCGGGGAGGCGGGGGCCGCGAAGGGTTTGGCCGGCTGGGCATGCCGCGGTGAAGGGCCGGCAGCGGCGGCTTGAACCCTAGGTCTCGCGCTCGGGAAGGGCTCCGGTGGTGGGCTCAGGGAGGAGGCGGCGCTCGGGAGGGAGGGAGGGGTGGGTGGGTGCGGCGAAGGCGAGGGAGCGGGTGGGTGGGGGCGGCGGAGCCCGGGAGCGAGGTCGTCGGTGGGTGGGGGCAGCGGTGGTGGTGGAAGGGGATCGGCGGCGGTGGCGAGAGGGGAGAAGGACGAACGGGTAGGGGCGAGATGGGAGAGGGGACGAGGGGTGGATATTTTAGTGGGGGAGGTTAGGAATGGCGCACCTCCTAGGGGTGCACCATAGATACCGCGATAGCAATGACGCACCGATCAAATTTGAAAACATTTATGAATGTGAAAAAATATCATCAAATTTGAAAACATTTATGAAAAAATATGAATATGAAAACATTTATGAATATGAAAAAATATCATCAAATTTGTTATTTGAAAATATATTTTTTGGATTTTTAGTTGCATCTAATAATTTTTTAGAAAACATTTATGAATATGAAAAAATATCATCAAATTTGAAAAAATATTCATAAATTCAAAAAGTGCCCATGAAATTTAAGCAGGAAAAGGAACACTGAAAAATAAAATACGAGAATAAACATAAATAAAAATTTGTATATCAATGTCGCACCACCTTCGGGTGCACCATAAATACCTTGATAGCAATGGCGCACCTTCCCCTGGTGCGCCATTACTAACTTTTTTGGATTTTTAGTTGCATCTAATAATTTTTTAGAAAATGACGATCAAATTTGAAAACATTTATAAATGTGGAAAAATATCATCAAATTTCAAAACATTTATAAAAAATATGAATATGAAAACATTTATGAATATGAAAAAATATCATCAAATTTGTTATTTCACTACTAGGGAAAAGCCTATACACAGAATCTTATCAGCAGCGCGCTTTAAAATAAGGCGCTGCTGCTAATTAGCAGTAGCGAGCTCAAGAATAACTCGCTGCTAAAATTAATATAGCAGTAGCGCGCCAGCTCAAAGACGCGCTACTGCTATAATTCCCACGAGGCCGCCGCGAGGCTAGCTATAGCAGTAACACGTTATAACGACGGCCGCTACTACCACGTAGCATAGTAGCAGCGTATTTCGCCAATAAGCGCTACTGCTAAGTTTACTACAAAAATTTAGTCCCACCTCGCTCCGTGAAAAGAGTTTCTACCACCTTAAATATGTTACTCCTCAAACTTTGACAAGCACTTGGTCTTCATTGAACTCTATGTGTAGAATTTGTGGCTGCAATATGAGTCTTCACTTGTTTCTAAACCGGTGAGGACTCATATTGACAAATCATATTGTACACAAAAAGATCGTTGATGATCAATGTATTTTTGATACATTAAACTATAAGTCTATTTTTACATGCTGACACATAGCAGTAGCGCTTCTTTGTGAAAGGCGCTGCTGCTATGTAGTTTACCAGTAGCGTCTTTCTCTATAGCGCGCTACTGCTAAGCCATTCCATCTCCCACCCTATCTCCTCTATCCGATCCACTCACAGTCACACACTCACTGGATCCCTCTCAATCCCCCGCGCCGGTCCTCCCCCGTCGCCCCTCCTCCCTTTGCGTCGCCGTCACCTCCTCCTCCTTGCTGGACTCGGTACCGGCCTCCTCCTCTGTCCTCCCTCTCCACTCGCCGCTGGCCGGCCCCTCCTCGCTCCGCCTTCCTCCTCCGTCCTCCCTCCACTAGCCGCCGGCCGGCCCCTCCTCGCTCCGCCTTCCTCCTCCGTCCTCCCTCCACTGGCCGCCGGCCGGCCCCTCCTCCTCCTTGTTGGACTCGGTACCGGCCTCCTCCTCCATCCTCCCTACATTTTGATTTAGTTGATTTAGTAGGCTAGTTGATTTAGAGCATTTTGATTTAGTTGATTTAGTAGGCTAGTTGATTTAGTTGATTTAGTAGGCTAGTTGATTTAGTTGATTTAAAACATTTTGATTTAGTTGATTTAGTAGGCTAGTTGATTTAGTTGATTTAGAACATTTTGATTTAGTTGATTTAGTAGGCTAGTTGATTTAGTTGATTTAGAACATTTTGATTTAGTTGATTTAGTAGGCTAGTTGATTTAGTTGATTTAGAGCATTTTGATTTAGTTGATTTAGTAGGCTAGTTGATTTAGTTGATTTAGAACATTTTGATTTAGTTGATTTAGTAGGCTAGTTGATTTAGTTGGTTTAGAACATTTTGATTTAGTTGATTTAGTAGGCTAGTTCATTTACTTGATTTAGTATGCACCATTTTCATTTAGTTGATTTAGAACATTTTCATTTAGTTGATTTAGTTACTTTTTGGCAAAATGTAGGTGGTACCTTGTCATCTAATATGTTACTAGATCTTAGGATTATAATTGTCCATCAAATTGCTTCTCGCGGAAGAACCAAAAATATCTCATGCTACTGTTTTTCTTTCCTATGAAGTGGATCGTTAATCCTTTGCTCATATTTCTTTAGGAAAAATGGCGCCACCACCACCACCACTATGTCGACTGTGCAAGTCAAGGTGCGCCAGCAGCCTTGCAACTGGCAAGCTGTTCGGCATCTACTTCCAGCCGGGTTTTCGTCATGCAGTGGTAAGAAATTAGATGAAATGTAATAACTATTTTATTTTTAGTGTTGGCATTACTGCATTGTGTCATTTTGCTTATTTTACACAGATCGTCCCATGCAATGTGAGGTTGAAATTCAACAAGCTGACAGGAGACACTGTGACATTTGAGGCTCCTGGGGGGCCGTACACTATGGAGGTTGAGAAAGGACGCAATATGTCACGGATTGGAGGAGATGGATGGGCCCGTTTGGTCGCTCGCATGCGTCTTACTGGTGGTGAGTTGATCAGCTTCTCCTTCAGAGCAGAAAGACCCAAGTTGGCTGTCATTTATCTCAACCTGGTGGAAGATGATGAAGGTGATGAAGGTGATGAAGATGATGAAGATGATGAAGATAATGAGGACCCACTCGATGAAGATGATGAGGACCCACTTCATGAAGCCATCGTAGCTCAAAGAACAAGGTTGAGCGAGGAGGAGGTCTCCAACCTGTGGGACATAATTCCGCCACGTGCTGACTTTGTCGGCGTGCCATTCGTGACCCGCCTGAAAAATACCACGGTTGATCAACATGATATGGTATGTTATACTTACATACGCAAATTATCCGATGAAATACTTAGTGTACAGTCCAATGATATGGTATGTTGTGTGGAATCTAGTCGATGATATGTTTTAGTGTAGAGTTCGATCACATGATAATTAGTGAAGAATCTAAGGAAACTATTAATAGTGTAGATAAGCCATATGTACTTATTTGCGAGGCTATTTATTAATTGAAATCTTTTTCTTATTCAGAAATTGGCAAAGAGCATATCTGTGAGTTATGGTATCGAGCCTGATGAAGAAGGCTCAGCTGGACTGCGCCTTACTGCAAGGGGCTCCGTCACAACCTGTACTTACCGCGTGGACACGGACGGTCGCACACACTTAAACTCAGTTGGTTGGACGAAATTCCTCGATGGCAAGAATCTTCGTGTTGTACAGGCCATCCTAATTACTATCAGGAACACCAACCGCCCAGGCTTGAGGATGATGGTTGTCTTCGGTATCATCTAGAACTACATATGTGTGTGTGGCTATATCATCTAGAACTACATATGTGTGCGTGGCTATATCATCTAGAACTACATATGATGATCATCGTCGATATCATCTAGAACTACATATGATGATCGCCATTGATATGACCTTGTACTGCTTGAGGATGCATGTTGACTATGCATTAAATTGTTATCTAGTACTCCCTTCGTTCCAAATTACTCGTCGTGGTTTGAACTAAAACCATCATGAGTAATTTGGAACGAAGGGAGTACTACCCAGTAATGGTTTATGAATTTGATATCTAATAGCAGTACCTAGTATCTAGTATCTGAAAGGGAAACTGAAAGGTAAATGGGTACGGGGGGAAATGATGAAAGATATAGCAGTAGCGAGGGACTGCGAAATCGCTACAGCTAAGTAATAGTAGCGCGTTCATAAAAAGCGCTGCTGATATCGTCAACTATAGTAGCGCGGGTAAGGATCACGCTACTACTATAAGTTAGTTGTAGCGCCTTATTAGTAGCGCGGCCACCCGCGCTGCTGCTAGCCTCAAAACCCATGCTACTACTAGGGTTTTCCCTAGTAGTGTTTGAACATATTTTTTTGGATTTTTAGTTGCATCTAATAATTTTTTAGAAAACATTTATGCATATGTCAAAATACAATCGAGAAATGAAGGCTACAATTTAAATACAATCGATCTTAGCTATCTTTTCACAATCTTCTTGCCCTTCTTTTTCGCAAATGGAGTTCTTCTGTTGAACAGACGACCTTTAGGTAGGGTGGTCCTACTTCTTCTTATGGTGTATGGCACTTCATCGTCGTCGTCATGTTCCATCTTCGGGTCGCCGTACTTGTCGAAGTCTTGCTCATTGGCGACTCCATCCATTCCGATGATCTTCCTTTTGCCTCTCCTCACGACAACACGACTGGGCTTTGACGGGTCGGTAATGAAGAAGCATTGGTCCACTTGGGAAGCCAGTACCCATGGCTCATTTTTCACGGTGACGTATGCGCCCGCGGTCTTGGGTTTGGCTTCGGGTATAACCATGATGGTGAAATACCAGTCTTCTTTTAGGACGCTCTTGGCCCATCTGACACGGAACATCAGGGCCTTCTCTCCAGTGTAGCTCAGCTCCCAAATCTCCTCGATCCTTCCGTAGTATCTGTCCTTGTCATTACCGGTGTAGGATTCCATCGTTACCTCGGAGTTCTGATAACCATCGCTCTTCATGTCCTTGTCCTCGGTGTAGAATGTGTAGCCGTTGATATCGTACGCCTCATAGGTCATCAGGTTGTGCTCGGCGCCATGTGACAAGGCGAATATGAGTTTTTCTTCCGCGGAAGAATCCTCATGTAAAGGGTATGACAAAAGCTTCTCCTTGAACCAACGCGTGAAACATGAGTTGTGCTCTTTGATTATATCTCCGTCCGTCCTCTGTTGGCCTCGTTCATTGTATGTCTTCTCAATAAAGGTTTTGTGCTCTACCACCCAAGGATCGACCACGTCTATGTATTGTAGCACGACTAGGTTTGCTCTTTCAAAGTCAGCGAGTCAACCCTCGAAGTCGACATGCATTTCGCGGTGACCATCGCGGCGACCCCATCCAGCGAGCCTGCCGAGGTGCCTATTGACGCGCAGACCGACGGGGTTCTCGATGCCTAGATAATTCGTGTAGTAGGAGATGCACTCTTCGGTCAGAAAGCCCCTGGCTATGCTTCCCTCTGGACGTGACATGTTGCAAACGTATCCTTTGATGACACCATTCATCCTTTCGAACGGCATCATGCTGTGTAGGAACGTCGGCCCGAGTTGGATGATATCCTTCATGATATGGACCAGCAGATGCACCATAACATCGAAGAATGTGGGCGGGAAGTACATCTCAAGCTCGCATAGTATCACCACGATCTCTTCCTGTAGCCTTCTGAGTTGCCTCACGCCAACCGACTTCCGAGAGATGGCGTCGAAAAAGTTGCATAGGCCAAATAGCGTTTCACGGACGTGCGCGTCCATGATCCCACAGATTGCAACTAGAAGTATCTGTGTCATCAGCACGTGACAGTCGTGAGACTTCATCCCGCTGAACTTCTGCTTTGCTGATTCTAGGTATCTGCTTATCTTCCCCGCGTAACCGTAAGGAAGTTTTACTCCTACGAGGCAGGTGAAAAACTGCTCGATCTCCTCCTGACTTAGAGTGAAGCACGCGGGAGGGTACTCATTTCTGGTCTTCTTGGACTTTTTGCCTTTGCGATGACTTTCCGTGTCCTGCTTCGCCTCATCCATGCACCTGACGCATCCAGAAAATCCGTGGACCACCTGCCCCGCGACATATCCGTAACCGAGATAGTCGTGCACCGTCGTGAGCAGTGCGGCTCTCATAGGGAAATATTCTTTCTCTGCGGCGTCCCACATATTGGCTGGCGTTTTCCACAGCGTGTCTAGCTCCTCTTTCAGCAGCCCCAGATACAGATTTATGTTGTTCCCTGGTTGTTTCGGCCCTTCAATTAGCATACTCATGTGAATGTACTTCCTCTTCATGCACAACCAGAGGGGAAGGTTGTACATCCACACAAACACATGCCAGGTGCTATGTGTGCTTCTCTGGCTGCCAAATGGATTGACTCCATCGGTGCTCGCACCCAGCATGATATTCCTTCGATCGTCCCCAAATTCTGGGTGTTCGAAGTTCAACGCTTGCCACTGGCTCGCATCTTTAGGGTGACTCAGCATCTTGTCTTTTTATTTATCTCCGGATCATTTCCGTCATCTTCTCGCTTCTTCTCCTCTCTATACGCGTGCCAACGCAGGAGCTTTGCTAGCTTAGGGTCCGTGAAATATCGCTGCAGACGAGGAGTGATCATAAAGTAGCACACCACTTTTCGAGGAGCTTTCTTCCTCTTCTTGTATCGAGTGACGCCGCACACCGGACATATGGTAGACTCCGCGTGCTCGTCCCGATAAATGATGCAATTGTTCATGCACACATGGTATTTCACGTGCGGTAAATCCAGAGGACACACGATTTTCTTCGCCTCCTCGAAACTGGTCGGGCACTTGTTCCCCTTGGGAAGATGTTCATGCCAGAATCATATGTTCTCGTCGAAGCATGCGTCGGTCATTTTGTGTTTTACCTTCATCTCTAGAGCCATGAGCGTTACTTTCAGGCGGGTATCCTCGGGCCTACATCCTTCAAACAATGGAGTAACCGCGTCTATCTCCAGTTGATCCAGCTTGGCTTACTCTCGGGCGGCAGCTCTTGAATATGAGGGTCCTGCACCCAGCCCATCGATGGTCCATCGTCGTCTGCTCCGGCATCTTCATCTTCATGATCATGCCCTTCGTCTGCTCCGGCATCTTCCTCATCATCACGTCTGGCATCTTGTACATGATGACTGTGTACTGCATTTGCTTCGTGATCATGTCCTGGAGATTCTTCGTCTTCTCGTCTGCCCTCGCCGCGGTGTCTTGCTGCTCTTCCTCATTTCTTGCCCGGCCCCCATGGACGACTTCATAATCATCTTCATCACCTTGCCACCGATAGCCATCCATGAAACCACGCAAGAGCAGGTGGTCCCACACCTGTACAGAATCCTGGTCCATAAGGCTCCTCAGCTTGCATCTTCGACACGGACATCTTATCTTCGTCTCGTTCTTTTGAAGCATCTCGGCCTTCGTGGAGCTCAAAAACCTATTCACGATGCCTTCAGTCATCGTGCGGACCATGGTCGCCTACGAGGTAGAGCAAAACGATATTTTAGAACCAAAAAAAATTGGCATGAATTTGCCTTAAAATAGGACAAAAAAGAATGCATAGTGCCAAATTCTCGCCGAAACGGAAATGAATCAACATTCCGACAAAATATTGGCAACTATCGCATTTCAAATACCGGTACCTCCAAACACAAACATATGCAACACCACAAACATACGTAGATCTAGGCCATAAAAAGTGCATGTGCACATTGTTGGAGGGAGAAAAAAGTAGATCTACAACATAAATAAAGCTTTCCCCTTACTTACCTATCAAAAAAAGGTAATTTATCCACTTAATTTGGGTGAATCTATGGTGCAAATGAGGTGAGGAGGAGGCAGCCGATACAAGCTTGGAGGAGGAGGTGGAGAGAATGAAGTGGGAAAGTGAGTGTGGTAGGTGGTTGTCCAAAATATCTAGCTGCTCTCAGGTTACCAATGGCGCACCACCTAATAATGCGCCATTAGTAACCCTGGTTACTAATGGCGCACCTGTTACGTGGTGCGCCATTACAAGTTTTGCAAAAAAAAATTTGTTAGTAGTGGTGCACCTTGGTTGTGGTGCGCCATTACTAGTTTGAACTAGTAATGGCGCACTGTACCCTGGTGCGCCATTACTAGTTTTGAAAAAAATAAAAAAAATTGTTAGTAGTGGCGCACAGAGAGTGTGGTGCGCCATTACTAGTTGAAACTAGTAATGGCGCACTGTGCCTTGGTGCACCATTACTAGTTTTGAAGAAATAAAAAAATTTGTTAGTAATGGCGCACCGTGTGTCTGGTGCGCCATTAGTAATGAGGACACTAATGGCGCACCTATATAGCAGTGGCGCACCACATACATGGTGCGCCATTAATGTCCATATTAGCTATAGCCCTTTACCTAGTAGTGATTGGAGTATCTAGGTGACATTATGGTTTTGGTTGATTTGTGTCTTAAGATGTTATTCTAGTACGAGCTCTAGGATAGATTGAACGGAAAGAATAGCTTCATGTCATTTTACTATGGACTCTTGAATAGATCGATTAGAAAGAATAACTTTGAGGTGGTTTCATACCCTACAATAATCTCTTCATTTGTGCTCCGCTATTAGTGACTTTGGAGTGACTCTTTGTTGCATGTTGAGGGATAGTTATATGATCCAATTATGTTATTATTGTTGAGAGAACTTGCACTAGTGAAAGTATGAACCCTAGGCCTTGTTTCCTAGCATTGCAATACCGTTGTGCTCACTTTTACCACTTGCTACCTTGCTATTTTTATATTTTCAGATTACAAAAACCATTATCTACTATCCATATTGCACTTGTATCACCATCTCTTCGCCGAACTAGTGCATCTATATAATTTATCATTGTATTGGGTGTGTTGGGGACACAAGAGACTCTTTACTATTTGGTTGCAGGGTTGCTTGAGAGAGACCATCTTCATCCTACGCCTCCCACGGATTGATAAATCTTAGGTCATCCACTTGAGGGAAATTTGCTACTGTCCTACAAACCTCTGCACTTGGAGGCCCAACAACGTCTACAAGAAGAAGGTTGTGTAGTAGACATCACATGTATAGTTATGGAGAAAGCAATAGCAACAAACTAAACGATCATCGTGCTAAGCTAACGGATGGGTCAAGTCAATCACATCATTCTCTAATGACGTGATCCCGTTAATCAAATGACAACTCATGTCTATGGTTAGGAAACATAACCATCATTGATTCAACGAGCTAGTCAAGTAGAGGCAAACTAGTGACACTCTGTTTGTCTATGTATTCACATATGTACTAAGTTTCCGGTTAATACAATTCTAGCATGAATAATAAACATTTATCATGATATAAGGAAATATAAACAATAACTTTATTATTGTCTCTAGGGCATATTTCCTTCAGAGTCCTCCTCCAATTCCGACCAAGCTAGGGGCACCCTTAATGGGCCTCTAGGCCCATGTGGCTGCCGCCCCTAATAGGCTTTAGGCTATTTGGCCATCCCATGGCACCTACAATAATCCGGAGGTGGGGGTCTCCCAATAAATACCGAAGCCCTCACGTATTATTATTAGGTCCTTCGGAACTTTTCCACCTTCCCTTTATAACTTGGTTTTCTCTAAAACGCTTCCGGTTTTCCTGAAACACTTCCGGTTTTCTCTCGAAACAATCTCTATTATCTCCAAAACTTTTCTGGCGATATAGTGTCAAACTCCTAACTCTAATAGAACTCAACATATCGTAAACCCTTAAGTGTGTGACCCTGCATGTTTGTTGACTATATACATCAACAAAAATACATTTCATTCAGTGATCAATAGCGCAACTGTGGACATCCATATTGATCCCTATACTCATTTGAATAATTACCGAGTGAACATCTGGTTACCATATATTGTTCCTTTTGCTTTGCAATATGTTACAAAACCTGATGTGTGGTATATCGGCTTCCCCATGACTCAAACACATTGTCACTATGCCAGTCCCCTAATTTATGGGTTTGTTCTATTTTCTCGTTCTCGTGTTCCGGCAACCTCGTGAGCAATTCATGTTGTGTCTGGCCAGACGATGATAGATGCAGTCATACCGAGAGGGCCGTAAGAATGTCTCTCCATCCTCGAGGAGCAAATCCCAGTCTCGAGCTCTCTAGTCCCTTGGCCTACATTTCCAATAAACTTGTAAGTCGCCGTTATGATCACCATAGTGTATCATCCAGTATTAAGTGACTCGATACTCTGATGATCTAAGGAATTGTGCATACGTTAACATCCTATGTTATGGAGTATAGACTTGAGGCAAAATCATCTCTAAGTATAACATTCAACATGGGTCAATTCAACACAAGTGTTCTTCTAACTTCGTGCCCGCAATGTTGCCAACAATATAATTACTCTTAACTCATGCCTATGACCAGGAAAACAGAACCATCATGCAACACTTGAGCTACTCCTAGAGGTAATACTAGGAATATATTTTACCATTATAACACGTGCATATGAGTTTCTTGAGCCTCTTGGTTATCACAGACTCAAGAGCCATAGCAGTTATAACATAAAACATAAACATTAATCATATATTTGGAAATAAATATTACAATTATTATTGCCTCTAGGGCATATTTCCAAACAATTCACATGTAGCATTGATAATAACATGATAGACTTTCTTTTCATCCAGATAAGTATATCTAACTGTTTTCGATGGAGGTGTTAAATCAGACATCAACTCTCCGTTTGGAGAAGGTGGTGGCTTCCCCAAAGTACCAGGTGGAATATTTCCAACAATTCACATGTAGCATTGATAATAATAGGATAGACTTTCTTTTCATCCAGATAAGTACATCTAAGTTTCCTTTGGGTAGAGGTGTTAAATCGAACACCATGTCTCCCTTTCGAGGAGGTGGCTTCCCCAAAGTATCGGGTGGAATATTAACTTTCAAGAGTGGTGATTGAAAGTGAAAAATTTCATCAATTTGTCTCCTACCTTTATCAGTAATAAGACTCTCATGATCTATCAAAAATTACTCCAGGTGGTCATCTACAAGAATTCCTATTGAAGCAATTTGCGCAAAATCATCTTTCATATTGGTATCAAGAGTATTTGGTTCCTTAACAAACCTAGAAAAATTGAATTCAACTTGATCACCACATAATTTAGCATCAACCTTTTTCTTGAAACAATCAACTACAACACTAGCAGTACGTAAAAAAGTTTTACCGAATACAACAATACAAAAGTTCTCTTGGTTCAAACCAAGAACAAGGAAATCTTAGGGTACTTAGTTATACCACATAAGACTTCAACATCTTTCAGAATTCTAACAGGGTACACTTAGGATCTATCAGCAAGCTGTATAACAGTGTCAATTTTTCCTATGCTCAAGGGTGTTACGTCCTTAGAAATTAAGTTCTATAAAGAGAAGGGAAAAACATACTCGGCAGCAAATTCCACCTGTTTAACAATGCTCACACAGATTTCTTTCTCAATAAAACTATTACTCTGAGGAACATCTTTAGATTTGCAAACAAGATGCACCACCAGATGTGTTTCATGAGCTTGCCCACAGATCAATAGGAGATCCACCACAGACGCTATCCACTGCCTCCGGTAGCGATAGTAACCCAAATAACCATGTAACGAGATTTACTGGGCATCGGTGTGGATCCGGTCACTAGTATGGCACCACATGTCTACTGATAACCAAGATAAGACCCATACCTCTCACCCACCAAACTCAGCACCATTGTCGTCGCCACAACACCGGCGCAGCTGGCGATGGGAGGAAATGGGTTGGACGGAATGGGAGAAGGAGGCAGTGGATGGCCGTTCGCCCAAGTAGGCGATGAAACATAGAGGCTAAGTTCAGGAGAGACACTAAATATGCCTCTGGTTGATTATAGTTCCCTTTAGAGTGTTGTATAATCCTTTTGTGGAACAAGGCTCCCCCTCTTTTCATTACTTATCATACCGAAAATACAACAGTTTGGCAAAACGTTACATACATACAGGGTGCGGAAAAGGGAAAGAGAACCATCCAGATTACCAAAAAGCCCACTGCGCGCACCCGCAATCGGTATCGGCTCCTTGCACTACCTGGCGAAAACCTGGTAAAGTGTTTCGTATATGCATAAACTCGTGGATCATAGAAATAGAACAAGTTGCACATATTGATCTCAGGATTCACGGTCTTTGCTCGCTCCACATATAATGTCGATCGATCAATCGATGAATCCTCTAGTACGAACTGATGGCATATACAAGGCCTGATCATGGACTCATAGATGGATAGGTCGATCAGGAGGATGCCCTGCCGACGTACTCGACGTCGAAGAGGAGCGTGGAGTTGGGCGGGATGACGCACGAGGTGGGCTCCCACCCCCTGCACCCGGCCCCCTTCTCCCCGTAGGCCAGCTCCGGCGGCAGCCTCAGGCTCCGTTTCCCACCTGAAAAACCACACCAGAGCACCGACTCACACCGGGGAATTCAGTTCAGAGCAGAACGACGTGAGCTCGGCTGAGGCGTCGCGTACCGACTCTCATCGGCGGGATCCCTTCGCCGCCGGCGAGGCACAGGTCCCACCCCTTGATCACCTCCCCCACGCCCACCATGATGGTCAGCGGCCTCCCGCGGCCATAGCTACTGTCGAACACCGTGCCGTCCTCCAGCATCCCCCGGTAGTGCGCCTGCAGTGCGCGCGCCACGCCATGGCCAAACCACGACGAAACCGGTCAGCGTGCAGCCCGCGACTACTACCGGAACTACGCTAAGCCAGCGCGTGCATCAAGAACTTAATTAATCACTGTGGCGGAGGTTGGGCTCGAATTCGACTGACCTTGATGAGCTGGCCTTTGACGGCCTCGGCGCCGGTGCCGACGACGCGGTCGCAGAAGGCGAGGCCCGAGGGGGTCGCCTCGAGCGCGCACTCATCTGCCGCGGCCGCTGCGGGGAGGACGCGTGTGAGGAGAGCGGCGGATAGGACGGCTGCCGCGGCCTCGCGCCGGCGGAGGACGAGGTTCTTGCTGGTGGCGCCCGCGCCGGAGTCCGCGCTCGGCGGATTGGCGCAGAGGGGCGGCTGGGCGTTGGGCTTCGGGAGGCTGAGCAGGAGGCGGGATAGCGGCGAGGTGGAAGTGGCGGGAGCCATGGCTGCTGTGGCTCCTTCGCCTCCTTGCTTCCTCCCGGTCACGGCAGCTCACTCGAACGAGAAGGCGCCGCGTCACTAATGGATAAGGAGGGTCACGTGTTTGTCAACTGCGCTCTGCCGTGTGATTCTCAGACCATGCGCATCTGGGCCGTCAGTGCCAGATCCAATGGTCCTGAAGAGATACCAGTTGCAAGCGTCATTCGGTTGCTTGAAGACATCCTCAGAACCTAGCGGGCGAAATATACACCAGACTGTGTGTGTGTTGTGTAGCAAAAAGAAATATCAGCTTTTTTTTTGTTGTGAAATTACAGAATTTTTTTAGCAGTAAACCACACTTTATTAGATTGCCTCAAGGTTTACAGGGATAATTAGGTGATCATGGGGAGCCCCTAGCCACACATGGCGACCAACATCTAAAGAATTAGAAATTTTTGCTAAATTATGAGTTCCCAATTAAGGGCTCGGCCTTCAAAAATGATATCACATGTGGAGAGCTCCCTTGCCCATAAACTTTGGTTGAGTCATAGTCTTCCAGAAAACCCAGCTTGGTTTATGTTTACCTTCCTTGCTTCCCCATCAGAATTGCCTGGTAAGCTTGTTCAAATATTCACATAACCCTCTTGGTAGCTTAAAACAAGACATTGAGAATACTGACACTACTTGAGTTACAAATTTAACCAAAACTTCCTTACCTTGATAGGAAATGTTTTTCTCAATCCAACATTTTACCTTGTTCCGTAATCTGTCCTTCAAATGTTTGAACGCTCCATATTTGGAAGTACCTATATCAAATGGCATACCTAGCTACTTGTCATTCAAAGACTCACTGGGGACATTCAAAACTCCTTTGATCTCCTCCTTAATATTTGTTGGGCACCCTTTGCTAAAAAACTGATTTGCTTGAGTTAATTCTCTGACCTGAAGCTTGACAGTACTTTTCTAACAGGTTTGATATCTCTCTTGCCCCATCACCACTAGCTTTGAAGAACATTAGGATATCATCCGCAAACAAAAGATGATTAATAGGCGGTGTCGACGGCGCCACTTGTATCCCATAAATTTGAGATGACTGGTCTAAAAATTTTAGGAGGCAGGAAAGGCCCTTCGCTGCCAACAAAAACAAGTAACGAGAAATCGGATCTTCCTGCCGAATGCCTCTGCTCGGCTTAAACTCCTCAAATTTCTACCCATTGAATAAAACATAATAGGAAACAAAAGTGACTAGGTTCATGACATTGTTTACCCACCTCTGAGAAAACCCCATCTTGGTCATAATTGCTATTAGATAGTCCCACTCGACCCTGTCATAGGCCTTCTGAAGGAAATATGCCCTAAAGGAAATAATAAAGTTGTTATTTATATTTCCTTATATCATGATAAATGTTTATTATTCATGCTAGAATTGCATTAATTGGTAACTTAGTACATGTGTGAATATATAGACAAACAGAGCGTCACTAGTATGTCTCTACTTGACTAGCTTGTTAATCAAAGATGGTTAAGTTTCCTAACCATGGACAAGAGTTGTCATTTGATGAACCGGATCACATCATTAGATAATGATGTGATTGACTTGACCCATCCATTAGCTTAGCACGACGATCGTTTAGTTTGTTGATATTGCTTTCTTCATAACTTATACATGTTCCTATGACTATGGGATTATGCAACTTCCGAATACCGAAGGAACACTTAGTGTGCTATCAAACATCACAATGTACCTGGGTGACTATAAAGATGCTCTACAGGTGTCTCCGATAGTGTTTGTTGAGTTGGCATAGATCGAGATTAGGATTTGTCACTCCGTGTACCGAAGAGGTATCTCTGGGCCCTCTCGGTAATGCACATCACTTTAAGCCTTGCAAGCATTGTGACTAATGAGTTAGTTACGGGATGTTTCATTACGGAACGAGTAAAGATACTTGCCGGTAACAGGATTGAACTAGGTATTGAGATACCGATGATCGAATCTCGGGCAAGTAACATACCGATGACAAAGGGAACAATGTATGTTGTTATTCGGTTTGACCGATAAAGATCTTCGTAGAATATGTAGAAACCAATATGAGCATCCAGTTTCCGCTATTGGTTATTGACCGAAAGTGAGTCTCGGTCATGTCTACATAGTTCTCGAACCCGTAGGGTCCGCACGCTTAACGTTCAGTGACGATCGGTATTATGAGTTTATGTGTTTTGATGTACCGAAGGTAGTTCGGAGTCCCAGTTATGATCGCGGACATGAAGAGGAGTCTCGAAATGGTCGAGACATAAAAATCGATATATTGGAAGGCTATGTTTGGACATCGGAATGGTTTCGGGTGAGTTCGGGCATTTACCGGAGTACCAGGGAGTTACCGGAACCCCCCGGGGAGTCATTGGGCCTTAATGGGCCTTAGTGGGAGAGAGGAGAAGGCGGCCAAGGTGGGGGTGCCCCCCCCCAAGCCCAATCCGAATTGGGGTGGTGGGCCGGCCCCCCTTTCCTCCTCCCTCTCCCCCCCTTCCTTCTTCTCCTACTCCTACTAGGAAAGGGGGAATCCTACTCCCACCAGGAGTAGGACTCCCCCCTTGGGCACGTCATGAGAGGGCCAGCCCTCCCCTCCTCCGCTCCTTTATATACGGGGGAGGGGGCACCCCATAGACACACAAGTTGATTGTTTAGCCATGTGCGGTGCCCCCACTCCACAGATTTCCACCTCGGTCATATCGTTGTAGAGCTTAGGCGAAGCCCTGTGCCGGTAACTTCATCATCACCGTCATCACGCTGTCATGGTAACGAAACTCTCCCTCGACCTTAGCTGGATCTAGAGTTCGTGGGACGTCATTGAGCTAAACGTGTGCAGACCGCGGAGGTGTCGTACCTTCGGTGCTAGGATCCGTCGGATCGTGAAGACATACGACTACATCAACCGTGTTGTCATAACGCTTCCGCTTATGGTCTACGAGGGTATGTGTACAACACTCTCCCCTCTCGTTGCTATGCATCACCTAGATGTATCTTGCGTGTGCGTAGGAATTTTTTTGAAATTACTGCGTTCCCCAACAGTGGCATCTGAACCAGGTCTATGCATAGATGTTATATGCACGAGTAGAACACAAAGGAGTTGTGGGCGTGGGTATATACATATTGCTTGCCGTCACTAGTTGATTTTTGATTCAGCGGTATTGCTGGATGAAGCGGCTCAGACCGACATTACGCGTACGCGTACGCGAGGTTGGTTCTACCGACGTGCTTCGCACACAGGTGGCTAGTGGGTGTCTGTTTCTCCAACTTTAGTTGAATCGGATTCAACGAACAGGGTTCTTTCTGAAGATCAAAAAGCAATCACTATACCGCGTTGTGGTTTTTGATGCGTAGGTAAGAACGGTTCTTGCTAAGCCCGTAGTAGCCACGTAAAACTTGCAACAACAAAGTAGAGGACGTCTAACTTGTTTTTGCAGGGCATATTGTGATGTGATATGGTCAAGTTGTGATTATGTAAATTGTTGTATGAGATGATCATGTTTTGTAACACAGTTATCGGCAACTGGCACGAGCCATATGGTTGTCGCTTTATTGTATGAAATGCGATCGCCATGTAATTGTTTTACTTTATCATTAAGAGGTAGTGATAGTCGTAGAAGCAATAGTTGGCGAGACGACAATGATGCTACGATGGAGATCAAGGTGTCAAGCCGGTGACGATGGTGATCATGACGGTGCTTTGGATATGGAGATCAAAGGCACAAGATGATGATGACCATATCATATCACTTATATTGATTGCATGTGATGTTTATCCTTTATGCATCTTGTTTTGCTGAGTTCGGTGGTAGCATTATAAGATGATCTCTCACTAAATTTGAAGGTACAAGTGTTCTCCTTGAGTATGCACCGTTGCTACAGTTCGTCGTGCCGAGACACCACGTGATGATCGGGTGTGATAAGGTCTACGTTCACATACAACGAGTCCAAGCCAGATTTGCACATGCAGAATACTCGGGTTAAACTTGATGAGCTTAGCATATGCAGATATGGCCTCGGAACACTGAGATCGAAAGGTCGAGCGTGAATCATATAGTAGATATGATCAACATAGTGATGTTCACCATTGAAAACTACTCCATCTCACATGATGATCGTGAAGGAAATATGCCCTAGAGGCAATAATAAAGTTGTTATTTATATTTCCTTATATCATGATGAATGTTTATTATTCATGCTAGAATTGTATTAACCGGAAACTTAGTACATGTGTGAATACATACACAAATAGTATGTCACTAGTATGCCTCTACTTGACTAGCTCGTTGAATCAATGATGGTTATGTTTCCTAACCATAGACATGAGTTGTCATTTGATTAACGATATCACATCATTAGAGAATGATGTGATTGACTTGACCCATATGTTAGCTTAGCACGATGATCGTTTAGTTTGTTGCTATTGCTTTCTCGATAACTTATACATGTTCCTATGACTATGAGATCATGCAACTCCCGAATACCGGAGGAACACTTAGTGTGCTATCAAACGTCACAACGTAACTGGGTGACTATAAAGATGCTCTACATGTGTCTCCAATGGTGTTTGTTGAGTTGGCATAGATCGAGATTAGGATTTGTCACTCCGAGTATCGGAGAGGTATCTCTGGGCCCTCTCGGTAATGCACATCACTATAAGCCTTGCAAGCAATGAGACTAATGAGTTAGTTACGAGATGATGCGTTACGGAACGAGTAAAGAGACTTGCCGGTAACGAGATTGAACTAGGTATTGAGATACCGACGATCGAATCTCGGGCAAGTAACATACCGATGACAAACGGAACAACTTATATCGTTATGTGGTCTGACCGATAAAGATCTTCATAGAATATGTGGGAGCCAATATGAACATCCAGGTTCCGCTATTTGTTATTGACCGGAAATGTGTCTCGGTCATGTCTACATAGTTCTCGAACCTGTAGGGTCCGCACGCTTAACGTTCAGTGACAATCGGTATTATGAGTTTATGTGTTTTGATGTACCAAAGGTAGTTCAGAATCCCGAATATGATCATGGACATGACGAGGAGTCTCGAAATGGTAGAGACATAAAGATTGATATATTGGACGGCTATATTCGAACACCGGAAGTGTTTCGGGTGATTTCGGAGAAAACCGGAGTGCCGGAGGGTTACCAGAACCCCCCACCCCCCACCCCCCGCCCAGGGAACTAATGGGCCACATGGGCCTTAGTGGAGAGAGAGAGAGAGGACCGGCCAGGGCCAGCCGCGCGCCCCTCCCCCTCTGGTCCGAATTGGACTAGGGAGGGGGGCGGCGCCCCCCTTTCCTTCTCCCTTCTCTTCCTTCCTTTCCCCCTCCTAGTAGGACTAGGAAAGGGGAGTCCTAC
The DNA here is from genome assembly GCF_056163025.1 of Triticum urartu. Taxonomy (NCBI): domain Eukaryota; kingdom Viridiplantae; phylum Streptophyta; class Magnoliopsida; order Poales; family Poaceae; genus Triticum; species Triticum urartu. Next base: position 678,740,638 of record NC_141879.1, on the reverse strand, counting down.
TCCTACTAGGAGGAGGAATCCTCCTCTCGAGGCACGCCACAAGGGCTGGCCGGCCTCCCCCCTTGCTCCTTTATATACGGGGGCAAGGGGCACCCTAGGACACACAAGTTGATCATTGATCCCTTAGCCGTGTGCAGTGCCCCCCTCCACCATAATCCACCTCGGTCATATCATCGTAGTGCTTAGGCGAAGCCCTGTGACGGTAGCTTCATCATCACTGTCATCACGCCGTCATGCTGACGAAGCTCTCCCTCGACACTCACCTGGATCGAGAGTTTGTGGGACGTCACCGAACCGAACATGTGCAGATCATGGAGGTGCCGTACTTTCGGTACTAGCATTGTTCGGATCGTGAAGACGTACAACTACATCAACCGCGTTGACATAACGATTCCGCTTACAGTCTACGAGGGTACGTGGACAACACTCTTTCCCTCTCATTGCTATGCATCACCATGATAGATCTTGCGTGTGCATAGGAAGTTTTTTGAAATTACTGCGTTCCCCAACAGTGGAATCCGAGCTAGGTCTATGCGTAGATGTTATATGCATGAGTAGAACACAAAGGGCTTGTGGGCGTGGGTATATACATATTGCTTGCTGTCACTAGTTGATTCTTGATTCGGCGGTATTGTTGGATGAAGCGGCTCATACTAACATTACGCGTACGCTTACGCGAGACTGGTTCTACCGACGTGCTTCGCACACAGGTGTCTAGTGGGTGTCTATTTCTCCAACTTTAGTTGAATCGGTTTCAATGAACAGGGTTCTTTCTAAAGATCAAAAAGCAATCACTATGCCGCGTTGTGGTTTTTGATGCGTAGGTAAGAACGGTTCTTGCTAAGCCCATAGCAGCCACGTAAAACTTGCAACAACAAAGTAGAGGACGTCTAACTTGTTTTTGCGGGGCATGTTGTGATGTGATATGGTCAAGACATGATGAGATATAAATTGTTGTATGAGATGATCATGTTTTGTTGAAGTTATCGGCAACTGGCAGGAGCCTTATGGTTGTCTCTTTATTGCATAAGATGCAAGCGCCATATAATTGTTTTACTTTATCGCTATGCGATAGCAATAGTTGCAAAAGCAATAGTTGGAGAGACAACCATGTGACGACACATTGATAAAGATCAAGATGATGGAGATCATGGTGTCATGCCGGTGATGATGGAGATCATGACAGTACTTTGGAGATGGAGATCAAAGGCACAAAATGATGATGGCCATATCATGTCACATATTTTGATTACATGTGATGTTTATCTTTTATGCTTCTTATTTTGCTTAGTATGGCGGTAGCATTATAAGATGATCTCTCACTAAATTTCGAGGTATAAGTGTTCTCCCTGAGTATGCACCGTTGCTACAGTTCGTCGTGCCAAGACACCACGTGATGATCGGGTGTGATAAGCTCTACGTTCACATACAACGGGTGCAAGCCAGTTTTGCACACGCCGAATACTCCGGTTAAACTTGAGGAGCCTAGCATATGCAGATATGACCTCGGAACACTGAGACCGAAAGGTCGAGCGTGAATCATATAGTAGATATGATCAACATAGTGATGTTCACCATTGAAAACTACTCCATCTCACGTGATGATCGGACATGGTTTAGTTGATATGGATCACGTGATCACTTAGATTATTAGAGGATGTCTATCTAAGTGGGTGTTCTTAAGTAATTTGATTAATTGAACTTTAATTTATCATGAACTTAGTACCCGATAGTATTTTGCATGTCTATGTTGTTGTAGATAGATGGCCCGTGTTGTTGTTCTGTTGAATTTTAATGCGTTCCTAGAGAAAGCTAAGTTGAAAGATGATGGTAGCAACACATGGACTGGGTCTGTAACTTGAGGATTATCCTCATTGATGCACAGAAGAATTATGTCCTAAAAGCACCGCTAGGTGACAAACCCGCTGCGGGAGCAACGCCAGATGTTGTGAACACCTGGCAGAGCAAAGTTGATGACTACTCGATAGTTCAATGTGCCATGCTTTACAGCTTAGAACCGGGACTTCAACGATGTATTGAACGTCATGGAGCATATGAGATGTTTCAGGAGTTGAAGTTAATATTTCAAGAAAATGCCCGGATTGAGAGATATGAAGTCTCCAATAAGTTCTACAGCTGCAAAATGCAGGAGAATAGTTTTGTCAGTGAACATATACTCAGAATGTTTGGGTACCACAACCACTTGACTCAGCTAGGAGTTAATCTTTCTGATGATAGTGTCATTGACCGAGTTCTTCAATCACTGCCACCAAGCTACAAGAGCTTCGTGATGAACTATAATATGCAAGGGATGGATAAGACAATTCATGAGCTCTTCGCAATGCTAAAAGTTGCGGAGGTAGAAATCAAGAAGGAGCATCAAGTGTTGATGGTCAACAAGACCACCAGTTTCAAGAAAAAGGGTATAGGGAAGAAGGGGGACTTCAAGAAGAAAAACAAGCCAGTTGCTGCTCAAGTGAAGAAACCCAAGTCTGGACCTAAGCCTGAGACTGAGTGCTTCTACTACAAAGGGACTGGTCACTGGAAGTGGAACTATCCCAAGTATTTGGCGGAGAAGAAGGATGGCAAAGTGAAAGGTATATTTGATATACATGTTATTAATGTGTACCTTACTAATGCTTGCAATAGTGCCTGGGTATTTGATACTGGTTATGTTGTTAATATTTGCAACTCGAAATAGGGGCTACGGATTAAGAGAATATTGGCTAAGGACGAGGTCATGATGCGCATGGGAAATGGTTCCAAAGTCGATGTGATCGCCGTCGGCACGCTACCTCTACATCTACCTTCGGGGTTAGGTTTAGACCTAAATAATTGTTATTTGGTGCCAGCGTTGAGAATGAACATTATATCTGGATCCTGTTTGATGCGAGACGGTTATTCATTTAAATCAGAGAATAATGGTTGTTCTATTTATATGAGTAATATCATTTATGGTCATGCACCCTTGATGAGTGGTCTGTTTTTACTAAATCTTGATAGTAGTGATACACATGTTCATAGTATTGAAGCGAAAAGATGCAGAGTTGATAATGATAGTGCAACTTATTTGTGGCACTACTGTTTGGGTCATATTGGTGTAAAGCGCATGAAGAAACTCCATTCTGATGGACTTCTGAAATCACTTGATTATGAATCACTTGGTACTTGCAAACTATGCCTCATGGGCAAGATGACTAAAACTTTGTTCTCCGAAACAGTGGAGCGAGCAATGGAGTTATTGGAAATCATACATACTGATGTATGTGGTCCAATGAACATTGAGGCTCGTGGCGGATATCGTTATTTTCTCACCTTCATAGATAATTTGAGCAGATATGGGTATATCTACTTAATGAAACATAAGTCTGAAACATTTGAGAAGTTCAAAGAATTTCAGAGTGAAGTGGAAAATCATCGTAACAAGTAAATAAAGTTTCTACGATCTGGTCGTGGAGGAGAATATTTGAGTTACGAGTTTGGTATTCATTTGAAACAATGCGGAATAGTTTCGCAACTCACGCCTGATACGTCCATTTTGCATCATGCTTTTATATCGATATTTATTGCATTATGGGTTGTTATTACACATTATGTCACAATACTTATGAATATTCTCTCTTATTTTACAAGGTTTACATAAAGAGGGAGAATGCCGGCAGCTGGGATTCTAGGCTGGAAAAGGAGCAAATATTAGAGACCTATCCTGCACAGCTCCAAAAGTCCAAAAACTTCACGGAAGTCATTTTCAGAATATATAAAAAATACTGAGCGCAAGAAGTTCACCAGGGGGGCCACACCCTGCCCACGGGGGTGGGGGCGCACCCTACCCCCCTGGGCGCGCCCCCCTACCTCGTGGGCCCCCTGGTGGCCCTCCGATGTCCATCTTCTGTTATATGGAGTCTTTCAATGAGGAAAAATCATAAGCCATCTTTCCAGATGAGACTCCGCCACCACGAGGCGGAACCTTGGCGGAACCAATCCAGGGCTCTAGCGGAGCTGTTCTGCCAGGGAAACTTCTCTCCGGGAGGGGGAAATCATCGCCATCGTCATCACCAACGCTCCTCTCATCGGGAGAGGGGAATCTCCATCGACATGTTCATCAGCACCATCTCCTCTCAAAACCCTAGTTCATCTCTTGTATCCAATTCTTGTCTCCAAGTCTGGGATTGGTACCTGTGTGTTGCTAGTAGTGTTAATTACTCCTTGTAGTTGATACTAGTTGGTTTATTTGGTGGAAGATCATATGTTCAGATCCTTTATGCATATTAATACCCCTCTGATTATGAACATTAATATGCTTTGTGAGTAGTTACGTTTGTTCCTGAGGACATGGGAGAAGTCTTGCTATTAGTAGTCATGTGAATTTGGTATTCGTTCGATATTTTGATGAGATGTATGTTGTCTCTCCACTAGTGGTGTTATGTGAACGTTGACTACATGACACTTCACCATTCCTTGGGCCTAGAGGAAGGCATTGGGAAGTAATAAGTAGATGATGGGTTGCTAGAGTGACAAAAGCTTAAACCCTAGTTTATGTGTTGCTTTGTAAGGGGCTGATTTGGATCCATATGTTTCATGCTATGGTTAGGTTTACCTTAATACTTTTGTTGTAGTTGCGGATACTTGCAATAGAGGTTAATCATAAGTGGGATGCTTGTCCAAGTAAGGACAGTACCCAAGCACCGGTCCACCCACATACCAAATTATCAAAGTACTGAACGTGAATCATATGAACGTGATGAAAACTAGCTTGACGATATTCCCATATGTCCTCGGGGGCGCTTTACATCATATAAGAGTTTGTCCAGGCTTGTCCTTTGCTACAAAAAGGATTGGTCCACCTTGCTGCACTTTATTTACTTTTGTTACTTGTTACTCATTACAAATTATCCTATTACAAAACTATATGTTACCTATTATTTCAGTGCTTGCAGAGAATACCTTGCTGAAAACCACTTATCATTTCCTTCTGCTCCTCGTTGGGTTCGACACTCTTACTTATCGAAAGGACTACGATAGATCCCCTATATTTGTGGGTCATCAACACCACCCGGAACACCACAGCGTAATGGTGTGTCCGAACGCCGTAATCGTACTTTACTAGATATGGTGCGATCTATGATGTCTCTTACTGATTTACCGTTATCATTTTGGGTTTATGCTTTAGAGATGGCTGCATTCACATTCAATAGGGTACCATCTAAATCCGTTGAGACGACACCTTATGAACTATGGTTTGGCAAGAAACCCAAGTTGTCGTTTCTTAAAGTTTGGGGTTGTGATGCTTATGTGAAAAAGCTTCAACCTGATAAGCTCGAACCCAAATCGGAGAAATGTGTCTTCATAGGATACCCAAAGGAGACTGTTGGGTACACCTTATATCACAGATCCGAAGGCAAGATATTCGTTGCTAACAATGGATCCTATCTAGAGAAGGAGTTTCTCTCGAAAGAAGTGAGTGGGAGGAAAGTATAACTTGATGAGGTAATTGTACCAGCTCCCTTATTGGAAAGTAGTTCGTCACTGATATCAGTTCCAGTGATTCCTACGCCAGTAAGTGAGGAAGCTAATGATGATGATCATGAAACTTCTGATCAAGTTACTACCGAACCTCGTAGGTCAACCAGAGTAAGATCCGCACGAGAGTGGTACGGTAATCCTGTTCTGGAGGTCATGTTACTTGACCATGACGAACCTACGAACTATGAGGAAGCGATGATGAGCCCAGATTCCGCAAAATGGCTTGAGGCCATGAAATCTAAGATGGGATCCATGTATGAGAACAAAGTGTGGACTTTGGTTGACTTGCCCGATGATCGGCAGGCCATAGAGAATAAATGGATCTTCAAGAAGAAGACTGACGCTGACGGTAATGTTATTGTCTACAAAGCTTGACTTGTTGCAAAAGGTTTTCGACAAGTTCAAGGAGTTGACTATGATGAGACCTTCTCACCCATAGCGATGCTTAAGTCCGTCCGAATCATGTTAGCAATTGCTGCATTTTATGATTATAAAATCTGGCAAATGGATGTCAAAACTGCATTCCTTAATGGATATCTTAAAGAAGAGTTGTATATGATGCAACCAGAAGGTTTTGTCGATCCAAAAGGTGCTAACAAAGTGTGCAAGCTCCAGCGATCGATTTATGGACTGGTGCAAGCCTCTCGGAGTTGGAATATACACTTTGATAGTGTGATCAAAGCTTATGGTTTTATAAAGACTTTTGGAGAAGCCTGTATTTACAAGAAAGTGAGTGGGAGCTCTGTAGCATTTCTGATATTATATGTAGATGACATATTGTTGATCGGAAATGATACTGAATTTCTAAATAGCATAAAAGTATACTTGAATAAGAATTTTTCAGTGAAAGACCTCGGTGAAGCTGCTTATATATTGGGCATCAAGATCTATAGAGATAGATCAAGACGCTTAATTGGACTTTCACAAAGCACATACCTTGATAAAGTTTTGAAGAAGTTCAAAATGGATCAGGCAAAGAAAGGGTTCTTACCTGTGTTACAAGGTGTGAAGTTGAGTCAGACTCAATGCCCAACCACTACAGAAGATAGAGAGAAAGTGAAAGTTATTCCCTATGCTTCAGCCATAGGTTCTATCATGTATGCAATGTTGTGTACCAGACCTGATGTGTGCCTTGCTATTAGTTTAGCAGGGAGGTACCAAAGTAATCCAGGAGTGGATCACTGGACAATGGTCAAGAACATCCTGAAATACCTGAAAAGTACTAAGGATATGTTTCTCGTATATGGAGGTGACAAAGAGCTCGTCGTAAATGGCTACGTTCATGCATGCTTTGACACTGATCCGGATGACTCTAAGTCACAAACCGGATACGTGTTTTTATTAAATGGTGGAGCTGTCAGTTGGTACAGTTCCAAGGAGAGTGTCGTGGTGGGATCTTCGTGTGAAGCGGAGTACATAGCTGCTTCGGAAGCAGCAAATGAAGGAGTCTGGATGAAGGAATTCATATCCGATCTAGGTGTCATACCTAGAGCATCGGGTCCAATGAAAATCTTTTGTGACAACACGGGTGCAATTGCCTTGGCAAAGGAATCCAGATTTCACAAAAGAACCAAGCACATCAAGAGACGCTTCAATTCCATTCACGATCAAGTCAAGGAGGGAGACATAGAGATTTGCAAGATATATACGGATCTGAATGTCGCAGATCCGTTGACTAAGCCTCTCTCACGAGCAAAACATGATCAACACGAAGACTCCATGGGTGTTAGAATCATTACAATGTAATCTAGATTATAGACTCTAGTGCAAGTGGGAGCCTGAAGTAAATATGCCCTAGAGGCAATAATAAAGTTGTTATTTATATTTCCTCATATCATGATGAATTTTTATTATTCATGCTAGAATTGTATTAATCGGAAACTTAGTACATGTGTGAATACATAGACAAACAGTATGTCACTAGTATGCATCTACTTGACTAGCTCGTTGAATAAATGATGGTTATGTTTCCTAACCATAGACATGAGTTGTCATTTGATTAACGAGATCACAACATTAGAGAATGATATGATTGACTTGACCCATCCGTTAGCTTAGCACGATGATCGTTTAGTTTGTTGATATTGCTTTCTCCATAACTTATACATGTTCCTATGACTATGAGATCATGCAACTCCCGAATACCGGAGGAACACTTAGTGTGCTATCAGACGTCACAACGTAACTGGGTGACTATAAAGATGCTCTACAGGTGTCTCCAATGGTGTTTGTTGAGTTGGCATAGATCAAGATTAGGATTTGTCACTCCGAGTATCGGAGAGGTATCTCCGGGCCCTCTCGGTAATGCACATCACCATAAGCCTTGCAAGCAATGTGACTAATGAGTTAGTTAGGGGATGATGCATTATGGAACGAGTAAAGAGAATTGCCAGTAACGAGATTGAACTAGGTATTGAGATACCGACGATCGAATCTCGGGCAAATAACATACCGATGACAAAGGGAACAACGTATATCATTATGCGGTTTGACCGATAAAGATCTTCGTAGAATATGTGGGAGCCAATATGAACATCCAGGTTCCGCTATTGGTTATTGACCGGAGACGTGTCTCGGTCATGTCTAGATAGTTCTCGAACCCGTAGGGTCCGCATGGTAAACGTTCGGTGATGATCGGTATTATGAGTTTATGTGTTTTGATGTACCGAAGGTAGTACGGAGACCCGGATATGATCCCGGACATGAAGAGGAGTCTCAAAATGGTCGAGACATAAAGATTCATATATTGGACGGCTATATTCGGACATCGGAAGTGTTCCGGGTGATTTCGGAGAAAACCGGAGTGCCGGAGGGTTACCGGAACCCCCCGGGGAACTAATGGTCCACATGGGCCTTAGTGGACAGAGAGAGGGTCGGCTAGGGCAGGCCGCGCGCCCCCTCCCCCTCTGGTCCGAATTGGACTAGGGAAGGGGGGGCGCCCCCCTTCCCTTCTCCCTTCTCCCTTCTCCTCCTTCCTTTCCCGCTCCTAGTAGGACTAGGAAAAGGGAGTCCTACTCCTACTAGGAGGAGGACTCCTCCTCTCCACACGCGCCACAAGGGCCGGCCGGCCTCCCCCTTGCTCCTTTACATACGGGGGCAAGGGGTCACCCTAGGACACACAAGTTGATCACTGATCCCTTAGCCGTGTGCGGTGCCCCCACCATAATCCACCTCGGTCATATCATCGTAGTGCTTAGGCGAAGCCCTGCGACGGTAGCTTCATCATCACCGTCATCACGCCATCGTGCTGACGAAGCTCTCCCTCGACACTCAGCTGGATCGAGAGTTCGTGGGACGTCACCGAGCCGAACGTGTGCAGATCGCGGAGGTGCCGTACTTTCGGTACTAGGATCGGTCGGATCGTGAAGACGTACGACTACATCAACCGCGTTGTCATGTCTATGTTGTTGTAGATAGATGGCCCGTGCTGTTGTTCCGTTGAATTTTAACGCGTTCCTAGAGAAAGCTAAGTTGAAAGATTATGGTAGCAACTACACGGACTGGGTCCGTAACTTGAGGATTATCCTCATTGCTGCACAGAAGAATTACGTCCTGGAAGCACCGCTGGGTGACAAACCTGTTGCAGATGATGCTGACGACGTTAAGAACGTCTAGCAAAGCAAAGCTGATGAATACTCGATAGTTTAGTGTGCCATGCTTTACGTCTTAGAACCAGGACTTTAAGGACGTTTTGAACGTCATGGAGCATATGAGATGTGCCATGCTTTACTGCTTCATTTTCTTCAACTTATAATTTAAATTTTTTACTATTGTACTAGCGTGTCCCCTACCATGCAAGAGTTTTTGTCTTGGATAAGATAGGTTTCAGTCCTATGAAAACTACTATGGAGGTAAAGAGAGTTTACTTGAAGACCGAGCATGGTTATACTTTCCATGCAAAATTATACAACACAGACACGTACACCTATTTTGAATGCAAAACTTGGCAAGCACTATGTAACACCCTCGATGAGACTATAGCTCCCACGTGTCGAGGCACGACTTAGAGACATAATCGCATTGAAGGCATATGTCGCAAGTTAGGCAATCTTCACAACATCCCATGTAATATGATAATAAAAGGGGAGATAACATAGTTGGCTTACACTCGCCACGTCAATCAAGTACATAAATAACATTGCATCATTCAAACACTCATGGCCCGGCTACGGCGCCAAAACAAAAGAGAACCCAACATGCGACAACGGTCCCGTTCACCCCCAACTGGGCACCACTACTGATCATCGGGAAAGGAAACATAGTATCGCTGAGAATCTTCGTCGAACTCCCACTACAACTCACACGCGTCTCCCGGAGCGGAATCATCAGGCCCTGCATCTGGTGTAATAGTAATCTGTGAGCCACAGGGACTCAGCAATCTCGCACCCTCGCGATCAAGACTATTTAAGCTTATAGGTTTGGCAAGGTAAACATGTAAGTGGAGCTGCAGCAAGCGACTAGCAAGTATGGTGGCTACCTTATTCGCAAAGGAGAGAGAGAAGAGGAGGCAAAGCACGAGCGAGAAACTAGAGTACAACCTGCGCAAACATTACTCCAACACCGTGTCCACTTCCCGGACTCCGCCGAGAAGAGGCCATCACGGTAACACACTCAGTTGATTCATTTTAATTAATTAAGGTTCAAGTTATCTACAACCGGACATTAACAAATTCCCATCTGCCCATAACCGCGGGCACGGCTTTCGAAAGTTCAATCCCTGCAGGGGAGTCCCAACTTAGCCCATGACAAGCTCTCACGGTCAACGAAGGAATAGACCTCCTCCCAAGACGTTCCGATCAGACTCGGTATCTCGGTAATTCAAGACACTTCGACAGGTTAAAACAAGACCAGCAACACCGCCCGAATGTGCCGACAAATCCCGATAGGAGCTGCACATATCTCTTTCTCAGGGCACACTCAGATTGTCCTAGGTACGGGTAGGCCAGCCCAGAGTTGCCCCTGGTGGCCACCGGTAGCTGACAGGTGGACCAACACTCAGAGGAGCACTGGCCCGGGGGGGTTAAAATAAGATGACCCTTGAGTCTGCAGAACCCAAGGGAAAGAAAAAAAAAGGCTAGGTGGAAAATGGTAAAACCAAGGTTGGGCATTGCTGGAAAAGCTTTAATCAAGGCGAACTATCAAGGGGTTCCCATTATAACCCAACCGTGTAAGGAACGCAAATATCCGGGAACATAACACCGATATGACGGAAACTAGGGCGGCAAGAGTGGAACAAAACACTAGGCGAGAGGCCGAGCCTTCCACCCTTTACCAAGTATATAGATGCATTAAGATAACATGGCAATATAATGATAGCCCAACAAGTAAATAAATGATGTTCCAACAAGGAACGGCCTCCAATCTTCACCTGCAACTAGCAACGCTATAAGAGGGGCTGAGCAAAGCGGTAACATAGCCAATCAACGGTTTGCTAGGACAATGGTGGGTTAGAGGTTTGACATGGAAATTTGGGAGGCTTGCAAGCTAGTGGTAGGCATCGTAGCAATGGCATAGCAAAAGAGCGAGCAGACTAGCATAGCAAAGATAGTAGTGATTTCGAGGGTATGATCATCTTGCCTGCACAGTTGTCAGAGTTGACTGGATCCTCGAAAGCAAACTCAACGGGCTCCTCATTAGCGAACTCGTCTCCCGGCTCTACCCAAACAAGACAAACAAGCAACAAGGATACAATCAACCACGTGCAAACTCAAACAACACAATGCAAGGACGATATGCTATGCGGGATGCGATGCGGGATGCAAAATGCAAGATATGATAGGAAATGCATGAACCTGGCCTCAACTTGGAATTCCAAGGGTGCCACTGGAAGGATGGGATGAAATCTCTTGAAAACGATATAAAGAACGCCGGAATCGGAGTTACGGTTTGGAAATGACAAGCGATTCAAAAATGACACTGGTCTGCGGTTTACAGCAAGTAGGTGTCTAAATGCAAAGAGATGAACATGCTACAGCACCCAAACAAGACAACAAAATACATGGCAGGGATGCACACAAGATGCTTAACAAAAGTCTAGCACTGAGCTACGGCCAATTCATCCATTAGGAGGTTCAAACAAGCATGGCAAAAACGCAAATGGTAAAACAGATCTCAGACTTTGTGAAATTAACACTTGTCTGGAATTTCAGATCATATAGCCCTCTTCGGAGCAACAAAACAACATGCCACAGGACCTGAACATGGTAAAGAAAGAGATGGCATGGAGCTACTCAACAAGCTTAACAAAAGTCCCTTAGTGACCTTGAGCCAAAAGGGATCACAAAATATATACTAACAAGCACACGAACATAGCAAAAACATAATCAGTTTTTAGACAGTGAAAACTGGGACATGCTGAAATATAACTCATGAAGGCATGTTTACGAGCTCGATGCACTCACCACGGTGCAAGTCATGGCTATACAAGCATACATCCCTTAAGAAGGCACAAAATGCAAGCTATACATGGCAAGAACAAAGGCATAGCATGCACGGATCAACTACAATAACATCGGCAAAATCGCAAACAAGTTGACGATCTGCCCAGATTCACAACGAAGCAAAAGTAGAGCTCGATTGACTCAAGCTAGGGTGCTCCATAATTGCAAAAAAAGACATTGATGGATAGATCACTACAAGATTAACAAAACTCCCTTATTGATCATCCTCAAAAGAGGCACGGATCACTAGGAAACAACACAAACATATGGCATCGTGAACTAAACAATCCCAGGACTTAGTGAAATTACTAAGTCCCTGAAAACAGAATTACCGGGTGCCTCACTTTGCAAGCTTGCACAAGTCACCACACACACCCTGAAAATGCATGGGTTGCACCTCTGGATAGATGGCAAAACCCTTAACAAAACATATGAAGAACTCACGGGCATAGCATGCACACATTAATCATGGCAAAAAAGACAAAAGTGCTAAATGAAGTAACAGATCTGACAATTAACTCAAGTAGCCCTCTTCTGACAGCATTTCGGGCATCAAGATGAGCTCAAATGAAAATGATGCAATGGAATGAAATGATGTACTCTCTAAGATGAACATTTTGATATGCTATATGCATGAATCGGAGCTATGGATGCAAAGTTATGGAGCCGCGAACATGAGCATATGGATCAAGAATTCTGGGACTTGGTGAAAAAAACGACCTAGGGTTAGGATTTCAGATCTGAGATCCGGGCACGGATCCCGAGGCGGCGCTGCACTGTAGCTGTTCATCGGGGAAGAAGAAGAACAGCGGCCGGCGGGAGGAGGCGGTGGCCGGCGGCCGGGTCCGGTGGCCGGCGGCCGGATCTGGCCGGGCTGGAGTCGCCGGGCGGCGAGGTGGCCGCGGGCGGCCGGTGGCTCCCCGGGGCGGCTCGGGCGGCGCCAAGGCGTGCGGCAGCGGGGGCGGGGGCCCGCGGTGGCGTGCGGCGGCGGGCGCGGTGGCGGCGGGCGGCGGGGCGCGGGGCGGAGCAGGCGGCGGCGCGGGGCGGAGCAGGCGGCGAGGCGGCTTCGGGCCGGGGAGGGCCCGCGGCGGGCTTGCGGGCCGGCGGCGGGGAGATGCGGCCGGACCAGTGGGAGGCGGACACGTGGCGGCGGCGGGCCGTCCGGACAATGTCCGTCGGTGCAAAATTTGTCCGGCGGGCGCGGTGAGAGTGGATCTAGGGTTTCGGGGAGGGGGATCCGGAATTTGGAATGGGGGTGTATATATAGGCATAGAGGGAGCTAGGAGAGTCCAAATGAGGTGCGGTTTTCGGCCACGCGATCGTGATCGAACGCTCTAGGACATGGAGCAGAGTTTGGTGGGTTTTGGGCCAAATTGGAGGGGTGTTGGGCTGCAACACACACGAGGCCTTTTCGGTCCCTCGGTTAACCGTTGGAGTATCAAACGAAGTCCAAATGATACGAAACTTGACAGGCGGTCTACCGGTAGTAAACCAAGGCTGCTTGACAAGTCTCGGTCCAATCCGGAAATTTTTAATCCCCACACACGAAAGAAATCTAGAAATGACCATCGGAGGAGAACGAAGCGCCGGAATGCAAAACGGACAACGGGGAAAATGCTCGAATGCACGAGACGAACACGTATGCAAATGCAATGCACATGATGACATGATATGAGATGCATGACAAAGACAACAACACACAGAGACAAAGACCCGAACCCGAGGAAATAAAATAACTTAACGCCGGAAACGGCAAGAGTTGGAGTACAAATAGGGAAAGTTACATCCGGGGTGTTACAACACTCCACCACTACGAAAGGATCTCGTCCTGAGATCTAGGACTGAAAGAACTCCGGGTACTCAGAACGGAGGTGATCCTCGCGTTCCCAGGTAGCTTCACAGTCGGAATGGTGTGACCACTTGACTTTGAGAAATTTGATTGACTTGTTGCGAGTCTTGCGTTCAGTCTCTTCAAGAATAGCAACTGGGTGCTCACGATAAGAGAGATCTTCTTGGAGCTCAATGTCCTCGAAGTTGACGGTGCGGTCAGGAGTCTTGAAGCACTTTCGAAGCTGAGAGACATGGAACACGTCATGAACATTTGCAAAGTTTGAAGGAAGCTCGAGTTGATAGGCGAGGTCGCCTCTCTTGCTGACAATCTTGAAAGGTCCCACGTATCTGGGGGCAAGCTTCCCTTTGATACCGAAGCGACGAGTACCTTTCATAGGAGAGACGCGGAGGTAAACATGATCTCTGATCTCAAAAGCCAAATCACGGTGCTTACTATCATAGTAGCTCTTCTGACGGGATTGAGCTTCTTTGAGGTTATCACGAATGACTTTGCACATTTCTTCTGCTTCTGTGATTAAGTCATTACCCAAAAGCTGACGTTCACCGGTTTCAGACCAGTTGAGAGGGGTACGGCACTTCCTGCCATACAGAATTTCAAAAGGGGCCTTGCCCGAACTTGCTTGAAAACTGTTGTTGTATGAGAATTCAGCATAAGGAAGACAATCCTCCCACTTCATGCCGAAGGAGATCACACAAGCCCTGAGCATATCTTCAAGAATCTGGTTGACACGCTCGACTTAACCGCTTGTTTGAGGATGGAAAGCTGTGCTGAAGCGGATGTTGGTGCCCATGGCCTTCTGAAAAGAATCCCAAAACTTCGAGGTAAAGATGCTGCCACGGTCTGAAGAGATCACTTGAGGAACACCGTGCAGAGAGACAATGCGAGAGGTATAGAGTTCCGCCAATTGAGCTGCAGTGATCGACTCTTTGATAGGCAGAAAATGAGCCACTTTGGTGAGTTTGTCGATGAGAACGAATATAGCATCATTGCCATGCTTGGACTTTGGAAACCCAGTCACGAAGTCCATTTCAATGTGGTCAAACTTCCATTCTGGAATGGCAAGAGGTTGGAGGAGACCTGCTGGCCTTTGGTGTTCTGCCTTCACTCTTCTGCAGACATCACATTCATTCACGAATTGAGCGATCTCGCGCTTCATTCGAGTCCACCAATAAGCTTGCTTAAGGTCCTGATACATCTTCGTGCTCCCAGGGTGGATGGAGAGGAGAGAATTGTGAGCCTCGTTCATGATCACTTTACGAAGTTCACCTTTGGGCACAACAATACGATCCTCGAAGAAGAGAGTGTCCTTGTCATCAAGGCGGTAGCACTTGTACTTGGACTGACTCTTGGCAATCCCAATCTTCACCTTTTTCACCATAGCATCAAGAAGCTGGGGTTGGCGAATCTGGTCTTCTAAGGTAAGAGACTTGAAGGTTGGCGAGGAAACCTTGAGGAACAACTTGCAGATTAAGTTTGCGGAAAGCTTCACAAAGCTCGGGTTGATAAGGCTTAAGAATCAGACTGTTGCAGTAAGCTTTCCTGCTCAAAACGTCAGCAATCACATTAGCCTTGCCTGGAGTGTACTCGATACTCGGATTATACTCTTGAATCATTTTGACCCATCGAGTTTGCCTGAGGTTGAGATTAGGCTGAGTGAAGATGTACTTGAGACTCTTGTGATCAGTGAAAATGTCCACTTTTCTTCCCAATAGAAGATGTCTCCAAGTCAAAAGAGCATGCACAACTGCCGCCAACTCGAGATCATGAGTGGGTAGTTCTTCTCATTAGGCTTCAACTGGCGAGATGTATAAGCAACAACTTTCTTCTCTTGCATCAATACTGCGCCAAGACCTTGGAGAGAGGCATCACAAAAGACCTCGTACGGTTTAGATTCATCAGGCGGAGTAAGAACTGGAGCAGTGATCAATTTCTCTTTCAAAGTGTTGAAAGCAATATCACACTCCGGAGACCAAACGTACTTGACGTGCTTCTGGAGAAGATTAGAGAGAGGCTTCGCAATCTTAGAAAAGTTTTCAATGAATCTTCGGCAATAGCTTGCGAGACCGAGAAAACTGCGGAGTTGCTTCACGTTCTGAGGAGGTTCCCAATTCACAATTGCGGACACCTTCTCGGGATTCATGGCAATGCCCTTGGTAGAGATGATATGACCAAGATAAAGAACCTCATCAAGCCAAAATTCACACTTGGAGAACTTGGCGTAGAACTGATGTTCTCTGAGCTTATCGAGAACCAAACGCAAATGCTTGGCATGATCTTCCTTGTTCTTGGAGAAAACCAGAATGTCGTCGAGATAGACCAAAACGAAGTCATTGGTGTAGGCATTGAAGATGAAGTTCATCATGCGAGAGAACGTCGGAGGAGCGTTGGCGAGGCCAAAAGACATGACAGTGTATTCATATGAACCAAAGCTTGTTCTGAATGCTGTCTTGGGAATATCTTCTTCACGAATGTGAATCTGGTGATAACCCATACGGAGATCAAGCTTGGAGAATAATTGAGCACCTTTGAGTTGTTCGACCAGCTCATTGATGTTGGGAAGTGGGTATTTGTTCTTGATGGTCTTCTTGTTCACTGGACGGTAATCAACACAAAGTCGGTCCGTTCCATCCTTCTTCTTCACAAAAAGAACACCACAACCCCACGGAGAAGAACTAGGCCGGATGAGACCCATTCTCTCTTGCTCATCGAGTTGCTTCTTCAGCTCCTTCAACTCTTCAGGTCCGAGCTTGTAAGGACGTTTGCACACAGGTTCCGTGCCAGGCTCAAGATCAATAACGAATTCAACTGGCCGGTGCAGAGGCATTCCTGGGAGCTCTTCTGGAAAGACGCCTTGATATTCGCAAACGACTGGAATTTGAGAGATGGCATCCAATTCACCCTTCTCATTGAGAGAAAATAGACGAATGGTATCATCACGAGCGGCAAAGACAATTACATCCTCAGACGAATGAGTCAATTGAATCTGCCTGGCCGCACAATCAAGCTGAGCCTTGTGCTTAGAAAGCCAATCCATTCCAAGAATAAGATCAATATCCGAGTCACCGAGAACCGTAGGAGAAGCCAAGAACTTGTAGTCCCCCAAAGTGATAGAAACATCCGGAACGATGGAGTTAGCCTGCATGCGCTTACCGGGAGAGACAACTGCTAAAGGACTAGGCAAAACTTGCGAAACCAATTCATGCCTATTTGTAAACGGTCTCGAGATGAAGCAATGCGATGCACTAGTGTCAAAAAGAACTTTTGCAGGAATATCATTAACAGGAAGGTTACCCATGATCACATCTGACGAGTCCTCTGCCTGAGCTGCATTCATCAAATTGACCTTGGCATGCTTGGGGTTATGCTTGACCACAGCTGTACTTGCCGATCTCACAGGAGGAGGAGGAGGAAGACGCCTCTGGTTGAGACACTTGTTGGCATAGTGACCCTTCTGTTGGCACTTGTTGCACGTGACCTCTGAAAGCAGACGGTGATATGGAGCACTCGATCTTGGAGCTTGAGACGAAGTCTTGTTCTGAAAGCCAGGGTTGGGTGGGTGGGAAGAACCACTGCCACCTTTGCTCTTCTGCTGATACGGCTAACGGAACGGAGGAGGAGGAAGCCAAAACTTCTGCTGCTTGGCCACTTGAGTAGAGGAAGAAGGAGTGACATCTCTGACTCGCTTCTTGGAAGCATCACACCTCAACTGAGCAGCCTCTTGCTTCAGTGCCATGTTGTCGAACTCATCGTATCTCAAGGGCTCGAAGAGAACAAGAGCGAGCTGAATTTCTTCTCTGAGACCACCCCTGAACTGATATATCATGCTCTTCTCATCAGGGACGTCCTGCTTGGCAAAGCGGGCGAGCTTCTAAAACAACTTGTTGTAGTCATAGACAGACAAAGAGCCTTGTTTCAGATTGCGGAATTCCTCACGCTTGCTTTCAACCACGCTCTGCGGAATATGATGAGCCCGGAAATCTCGACGGAAATCATCCCAAGTGATAACACGTCCACCTCTGGAATCCTTGTACTGCTGGAACCATTCTGCAGCTTGATCTTTGAGTTGGAAGGAAGCGAACTTAACAAAGTCCTCAGGCCTGACGTTACTGCACTCGAAATGCTTATACAGATCCACAAGCCAATCGTCAGCATCGGTTGCCTCAACACAATTGCTGAAAGTCTTTGGCCCGTTAGCAAGGAACTGGTTGAGTGTAGCAAAGTGACTCTGATTGCTGCCTTGATTCCCATGACTGCCTTGATTGCGCTCTTGAAGAATTTGCATGATTAGCTGAGTGTTTGCATTGGTTGCGGCCATCACAGCTTTCCAAGCCTCTGGAGGAGGTGGAGGTGGTGGCGGATCAGGATTCGGAGTCGTGCGCGTTGGAGGAGCCATCCTGAAGAGGTTGCCCACCATTAGCACATTGACAGATAAATATTGAAGATGAATCCAACGGAATGAAAATTGCAACATATAGTCTTCACATCCGAACAAAATGAACGAATGCATTCCTCTTAAAATGGTCGCATATCCATAAATTGAGAAGCCACGCAGAATTAAGGTAGAGAAATAAATCAACAAGGTACGGATCAAGAACGAATAATCAGTAAGAAATCCCAATCTCAAACCAATATCCGTGGAAGAAGAACTAGAGCTACTAGAATTCACACCTATGAAACTTCCGAATCTTTTCGGTTATGCAATCAGGTGTTGGGGATACAGGGGAAGCATAATATCTCACCCAAACTAGCAAATCCTACATCCAACTGTATCCATCCTTCAACACATAACCAAGAAACCTTCGGAAACCATCTACCTCAACCTTCGAAAAGCATCCGTTATACAAGTCATGGCGATACTCCCGAACTCCCACCCCAGTACTGGGTGGCGTCGAGGTTATCTCACCAACGAACTGCATAAAAGAGATTTTCGATGTCGGCGTACTAGACTCAGGTATTCCAGAACTGCAACGATAAAATTATGATGACAACACCTCAGAGCTCAACTCCCCGGGACACTTCCACTAAACCCCTGACAGGAGGCACCAAGACAGTGTTCTCATCATAAAACCATCGGAACGATTCCAAGATACCCGCGTGATCCTAAAAAAAATTTAGTGAAATTTGAGAAGAGAAGAGTCAAAACTCTACGTCAGGATGCCTTACCAGAGCGATGAGGAGACTGGGAAGTAAAAAGAATTCCTAATCTCTCCGATATATAATTCCTAAATGACTCAAAACATTTTTTTCTAGACACAACTCGGCCGCTAAAAACGATCAAGCAATGGGGCTCCTAAGGTCGGGGAAGGCTCTGATTACCAACTTGTAACACCCTCGATGCGACTATAGCTCCCACGTGTCGAGGCACGACTTAGAGACATAATCGCATTGAAGGCATATGTCGCAAGTTAGGCAATCTTCACAACATCCCATGTAATATGATAATAAAAGGGGAGATAACATAGTTGGCTTACACTCGCCACGTCAATCAAGTACATAAATAACATTACATCATCCAAACACTCATGGCCCGGCTATGGCGCCAAAATAAAAGAGAACCCAACATGCGACAACGGTCCCGTTCACCCCCAACTGGGCACCACTACTGATCGTCGGGAAAGGAAACATAGTATCGTTGAGAATCTTCGTCGAACTCCCACTTGAGCTCACACGCGTCTCCCGGAGCGGAATCATCAGGCCCTGCATCTGGTGTAATAGTAATCTGTGAGCCACAGGGACTCAGCAATCTCGCACCCTCGCGATCAAGACTATTTAAGCTTATAGGTTTGGCAAGGTAAACATGTAAGTGGAGCTGCAGCAAGCGACTAGCAAGTATGGTGGCTACCTTATTCGCAAAGGAGAGAGAGAAGAGGAGGCAAAGCACGAGCGAGAAACTAGAGTACAACCTGCGCAAACATTACTCCAACACCGTGTCCACTTCCCGGACTCCGCCGAGAAGAGGCCATCACGGTAACACACTCAGTTGATTCATTTTAATTAATTAAGGTTCAAGTTATCTACAACCGGACATTAACAAATTCCCATCTGCCCATAACCGCGGGCACGGCTTTCGAAAGTTCAATCCCTGCAGGGGAGTCCCAACTTAGCCCATGACAAGCTCTCACGGTCAACGAAGGAATAGACCTCCTCCCAAGACGTTCCGATCAGACTCGGTATCTCGGTAATTCAAGACACTTCGACAGGTTAAAACAAGACCAGCAACACCGCCCGAATGTGCCGACAAATCCCGATAGGAGCTGCACATATCTCTTTCTCAGGGCACACTCAGATTGTCCTAGGTACGGGTAGGCCAGCCCAGAGTTGCCCCTGGTGGCCACCGGTAGCTGACAGGTGGACCAACACTCAGAGGAGCACTGGCCCGGGGGGGTTAAAATAAGATGACCCTTGAGTCTGCAGAACCCAAGGGAAAGAAAAAAAAAGGCTAGGTGGAAAATGGTAAAACCAAGGTTGGGCATTGCTGGAAAAGCTTTAATCAAGGCGAACTATCAAGGGGTTCCCATTATAACCCAACCGTGTAAGGAACGCAAATATCCGGGAACATAACACCGATATGACGGAAACTAGGGCGGCAAGAGTGGAACAAAACACTAGGCGAGAGGCCGAGCCTTCCACCCTTTACCAAGTATATAGATGCATTAAGATAACATGGCAATATAATGATAGCCCAACAAGTAAATAAATGATGTTCCAACAAGGAACGGCCTCCAATCTTCACCTGCAACTAGCAACGCTATAAGAGGGGCTGAGCAAAGCGGTAACATAGCCAATCAACGGTTTGCTAGGACAATGGTGGGTTAGAGGTTTGACATGGAAATTTGGGAGGCTTGCAAGCAAGTGGTAGGCATCGTAGCAATGGCATAGCAAAAGAGCGAGCAGACTAGCATAGCAAAGATAGTAGTGATTTCGAGGGTATGATCATCTTGCCTGCACAGTTGTCAGAGTTGACTGGATCCTCGAAAGCAAACTCAACGGGCTCCTCATTAGCGAACTCGTCTCCCGGCTCTACCCAAACAAGACAAACAAGCAACAAGGATACAATCAACCACGTGCAAACTCAAACAACACAATGCAAGGACGATATGCTATGCGGGATGCGATGCGGGATGCAAAATGCAAGATATGATAGGAAATGCATGAACCTGGCCTCAACTTGGAATTCCAAGGGTGCCACTGGAAGGATGGGATGAAATCTCTTGAAAACGATATAAAGAACGCCGGAATCGGAGTTACGGTTTGGAAATGACAAGCGATTCAAAAATGACACTGGTCTGCGGTTTACAGCAAGTAGGTGTCTAAATGCAAAGAGATGAACATGCTACAGCACCCAAACAAGACAACAAAATACATGGCAGGGATGCACACAAGATGCTTAACAAAAGTCTAGCACTGAGCTACGGCCAATTCATCCATTAGGAGGTTCAAACAAGCATGGCAAAAACGCAAATGGTAAAACAGATCTCAGACTTTGTGAAATTAACACTTGTCTGGAATTTCAGATCATATAGCCCTCTTCGGAGCAACAAAACAACATGCCACAGGACCTGAACATGGTAAAGAAAGAGATGGCATGGAGCTACTCAACAAGCTTAACAAAAGTCCCTTAGTGACCTTGAGCCAAAAGGGATCACAAAATATATACTAACAAGCACACGAACATAGCAAAAACATAATCAGTTTTTAGACAGTGAAAACTGGGACATGCTGAAATATAACTCATGAAGGCATGTTTACGAGCTCGATGCACTCACCACGGTGCAAGTCATGGCTATACAAGCATACATCCCTTAAGAAGGCACAAAATGCAAGCTATACATGGCAAGAACAAAGGCATAGCATGCACGGATCAACTACAATAACATCGGCAAAATCGCAAACAAGTTGACGATCTGCCCAGATTCACAACGAAGCAAAAGTAGAGCTCGATTGACTCAAGCTAGGGTGCTCCATAATTGCAAAAAAAGACATGGATGGATAGATCACTACAAGATTAACAAAACTCCCTTATTGATCATCCTCAAAAGAGGCACGGATCACTAGGAAACAACACAAACATATGGCATCGTGAACTAAACAATCCCAGGACTTAGTGAAATTACTAAGTCCCTGAAAACAGAATTACCGGGTGCCTCACTTTGCAAGCTTGCACAAGTCACCACACACCCTAAAAATGCATGGGTTGTACCTCTGGATAGATGGCAAAACCCTTAACAAAACATATGAAGAACTCACGGGCATAGCATGCACACAATAATCATGGCAAAAAAGACAAAAGTGCTAAATGAAGTAACAGATCTGACAATTAACTCAAGTAGCCCTCTTCTGACAGCATTTCGGGCATCAAGATGAGCTCAAATGAAAATGATGCAATGGAATGAAATGATGTACTCTCTAAGATGAACATTCTGATATGCTATATGCATGAATCGGAGCTATGGATGCAAAGTTATGGAGCCGCGAACATGAGCATATGGATCAAGAATTCTAGGACTTGGTGAAAAAAACGACCTAGGGTTAGGATTTCAGATCTGAGATCCGGGCACGGATCCCGAGGCGGCGCTGCACTGTAGCTGTTCATCGGGGAAGAAGAAGAACAGCGGCCGGCGGGAGGAGGCGGTGGCCGGCGGCCGGGTCCGGTGGCCGGCGGCCGGGTCCGGTGGCCGGCGGCCGGATCTGGCCGGGCTGGAGTCGCCGGGCGGCAAGGTGGCCGCGGGCGGCCGGTGGCTCCCCGGGGCGGCGAGGGCGGCGCCAAGGCGTGCGGCGGCGGGGGCGCGCGGTGGCGTGTGGCGGCGGCGGGGGCCCGCAGTGGCGCGCGGCGGCCGGCGCGGTGGCGGCGGGCGGCGGGGCGCGGGGTGGAGCAGGCGGCGGCGCGGGGCGGAGCAGGCGGCGAGGCGGCTTCGGGCCGGGGAGGGCCCGCGGCGGGCTTGCGGCGGGCTTGCGGGCCGGCGGCGGGGAGATGTGGCCGGACCAGTGGGAGGCGGACACATGGCGGCGGCGGGGCGTCCGGACAATGTCCGTCGGTGCAAAATTTGTCCGGCGGGTGCGGTGAGAGTGGATCTAGGGTTTCGGGGAGGGGGATCCGGAATTTGGAATGGGGGTGTATATATAGGCATAGAGGGAGCTAGGAGAGTCCAAATGAGGTGCGGTTTTCGGCCATGCGATCGTGATCGAACGCTCTAGGACATGGAGCAGAGTTTGGTGGGTTTTGGGCCAAATTGGAGGGGTGTTGGGCTGCAACACACACGAGGCCTTTTCGGTCCCTCGGTTAACCGTTGGAGTATCAAACGAAGTCCAAATGATACGAAACTTGACAGGCGGTCTACCGGTAGTAAACCAAGGCCGCTTGACAAGTCTCGGTCCAATCCGGAAATTTTTAATCCCCACACATGAAAGAAAGCTAGAAATGACCACCGGAGGAGAACGAAGCGCCGGAATGCAAAACGGACAACGGGAAAAATGCTCGAATGCACGAGACGAACACGTATGCAAATGCAATGCACATGATGATATGATATGAGATGCATGACAAAGACAACAACACACGGAGACAAAGACCCGAACCCGAGGAAATAAAATAACTTAACACCGGAAACGGCAAGAGTTGGAGTACAAATAGGGAAAGTTACATCCGGGGTGTTACACACTATGCAAGACTTATGCATTTGAGCCTGATATGGTTATCACCTTTGATATTCGTCCGGAAGATGATATTGAAGGTAATATCGACATCTAGGTCGATGTGCAGACGCCTCCAGTTATACCATTATGTGAGTTTCTCAACCATATTTATGTCTTCGATATTGTTTATTCAAAAATAGTTGACAACTAATTTTCTATTAACAGCTTATTTCCGTTCAAGCAAACATGTCCAGCGCTTGCTAGACAGGACCTACTATTGTCCCAGGGCTGAACTAAATTGCGAGGAGATAAGTCATTATGTTTCATGGCTTGAGGATCTTCATACTGTCAAGACAAATTGTTTTTCTGGACTTAAAAATCTTAGTACTCAAAACGTGCGACCAATAGTGTTCCTACTGAACTACGGTCACATCTATTTAGGAAAGATTCTAAGATTTTTACTATTTGACATCAGTGCATCTTTTGCATACACTATTTTTAAGCTAAACTTCATTGCCAAGTATGTTACTATACGATGTTCTTCAATATGGACTCCCGATGAATGTTGTGCCTCATTGGATCGAGACTAAAGGCCGCATGAGAATTGTTAGCTTAAGGCCAAGACATCCTACAATGCACTTTAGTGCATTCCAGATTTCTAATAGCAAGGAATGCTTAATAGTGAAAGACTGGAGCAAAATTGTGAACGATCGCAGAGAAGTACTAGGGGGAAGCAATCAGAAGCGAAGCCCACGATTAGGAGACAGGTTCATCTTCATGCTCCAACTTGATGAAGCGGGAGTGCTACACATGTTTTATGCTATTTTACCTGAGAGAGAGCAGCAGGAGTGATTAGCTAGCTAGAAATGAGTTATGATGATCAAATAGCTAGTGTTGGTGGTAATGACTATGATTATTATTATTACCTAGTGTTGGTGGAGATTAGATATAGCTACCGCAGCTAGTGTTGGTGGTGATTAGCTAGCTAGAATAAGTTTGAAGATGATGATGTGTTCTACACTATGACTATGATGATTAAATAGCTACTGTTGGTGGTAATGACTATGATGATGATTAAATAGCTTGTGTTGGCGGATTAGATTCATGTGGAGGCAACATGTGGTGCACATCGAAAGTACTACTAGTCCAAACTAGATCAAGTTTGGATTAGTAGTATACTTTTGACATGCACCACATGTTGCCTCCACTTAAACCTAATCCACCTTTATTTGACACACTGTTATGGACATACTGATATAACAACCTCATAATTGGTATTATACCAAAATTTATATAACGGCGTATAAATACACTAAAAATAAAAAAATACTAGTAGCGATGAACAGGAAACACGCTACTACTAGTTAGATTAGCAATAGCGCCAGGATAACACGCGATGCGGCTATATGTCTTAGCAGTAGCGTGTGCCACACGCGCTACTACTAAGTAATAGTTGTAGCGCCTTACTAGTAGTGCGGTTCCACGCGCTACTAATAGGCATGAAACTCACGCTACTACTAGGTTTTTCCCTAATAGTGTATGATTGAAATAACAAAACTCAAAGCTGACAAAATATATTCAATATTGACCTTGTTTTAAAGATCTCCGCGCCAGGAGTTCAAATATATAAGAAGTTTCAAAATTGAATTTTTATTTAAAAGATATAAATAAATGATTCAAAATAACAAAGATAAATAAAAAGGTGAATTTTTTGTGTAAGAGAGGAGAGAGACTGCACCAGTACTTTTGCTGTCATGCATGTGTACTGTTGTACGTGAGAGAGGGAAGAGCATGCATGCATCTGATTAAACAATAGTTTCAGTGGGGTCCATTCACTGTATTTGGCCAGGTATAGATGTTGTATAGCAGAAACTGAAAATTAATGTGTGGCGCTACCATCCCCATCTCCCTCCCGGGTCGCCCCCGCTCGGGCGGCTCCGAAGGCTCCCCAAACCCCAGCCAAAAAGCACCCCAGTGCTAGAGATCTCCGGCCGCTGCCGCCGCCGACCTCGGCGGCGGTGGCGGCACCCTGCCTGTCAAAGACGGAGGGCTGAGGGCGGGCCGGCGGGGCAGGGACGCTCGTCTCAGTCGCCGGTCGCGCGGAGCGGAGCTGC
Organism: Triticum urartu; assembly: GCF_056163025.1. Classification (NCBI taxonomy): domain Eukaryota; kingdom Viridiplantae; phylum Streptophyta; class Magnoliopsida; order Poales; family Poaceae; genus Triticum; species Triticum urartu. The sequence goes on along the minus strand of NC_141879.1, from coordinate 678,715,076 downwards.
GCCTAGCGGCGGGATCCTAGGAGCGGTGGGGCGCCGTCGGCATGGAAGAGCAGGGCTAGGCGGAGGGGCTGCGGCACCAAGAACACCGGCGGCGGCGCCCTGGATCTGGGCATGAGGCGGCGCATCTGGGCCTGATCTGGGCTCAGCGGGCCTGCTCGTCCAAGATGCCGACCGAGCTTTGCCGCTGCTCGGCAGGGCACGCTCGGCGCAGGTGGTTGTGCTGCTGCTTCAAGGGAGCAGAGGGTTCGAGGTGGTGGTGGTCGGTGGGGTGAGGATTGGTGCCACCGTCTGGTGGTCATTGCATCCTCCGGTTGTTAGGCCGGCACGACGTGCTGTGGTAGGTGATGACGCGAGGGAATGGTGGTCGGCGGGTGACGAATGGCGCCGTCGATGGGCGTTGCATCTTCCCGTCCGATGTGGGGAAGCGGAAGTAGGATTGGCAGCATGTCAGTCTGTCCTGGGTGTTGCTTGAGGTGGCCAACGTCCCCCTGCCGGCGGCATGGAATGGCCTCTCGTCGGTGGTGTGCTCTCGCTACTGGCTCTCAATGGCCTGTGTGTGGATGTGGGAATGGTGTTGGGCTGGGAGAAATCCCGTGTTGTTGCGGACGACGGCGACGCTTACGGGCGCCGTCACCTTCTTGAAGGCGTCGTTTAGGCCCTTATCACATCCCCTCCCGTGCAACGGGGGAAACCTCAGATCCAGCTTACTGGTTCAGGCAGTGACGGCGCTATGGCGTCGTTACCTCCTTGGAGGCGCTGTTCAGGTTGCTCGAGTCCTACAACAGTGCTTGGTGCTAGGATTGGCCTCCATTTGGAGCGTGGGCCCTTAGGGCGCAATGTACACTGATGCGGCATCTCTTTGACGACGCTCTCCTCAGGTCCAGTCGGGTCCTGTTGTCCACTCGCAACTTTCCTTTTGGCGTAAGGGTGGGCTGTACGTTGACACGTGCTTACCTTGAGTTTGGGTTGTGCTTCGAGTTGTTTGCTTCGGTTGTGAAGCGGTCTTGAGGCTCTGTGTCCTGACCTCTCGCCATCTTGGCATGTGTTAGGCAAGGCGTGCCATTGTTGTTGTGCGTGTGGTTGTGCGTTGTAAGCCGATTAGCATCACTTGTATGGTTTTCGGGTTCGGTTTTCCTCATAAACTGGACCAACCTTCTATCTATTCAATGAATTTAGCACTGATCCTGCTAACATTCAAAAAAAATGCGTGACAGTCACATGGATCTTGGCATAGTCAATGGACGATGGATTCCTGACCGGTAGGTACCGGCTCCGGTAAAAAAGCTTTGCGAGTGGGGGTGGGCCTTTTCTCATGCATATTATGCGATGTGGCATGCATGTTGTGTGAAGATTTCTTCCAATCTGAATCCCACCTCCAGCTCCATCCGCATCGAGGACCAGGCGGCCCAGATTCATATAGAGGAAAGCACACCAAGCATGAGAAGGAGGTGGCTAGATCCACCACAACCCGCATCACCTGCCGCCGCCAGGATCCAGATCCAGCCACCACCTGATCTGAAGCCGTCCCACCACCTTACCCGGCGCCCCTGCTGGCTAGCAGCAACCCGCGCCACCGCCACCTGGCGAGGAGGGCAAAAGAGCCCGCCGACGCCCACACCAGTCGGGCTCTGCCCGGCGACGCGCCCAGGCGACAACGGGGGAGGGGGAGGGGATCGAGGGGAGGAGTGGAAGGAGGCCGGGGGAGAGAGGCCCGTCCAGCCACCGCGCGGGGGCGGCGCGGACGAGCAGGAGGAGAGCGGTCGTTGGTCGTAAGTTCATATAGCAGCACCGATGCATTGATGGCCTAACTTGCCAGGAGGGCCTGGCTTTGGACGAAGACCTACATCTTAGGGCATCTCCAGGCAGCCCCCCAAGACGCCCTCCCAGGCCACTTTTTTTGCGTCGGTGGTAAAAAATCGCCCCAGCCATGCACCCCAAGACCACATTTTTCGCCGGATTTGAGGAAAGTTACGGCCAGCGCTGGCATGAGAAACCCAACGCGCTGGGGGCGAGCTGGGGGCGCCGGCACTACTTTTTGGCATGCATCTGGCCCACAGTCAGCCACCTTTTCCCTCTCTCTCCTCTCTTTCCACCTACCCCACGCCTCCCTGCTCCCCTCTCGATCCTCGCAGCGCCCCACCTTCTCCTCGCAACGCCCCACCTTCTCGTTTCTCCTCACCGAGCTCTCCCGCGCCGCCGCCGAGCTCTCTCCTTTGCCTGCTCCGGGTGGCCGGCCGGCCATCCCGCCTCCGCACGCCAGTCCGCGCCACTGCGACTGCTGGAGGGCGCGCGCGCGCGCCTACACCATGGAGACGGCGGGCCGAGGACCAGGAGGGCGGCAGTCGACGGGGGCGGAGGTCGGATGGGCCTGGTCGTGGGCGTGCTGCGCCGTGGCGGCGTGCGTGGCGGCGGTGGGGCTGGCGGGCGCCGGCGTGCTGGTGTGGTGGGCGGTGGCGTTCCACCCGGCGCGGGAGCAGCTCTGGATGGTGCCCGTCGGGCTCGTCCTCCTCGGCACGCCGCTCGTCGCCTGGCTCTCCCTCTTCGCCTCCGGCGCATGCCGCCGCCTCGGAACCAGCCTCCTCTGCACGCCGAGCTGCACGGGGAGGAGCCATGGCCGGAGCTCGCAGTCGCCGCGCGTGGCCGGGGCGGAGCTCGCCTGCGCCCGCCTGTGCGTGGCCAGGGCGGCCCGCACCCGCGCCCGCCTGTGCTTGGCCAGGGCGGCCCGCACCCGCGCCCTCCTGTGCGTGGCGGAGCTCGGCCGCGCCTGTCCGCCTGGGAGCCGCCCTACTCCGGGTTGCGGACGACGTCTCCGTTAAGGCCGAAGCTGAACGCAACAAGGCCCGGCGCGGAGCTCGCGCTTGCGCGGCCTGAGCGAGCACGCATGGCTCGGTGCGGAGAGTGCGCGTGCCCGGCGCGGAGCTCGAGCTCGCGCGGCCATGGCGGAGCTCGCGCTCGCGCGAAGTTGGAGCGGAGCTCGCGCTTGCGCGAAGTTGGAGCGGAGCACGCATGGCTGGCGCGGAGCGGAGAGCGTGCACGGCCGTGGCGGAGCTGGCTCGCGTGGAGGAGGGAGGTGGACGGAGGACACGAGGACGGAGGGCTGGTGGTGCGTGGCGGACGGTGGCGGGCGTTCTCGATGGTGCTAGAGACGGTGTGGGGGGGCCGGAACGAGTGGATATTTTCTCGATCGCAGGCAAAAAAATTCGCCGGCAGCCCCCCAAGGGGCGATAAAAATGCCTCCTGGAGGGCTCTATGGTTGGAGATGCCCTTAGTAGCGTGGATATTGCATTCAACATCTCAGTTGTTGTGAAAGATATCAACCAACGATCCCAAGGAGACTATGGTGCAATTATCAAGCATATCGTCAAACATAAATCCTTGTTACATAGTTGCTTTTTCATTCATGAACTTAGGAACTTTAATTTTAAGGCTCATAGCTTTGCGAAGCACGCGACAACTCTAGGTATAGGACGCAAAATCTGGCTTGGTCATCCTTATGGCCATATATATGTATCTGTAAATATTCCTTTTTTAACATTAGTACAGACACAAGCGCTCATATACATGTACATATACTCATCTTTATGAACGCACACATGCACACCCTACCCTTATGAGCACCTCCGAAAGATTGAGCCTGGATATCATCTTGAGATTTACGAAGTCACCGTAGGCGTCTCGTCGTCAACGAGAACATCTCCTCCCACTGAATAGGCATCGTTGAAAATTCTGAAATAAATCCAAAAATAAATGTGAGCACCAGGATTTGAACCCTGATGGGCTAAGATATCAAATATTCTTGAGCAATAAAGTTTCGTGTGATTGCCTCAAAAAAAAAAAGCACCCAGGGTGGTACATCATGTGCTATTTGAGGTGTGGTCCGTTGCCTATATGTGTTTGGTTTACGTGTAAATCTTTATCTTTTCTTTACCTAATAATAAAAGGACTATTGCTTCTTACCATCGTAATTTTGTCTGTTTTTGATCTGTCCGGCGTTCGTCCACCTATCATTTTCTATATTCAAGATGGTACTAATATATAAACAAAAGTTTCGTCTCTTTGTTCCATGTTTGTTCCGCTGCCTGCATGCATGCCTGGCTCGTGTGTGTGCGGTGCGCGTGCATGCTGTTGACGCTGATTGCTACTCCTCCGGCTGGCTGCTGCTTAGTACTTCCCAATACAATAGCTTGATAGAATATGATCCGTATTTTAAAGTTCTTACAAATTGAACTGGCTATTTGTTATTTCTTCTGTACAATAGAAGAGATATCGATATGTTTTTCTAGAAAAAGGAGAGTATGAATTCAAGGACTGTGCTTCATCTATTCTGTGATACGCCGTCGTACAACACGAGTACTTTTTTTTTGAAATGGTGGAAAAAGATTTACCTCATCGATTAATTACAACATGAGTACTATATTCTATGCGATCATATTATAAATAACTTTGAAGTAGCATGCTCTGTTGTAACTCTCAACATGGACTTTTACCATTGTACTTTCTGTTCAACTGTAGTGTGCTAGCAGCCTCACTGTTATGATTTTTATGTGACTTGTGCATCCATGGCCACTTCTTTCAATGTTCTTTAGTTCTTTCATGGTTTTCTTTTGGAAGTCTGGGATTTAGGACAACTTATTTCAGGAGCACTAAACCGTTGTTTGGACATCATTCATGGCCCTTGATACTTTTGAGTGCTTTTAATATTCTTTTGCTTCTTGCGAAATTGTTTGAATGATAAATTATTTTTCAGGTTACTCGGCATATATTTATTTATTTTCTTTCGTTGTAATGCACAGATATGTTTGCTTTGTTTTAATAATAAATGGAGCCGAGTTTCTCTTTTTTTTTCATCTGTCATGGTATTTACCCAACACAAATGAATTAATGTCCAGTGAAGTGAGAGAGGGGCTAAAACACATTATTTAGCCCAACCCTTTTAGCTAGATTTTTTCAGACTCGGTGCAACATCTGGAGAAAAAATTGCTGCTCGGTGCGAACCTTGAAATTTTTTTCACGCCGTAGTGCAAACACCAAAGAGTACCCCAACTTTCCAAAATAGTACCTTATATGGAAGATTTGAATCCTTTAATATCAGAACCGTCATGCAAAATTCATAACAAAAGTATTGTATGTGTAGCATGGTTTTTTATGTATGACTTATATGCATTTTTGCTAGCTTTCGGCATGCGCCTCCCTGCAGCCACCAGCCACCAGATGACACTGTTTAGTTATTGTTGCGTTGTGCTTATTCTATGGACACGTCAAGTATCTCTCCTGTTTCAACGCACGGACATTTGTGCTAGTTTCCCCTAAAGCACATGCCGTATATAACTAACACTCCATTTCCCTTGCGCATATATCCCTTCTCAAATACCAAGTCTCCCCCCTTGTTACACGGGCTTATACATAGCCAGCGCGCGCACGGCGCACACGTTTTGGATACTAACGAACTAACTACACTCACGCACTAACTAAACTGACTATCAGGCATGCATTGCAACCCACATGCATCGCCTAACAAATTGTCAGATGTTTCGTGAGGAGAGAACACAAGATATGGATCGACCCCAACAGAAAACATCTCTATCTCCTTATCCCAACGCATCATACTTCACCTGCATCCTCCTGTATATAAGTTGATCAAAAACCACAAGTTCGTAGTACCACAATTCACACCTTGCAAGAGCCCAAACTAGTTCCATTCCATGGGGCCATCCGAGTCCCAGCATCTCGCCTTGTTCCTCGCCATCGTCATCACCGCCGCCATGCCGTTCCCCTCGGCGGCCGCCGTCCCTGCCAAGGCCCCTGCTCCCTCCGCTAGCAACGATGCAGTAGCAAAACCATTGGCATGGTGTATGATTCCTTGCCTTCCGATCCTGCCACCCATATTATGTGTACCACCGATATTCTGTCCCCCAACGCCAAGTGCGCCGCCGCCGCCATCCCCTTTCAAGCCGCACCCCAAGGAGTGCCTACCGTCGCTGATGGGGCTGATGCCATGTAAGGATTTCCTCACCAACAGCACCGCGCCCAAGCCTCCACGCCAAGGCAAGTGTTGTGACGGCGTCCGGTCACTCTTCCAAAATTTTCCCATCTGCCTTTGCCACGTGTTCAACGGCGGCGACCTAGACAAACTCATGTCGGCACCCATGGATGGAGGCCAACTCTTTGGCCTCTCGTCTGCTTGTAACACCAGTCCGAGTGACTTTGTACCCTGCTACGGTAAGTCGTTATTGCTCTTGTTGTGTACAAATTGTTCAGTGTATTACCGTGCTCGGTTTTTAAGATATATATTGTGCCCATCTCCAATTATGAACCATGTGAATCTTTTTTCATGGATCGGAGAGCAGGTGTGCCACCGATGAGGGCCGCACCTACCCCTAAAGCTGCTCCATAATCGGCTCAATATCAGGTAACTGGTTTGTTTCCGGTTAAATTGAATCATATTTTTCGTGGGTGATAGTTCATTCATGGCTGCATCCATGAACTAGTATGCCTATTTCTGTATTGTAATTTAACTTGTGTTTATCCGCGTTTTGCAGAACCATTGCCGTAGTAGCATTACAGATGGAAGCTAAAGATGTCGTATGCCTAGATTTGTTAGTATCATTCTTAGAAGATATATAGTGCGAGTTTTTAGTTCGATTAGGGATGATATGTAGCTTCATTTGTGTCAATCTCCGAGTCGTCTTTAGAAAATTTGTTCGTTGCGATTGTGAACTATATATGTGTCTGTTCTTTATGAATGTCCGTGGTATGCAATCATCAAACGTGCACCCAGTTATCGAATTATTTAATTACTTGTACTACTCTGCATGCTCTCCTGACTATCCAACGCTCCTAATTAATCTATCTAGCACTGATAGACTGTGAAAAGAAATATGATTTCTCGCAAAAAAGAAAAAAGATCATCGCCGCAAGTTGTACTCTACGATCGTTCCTTAATGCCGCAAAGTAAGCACACATCGTGTGCATCTTCAACTCATTTGCTATTTCTCTTAAGGAATCTCCAACTTGAAATGTTTTACTTTTTGAGAGAGAGGACCAAAAATGTGGTCAAGTCCTGCTATCTTGTGTGTCGCGCTGGCGCGTTCCTCCAAGGCCAACAGGTACGAGCATGTGCTTTCGAGTGCTCCCGAAAACATGGGGCGAGGGCGAGGCCAATGGCGCGAGCCTCGCATGATCGCGCTCACCATGCCGCGGCCCAGCAACGGTTCCCTTGCATGAAGTTTAGTGCAAAGAACTGACTAAACAGGAGTAGATTACAACTTTGGTCGTATAGTAGCCAGTTGGCACGTAACACAATTATTCTCGTACTCAAGAAATGTTCCAATATGATCGGTGCACATGAAAGGTGGGTTGTAGACAAAACCTGTGAATAGTTTGTAATCTAAACCAAACCTAGATCAGTCCATACATGTACAAGTCTATCAATCAAACCAAACTAATCCAAACTATCTATCTATCTATCTATCTATCTATCTTCTATACCTATACCTACCTATACTAATTACAGACTCCCAAGTAATTACCACGTTAATTAGAAATTAGGAGCCATTCATCTGGTGGGACCGAGTTATTACGGTGTAGATCTTCTGAAAAACCTAGGTTAGTTAGAATCGAAAAAAAAACTATATTAAGCATCTGATTTTCCTAGGAAACATCTCTGGCTATTAGACATGCCCACGCATAACCTAGGTTAGTTAGAATCGAATAAAAAAACTATATTAAGCATCTGATTTTCCTAGGAAACATCTCTGGCTATTAGACATGCCCACGCATCCTCTCCACCTCTCACACGATCTCTCACGTGTGGGTCATCTTAGTCAGGACCTCATAAAACTATTAACCATCAGATCTTCCTAGGAATCATCTCAAGCCATTAGAATACATAGTCCCACGTGCATACCTCCTCTTCACCTCTCCTAAAATATTTCACGTGCAGGCCATCTCTCCGTCTGAGCGATCTCTATTGGCCGCCTCTTCGACTTGCTGCCGTCGTCCACCCATCTCCGTCACCCTGATCGTGCCTCCTACCGGCGTCAACGATGCCGCAGGTCAGCACGTCCTCTTCTGCCTTCTTTATCCATTATCTCCATCCCCAGGCCAGTTATAGGGGTAGTCTCCTCTTTCTGTGATTGCTATTGGCCTGTTACAATCATTACTCTCCTCATCTCCTCCACACCGCCTTATGTTTCTTCTTCGATTATCAATTTCCCTTCAATTGTAGAAGAGACAACCACCTTTCTCCATGCTCTCTGTATTGGCTTCAGTCCTCTCTGTATTGGCTTCAGTCCTTTGCCGCAAAACTTTCTAGAACATGTAAACGTCACAGTTATGATATATGTGCTTCGATGATCTTGAAGCTATGTATGCTTATACCTGCGTTAAAAACTTCTTCCATGATCTCCTTGATGTGTAAGCTTAGTTTTTAATGTTCCAATAGCTGGCAAAATATTCTATGAAATTTGCAGCCTACTCAAGAATGACGACTTCACCATTGTGCTCAACTTCTTGGTCGGCTTTCTCATCATCTTAACCTCCCCTCATCGACTCCTTCCGTCCAGGAGCTACACACACTACAGTTTTCTCTCCCTCCTATCTGATTCACCCTCGCTGAAGACCTCAATCTTTCTTCCATGTGCACTTATGTATTAGCCATGGTTTACCCATCACTTGAACCAATCAATGGTTGCATAGGAAATTAGCACGGCACCATTGCCATTGCTAGACATCGCTTGCATCTGTCAATCCTATAAGGTCTGCAAGGAGCAATGATTGAGTAGGTTTTTCATTTTAAGGGATTTTTTTGTTGTGCATCCTGCAGTATGAGACTTGGTCTCTAATGAGCGTGCACATTCTAGGTTTTCACTTTGGGGAGATTTTGATGACATGAGTCCAGTAGTTCCAGGCATATCTTAGATACGTATTACTGCAATGGGTAAGATTAGGTGATATACAATTCAATTATGGCATTCAGTTCACCAAAGTGGATGTTCCGCACAGTGAACTCAAACATCTGTTCTAATTTTGTAGGAAAGCCGCTAAGTTGTTTTGGAGCATTATTTGGTTTGTAAAATCTACTTCTCTAAATTACAAGCGAAATACTACAGTTTTGTTAACTTGGATATGATCTTTCAATTTTATGCTCACAGCTCACGCCATGATCCAACAAGATACGTGCATCTTAGAAGCATAAAATAGGCTCTGTTCTGCTGGAGTTCTTTTTTGTAGTGCTATGGAATTCTTTTTTGTAGTGCTATGTACATTTATACATGGAGTAGATATGCATTCAGGAGGTCAAGGGCCGACACCTCAGCAGTATTTATTCCAAGCAGCAAGGGAGATCAGAAAAAGACGCTCAAGTTAACCTCTAGGTAGTTCTTCCTCATAGTTATTACTACTTTGTTAATCTAATGATGTTCCTTTGCTAAATTAAGAACATCCATGTGTCAGTTTACTTTCGTACAGTACGTATTCTACTTTGTATGGTGCTCGATCGCACTAGCTGCTATGTAATAAAGATCTGATTAGTAACACAAAGAAACTTCCAGTAAGTTTGTATGTATAGACATATTCAATGATACTAAACTATATGTTGTTGTAGTTGACTATGTTATACGTAAATGTGCAGACTTTATCGTGCTGACAAAGTTCAGTCTCTATTTCTTTCTTTACACAGAAAATATGCCTTTGCACTCATGTATTTCCATTCACATATAATCGATAGAATCATTGTATGATCAAATATTATATATAAATAGAAGGGAAGATGGTATGCCCTGATTAATTCTGACATCATATTCGTTAACATATGTCCTCTTTTACAGAGACAGGATGATAATGAATACATCCTTGGTACGTACACTTTGGACGCTCTTAAGTTCATGTATGGCAGATTTATCTCAATTGTTTCTTTTGCATGACACATTTAATGCAAATTCAGTTTGATCAAATCATCGAAAGCACAGCAGGAAAGTCAATTTTAATTCCGGTGATATTTTTAGTAAAGCCATACTAGGCAGAATTCGGTGCAGCGGTTCATTATTCATGGCCGCTCTTATTTATTTTCTATTTTCAGGTGAGGTAAATTAATTAATTGATGGACAAATATGATGTTTGTCTACACAGATGGTTCCACTTGAAATTATTATATGTTAGTATGAAATGATATTCTTTCGATGTAAAATTACATGCTAGATTATGCATCAATTCAAGAATAACTGAAATTCTTTGTTAGTACACAAAATTATTTTGGTTCAAACCACCACCGGAGCCTCTTTGTTTTTACAAGCTTTTTTGTTCTGTTTTTACAAGCTTGGCATAATGTTCTCCTTCTACACTTCCGTAAGAATGCTAAGATAATGTATTGTACTTCGGAAATATTCATTTATGCAAAAGATAGTTTTGTTCTACTTATATACGAGATCATGGATCATATATTTCAAAACCGTACTGTCTTTGCTAATTGGTTGGTATAGAATTTTTGGTCTTCCAAATAAATATTTGCTTTCGCGCATTACTTGGGCTGAATAAACTAATGGGCTTTTTCGCAAAAAAATAATAAACTAATGGGTTCCACCATATGTGCTAGATTTTCTAAATGGAAAACGAAGTATCAACATATTAGGTGAATGTGTGAATGTTGTTTCAAAAACTGATCAATACCAAAATTTTCATGCCGAACGATTGCTTCTCATTATATTAGAACTACATTTTATATTGTTGTCCTTTTATGCATATATATATATATATATATATATCGTAAATGATGTAATATTTTTGTTTCTTCTTTCTAACATTGAATGAGTGTATTAGCAAAAAAACAAAAACATTGAATGAGTGTATTTGGCTGTTTCATGTTTGCACCCTTTTTTGCCTGCTATTTGGATCTCTAACTATTTTCTGCAGAGCTTTGTATTGTATTTCACTGGTGTCTTGGGTTGTTTTGCATGCTATTAAGTATTTTTTTTAGTCATGCAATATTATCATGATCGTGCAAGGATCAAAATCATAGTTTGTCCCCTATTCATTGCAACTATCCCTTTTTCATGATATTAGCTATAACATGGTCCAAGACTAGACAACTATAACGTGGATTGATTAGACGTAGATAGTGATTTGATAAATTGGTGTGCCGTGTGCAGGGGTGTTTGTGTTGACAGGATCAAGGTGAAAGATACATGGGCAGCGTAATCATGTCGCATGGTCTTCCTCCAGATAATTAAATTGTTCTGGTTTCTCTAAAAAAATTGAATTGTCTTGGTTTAGCTTTACTATTTGCTTATACCGAGTTCCTTATTAATCCGTTCTTTAATTTTATTGCAAGTGCATGTGCGAGTCCAATGTTCAAATTTTCCATCCCGTTCAATGCAAAATGTGCAAAGTTACATGATAATTCTTGAAGTACCAAATAAGTTAAATGATTTGATTGATTAATTAATCTATTGTCTAGGTAATACATATAGTTGGTAACAGATAGTGGAATACTTGACAGAGCAACATTTTTCATACATTCTCACTTAACCAATACTATAATTTACATCATTAATGGAGGCTTACATATAGCACCGAAATTATAAAAAACTAGCCCTGCGAATGCACGGGTTGGCGACTAGTTAGTGCTAATTACCAAACTGAACTGCTTGTGTTTTCAAACCAAACCAATCCAGCCCATTTCCTAAAATCGGTTTGTGCCCAAAATTTGAAACTATGGACTGCACATGCGCACGTGGATAGCTACTGAGTCTATCATACTCATTTCCATAATTGAACACCCAGTCTATTGATGCACCTTGTTGCAGCCAGCGAAGTAGTGGCCGGACATGCCGGCTAGCCTCGGGTGCACAGCTGCGTAACACCAATGCGTATGTACGCGACTTGGTCGCCGGCAGCAGCGTCTTCGTTCGTAGCAACATCGCACCTGTAGAGAGAGAGAGGGAGAGAGAGAGATTGGCCGGAGCTCCAGCCAACGGTAGCCTAGCAGCCCTTAGCCTAGCGGCGGCTGCCCGTCGAGGCTGCATGGACGATTTGGTCGCTCGATTTAGTTTCAGACCGTGAGTTGAAACTGTTTGAGACCAAGCAGCCTATGTCCAGACCAAACCAATCCAGCCCAAAAAAAAGTATAGCCCAGACCAAACTAAATTAACGTAGTGTCCAATCCAATGACAGCCCAATAGGAAACCAAACTGAGACTGTAGTTTGAATCCAAATTATTCCCAGGTTCTTGTAGTCTCAGACACAGTTAACCAGCGAAGCAAAACCGTTATAATCGAACCAACAACCGACTTCTAACCATGACATATCAGGAGCCTCGATTTAAAAGAAGCTTAATAACTTAACAGATTAGCCCAACCTGGCACCAAATCTTAAATCCACCCCTGACAATAGATCATGCATGTAACACTATGTAGCGGTCAGAGCCGGCCCTAAGCCATGGCGAGGAGTGCAGCCTCCTAGGGCCCAGCATGTCCAAGGGCCCACCATACACTCTCTGTGCACATGTATTGACACATTTGAAGGAAAAAAATAAACTGAGGAAGGTAGCACTCGCAGCCCATTGACGGTGGAGCCAGCCAATATATCCTAATTGCTTCGTTTTGTGTGAGACAGCGCCGCCGGTTCGTTCTTCTTCCCGTCCAATCTTCTTCCTCTCCCAATTAATTGCACCAAGTGCCCAGGGGGCCGGCACCCAAGCGACGCTCATGAATGGATTGTCAGCTGTATCATCTCCTTAATTTCTTTGCCAGTGAGTTCTGTACTAGTAGTAGATAGGTTCTTCTGAAAGTACCCAAGGCGACAAGGCCCTGGTGGTGACCTCCTTGGCACCGGCGACGAACTGAAGATGCACCACATTCGGCTTGCCGCTAAGGCATTGACACTAGCACCGGTCCACAAGTAAATTGTTCATCCTATGGATTGTCCGTCTTTTCTTGTTTATTGCGAATTATGTGACGATTCTCTTGCATGGAACTCTCACACAAGTAATTGTTTCATGTTAAAGATGATCGACCATCACCACATTACCACATGACGATTATATGTTGCTGGGGGTTTATCTTGTGACATTTCTCTACTGTTCTTGTATGGAAGGTGTTTCTGTTTTTGTTCAAATTTCAAATTGCTACTTCTAGATATATCATAAAATATTTGTTTAAAATTACTGTTGTGTCATATGGATAGTTTGAACGGACTTGCGGCTGCGACGTGCAGCAGCGAACATGGAGATGTAAGGTGCGATGTAGGGCCCATTGTACCATGTTCGCACTAGGGCCTCCGAGATGCTAGGGCCGGCCCTGGTAGCGGTGTACTCAATGCCTGGTATTTATTATTTGCTCTCTGGTGTCCGGACTGCCTCTTGATCCATCACACACTCATATGCCTAACAGTTTACCAAGCATGTTCGCTAGCACTGCTTTGTTCCGGTCGGCCACCACCATGGGGTACAGCGGCGTTTTCACCAGAGTCGGCGTCAACAGCCGGTCCCTACACTTCTCCACACTATTTATCACACGCGTGTACTCGTCGGCGAGGCCCGTGAAGCGGCAGCTAGGGAGCGTCTCGTCGGCGATGCGGTCGATGGAGCTGTCGGCCGGTGCGTAGTCGTTCATGCACCCCTCATAGGCGTCTCTCTGCTTGCCGGAGAGCGAGGAGTTGTGGCTGAGCTGGTTGCTCGCGGCGAGCTTTGTGTCGTCGAAGGAATTCGCAGCGGAGTGCGCCGCAAGGATCGCGTATGCGGTGGCCCTCTCCTTGTGCGACGGGGACATGTCGGCACCGCCTTGGCGCATCATGCGGATGCAGAGGTCGTACATGAGCTTCGTGCCGCAAGCCTTCTGGCAGGCGGCCACTGCGCCCAGTAACGGGACGTTGGGGCAATCCGTCCGAGCGGCTGCCATGCGAATGGGTACTAGAACGAGGAGCAAGGGAATGATCTTGGCCATAGCCATAGAGCACCCCGCGTCTCTTTGTGGGGTGATATGCTTGTTGTCCGAGCTAGCAAGCACAACATTGCACTATATGTAGTATATATGTGCATTTAAAATCTTTCAAAAAAGATTTTGTACATTTAATTAACTGATTTGATTTTATAATAAATGATATGGAGTAACGATGAAGATGTGATGCACCGCATGGTCAACACATGTACATGATGACAAGTGAGAAAAAGAAACGAGTAAGATTTATTTATTTGACATTAATACCCAATATACTCTACATCAATGATAAAATCTTTACTATTAAAGGGAAATTGACACGTTGTTGTTTGGCACACATATATTAGTGCAAAAAATAATCAAATCAATCTAAAAATCAAGTCATTAATGCAATTAGTTAGTCAGACAATTAATTATGTGCGGAATTAGTTAGGTCCATATAAATAGGCAATATTTTCAAGCCTAATCAATTTAAAACCAAATCATTAATGCAATTAATTAATTAGGCGGGTAGTTAATTAAGCCCTCGTACAATTAGAAAGAGAGGTTTTTTCCAATTAGGCAGGCAATTAATTAATTGGGCCAACAGATAATTAGTCCATAGACAGCTAACTACACTCCCATATAATTAGACAGACAATTAATTAGGCATGCAATTAATTAATAAGGCACATAGTTAATCATGCCAAAACAATTTTTAATTAGGCATGTGATTAATTAATTAGGCACACGGTTAATCACGCCGAATCAATTTGAAAGCGCTTACGAGTGAGGACAGCCAGCAGACTCTCGCCGAGGTTGGCGACTGCCAGCAGGCTCTCAGCAACATGGACGACCAACACTTGCCAACATGGACAACAACCACTATGCACTCGCGACAAGGGTAACCAAGCGCCCGCCAATATGTATGATGACTGTGCTCTATAGGACGTCCACATGCTGACGGTTTTTGAAACGATCGCAGGTGAGGGCAACAGGGGCTTGAGGATGATAATAGTCGAGGGCTCCGACCGCGCCTTTGAGGATGAGAGGTGATGACTAAGGACAAACGGTCACAGGCCACCACTCTTCAAATATTGTATCATTTTGTAGCAACACCGAGGTGTTTAACTAGTAAAGTGTAAATGATTTGTCCAGCGTTGGGATGCCAACACGCGTATTGTGGTACCATGAATACATTTTTTTTTGAGGCAGAGGAGAGAAAATCTTGCATTCGGTTCCATTTTTTCTCTATGAAGAATAGCCTTTCATTCGAATTTATAGATAAAACCGCATGGCCAAAAAATACAAGGCATTGAGGTAACCCTCATAGAAAGCTAGACAGGGCAAACATCATCTATTGTGCACGAGGAGCACACGGTTGGTTGCTAACAAATTGTTCTCGAGCAGAAGCACATGACTGGCAGAACCACAAATATAAGCGACCTCAATTGTCGTGGAGAAACGTTCTAGCGCCTCCTGGATGAAACCAGTAGACTGCGCTACCGAGTCCTACCGAATTGCCATCAGAGAGCCTTCTGCCTATCGCTCTGACCATGGAGCACTACCGAGCTACCTGACGACGCAATCACTTGGAAATTTGAAGAAGCAAACAATCCTCCAAACATCGGAACCAATAATGCTACGAGCAGCGATCCAAACCAGACCAAGAAACGCTGCTGCAACCAGAAGAAATCTTCACCAACAATCCCCCCATGAGGATTACAGCACAAATATGTCATTGTGGTGTCCCTCACAATGGACAAGGGTTTCAATACGGTGCAGAGACAAGAGGACAAAAGGGTACTGTGATGCACCCCATGAGGGATGCGACTGAAGAAATATGCCCTAGAGGCAATAATAAAGTTATTATTTATTTCCTTATATCATGATAAATGTTTATTATTCATGTTAGAATTGTATTAACCGGAAACATGATACATGTGTGAATACGTAGACAAACAGAATGTCACTAGTATGCCTCTACTTGACTAGCTCGTTGATCAAATATGGTTATGTTTCCTGACCATAGACAAAGAGTTGTCATTTGATTAACGGGGTCACATCATTAGGAAAATGATGTGATTGACTTGACCCTTCCGTTAGCTTAGCACTTGATCGTTTAATTTGTTGCTATTGCTTTCTTCATGACTTATACATGTTTCTATGACTATGAGATTATGAAACTCCCGTTTACCAGAGGAACACTTTGTGTGCTACCAAACATCACAACGTAACTGGGTGATTATAAAGGTGCTCTACAGGTGTCTCCAAAGGTACTTTTTGGGTTGGCGTATTTCGAGATTAGGATTTGTCACTCCGATTGTCGGAAAGGTATCTCTGGCCCACTCGGTAATGCACATCACTATAAGCCTTGCAAGCAATGCAACTAATGAGTTAGTTGCGGGATGATGTATTACGGAACGAGTAAATAGACTTGCTGGTAACGATATTGAACTAGGTATTGAGATACCGACGATCGAATCTCGGGCAAGTAACATACCGATGACAAAGGGAACAACGTATGTTGTTATGCGGTTTGACCAATAAAGATCTTCGTAGACTATGTAGGAGCCAATATAAGCATCCAGGTTCCCCTATTGGTTATTGACCTGAGACGTGTCTCGGTCATGTCTACATAGTTCTCGAACCCGTAGGGTCCGCACGCTTAAAGTTAGATGACAGTTATATTATGAGTTTATATGTTTTGCTGTACCGAAGGTAGTTTGGAGTCCCGGATGTGATCACGGACATAACGAGGAGTCTCGAAATGGTTGAGACATCAAGATCGATATATTGGACGACTATGTTTGGACACCGGAAAGGTTCCAGAAGGTTTCGGACATTTGTCAGAGTACCGGGGGTTACGGGACCCCCCCCCCCCCCGGGAACTAATGGGCCTTGTTGGGCCTTAGTGGAGAGAGAGAGAGAGGGGCTGGCCAGGGCAAGAGGCGCGCCCCCTCCCCTTGAGTCCGAATAGGACAAGGAAAGGGGGAGGGCGGCGCCCCCCTTGCCTTTCCCCTCTCCCACTCCTTCCTTCCCCCTCCTTCTTGGATTAGGAAAGGGAGGGGCAACCCTACTTGGAGTTGGTTTCCCCCTCCTAGGGCGCGCCACCCCCTTGGCCGGCCCTCTCCTCCTCACCCCCCTTTATATATGGAGGAGGGGGGCACCCCATAGACACAACAATTGATCTCTTGATCTCTTAGCCATGTGCGGTGCCCCCCTCCACCATAATCCACCTCGATTATATCGTAGTGGTGCTTAGGCGAAGCCCTGCGTCGGTAGAACATCATCATCGTCACCACGCCGTCGTGCTGATGAAACTCTCCCTCAACACTCGGCTGGATCGGAGTTCGAGGGACGTCATCGAGTTGAACGTGTGCAGAACTCGGAGGTGACGTGCGTTCGGTACTTGATCGGTCGGATCGTGAAGACGTACGACTACATCAACCGCGTTGTGCTAACGCTTCCGCTTTCGGTCTACGAGGGTACGTGGACACACTCTCCCCTCTCGTTGCTATGCGTCACCATGATCTTGCGTGTGCGTAGGAAAATTTTGAAATTACTACGTTTCACAACAGTGGTATCAGAGCCAGGTTTTATGCGTAGATGTCATATGCACGAGTAGAACACAAGTGAGTTGTGGGCGATACAAGTCATACTGCTTACCAGCATGTCATACTTTGGTTCTGCGGTATTGTTGGATGAAGCGGCCTGGTCCGACATTACGCGTACGTTTACGCGAGACTGGTTCTACCGGCGTGCTTTGCACACAGGTGGCTGGCAGGTGTCAGTTTCTCCAACTTTAGTTGAACCAAGTGTGTCTATGCCCGGTCCTTGAGAAGGTTAAAACATCACTAACTTGACGAACTATCGTTGTGGGTTTGATGCGTAGGTAAGAACAGTTTTTGCTCAGCCCGTAGCGGCCACGTAAAAACTTTGCAACAACAAAGTACAGGGCGTCTAACTTGTTTTTGCAGGGCATGTTGTGATGTGATATGGTCAAGGCATGATGCTATGTTTTATTGTATGAGATGATCATGTTTTGTAACCGAGTTATCGGCAACTGGCAGGAGCCATATTGTTGTGGCTTTATTGTATGCAATGCAATCGCCCTGTAATGATTTACTTTATCACTAAGCGGTAGCGATGGTCGTAGAAGCATAAGTTGGCGAGACGACAACGATGCTACGATGGAGATCCAGGTGTCGCGCCGGTGACGATGGTGATCATGACGGTGCTTCGGAGATGGGGATCACAAGCACAAGATGATGGTGGCCATATCATATCACTTATATTGATTGCATGTGATGTTTATCTTTTATGGATCTTATCCTGCTTTGATTGACGGTAGCATTATAAGATGATCTCTCACTAAATTATCAAGATATAAGTGTTCTTCGTGCTGAGACACCACGTGATGATCGGGTGTGATAGGCTCTACGTTCAAATACAACGGGTGCAAAACAGTTGCACACGCGGAATACTCAGGTTAAACTTGACGAGCCTAGCATATAATAGATATGGCCTCGGAACACTAAGACCGAAAGGTCGAGCGTGAATCATATAGTAGATATGATCAACATAGTGATGTTCACCATTGAAACTACTCCATCTCACGTGATGATCAGACATGGTTTAGTTGATTTGGATCACGTGATCACTTAGAGGATTAGAGGGATGTCTATCTAAGTGGGAGTTCTTAAGTAATATGATTAATTGAACTAAAATTTATCATGAACTTAGTACCTGATAGTTTCTTGCTTGTCTATGTTGATTGTAGATAGATGGCACGTGTTGTTGTTCCGTTAAATTTTAATGCGTTCCTTGAGAAAGCGAAGTTGAAAGATAATGGTAGCAATTACACAGAGTGGGTCCATAACTTGAGGATTATCCTCATTGCTGCACAGAAGAATTACGTCCTGGAAGCACCGCTAGGTGTACCACCTGTGCCAGCAACTGCAAACATTGTGAATGCCTGGCAGTCACGTGTTGATGACTACTCGATAGTTCAGCGTGCCATGCTTTACGGCTTAGAACCGGGACTTCAACGATGTTTTGAACATCATGGAGCATATGAGATGTTCCAGGAGTTGAAGTTAATATTTCAAGCAAATGCCCGGATTGACAGATATGAAGTCTCCAATAAGTTCTACAGCTGCAAGATGGAGGAGAATAGTTCTATCAGTGAGCATATACTCAGAATGTCTGGGTACTGCAATCACTTGATTCAACTGGGAGTTAATCTTCCGGATGATAGCATCATTGACAGAATTCTTCAATCACTGTCACCAAGCTACAAGAGCTTCGTGATGAACTATAACATGCAAGGGATGGATAAGACGATTCCTGAGCTCTTCGCAATGCTAAAGGTTGCAGAGGTAGAAATCAAGAAGGAGCATCAAGTGTTGATGGTCAATAAGACCACCAAAAAAAGGGCAAAGGGAAGAAGGGAAACTTCAAGAAGAATGGCAAACAAGTTGCTGCTCAAAAGAAGAAACCCAAGTCTGGACCTAAGCCTGAGACTGAGTGCTTCTACTGCAAGCAGACTGGTCACTGGAAGCGGAACTGCCCCAAGTATTTGGCGGATGAGAAGGATGGCAAGGTGAACAAAGGTATATGTGATATACATGTTATTGATGTGTACCTTACTAATGCTCGCAGTAGCACCTGGGTATTTGATACTGGTTCTGTTGCTAATATTTGCAACTCGAAACAGGGGCTACGGATTAAGGGAAGATTGGCTAAGGACGAGGTGACAATGCACGTGGGAAATGGTTCCAAAGTCGATGTGATCGCAGTCGGCACGCTACCTCTACATCTACCTTCGGGATTAGTTTTAGACCTGAATAATTGTTATTTGGTGCCAGCATTGAGCATGAACATTATATCTGGATCTTGTTTAATGTGAGACGGTTATTCATTTAAATCAGAGAATAATGCTTGTTCTATTTATATGAGTAATATCTTTTATGGTCATTGTCGGTGTCAAAACCGGCGGATCTCGGGTAGGTGGTCCCGAACTGTGCGTCTAAGCCGGATGGTAACAGGAGGCAGGGGACACAATGTTTTACCCAGGTTTGGGCCCTCTTGATGGAGGTAAAACCCTACGTCCTGCTTGATTAATATTGATGATATGGGTAGTACAAGAGTAGATCTACTACGAGATCAGAGAGGCTAAACCCTAGAAGCTAGCCTATGGTATGATTGTATGCTGTGGTTGTTGTCCTACGGACTAAAACCCTCCGGTTTATATAGACACCGGAGAGGGTTAGGGTTACACAAGGTCGGTTACAAAGGAGGAGATATACATATCTGTATTGCCTAGCTTGCCTTCCACGCCAACTAGAGTCCTATCCGGACACGAGACGAAGTCTTCAATCTTGTATCTTCATAGTCTAACAGTCCGGCCAAAGGATATAGTCCGGCTGTCCGAAGACCCCCTAATCCAGGACTCCCTCAGTAGCCCCTGAACCAAGCTTCAATGATGACGAGTCCGGCGCGCAGTATTGTCTTCGGCATTGCAAGGCGGGTTCCTTCTCCAAATACAACACAGAAGAATTTGAATACGAGGATAGTGCACGACCATGCAAAATAAGTTCCACATACCACCGTAGAGAGAATAATATTTTCGCAAATCTAATTTGCTAACTTGTTTTGGCAGCATGACGTTATGTCATGGCCCGGTGATTATTCGAACCGTTTTTCTTCAACCAGCTCCACACATAACGCGAGGCGGTTTCTTGACACTTTTTTTTCAAAACAAAGATCGTGTTCCCCCAATTACGGGATTCTCGTTACTACGGTCATGGGTAACCCAACCGTGTCTAGGACTCCTAGATTATAGGCAGGTCCCAAACGGCTATGGAGAGGGCGCTTGATATTCACCCTCTTTATAAAGGGACAAGGTTTTTGCTTTTTCCCTCTCGTGCTTAATCGAACCCCTCCCCCTCCTCGAGTTCTAACACCCAAAGCCCAGGTCAGGTGCTCCGGATCTTCAATCATGTCCGGATCCAACCTTCAAGGCTGGTGGATGCCCTCCTCCGTCACGGAAGAGGATATCAAGAAGTTGAGGGAGGCCAGATACCTGACCGCCGAGGTTTCGCATCGGCTGCCTGCTCGAGGGCAGGTCGTCCCTACTCCCGAACCCAACGAGAACGTCGTGTTCGTCTCCCACTTCCTCCGAGGCCTAGGCCTCACTCTGGATCCCTTCGTCAGGGGTTTGATGTTCTATTACGGGCTAGATTTCCACGATCTAGCTCCGGACTCCTTTCTCCACATCTCGACATTTATTGTCGTGTGTGAGGCCTTCCTCCGCATTACCCCCCACTTCGGCCTGTGGCTCAAGACCTTTGAAGTGAAGCCAAAGAAGATCGAGGGGCAACATATAGCATGCGGAGGCGCGTCAATAGGCAAGATGGCAGGAGCTCCGTGGCCGAAAGGTTCCTTTCCAGAGGTGTCCGAATTATGGCAACGGGAGTGGTTTTACGTCACGGCTCCCAGAAGTGCCAAGTGGGCGGCTGCCCCCACTTTCCGCTCGGGCCCCCCACCACAACTGATGTCATCGATTAGCAGAGGTCTGAGCTGGGGTCCAGCCAAGGACATGCCTATACTGCAAAGCCGCATTCAAGATCTCTTTGAGGGAGATTTTAATTTGGTTGTGGTAATGCAAGTTATGCTGGTTCGTCGAGTCCAGCCTTGCAAACGCCAGCCCCTTCGCTTGTGGGAGTTCAACCCAGAAGGACCGCGCGCCATTCAAAGTTTCCTCGGCCTGACACACGAGGAGATGTACAAGTCATTCTTTGGACCTCAAATAGAGTGTCCGGATACTACCGAGGACGTGGGCCTGAGCAGTAATCGCGCCGCCGAACAAGTAAGAAATCCTCTAGCCGAACACACTGTCCTTTATTCATCATGAAGTTATTTCTGAGAGATCGCTCTTTGACCAGGACTGGCTAACAAAGGCGAAGATGATTCGGTGTTCGGCCCCCCTCCCTGAGGGTTTGGAAAATCCGGTATTAGAAAAGATGCTCGAGCTCGCACCTTGCCCGGGGCCCTCGAAGGAAGCTATAGGGGGAATAATATGGGCGGAAGCGGGCCCCCATCGCTGCCAGTTCCAACCGAGGGAATGAGCGCCTCCATGAAGGAGGATAACCGCGGGAGGAAGAGGACTACTTCCGAGGATCTGGAAGCCGAGGCCTCCAAACGGGAGAAGAAGTCCCCAACAGAGGGTCCTGCCTCGGGGGGTGCTCTTGCCGCACAAAGTCCGCGGGGGGATCAGCCCTCCAACGAGTCGTAAGTGATCCAAAAAATACTTTAATGGTGAAGGTATACTATCTTTCTTCTGAGAAAATAAACGCCGCATATATCTTGCAGTTCGGGTCTTAGCCCTTCTCAGCTGAGCTCGCCTTAGGGGGATCTTCTTCCGAAGATGATGGAGAGCGAAACGCCTCCCCCGGACTCCTCTGCTCAAGAAGCGGGTGACTCCGAAGTGTCGTCACGGAGGGCCTCTCCGGATCCGGTGAGGCCAGAAGATAATCCCATAGACCCCCGAAGTCCGCAGCGTCCGGCTCTCGAAGAGAGCGAACAAAAGAGTCCGGCACCGTCTGGTATGCGGTCGGACGTTCTGAGGGAGCTGTTGGGGCGAGCGGCCATCTCAGAAGAACACCGTACAATGATGGGTACGGTGATGGAAAGTATCTCATCCGCCGAAAGCAGGTTGCATGATGCCTTTATGAGTCTACTAACGGGCTTTGAGGTACGTAAAATGATATACATTTGTGATGGTACCACACATTTTTAGGTGTGCCCTGTGTAGATAGTAGCCCCTGAGACTCTGGCTGAGAACGGCGGCGAACAGAGGATCATAGTCCCAGGCAATAACCAGACTGCCTTTGTGTGCAGGTGGTGGAAGCTCCGGTGGCTAGTCGGACTAGTGAGTTTGCCGAATTAAAACGGCAACTGGATGCGGCAGACGCCGACATCGAGCTTGTTAACAAGCGGTTTGACGAATCACAGGGTAAGTAATGTTTTCTGGTGAATGTCACACAATAAGAGCAGCATGATGCCAGTATCTTTAATATGTTGTGACTGCAGACGGAGCTGCCACCGTGGAGACCCTTCGGGCGGAGCTCGCCCGAGCCAAGGAACAAGCGAGGATTAGTAATGCGGCTGCTTTGAAGGCGGCCGAAGAGTTGAAAGCCGAGAAGTCCGCACATTGCGAGAGCCAAGAGAAGATGGCCGTAGAATTAAAAGACACTTCCGACCGTTGTCGGCTCCTTGAAAAAGAAAACCGAGCGAAGGCAACGGACCTTGAGAAGGCCACGATGGCGGACAAAGACACCCGCTCTGCTATGAGAGCGAAGAAGGAGGAGCTGCGGGAAGCCGGGGATATTGCGGCTGGGAAGCCCTTCATGCTACGGAGGAAGTTCGGAGATCCACGGTATGCCCCTCTGGATCGGCTGTCGAGTTCGGCAGATGCGTATATGGACTTGGCGGCGAGCGCTGCCGATGCGGCCAAATACTTCCAAGGTCAAACAGATCGTGAAGTGTACAAGCTGTTCTAGTCGCAATTCAACGTTCCAGAGCATCCGCTTCCATTGACTGATCAGCTAGCCGAATGGGCCGAACTAAATAGGTTGTCCGGACTCGCCATGAGGTCTGTCGTGGATCAGCTATGGCCGGAAAAGCCAAAGCCGAACAACTATTTCAGCTTAGTGCAACAGTTCCTTGGTGCGGTGCCGCGCATTAATGCGATGAAGAGGTCGGCGTGCATAGAAGGCTCGCGGATGGCCCTTGCCCGTGTTAAAGCATACTGGGCGGAGATGGACGCTACCACTGTTGCGGCGTAGGGTTCGGCCATAGGCTGAGTGGCTGCCGAGCACTATTTCGAGGAGGTTCTCGAGGGTGCTCGTTTGATAGAGGCCCAGTGCTCGAAAAATATTATGTTTGAGTGATATGTATTCCCATTGTAAACACAATGTTTTTATGAAATTTATTAAGGCTGTGTTTATACTTTTGCCTGAAAGTAATATGATGCCTCATGTGCGGCCGTTTATGTATACATGTGTATAACCTGAAAGATTGCAGTCGTCGGCTTCAGCCCCCACGCATATAATGCGGAGGTGCTCGCAAAAAATGCGTGTTCACACTTAACCCAACGTCTTGGTCCTATTAAGGAGGTGATAGCACAGCGAACGAGGCAACCGGACTATAATGCTTTAACACTTTCACTTAGCCATAGGAGTTTGACAGTGGGGCTACTAGATAGCCCCTGGTGGCTCCGCACTCTCCTGATCTCGGGGTGCGTACATGCCTGGCCGGAAAACGGCCCTTCGTTAAGGCGGAGGAATTCTATCATTCCGATAGGTCATCGAGTGGTTGACCAGTCTCACGCTATATCATGACAGTCAGTTTTCGGCTTTCTCTACTGAGGTGCTCGTCCGGATGAACCAAGGCACAATCGCAGTAGTTCTCCTGGTGCTGCCTTAGCCGATAAAGCAGAACGTAAGGCACCAAAACACAGGAGCCGGGAAAACCCAACATTTGACCAAAGACAATGATTCGGAGCTGATGCATATAAGGCCAAACTCGCGACGCCGAACACTCCCTAAGGTATTCGGTCTTTATGGTATAAACCGGGCCTAAATAGTGCCCTTTGTAAGAAGCCCCTTGTGTCTAGGTACGTGCATTATTCTGACATGGCCACATGCCAAGACGTCAGCATCCTTCTCAATTGTACTGAGAATTTGAGGGATGTGTATCAACAAGAGACAGTAAAAAAGGTTTACGCGGGGTCTTAATCTAAAAAGAATCCTTGGAGCGGGTCCCTGTTGCACGTCTGCGCCTGTGTCTCCGTTGTGCCGTATCCTGGACGGGTGTAGCACGATGATCATATGTAAAAGAGAGGAACTTAGGTGAAAAAGTTGTCGTGCAAAAAGACAGTTTTTAAAGAAACCATGTATAACTAGAAATGAGTAGAAATTGCCACTTGTCTGCGCGCGTTGAGCCCCTTGTATTTGTAATAGGGGTGTGGACATCAATCCAGTACAAATTACATATAGCAGCGCCGGGCTCGTCTAACCGCGTCCGTGGTCTTGACGACCTATCAAATGCTTTTAGTTGGTGAGGCCGTTTTTAGTGTGCGGCTACCAAGGCAGTCGCATTCTTTTCGGTGCGCAAAGATCGCTTAATACTTCCGTTCACTGTAATGATGCCACGTGGACCGGGCATCTTGAGCGTGAGGGAAGCGTAATGCAGTATTGCATTAAAGCGAGCAAAAGCTTCGCGTCCAAGTAGTGCTTGATAACCGCATTGGAACGGAGCAATGTGGAAGGTTAAATGTTCGCTACGGGGGTTATCGGGGAAGCCGAATATAACCTTTAGTAGCAGGGAGCCCGTGCAGTGAGCCCCTGGGCCTGGCGTTACTCCGTTAAAGGTAGTGTTGCTATGGCAAATTTTCGTTGGGTCTATCACCATTTCGCGGATTGTATCCTGGTATATCAGGTTTAAACTGCTGCCACTGTCCATCAGGACTCGTGCAAAGTGGTATCCGTCAATTATTGGGTCTAATACCAGGGGAGCCCATCCTGCCCGCCGGATACTTGCTGAGTAATCACGATGGTCGAAGGTGATCGGTTGAGACGACCAGTGGCAGGGTTTCGCAGTGATAGGCCCTTGGGCATATTTATCTGGGAGGGCCGCTTTGCTTCCCTTGATCACGTGTAATACATTGACTGTTTTGACTTCTGATGGAAACTTCTTTTGTTCCCCAGTGTCTTGCTTGAGAGGCTCATCCTCATCTTCGCTTGGTGTATCCTCCCCCTTGTGTACGGCGCTGAGCTTGCCGGACTGCTTGAAGACCCAACATTCTCTGTGGGTATGATTAGTGGGTTTACCAGGGGTGCTATGGATCTGACATACTTGGTCCAGAATTTTTTTCAGGATGGACAGTTCATCTCTGGCGCCTTTAGAGGGCGGCTTTTGCTGACCTGGCCGAGAGTTTCGGAATCCGGCGTGTACCACCGTGCTCTTCAGGTTGTCTTCTTTATTCTGACGCTTATTATTTTTGCTACGCCGTGATTTCCCATTTTCATCTCTAACTTCGGATGTGCTTGGGTCGCTGGTGCTGCATCTGGCTAGCCAGCTGTCCTAACCCGCGCAAAAGCGGGTCATGAGGCTTGTTAATGCTGCCATTGTTCTCGGCTTTTCTTGGCCGAGGTGTCTGGCAAGCCATTCGTCGCGGACGCTATGCTTAAAAGCTGCCAAGGGTTCGGCGTCCGGGCAGTCAACTATTTGGTTCTTCTTAGTAAGAAACCTGTTCCAAAGCTTTCAGGCTGACTCTCTGGGCTGTTGAGTTATATGACTCAAATTGTCCGCATCCGGGGGTCAGACATAAGTCCGTTGAAAATTTGCCCGAAAAGCGTCTTCGAGCTCTTCCCAGCTTCCAATGGAGTTTTTGGGAAGGCTTTTAAGCCAGTGCCGAGCTGGCCCTTTGAGCTTGAGGGGTAAGTACTTGATGGCGTGGAGATCATCTCCTCAAGCCATATGGATATGGAGGATATTGTCCTCAATCCAGACCCCAGGGTCTGTTGTTCCGTCGTATGCCTCTATGTTTACGGGTTTGAATCCCTCTGGAAATTCATGGTCCAGCACCTCATCAGTGAAACATAGGGGGTGTGCGGCACCCCTGTATCTGGGTGTACCGCGTTGTTCTGATGTTTGTTGTGTTACATCATATGCTGGGGCGCGCTTGCGTGGTCCATAGATGGATCTGGTTGCGTCGTCCTTTTGGTGCGAGCCCTCATGTGGATCGTGTATCGGCTTGTGAGTGGCGTTGTTTGCCGCTCCATGCTGGCCGTGAGGTCGTCTATCCGGCCAGGTGGCCGTTTTGATTTTGGTTGTGGGGTATCTAGGGCCTCCTCATCGAACTCGGGTAGCAATTTCCGCTTCGGGTAGCTCTTGGTGGGGCGATTACCACCATACTTCGCTGCTGTGTTGAGTACTTTACTCCATCTGATTTGGAGTGTGTCCTGCGCAGCCTTGAGCCTTTGCTTCTGCTTTTTTAGACTCCTCGCGGTGGCAACAAGCCTTTGACGGGCATTCTGCTGCTCCGGGTGCCTGTCCGGCGTTATGTCATCCGGACTATTATCTTTGACAGAATTGGTTTGTTCGGTTTGATTCTCCGTATTGCCGTGGTCCGGCAGTGGTTCGCCCTGCTCCAACGCTGGGTCTGTATGATCGTTATTTCTGCCGAGGCGGGATTTGGGGCGGTGCTTACGCCGCCGCTTTGACTGCTTCTCGAGGGGACAAGCCTTCGTTGCGTCCTTCCGTTCCTCGTCGTCGTCTTCTTTTGGTGTGTCCACCATGTATACGTCATATGATGAGGTGGACGTCCAGCGCCCTGTGGGCGGTGGTTCCTCTTCGCCTCCCGCATCATCGTCCATACCGTCGATGTCTTTGGAGTCGAAGTCGAGCATGTCGGTTGAGTCATCGACAGTGGCTACTAAGTGGGTGGTGGGTGGGCCTCGAATTTCTTTGTCGTCTGCGTCCCAGTCCTGCTGGACATAGTTCGGCCAGGATTCTCCTGACAAGGAGAGAGACCTTAATGAGTTCAGTATGTCGCCAAAGGGCAAGTGCTGAAAAATATCCGTGGAGGTAAAATTCATGATCGGCGCTCAATCGGATTCAATGAAAGCACCAATGTCGGTGTCAAAACCGGCGGATCTCGGGTAGGGGGTCCCGAACTATGCGTCTAAGCCGGATGGTAACAGGAGGCAGGGGACACAATGTTTTACCCAGGTTCGGGCCCTCTTGATGGAGGTAAAACCCTACGTCCTGCTTGATTAATATTGATGATATGGGTAGTACAAGAGCAGATCTACCACGAGATCAGAGAGGCTAAACCCTAGAAGCTAGCCTATGGTATGATTGTATGTTGTGGTTGTTGTCCTACGGACTAAAACCCTCCGGTTTATATAGACAGCGGAGAGGGTTAGGGTTACACAAGGTCGGTTACAAAGGAGGAGATATCCATATCCGTATTGCCTAGCTTGCCTTCCACGCCAAGTAGAGTCCTATCCGGACACGAGACAAAGTCTTCAATCTTGTATCTTCATAGTCTAACAGTCCGGCCAAAGGATATAGTCCGGCTGTCCGGAGACCCCCTAATCCAGGACTCCCTCAGTCATGCACCCTCGAAGAGTGGTCTATTTCTATTGAATCTCGATAGTAGTGATACACATATTCATAATATTGAAGCCAAAAGATGCAGAGTTGATAATGATAGTGCAACTTATTTGTGGCACTGCCGTTTAGGTCATATCGGTATAAAGCGCATGAAGAAACTCAATACTGATGGACTTTTGGAACCACTTGATTATGAATCACTTGGTACTTGCCAACCGTGCCTCATGGGCAAGATGACTAAAATGCCGTTCTTCGGAACTATGGAGCGAGCAATAGATTTGTTGGAAATCATACATACAGATATGTGTGGTCCAATGAATATTGAGGCTCGTGACGGGTATCATTATTTTCTCATCTTCACAGATGATTTAAGCAGATATGGGTATATCTACTTAATGAAACATAAGTCTGGAACATTTAAAAAGTTCAAAGAATTTCAGAGTGAAGTTGAAAATCATCATAACAAGAAAATAAAGATTCTATGATCTGATCGTGCAGGAGAATATTTGAGTTACGAGTCTGGTCTTCATTTGAAACAATGCGGAATAGTTTCGCAACTCACGCCACCCAGAACACCACAGCGTAATGGTGTGTCCAAACGTCATAATCAAACTTTACTAGATATGGTGCGATCTATGATGTCTCTTACTGATTTACCGCTATCATTTTGTGGTTATGCTCTAGAGATAGCTGCATTCACATTAAATAGGGCACCATCAAAATCCGTTGAGACAACGCCTTATGAACTATGGTTTGGCAAGAAACCGAAGTTGTCGTTTCTTAAAGTTTGGGGCTGCGATGCTTATGTGAAAAAGCTTCAACCTGATAAGCTCGAACCCAAATCGGAGAAATGTGTCTTCATAGGATACCCAAAAGAGACTGTTGGGTACACCTTCTATCACAGATCCGAAGGCAAGACTTTTGTTGCTAAATTTGGAATCTTTCTACAGAAGGAGTTTCTCTCGAAAGAAGTGAGTGGGAGGAAAGTAGAACTTGATGAGGTAACTATACCTGCTCCCTTATTGGAAAGTAGTTCATCACAAAAACTGGTTCCTGTGACACCTACACCAATTAGTGAGGAAGTTAATGATGATGATCATGAAACTTCAGATCAAGTTGTTATTGAACCTCGTAGGTCAACCAGAGTGAGATCCGCACAAGAGTGGTACAGTAATCCTGTTCTGGAGGTTATGTTGCTAGACCATGACGAACCTACGAACTATGAAGAAGCGATGGTGAGCCCAGATTCCGCAAAATGGCTTGAAGCCATGAAATCTGAGATGGGATCCATGTATGAGAATAAAGTGTGGACTTTGGTTGACTTGCCCGTTGATCGGCAAGCCATCGAGAATAAATGGATCTTCAAGAAGAAGACTGACGCTGATGGTAATGTTACTGTCTATAAAGCTCGACTTGTTGCAAAAGGTTTTTGACAAGTTCAAGGGATTTACTACGATGAGGCCTTCTCACCCGTAGCGATGCTAAAGTCTGTCCGAATCATGTTAGCAATTGCCGCATTTTATGATTATGAAATTTGGCGAATGGATGTCAAAACTGCATTCCTGAATGGATTTCTGGAAGAAGAGTTGTATATGATGCAACCGGAAGGTTTTGTCAATCCAAAGGGAGCTAACAAAGTGTGCAAGCTCCAGCGATCCATTTATGGACTGGTGCAAGCCTCTCGGAGTTGGAATAAACGTTTTGATAGTGTGATCAAAGCATATGGTTTTATACAGACTTTTGGAGAAGTATGTATTTACAAGAAAGTGAGTGGGAGCTCTGTAGCATTTCTAATTTTATATGTGGATGACATATTGTTGATTGGAAATGATATAGAATTTCTGGATAGCATAAAAGGATATTTGAATAAAAGTTTTTCAATGAAAGACCTCGGTGAAGCTGCTTATATATTGGGCATCAAGATCTATAGTGATAGATTGAGATGCTTAATTGGACTTTCACAAAGCACATACCTTGACAAAGTTTTGAAGAAGTTCAAAATGGATCAAGCAAAGAAAGGGTTCTTGCTTGTGTTACAAGGTGTGAAGTTGAGTAAGACTCAATGCCCGACCACTGCAGAAGATAGAGAGAAAATGAAAGATGTTCCCTATGCTTCAGCCATAGGCTCTATCATCTATGCAATGCTATGTACTAGACCTGATGTGTGCCTTGCTATTAGTTTAGCAGGGAAGTACCAAAGTAATTCAGGAGTGGATCACTGGACAACGGTCAAGAACATCCTAAAATACCTGAAAAGGACGAATGATATGTTTCTCGTTTATGGAGGTGACAAAGAGCTCGTCGTAAATGGTTACGTCGATGCAAGCTTTGACACTGATCCGAACGATTCTAAATCGCAAACCGGATACGTGTTTTTATTAAACGGTGGGGCTGTCAGTTGGTGCAGTTCAAACAAAGCGACGTAGCAGGATCTACATGTGAAACGGAGTACATAGCTGCTTCGGAAGCAGCAAATGAAGGAGTTCATATCCGATCTAGGTGTCATACCTAGTGCATCGGGTCCAATGAAAATCTTTTGTAACAATACTGGTGCAATTGCTTTGGCAAAGGAATCCAGATTTCACAAGAGAACCAAGCACATCAAGAGACGCTTCAACTCCATCCGGGATCAAGTCCAGGTGGGAGACATAGAGATTTGCAAGATACATACGGATCTAAATGTTGCAGACCCATTGACTAAGCCTCTTCCACGAGCAAAACATGATCAGCACAAAGGCTCCATGGGTGTTAGAATCATTACTGTGTAATCTAGATTATTGACTCTAGTGCAAGTGGGAGACTGAAGGAAATATGCCCTAGAGGCAATAATAAAGTTATTATTTATTTCCTTATATCATGATAAATGTTTATTATTCATGCTAGAATTGTATTAACCGGAAACATGATACATGTGTGAATACATAGACAAACAGAATGTCACTAGTATGCCTCTACTTGACTAGCTCGTTGATCAAATATGGTTATGTTTCCTGACCATAGACAAAGAGTTGTCATTTGATTAACGGGGTCACATCATTAGGAGAATGATGTGATTGACTTGACCCATTCTGTTAGCTTAGCACTTGATTGTTACTTTGTTGCTATTGCTTTCTTCATGACTTATACATGTTTCTATGACTATGAGATTATGCAACTCCCGTTTACCGGAGGAACACTTTGTGTGCTACCAAACGTCACAACGTAACTGGGTGATTATAAAGGTGCTCTACAGGTGTCTCCAAAGGTACTTGTTGGGTTGGCGTATTTCGAGATTAGGATTTGTCACTCCGATTGTCGGAAAGGTATCTCGGGCCCACTCGGTAATGCACATCACTATAAGCCTTGAAAGCAATGCAACTAATGAGTTAGTTGCGGGATGATGTATTACGGAACGAGTAAAGAGACTTGCCGGTAACGAGATTGAACTAGGTATTGAGATACCGACGATCGAATCTCGGGCAAGTAACATACCGATGACAAAGGGAACAACGTATGTTGTTATGCGGTTTGACCGATAAAGATCTTCGTAGAATATGTAGGAGCCAATATGAGCATCCAGGTTCTGCTATTGGTTATTGACCGGAGACGTGTCTCGGTCATGTCTACATAGTTCTCGAACCCGTAGGATCCGCACGCTTAAAGTTAGATGACGGTTATATTATGAGTTTATATGTTTTGATGTACCGAAGGTAGTTAGGAGTTCCGGATGTGATCACGGACATAACGAGGAGTCTTGAAATGGTCGAGACATCAAGATCGATATATTGGACGAATATGTTTGGACACCGGAAAGGTTTCGGACATTTATCAGAGTACCGGGGGTTACGGGAACACCCCCCCCCCCCCCCCCGGGAAATAATGGGCCTTGTTGGGCCTTAGTGGAGAGAGAGGGGGGGCCGGCCAGGGCAAGAGGCGCGCCCCCTCCCCTTGAGTCCGAATAGGACAAGGAAAGGGGGGGCGCCCCCCTTGCCTTTCCCCTCTCCCACTCCTTCCTTCCCCCTCCTTCTTGGATTAGGAAAGGGAGGGGCAAACCTACTTGGAGTAGGTTTCCCCCTCCTAGGGCGCGCCACCCCCTTGGCCGGCCCTCTCCTCCTCACCCCCCTTTATATACGGAAGAGGGGGGCACCCCATAGACACAACAATTGATCTCTTGATCTCTTAGCCATGTGCGGTGCCCCCCCCCCTCCACCATAATCCACCTCGATCATATCGTAGCGGTGCTTAGGCAAAGCCCTGCGTCGGTAGAACATCATCATTGTCACCACGCCGTCATGCTGAGGAAACTCTCCCTTAACACTCGGCTGGATCGGAGTTCGAGGGACGTCATCGAGTTGAACGTGTGCAGAACTCAGAGGTGACGTGCGTTCGGTACTTGATCGGTCGGATCGTGAAGACGTACGACTACATCAACTGCGTTGTGCTAACGCTTCCGCTTTCGGTCTATGAGGGTACGTGGACACACTCTCCCCTCTCGTTGCTATGCATCACCATGATCTTGCGTGTGCGTAGGAAAATTTTGAAATTACTACGTTTCCCAACAGCGACACCCATGGGTCTCTGGGCAACGGCCCAATCGCAAGCTTTGCCCACTATTAAAAGTTCTAGGCCTCCTTATCCAGATCAGAGCCTAGTCTCCACCGAGGACAAAGACCGTGCCAAGACCACCCATCTCCGTTCCCCTCGCCATCCAACAAACCAAGGGGAGAACGAAACACTATCGCCTCAAGGCTTGCCGAAGAACCTACTTGGACATTCTTCCAAGTAGTTGCCCTAGCATTCGATAAAATAACCCCATGCACAATTGCCATTATATAGGGTCAATGACTGTCGTAGGAGGCCACCACGACTCTATGGAAGTCCAATAATGGCACTAGCTCATAATATCATCAATATATGGTTGTGGGTCGAGCTCAATGGGCACCCCCACCGATCCACGCTCGGATCTGGGCTGGCAAGGAACCCACCGGTGGCATGGCCCAACACACGAGGGGGTCAAGCATCCACAACACACCTAACCATAACCACCCCAACCCAGGTTGGTGGTCCTCATCAAGCCTCATAACTACACATTACAGGCTCCAGGCAGTGCTCCCAATCACCTCGCAGTCACAGTCGAGATGAACACCGCCCCCTCCTCCCCCTCCCCCCGACCATGGCCACCCTAAACAAGTTTGTCGACCACCAACATTAGTGGAGGACAACCATCCCGCGGAGGCACATCAACCTAGGGTTCGAGTTGTGGGCGTCTCCCCCAGGTAGCACACGTGGAACAAGGAAAGGGGGATGACAACCATGTCGCAATGGTCAGTGACACAAGGTTTTGTCTATTGCCTTCAATTTCTTTTCGCTCGAAGGAGTATATACTTGTACCGTACCCAACGTACACATACCTGGGAGGGTGGCCCTGACGTTTGGGGGCCTGGGGCGGCCCAACCGTGGTTCTTATCAAGATATCTTAGGTTTTTTGTGTTCTAGAATGCATCACTTTGTTAGATAGAGTCTTACACAAATATTCAAAATGTTTATAAAGTAAACTCTGGTTCAAAGATAAAAGGGATTCAAACATGGAAATCATATGAAAAAAACATGGGGGTAGAGCATGGCATAGAATAATCTCTGTCACAAAGCTAGGTAAGGAAAGTTGTGGAAATGGGGACGCATATGCATGTAACCAAATCCCAACTCCTGAATTATGCATGGGATATCCCCTACATGGTAGATATGCTTTTCTCGTAAATCTCCCTTTTATTGAAAAGAAAATTAACGAGACGTCGCCGGCGCCATCGAGTCAATCACGTTGCCTACTCCGACGGGCCTTAAGGTCGTCCACCAGCCGTCCAACGTCACCGTACGACGAGCCACCCTTCTCCACCGCGTCTCTTGCCTTGACGCCAAGATCTTCCACCTTCTTCCGCATTACGTCGCCCTGCACCTCCATCAGTCTCGTGACACACTTGGCAATCACGCCGCCTCCGATCACCTGGTGGGCCTCCGCAGACGACGCGTTGTCCCTGGCGCCCACGCTGACGCCCACTTTGAGCACGTCCACGACGAGCTTCTCGTTAAAGAACTGGTCAGCGTACCGTGGCCAGGTCATCATCGGTACGCCGGCGCTCACCGCCTCCAGCGTCGAGTTCCACCCGCAGTGCGTCACGAAGCAGGCCATGGCTGGGTGGTTTAGAATGAGCACCTGCGGCGCCCAGCCACAGATGATGTACCCACGCAAAGCTGTCTGGAAGCCTTCTGGCATCCATAGGTCCGACGATGCTGCGTCGGCGCCGGAGATGACCCACACAAAGTTCTTGCCTGAGATGTCAAGGCCGCAGGCGAGCTCCCGTAGCTGCTCCGGCGAGAAGCTGGTCAGCGTACCAAATGCGACGTATGCCACCGAGCCAGCCGGCTTGGAGTCCAGCCACCGGAGACAGCCGTCCGCGTCCAGCGAGAGCGCGTCGGTGCCCCTTGACGCCACGTCCTTGCTACCGCTGGCGAGCGCGACTGGCCCAACGAACCACGCGCGGCCGCCGAGCGTCGTGCGGTAGTGCTCGGCGCTGTCCCGCTCCAGCTCTTGGAAGCTGTTGAACAGCTCGCCGTAGCTCCTCCGGCCTGCGGCATAGACGCACCGGAAGAACTCCAGGTAGTGCGGCTCCTTCATCATCTGGCTCCGCCTCAGCTCCACGCCGTGCGGTAGACCCGGCAGCGACACGACGGCATCAGGATCGTCGCCGTCGGGGTTGTGCCTATGCTCCTGCGACAACACGTGCTCGGAGCAGGACCGGGCGAACACACCCATGCCGAGGAACATGAGACGCGGCACGCCGTATTCAGCCGCGACGTCCACGGACCAGTGGTAGAAGCCGTCGGAGACCACGGCGTCGAGGTCGGCATGGCTGTCAGCCAGGAACCGTTCGAAGGGCTCCCGGAGCAGCTGCACCGCCCGGCCGAACTTCACTTTATCTTCCTGGGATACAAGGCCCGTGCCGCGCTGGCCAGCCGGCGGGAGCCCGACGTCGGGGAAAGGCACGACGGCGACATGGACCGACTGGGAAGAGAGGTCGTCGTTGCTGTTGGCGCGGTCGACGATGGAGCGGATGATGGAAGCCTGAACGGGGGTGGTGAGGATGGTGCACCTGACGCCGCGAGCCGCGAAGACCACGGCGATGTCGGCCATCGGAATGAGGTGGCCCGGGATGAGGAAGGGGAAGAAGAGGATGTGTAGCGGCTGCTGCTGCTGCTGCTCCTCGTCCTTGTCCGCCATGGCTGCCTTCCCACGCCACGCCGGTCTCAATTTGTCTCTCTTCTTAACCTTATGCGGTGGTATTTGACGACCAGAGCAGAGTGCAAAGCTGGATGCCAATCAATTGAGGTGGGGGCACTGTGAACCATGGCAGACAGGTGACACTGCTGCTGCTGCTGCTGCTCATGATCATGATCGATCATCGCACAGAATAGCAACGTTGATAAGTCGCCACTCGCCAATCATCTTCATTTGTTACGGTGATAAGTCGGGTAGGTACGCCCTTGTAAAAGATGCACCTTTTGGTCCTATGATGAATTATTAGCAGTTTCAGTAACAGTCGAGAACAAGCAGGATAGTAGCAGCTTGGTCTTTGGATCGATCTCTGATTCACTTGACAAAACACAGTGATGCCAAGTCACGGTGTCCCTCCTATTTTTTCTACAAAGGGTGAATTTTATTAGCTTAAAATAAAACATCAAGAGGATGCAAACATTATAAGCACACACCTGGTCTCTGCACATAGCCAACACCAACACATACAGAAACACATCGGCAACTAGCAAAATCATAAAACACCAAAGCTATGTGTGTGGACAAGGAAAAATAACCAAAGCGTTCAGATCCAATCGGCAAACTATAGCAATGACAATGTCTCCACCAACCATCTAATGACACGAGAGCGGAAGTACCGTGTAACGCGGTATTACCGTGTAACAACCGTTCAGCTGCCGTGAGAGCTGAGTAGGCAACAGAGGCTTGCCCATTCCTCAAAAATAAGCGGATGTAGCGGCGGTAGTAAAAAGCAGGAGTAACACACAAGCAGTACTACCATGTCACTGCCGCTAATTATCCAGAGGGCAATAGAAGACATTTCCCAAGTGGTAGGACGCGTGGTAGCTCGTAGCGGAAGTACTGCACAAGTGGCACTACCGTGCCACTTCAACTAATAGACCAAAGAGTAAAAGAAGCTCCAGCACGGGTGGGAGTTGGAGCGGCACCAGTCTGCTGAAGTACCACCGAAGCGATGCTACCATGGACCTGTGTGGTACTACCGCCTGGGTGCTGCAAATAAGTTTAGTCATGTTTGAATGTATTTACAAGAAACATTCAATCACGTTTCCATAAACTTTAGATATATTCGACATGCATTTCATAAATTCCGTGTAGATTGACAAATGCATGAGATAGTTCACTAAGCTTCCATAGTACTGAAGCATATTTAAAAACATCCCAGAAAATTCTTGAAACTTACCCTATGTCAAGTCCCATTACAGAAAAGTTTCACAAAGTTTTTTCAAATTTTGAACCAAGTTTTGCTGGAAAAATCAAACCTTTCAAATTTCAGCTAACTTTGGATATATTCAGCGGACAGTTCATGCAATTTTCAATCAACTAAGGCATATTTCGACAAATGTGAGAATTACTCAACATGCATTCCACACAACTCCAGATTTTTTTTAGCAAAAGAGAGGCCACCCTCTCTGATTTCACATAATGAAACCACCTGGTCTGCTCTGCTACAAAGATGCTAAAAAAAGAACTAAAACATTACAAACCAAAAGGCCCGAAGAACTCACCAACCAAAGAAAGGATCATGCAAGATCCGACATCTATATATATACATAAACGGCCGCACAGGAGGCATCATAATACTTTCAGGCAAAAGTCTAAACACAACCTTTATAATTCAATAAAACATCTATTATATAATTAAAATAAGAGTCAAACAAGCCATCACATTCATCCACATATGCTAATATCTTTTACACCGTTTGATTAGAATAACAATGGCTGAGATTTAAACATTTTTACGTAACATGTAAATATATTTGTACTAAAGGCCGGATAAGAACGGAAAAACCTTTAGACTTAAAAGGCAAATCTCCTGTTACTAATCAAAGTCTCGAGGGAGGAAGCTGAACAACATGAAAGAAGAGAGAAGACCATAGCATCGGCAATATAGGCGACCAATCAACAGCAAATGCAAGACCCATCCATCTTTCATTCCCTATCAAGTTCTCAACCACCTAGTCAAGGTCGACAGAATTTGAGTTGAATTTCATACCTCACGAATGCATACCTCAACATACTCAATGCACATTTCACACAATTCCTGTTGAATCCCAGTCGAATACAAATTCGACATGATTCCAGTTGAGTTTCATACGCACAAAACTGCATACCGCACAAATTTCAAAAGCATTCCCAGCGCATTCAAATGTACACTACAAGAAAATCTGCCTGTAGAGACGTCATATTCCATCGCTAGTGACGTGTTATTTCATCTCTAGGTAACCATAGAGTCGACTTAGTAAAACGTCCTTGGAGCGTCTCCCCACGGACCGTCTCAAAACATGTAGACACGCTGGCTAAGCGTGTGTACATGGCATGCGACGCTATATTGGGACGTTCAAAAGCGCCTCTAGATAAGAGACACTATATTGGGACGTTCAAAAACGTCTCTCGATATGAGACGCTATATTAGGACATTCAAAGCGCCTCTCGATATGAGACGCTATATTGGGACGTTCAAAAGCATATGTACATATGTAGAGTTGTTGTGTTAGATGCCCTTATTGTGTTTCTACTTGCAAAGCTATATAGAGACGGTATATTCATCTAATACGTAGTATATAACTGTAAACATTATTTGAATTTGTATTTCATCATTTCAATCTGGTTACTTTATCACGGCACATGCCTATGCAGAATGACGAACAAATATCGTTATGTAAAGGCATCCACCCATATCACCGGTCATATTCACAGGCAACAAATATCATTATATAAAGGGATCCACCCATATCACCAATTGTATTCACCAGCATCTTATTCACACAATGCAATCAGTAGAAACAAACACCTTGAGTACAGATCTGAATCAAATTAGACAAGCATATGAAAGATGCAAATAATTAAGAAAAGATCATACAATCAAAAGTAAGTTTTCATATGAAGCTAAATCATTTACATACTACATAATATTTGTCCATTTAAAAACTAATTCTTCTGTAGTTGCTCCTGGCTCCTGCAATGCACTCCTTTTCTAAACCTTGAGCTACCCTGAAAAAGAAAGATAATGGAGAAAAAACAGAACGTGAGATTTAAGAGTTGTGTGAGAAGAAATGTACTTTGATGAAATTGTAAGAGAGGTACCATACCAGTGTTTGGTGGCTTGTTTTTAGACTGTGTAGGAGTGGTTGAGATTGTTTAACCTAAAAATCACAAAGATTCTTCATAAATAATAAGCCTTAAGTATGTACATTGGAGCATAACTGATGATTGTATGGAAGTGTACTTACATGTGATAGAGGCCATGCAATAACATGACCAATGACATCCCCTACTGTTTGGAATTTTTCATATGGTCTAACCAGTCTCTCATTTCTTGAAAAAAACTGCTAGATATTGCTCTCCAAGCATGTTTCGTCCAACCACATATCTACTCGCTAAAGTTCCTTCAGCCACACATTTATTTTTGCTTGTCAGGTTCAACGAAAAGAACAAGACTTTCATTTTATCCTATGTTTCGAAGAAATGAAACATTCATTATCACAAGCCGTGGAAGATTTCACTTCAATGCAAAAACAGACGATTGCACATGGAATTAGACCAACTAACTATTCTAACCATTGTCATTCAGCATATACATACATACATACCTTCTTAGTGACATGATTAAGCTGTACACTTGGTTTCAGGACCACCTTGCTTGGTCGCATTGCCATTGTTTGATTCAGGATAATCATATGCTTTCTACAGTTAAGGTTAAGTTCAGTTGTAAGTAAACTTATACAAAACATAGACATTGTTTGATAACAAAGCTAAAATTTGTGCGCGCATGCACACACACACCTTAGCAACCGTGTGTTCATGTGGTGAAGATAAACTGTTGCGACCCTCTTTTGTTCTCGCGCAATTGCTAGGATGCAACTCCTGGTTAGAGAACTGCTTGTCCCCTAAAGTTGATTCTGCACAGCCTTGATTGAACCCTATCAATTTTTTTCAATGCATGCTTTCTACAATTGAGGTTCAGTTAGTTTGTAAGTAAACATATACAAAACATAGACATGGTGTGACAACATAGTAGAAATTTATGCACAACAGACACACTTAAGAAACCATGTGATGATACAAAGAATCTTCTACTAGCAAATGGTGCAGATTGGATAGAATAATATTGGTACATATTTTTAGAGAGAATCTACTTCTAGCAAATGGTACTGATTGGATTCCAGCCATGAATAAGGTGATCTTCTAGCAAAAATGGCTTACACAAGCCATGTAATTGAAAAAGGGAATGCTAGGAGATTCCAACAGAGCCTTTCCAGTAACAGGAATATCTGCACCGGGTAGACAATGATGAAGCTATAAAATACAAGATATCTGAAGAAAATCTAGTTGAATCAAAACTAACGAAATAGTGGTACTGCACTATGATGAGATACGAAATAGGACAGAATAAAATTACTACAAAAAAACAGAGTATGTTGCAGCCTGTATAACCAAACAATATCATGTTTTATGCTTCAGGGTATATGGACTGTGAGGTTATTTGGCCAGTATATCTGACACCACTTGTACAATTGTTGAGTTTTGCCATATAAAATTTGATTGGACCAAACAGTTGCTCACATATTGTCAAGAAAATCTATTAGAATTGAATTATACTCAAGTAAGCAATTCAACAAACACTTACAGTGCATTGCCTACAGGAAGTATGTAAGGAGACAAAGGACAATAGGACTGAGACTTGAGATGCATAAATGAAGGAGACCACTTTGGTTGATCTAATGATAAAACTGTAGGGGCTATGGGAATCAAGGGATCACCTGCTTGACATGGTGGAGGCTGAAGATGCTGGATGGAGGCGAGAGCTGCTTGCGGCGGGTGTAACGATAGAACA
This sequence comes from Triticum urartu, assembly GCF_056163025.1. NCBI lineage: Eukaryota > Viridiplantae > Streptophyta > Magnoliopsida > Poales > Poaceae > Triticum > Triticum urartu. The sequence goes on along the minus strand of NC_141879.1, from coordinate 678,674,836 downwards.
CACAGCGGAGCCTTGGGTGAGGGGTGAGACCGGCATGGATGCAGCTTCATGAAGGTGAGGACGAGGTCGGGAGGAGCACGGCTTCCTGACGATGAGGATGGCGGGCGCTGATGGGCCGGGCTCCAAGTAGCGTGCTTGTCAATGGAGGCAAGTGGGATTCGGCGGCGAGCGGAGCTAGCGGCGGAGGGCGGCGTTTGAGGGTGAGGCTGTCACCGCGCGGGGTGCGGGAATCGGCAGCGCGAGGGATGGTGATGGCGGCACAGATTGGAATCAGGAGGTTGGGTAAATGGGGAGGTGGGGGAGATGGCGCTGATGAGAATATCCCGTGATATACGGAGATAGAAAAGAGAGACGTGGGAAGTTTGCGAGGTAAAGAAAATAATTTATAGCACCAATTTTTTTAGAGCGAAATTAGTCCGGAAACATCAAATTTGGTTATTTGATTAAGTGAAAATAGTTTGGGAGCGCTAGGTAACCACATATATGGATAAATATTTGTTTGAGGTGTTTATTTTATTGGATAAATCCATACCCATTGTTCTTTTCGCCAAAAGGATCAAACTTCAATGTCCGTGTACATTTGGAACTTATATGGCATGGATACAGGAGCTGTCCATCCAACACTATACCCTAAATGTCCGTGTACATACTGAACGTAAATTGAACCAAATGAAGAAATTTCATGCAAACCAAAAGAGTTTCACGCAAACCGGATAAAAGTATGACACACACACACACACACACACAAACTATGCTAGGTACTGGACGATAACCTCCTACGCGTGGACGCCTTGCCGGGGTCATGACCAACTTGTCGCTAATAGGGCGCCGACGTATCCGCAGTGGTCCTGGACCGGTTACCATCCTAGGCCGCCGCGTGGTCGTGGTCATTGCGGACCCACTCCAGCGTGACATCCGAAGCGAGGAACATGGCTTGGCGTTGCACATTGCGCCGCTCCTCCTGCAAGCCTTTCGGCCGCCATTAGGGTGCAACTCGACGAGGTGCCGCCACGGTGCCTGAGGTAATGAATGAGGCGCCTGGGAGGGATCCTCCCCCTTCACGGCCTTGTCATGCTAGTTGTGGCATGGCGGTGACACCGGTCAACCGAAACATCCGAATGTGCTGCGCGGCAGGCATGAAGGATCCTCCTCATCACCGGAGAAGAGCACGACTCCTGCTTCACGCGGTTGCGAGACGGCAACGCCAACTCCTCCTCGATGTGGTGGCCAAGTAGTGACGGAGGCGCCGGGTCACGATCACGGGCGACCGCTTGAGGAGGAGCTCTAGGTGACGCAAACCGGATAAAAGTATCACACACACACACACACACACACAAACTATGCTAGGTACTGGACGATAACCTCCTACGCGTGGACGCCTTGCCGGGGTCATGACCAACTTGTCGCTAATAGGGCGCTGACGTATCCGCAGTGGTCCTGGACCGGTCACCGTCCTAGGCCGCCGCGTGGTCGTGGTCATTGCGGACCCACTCCAGCGTGACATCCGAAGCGAGGAACATGGCTTGGCGTTGCACATTGCGCCGCTCCTCCTGCAAGCCTTTCGGCCGCCATTAGGGTGCAACTCGACGAGGTGCCGCCACGGTGCCTGAGGTAATGAATGAGGCGCCTGGGAGGGATCCTCCCCCTTCACGGCCTTGTCATGCTAGTTGTGGCGTGGCGGTGACACCGGTCAATCGAAACATCCGAACGTGCTGCGCGGCGGGCATGAAGGATCCTCCTCATCACCGGAGAAGAGCACGACTCCTGCTTCACGCGGTTGCGAGACGGCAACGCCAACTCCTCGATGTGGTGGCCAAGTAGTGACGGAGGCGCCGGGTCACGATCACGGGCGACCGCTTGAGGAGGAGCTCTAGGTGTTGCTGGAACTCCTCGTCCATTTTGTAGTAGCCTCTGGTAGGAGGGGCGACTGTTGGTGCTCCTCCTCATCGCTAGGGAGAGTATAGTCTCCTCCTTGTTTGTCACGGCGGTGGAGAAGAGGAAGGGTCCAGAGAACGCGGTTGGTTGAGCTGCGATTCATCCACCGGCGCAAGAAACTACCCTGGTGATATGAAACCACACACCACCCCGTGCTTGACCTAGAAACATGCTTCTCCCATTTTCTAGATGGCGGTGAAAACCCCTAGATCCAGGCCCCCTCCCTCTTTCTCTTGGTGGCAGGGCAAGGTGAAGGACACTCCAGATACTTCGCAAAGGTTGCTACGATACCCGATTTGCTAGAGTGTCAAGTGCTACGACACCTGATTTGCTTGAGGGGAATGGGTTGGCCCAATCAGAGGGGGTGCCATTTGCGAAGTGTCAACATTTTGGTGCACATCACACAAGCGCTCTCGTTGATTTTGGTCCTTTGTGTGGGGAGCGTCTATCTATTGCTCATGTGATCCCTATAACATGTCGCCAACAATACCTCGTTAGATATGCCAATCCCGGCGCATCTAACACACGCAGACACATTTTGTTTTTTTAGATCCGTTTTCATGTGGTTTTTTTGTTTGTTTCTTGACCGTTTTTTCTCCTGATTTTCCTGTTATAGTTTTAGTTTTTACTTTTTAATAGTGTTCATTATGTATTAAAAGCACATTGTAGCAGTGTATAAACAATGTTAAATGTGTATAAAAATGTTTCTAGTGTGTACGAAAAAAGTAGACATCAAAACATATATTTGAAAAATGGTAATGTATATTTAAAAATATTAAAGTTTAGAAAAAGTTGTTCATATGTATACAAAATAAGTGTTACTAATGTATACAAAAAATTTACAATATGTATGTATACATAAGGTAAAATATGTGTTTGAAAAATGTTAGTCATGTACTTAAAAATATTAAATGTGTATAAAAATGTTTATGGTGTATAATAAAATTACAATGTGTATGAAAATGAAATAGACATCAAAAATATATTTTAAACAATGGAAGTCATGCATTTGAAAATGTTAAAAGTGTGTAAGATATGTTTCATATGTATAGAAAATGTATAATATGTATGAAAAAGTAGAATATAATATATATATATATATAATATTCCTTAGCTATAAGAAAAATGTTTGATATGCATGAAAATACGTAAAAATTAATACATATATTAAAAGAATTATTAGTCATGCATTTGGAAATGTTAAACATCTATGAAAAATGTTTATGATGTATACGAAAAATATACAGTAAGTGTGAAATAAAAGCACACATGTAATAGAAAAAGTAAGAAAATCGATGAAAGAAACAAAGTATATCATAGAAAATCGATAAAAGAACCGAGGTAACTAATAGAAAATCGACAAAGAAAAAAGGAACCCAAAAAAATGTATACGAAGGAAAACCAAGGAAAACTAAGAATAGAAAGGAAAATAGAAAAAGGAATAAAACAAAGGAAAACTGAAGAAAACCCTGCAAAACAGGTAAACACAAGCCGGAGGCGAGACAGGACTCCACCCTGCAGTGGGCGATATATAGCTCTAGGGGACCTTCTATTTGACGCTTACTGCGTCAAATTACAGGAGGTTCGCACAGAGTCGCCCACTGGGCCGGCCATTGGGGCCGCACTCTTGAACGGTATCAAACATGCGAGCTGCAATTGGTAACTGAGAATTGCTAGCCACTCGAGTTGATGTTGGTCAGTGATGAATTTGCAACGTAAAATAATGAGAACAAATTGTAACAGTATATAACATTTTTTTATAATCTTTTGAACATTTGTTTTGAATATTGTGAATAACCTTTTTTAATGACATTTTTAGAAAACGTGAAGCTTTCGAAATTTATGATTTTTATATTCTGAACAGCCTTTGGAAATTCTGATCATTTTTTCAAATTGTGAGCAATTTTCTAAAAAAAGAAAAATTCTGGTACTCCTGAGCGTTTAGAAAAATTAGATCTCTATCTGAGGAAGCGTCGTGTCGTGAGATATATGGAAGGGGGCGAGCAACGGCTGCTTGAGAGCTCTGGCGGGGCCAAATGGCGGCGAGAGGCCAGCCGCGGGTACTGAGGTGCCGAGCGGCAGCACTAACAGCTCGTTTGTTTTTTTTTTCTTTTTAGCAAGCTACATGTCAGAAAGACTCCCTCTGTTCTTAAATATATGTATTTTTAGAGATTCAAATATAGACTATATACGAAGCAAAATGAGTGGGTCTATAATCTAAACCATGTTTGTAAATATCCATATGTAGTCCGTATCGAAATCTCTTAAAAATACTATATTTAGAAACAGAGGGAGTATACATCAACCTTGCTATACAACGACTGTTTTTTCACTAATTGCATGCGACCTGGCATAGCAGCTGTACATTCCATCTGCTGGGCGATTTGGATGGCATCATTTGAAAATCGTACGTGCTTTCATTGTACGTAGAGCAATTCGCAATATGCACAGATGAACATTATAGAGGGGATGATTAACGTGACAATCAAATAACAAAGTATTATTCAAAGTTTAGTACAGCTAATTTTAATATCTATCCAAGTTACAAAAATATCGTGACAATCAAATAACAAAGTTTTATTCAAAGTATAATACGGCTAATTTTAATATCTATCCGAGTTACAAAAATATGAGTATTTACAGTTTTCTTATGTTGTTCCTAAGAAGAGAGTCGCACATTAAAACGTCTCATAAATCGTCCATAAGAACAGAGTTGCACATTAAAGCGTCTCACAAAACATCTCTAAGTTAACTAAAATTAAATACTTATTTTTTGAAGGCTAATTATAGTAAGAAGTCTGTGGCGCTATGTAAATGTCTTAAGAAGCGTCTTTAGGTTACCAGTGTTCAAGGGCATAGAGACGAATAAAAAAGCGACCCAGAAAAAGCGACCATACATGGTGTTTTTGTTGTAGTGGTAGTTTCAAAACCACTCCGTGAAGATTGTACAGTCGTCTCAACAAATTAACTAGAGCAGAAATCCCGTAAGACGAGTCAGATTTCTCGTGAGAGAGAGAGATTTCTCCAAAATTTGAGTGATTGACAAAAAACTACCACTTTAGGGGTTACCGTCCCATAGAACTACCACTTTTTAAAAACCGACTGAAAACTACTAAAATTTTCTAATTTTGTGACCAAAAACTACCACTTTCGGAAAATGACCAGTTTAGATGATTTAAACATGTTTATGACATGAAGGACCCACTCGTCAGAGCTGACATGGCTGCAAAGTCAACTCTGCTTATTTTAACTGTTAGTTGACTGTTATTACAGATGGGGCCCGCATGTCAGTCTAACAAATATGCTTATTTTCCCCCTAAATCCCCTATCGCAGTAAAAAAAAGTCCACCTGCTGCCTCGTACCTCTGCTCTCGAGCCAGCACCATCGCTCGATCCGGCCGGCGAGGCAGCCCCTGGCCGCCGGAGCCGCAGGATCCAAAGAGCCCTTGCCCCTCCATCTTTTTCCCAGCGAGGCAGCCGCCAACGCCGTGCGGCCGAAGAGCACCCGCCCATCCATCTCCTGGCGAGGAAGCCACCGTCGCCGCGAGATCCGGCGAGGCTTTGGATGCTGCTGTCGTCCCTTGCCTCCTTCTCTAACTCCTCGAGCATGTCTCTCGCTAGGGCAATGGCAATGTCTGCACCAACCATCTCATAACGCGAGAGCGGAAGTACCACGTAACATGGTATTACCGTGTAACAAACGTTTAACTACCGCGAGAGCTGAGTAGGCAACAGAGGCTTGCCCATTCCTCGAAAATAATCGGATGTATTGGCGGTAGTAAGAAGCGGAAGTACCGCACAAGCGGTACTACCATGTCACTACCGCTAATTATCCATAGGGCAAAAGAAGACATTTCCCAAGTGGTAGTACGCACGGTAGCTCACAGCGGAAGTACCGCACAAGTGGTACTACCGTGCCACTTCCGCTAATAGAGCAAAGAGCAACAAAAGCTCTGGCCCAGGAGGGAGTAGGAGCGGCACTAGTCTGTGGAAGTACCGCCGAAGCAGTACTGCCGTGGACCTGCGCGGTACTACCGCGTAGGTGCTGCAAACTTCGGGGTGTCAAAATGAGTTTTTAAATTAGCTAATGCTAGTTGTCTCATCTGGATTTTATTGGCCTTCTGGTTTGGTATTCGATTCCATTTAATCATGTTCAACAATTAGGTTGTTTGCTATTTTCGTCACTGATTATGTGTTGTGTCATATATTCCGTTGGCATCGAACTTTGCTAATGCACACCGAGCATGTCCAGCTTTAATTTTTCTCTTTTGCAGTGTTCATGGGTGGAAATCAAGATAGCCTGTGGAGATGATTCTCATCCTCCAATTGTTGGATTATGGTGCAAATTGGCAAGAGCATCCTTTCCCATGACAACCAACTTCTTATAGTATATTTTGTTTCAGAGTTTATGTTGTCTGATGCAAGCCTGCAACTGTTAAAGTGAAGCTTTCTTTTGGTACTTCACTACTATTGTAGGCTTTAGGAGTGTTGCACTCTTAGTTATGCTCAATCATCTAAGTGTGACATAAGTTTATTTTGCTCAACATGTTCCAATCATGCGCTCCAAGTATCATTGTTTTGCTTGTATGAACCAAATGAGCTATGTGGCCAGCTCAACCCTCATAACATGATAACATCGTTCTATTTTCTCTCTTTTCTGAACCAATGTAGCCATGCATGATGAACAATGATGTATATGTTTCATCATGACAAAAAGAAACATTGGCACATTTGTATTCATTCTAGATATTGCTCTTCGGGAATATATGGTCTCTGTGTAAAGTCATGGAGATTGTCCTAAATAACATCAATCATTGCCTAGTTTGCTCACATTTTCCTTTTTTGTTTCTTTGAATGATCATTGATGAAAGCACAGGGAGTATCCAATAGCGTAGCTAGGTGTGATTTTGACTTAAAATTTATTCAAACATGTTTTTCAACTAACTTTGGATACATTCAGCGGACATTTCATGCAATTTTCAATCAACCAAGCCATATTTCGACAAATGTGAGAATTACTCAACATGCATTCCACACAACTCCAGTTTTTGAGCAAAAGAGAGGCCACCCTCTCCGATTTCACATAATGAAACCACTTGGCCTGCTCTGCTACAAAGAAGCTAAAAAAACAACAAAAACATTACAGAACGAAAGGCACAAAGAACTCACTAGCCAAAGACAGGATCATGCAAGATCCGACATCTGAAGGCCAGATAAGAACAGGAAAACCTTTAGACTTAAAAGACAAATCTCCAGTTACTAATCCAAGTCCCGAGGGAGGGATAGAGGGAGGAAGCTAAACAACATGTAAGCAAAGAGAAGACCGTAGCATCAACAATGTAGACGATCAATCAATAACAAATGCAAGACCCATCCATCTTCAATTCCCTATCAAGTTCTCAACCAGCTAGTCGAGGTCCAGAGAATTGCAGCTGAATTTCGTACCTCACGAATGCATACTTCAACATACTCAATGCGCATTTTCACACAATTCAAGTTGAATTCCACTCGAATACGAAGTCCACACAATTCCAGTTGAGTTTCATACGCTCAAAACTACATCCTACACAAATTTCAAAAGCATTCCCAACGCATTCGAATGTAGTTTTAAAACCACTCCGTGAAGATTGTAGAGTCGTCTCAACGAATTAACTAGCAGAGAAGAAAATCCATAAGACGAGTCAGATTTCTCGTTCTAAGAGAGAGAGAGAGTCGCATTTCTCCAAAATTTGGACAAAAGTACAAGGAAAGGGGGCAAAGGAAACAACATGCAAGATCAAAACTAAGAGCATCTCCACTAGAGCCCCCAGGACGCCCCCCAAGCCACTTTTTGGCCGCCGGCAGTAAAAAATGCTCCCAGTCACACCCCCAAAGGCTTGTTTTGCGCCGGATTTGCTTAAAAACACAATCGGTGATCTCAGGCGAATCCCAACAACCCGGGGGGTAGCTGGGGACGCCGGCACTAACTTTTGCATGCAAATGGTCCACTAGACAGTGTCCCCAACCGCCTTTATCTTCTCCAGGCCCACCCACGTGCGAGCCACACCCCCTCTCTCCTCTCCATCCCACACTCCCTCTCTCCTCTCCAGCCCACACTCCCTCTCTCCCCGGCGACTTCTAGGCTCTCCATGTACTCCGTGCGGGCGAGGCCGGAGCTCGCCGTGCGTGGCCGGGACGAGCGAGGCTGGGGCGGGCGCTGGCCGGAGCTGGCGAGACGGGGCGAGCGGGCAAGGCCGGGGCGGGTGCTGGCTGGAGCTGGTGAGGCGGGGCGTGCGGGCAAGGCGAGGGCGGCCTCGGTGCGCGCGTGGACAGGCGGAGGTGGAGCACGCGGCGGCCGGGCGGAGCGGCGCTGGCGCAGTTGCTCCCATCTCCGCAGCACCTCCTCCAAGCTCCGCCGCTGGCTCGCGTCCAGGCACACCGGCCATGCGTCGGCGATGCAGCAGCTGATGTCTACTACATAACCTTCTTCTTGTAGACGTTGTTGGGTCTCCAAGTGCGGAGGTTTGTAAGGTAGTAGCAAATTTCCCTCAAGTGGATGACCTAAGGTTTATCAATCCGTAGGAGGCGTAGGATGAAGATGGTCTCTCTCAAGCAACCCTGCAACCAAATAACAAAGAGTCTCTTGTGTCCCCAACACACCCAATACAATGATAAATTGTATAGGTGCACTAGTTCGGCGAAGAGATGGTGATACAAATGGTATATGGATAGTAGATATAGGTTTTTGTAATCTGAAAAATATAAAAACAGCAATGTAACAAATGATAAAAGTGAGCATAAACGGTATTGCAATGCGTTGAAACAAGGCCTGGGGTTCATACTTTCGCTAGTGCAAGTTCCCTCAACAATAATAACATAATTGGATCATATAACTATCCCTCAACATGCAACAAAGAGTCACTCCAAAGTCACTAATAGCGGAGAACAAACGAAGAGATTATGGTAGGGTATGAAACCACCTCAAAGTTATTCTTTCCAATCAATCTGTTGGGCTATTCCTATAAATGTCACAAACAGCCCTAGAGTTCGTACTAGAATAACACCTTAAGACACAAATCAACCAAAACCCTAATGTCACCTAGATACTCCAATGTCACCTCAAGTATCCGTGGGTATGATTATACGATATGCATCACACAATCTCAGATTCATCTATTCAACCAACACATAGAATCTCAAAGAGTGCCCCAAAGTTTCTACCGGAGAATCACGACGAAAACGTGTGCCAACCCCTATGCGTAGGTTCATGGGCGGAACCCGCAAGTTGATCACCAAAACATACATCAAGTGAATCATGTGATATCCCATTGTCACCACAGATACGCACGGCAAGACATACATCAAGTGTTCTCAAATCTTTAAAGACTCAATTCGATAAGATAACTTCAAAGGGGAAACTCAATCCATTACAAGAGTAGAGGGGGGAAGAAACATCATAGGATCCAAATATAATAGCAAAGCTCGCGATACATCAAGATCGTATCACCTCAAGAACACGAGAGAGAGAGAGAGAGATCAAACACATAGCTAAAGGTACATACCCTCAGCCCCGAGGGAGAACTACTCCCTCCTCGTCATGGAGAGCACCGGGATGATGAAGATGGCCACCGGAGAGGGATTGCCCCTCCGGCAGGGTGCCGGAACGGGTCTAAATTGGCTTTCGGTGGCTACAGAGGCTTCTGGCGGCGCAACTCCCGATCTATTGTGCTCCCCGATGTTTTTAGGGTATATGGAGATATATAGGCGGAAGAAGTACATCAGGGGGGCCACGAGGGGCCCACGTAGGTGGAGGGCGCGCCCCCCTGCCTCGTGGCCTCCTCGTAGATCCCCTAACGTGCACTCCAAGTCTTCTGGGCTTCTTCTGGTCCAAAAATAAGTTCCGTGAAGTTTCAGGTCAATTGGACTCCGTTTGGTTTTCCTTTTCTGCGATATTCTAAAACAAGGTTAAAACAAAAACTGGCACTGGGCTCTAGGTTAATAGGTTAGTCCCAAAAATTATATAAAGTAGCATATAAAACATCCAGGGTTGATAATATAATAGCATGGAACAATCAAAAATTATAGATACGTTGGAGATGTATCAGCATCCCCAAGTTTAATTCCTCCTCGTCCTCAAGTAGGTAAATGATAAAAACAGAATTTTTGATGTGAAATGCTACCTAACATATTTATCCATGTAATTTTATTTATTGTGGCAAGAATGTTCAGATCCATAAGATTCAAGATAAAAGTTTAATATTGACATAAAAATAACAATACTTTAAGAATACTAACCAAGTAATCATGTCTTCTCAAAATAACATGGACAAAGAAAGTTATCCCTGCAAAATCATTATAGTCTGGCTATGCTCCATCTTCACCACACAAAGTATTTAAATCATGCACAACCCCGATGACAAGCCAAGCATTGTTTCATACTTTTGATGTTCTCAAACTTTTTCAATCTTCACACAATATATGAGCGTGAGCCATGGATATAGCACTATAGGTGGAATAGAATGGTGGTTGTGGAGAAGACAAAAAGGAGAAGATAGTCTCACATCAACTAGGCGTATCAACGGGCTATGGAGATGCCCATCAATAGATATCAATGTGAGTGAGTAGGGATTGCCATGCAATGGATGCACTAGAGCTATAAGTATATGAAAGCTCAAAAAGAAACTAAGTGGGTGTGCATCCAACTTGCTTGCTCACGAATACCTAGGGCATTTTAAGGAAGCCCATCATTGGAATATACAAGCCAAGTTCCATAATGAAAGATTCCCACTAGTATATGAAAGTGACAACATAGGAGACTCTCTATCATGAAGATTATGGTGCTACTTTGAAGCACAAGTGTGATAAAAGGATAGTAGCATTGCCCCTTCTCTCTTTTTCTCTCATTTTTTTGGGCCTTCTCTTTGTTATGGCCTCTTTTTTTATTTGGGCTTCTTTGGCCTCTCTTTTTTTCGTCCGGAGTCTCATCCCGACTTGTGAGGGAATCATAGTCTCCATCATCCTTTCCTCACTGGGACAATGCTTTAATAATGATGATCATCACACTTTTATTTACTTACAACTCAATACTTAGAACAACAGTATGACTCTATGTGAATGCCTCTGGCAGTGTACCGGGATATGCAATGACTCATGAGTGACATGTATGAAAGAATTATGAACGGTGGTTTTGCCACAAATACGATGTCAACTACATGATCATGCAAAGCAATATGAGAATGATGGAGCGTGTCATAATAAACGGAACGGTGGAGAGTTGCATGGCAATATATCTCGGAATGGCTATGGAAATGTCATAATAGGTAGGTATGGTGGCTGTTTTGAGGAAGGTAAATGGTGGGTTTATGGTACCGGCGAAAGTTATGCGGTACTAGAGAGGCTAGCAATGGTGGAAGGGTGAGAGTGCATATAATCCATGGACTCAACATTGGTCATAAAGAACTCACATACTTATTGCAAAAATCTATTAGTTATCGAAACAAAGTACTACCGCATGCTCCTAGGGGGATATATTGGTAGGAAAAGACCATCGCTCGTCCCCGACCGCCACTAATAAGGAAGACAATCAATAAATAAATCATGCTCCGACTTCATCACATAACGGTTCACCATACGTGCATGCTACGGGAATCACAAACTTTAACACAAGTATCTCTCAAATTCACAACTACTCAACTAGCATAACTCTAATATTACCATCCTCATATCTCAAAACAATCATCAAGTATCAAACTTCTCATAGTATTCAATGCACTTCATATGAAAGTTTTTATTATATCCCTCTTGGATGCCCATCACATTAGGACTAAATTCATAACCAAAGAAAATTACCATGCTGTTCTAAAGGCTCTCAAAATAATATAAGCGAAGCATGAGAGTTCATCTATTTCTATAAAATAAAACCACCACCGTGCTCTAAAGAGATATAAGTGAAGCACTAGAGCAACAACAAACTACTCCGAAAGATATAAGTGAAGATCAATGAGTAGTCGAATAATTATGCAACTATGTGAAGACTCTCTAACATTTAATAATTTCAGATCTTGATACTTTATTCAAACATCAAGCAAAACAAAATAAAATGGTATCTAAGAATAGCAAACATCATGTGAAGAAGCAAAAACTTAGTATCAACCGATACTAACCGATAGTTGTTGAAGAAGAAAGGTTGGATGCCAACCGGGGCATCCCCAAGCTTAGATGCTTGAGACTTCTTGAAATATTATCTTGGGATGACTTGGGCATCCCCAAGCTTGAGCTTTTGTGTCTCCTTAATTCCTCTCATATCACGGTCTCCCTAAATCTCAAAAGTTTCATCCACACAAAACTCAACAAGGACTCGTGAGATAAGTTAGTATAAACCATTGCAAAAACATTATCATACTCTACTGTAGCAAATCACTAAAATCATTATTCAACATTGCATATTAAATGCCTATGCATATTTAATAGTCATATCCTGAAATAGAATCATTAAAGAAGCAAACATATGCAAACATAACAGCAATCTTCCTAAACAGGACAGTCTGTAAAGAATGCAGCAACATCCATACTTCCCTAGCTCCAAAAATTATGAAAGAAAATTCACACTGTAATAAATTTATCAGAGCTTAATATGAAAAAGGTTTCAACATTTTATCACATTCTGACTTTTCTAGGGAATTATTGCAACAGCGGTAAACTTTCTGTTTTTAAACAACAACACGAGGACTTGTAAAATAGGCATAGTAAAGGATATCAATGCCACTTTTATTGAAATAAAAGATGAAAAACATTGTTATAAATAACTGCAAGCAAATATTAACAAAATAAATTGACGCTCCAAGCAAAACACATATCATGTGGTGAATAAAAATATAGCTCCAAGTAAAGTTACCGATGAACGAAGACGAAAGAGGGGATACCTCGGAAGCTTAGGCTTTTGGTTGTCCTTAAATATTTCCTTGGGGTGCCTTGGACATCCCCAAGCTTAGGCTCTTGCCACTCCTTATTCCATAATCCATCGAATCCTTACCCAAAACTTGAAAACTTCACAACACAAAACTTAACAGAAAACTCGTAAGCTCCGTTAGTATAAGAAAATAAATCACCACTTCAAGGTACTGTAATGAACTCATTCTTTATTTATATTGGTGTTAAACCTACTGTATTCCAACTTCTCTATGGTTTATAAACTCTTTTACTAGCCATAGATTCATCAAAATAAGTAAACGACACATGAAAAACAGAATCTGTCAAAAAACAGAACAGTCTGTAGTAATCTGGATCAAACATATACTTATGGAACTCATAAAATTCTCAAATAAATTGGTGGACCTGAGTAATTTATCTATTAATCATTTTCAAAAATAATTAACTAAATAGCGCTCTCCAAATAAAAATGGCAGCAATTCTTGTGAGTGCTAAAGTTTCTGTTTTTTTACAGCATGATCAACAAGACTTTCCCCAAGTCTTCCCAAAGGTTCTACTTGGCACAAACACTAATTAAAAGCATAAAACCACATCTAAACAGCGGCTAGATGAATTATTTATTACTAAACAGGAACAAAAAGCAAGGAACTAAAATAAAATTGGGTTGCCTCCCAACAAGCGCTATCGTTTAACGCCCCTAGTTAGGCATGATGATTTCAATGATGCTCACATAAAGGATAAGAATTGTAACATAAAGAGAGCATCATGAAGAATATGACTAGCACATTTAAGTCTAACCCACTTCCTATGTATAAGGATTTGTGATCAAACAACTTGTGGGAACAAGAATCAATTTGCATAGGAAGGTAAAACAAGCATAACTTCAAAACTTTAAGCACATAGAGAGGAAACTTGGTATTATTGCAATTCTTACAAGCATATGTTCCTCCCTCATAGTAATTTTCAGTAGCATCATGAATGAATTCAATAATATAACCAGCACTTAAAGCATTCTTTTCATGATCTACAAGCATAGAAAATTTACTACTCTCCACATAAGCAAAATTCTTCTCATGAGTAATAGTGGGAGCAAACTCAACAAAATAACTATCATGTGATTGAAAATTAAGATCAAGATGACAAGGTTCATTGTTATTATTATTCTTTAAAGCATACGTGTCATCACAAAATCATCATAGATAGGAGGCATGCTTTCATCATAGTAAATTTGCTCATCAAAACTTGGGGGACAAAAATATCATCTTCATCATACATAGCTTCCCCAATGTCGGTGTCAAAACCGGCGGATCTCGGGTAGGGGGTCCCGAACTGTGCGTCTAGGCCGGATGGTAACAGGAGGCAAGGGACACGAAGTTTTACCCAGGTTTGGGCCCTCTCGATGGAGGTAAAACCCTACGTCCTGCTTGATTAATATTGATGATATGGGTAGTACAAGAGTAGATCTACCACGAGATCGAAGAGGCTAAACCCTAGAAGCTAGCCTATGGTATGATTGTTGATGTGTACGTTGTCCTACGGACTAAAACCCTCCGGTTTATATAGACACCAGAGAGGGTTAGGGTTACACAAAGTCGGTTACAATGGTAGGAGATCTGCATATCCGTATCGCCAAGCTTGCCTTCCATGCCAAGGAAAGTCCCTTCCGGACACGGGACAGAGTCTTCAATCTTGTATCTTCATAATCCAACAGTCCGACCAAAGGATATAGTCCGGCTGTCTGGACACCCCCTAATCCAGGACTCCCTCAGTAGCCCCCGAACCAGGCTTCAATGACGATGAGTCCGGCGCGCAGATTGTCTTCGGCATTGCAAGGCGGGTTCTCCTCCAAATTCCGTGTACCTGTTGAATAAAGTCCGGTTTCTTGTAGATGTTTGCGCTCCTTGGCTTCTACACCCAATAATGGCCGCTTCCCATGTGTCAAACGAATATGAAAAGTCTGAGTGTTTTTACATTCACACCCCTAGCCGTGTAAATGAGCTGCCCTATTTAAGGGGACGAGGATTTAGATCCAATCCACACCTTCTCCCATCCACGAGTGTTCATCAGAGCGCATCCGACAAAGGTCCATTCCACCATGGCCAGCCGTCGCAACTCCTCCCCTCGCCCTTCCAGCCCTAAGCCTGGATATTGGGAGAGATGTTCCATCCTGCATAGCGAGCTAGTGACGCTCCAGACCAAGGGATTTCTCCCCCCGGCCTATATGGTCCCGGTTCGAGCCGGTCTTGCCGTCTACAATGGCAGAGAGCAAGCAGAGAATGCCCCTAATCCCTCCAAAGGAGAGCGGGTGTGCCTCGTCCCTTACTTAATAAGGGGGATCGGATTTCCAATCTATCCATTTCTCCGGGGGCTGCTGGAGTTCTACGGCCTCCAGCTACATAATCTCACGCCTGCCTCAGCATTGCATATCGCGGGCTTTGTAGCCCTCTGCGAGCTGTTCTTGGGTGTTGAAGCTCATTTCGGACTGTGGAAGGAGCTATTCTGCCTCGTGCCCCGTTCCAAGAAGGGGTCAATGTATCAAGTGGGCGGAGCCGAAGTGTGGCGCATCGCCGGTACCGGATATCTGTCCGGAACCCCAAAGAAGGCGTCCGAAGACTGGCCCTCGGAATGGTTTTATATAGAAGACGTCCCGTTGCCGGATCCTGTCTGGATCGGCCTCCCTGAATTCAACAATGCTCCCTTAAAGAAGCGCCTAAGCTGGCGCCCACGGAGCCCTCAAAGGGGAGGTGACAGGGACATCGTTTACCTGATGGGCCGAATAAGATTGTTAGCCCATTCCGGACTAACCATGATCGGGGTTATGGCCGAGTGCATTATGCGGGGGGTGCAGCCGCTTCAGTATAGAAGCCACCCCATGTGGGACTTCAACGGGAAGGACGACGCCACCCGCTACGGCCATAAGGGGCCGGATTCAGATGCCGCTCTACTAAAGATCTTGTCCACTTTGTATAAGGGAGAAGAGGAGGAATTTCTCTGCGTCAACCATCAGGGTGGATTCTCCATGCACAATCCCCCAAGCTGGGTAAGCGGCCGTATTTACTTGTCCATCCATTTTTTATTCCCATTGTTAAATATTCAGTCTGACGACTTCAACGCAGGAACTGCGCCGGGCTGTTAAGGAAATAAGCAGCCCTCCTCCACAACCCAAGAACCCAAGACGGTCCCTCGACCCGGCCTCTCAAGAGGATCCGGACATATCTGTGGAGCTGATTGATGGAGTGTTCCATCAATTGAGCAAGGACAACGCCTTGGTGGCCATTATGGCCGATTACCCAGGGCTAATCCTGACCCCCAGGTACCTGAGATCGAAGTCCCAGTACCCCGAATAGGTGTCCGTCCACTCGTGTTCAGTTTCCTGATTGCAACCGAACTTTGCAGGGGAGGTTTTTAAGGTGGAAGGCCGAACCTACGGCGACAAGCCAACGAGGGGCCGTAGGGCCCCGCGGGCAGAAAAGAAGTGCAGTCCGGACCGAGGCGTCAGCGCAAAGGTATGGCACGCCCCCTTATCCCAGGTGTTATACCTTCGAGGCATATTGACACTCGCGCTCTTTCCAGGACAAAGAGACCTCGCCGGACTACATCCGGAGAGGCTGCCAATCGCGCCTCCACCAGCCAGGCTCCAAAGCCTGGTCCGGAGGCGGAGGCGAACACAAGGCGCGCGCCAGACGCTCCTCCAACGGAGGATGTGGACGGGTTGTCTGCCACCAACTCTGAGGTGGAGAGTGCCATGAACCACAGGCGTCGCCGGACAATTCTTCGCGACGCTTGTTTCTCCCAAGGGGCGTTAGATGCCTTCAACTCGGGAGATGCGTACCTCCGTGCCGCTCAAAATGGTCTAGCCAGAGCCACGGAGCAGTATGTAAAAGACATACGGGTAAGAAAATTCTGGTAATTATATGTATATACCAGTAGCCCCCGAGACTTGAAACAGTTAGAATACCTGATTTAAGGATCATTCGTTATGCAGGTTCTTACAGAAAAGAATTCCCTACTGTCCAAGGAGCTGGAAGAGTGCAAAGCCCAACTTGAGGCCGCACTAGCCGCGGCAGGGGAGCCCAAGGAGACCCCCTCTGGTAATATACACTTCGAAAGATAAGTATTTTGCGAAGCACGGCATTGGTGCGAATCTGACAAATGAAATTGCAGATGGCGCCGGATTGAATCCGGAAAGGCAACACCTCCTACGCCAGCTAAAGGCTGGTGAGAAGGTGCTGACAAAGGTGAGGCGGGAGAAGAACGATCTCCAAGATGCCAACACCAAGCTGGGAGTCAAGCTGAAAGATGTTCGTGCCCAGCTGTCAGACTCCGTGAAGGAGAATCAACGGCTTCGGCGCGGCATATTTAGTAAGTGCTTGAACGAACCTTTGAAAGAAAGTTTGGCGGGGAAGTCGACTAATAGAGCAATGTCTGTAGGTGTGCTAACAGGTCGTCCTGCAGAGGAGATGCCCGGTTCTACGGGTGACCTTCTTCCCGAGCTCTCGCAACTGCTCGATCGAGTTCGGCAGGCGATGCAAGGCGTCGCCCAGGCCCTGTGGCCATCCGTCTCCATGCCCGAAGGTCTTGGAGATCTTGCGGAGAAGCTAAAGGGAGCACAACGGCGCTTCCGATTGTGGAAGATATCAGCCTGCCGTCAAGGCGCTAGGGAGGCCTGGGCCATGGTGAAGACGCGGTACGCAAAGGCTGACCCCAACCACATGGCCGAGGTCGGTCCTGTAGGGCCGGTTGGGAAGGAGATCCCTGTAAGCTTAGTATACGGCCAAGTAGAGTTGGCCGCAAAGTATTCCCAGCAAGACTGTAAATTAGACAGCCTGCTAGATGGTATTGAAGAGGAATACAATCAGTCAAAATGACTATGTAATTTAATTGACATTTATAATGCCTTCTAGCCGGATTGTAGATCATTTGTCATGGCCGACCTTTTCGCTTCATCCTCGGGACCTGACGGTCCGGAGTGTGTCCGAATTCCCATGCGGTTATATAGGAACCGGGGAATGCATGGAGACCAGGCGTAGGGGTCATTAGGGCTTGAACAGACAAGTGCCCGACTAGTTATGTTATATTACATGGTTAGTAAGAAACATCTTCCAGGGAGAATAGTTCCGTTAGGGGTTCCTTTCCCTGGGAGGCATGCCCTAAGGTGCATGTCCATGCTGCGAAAAGAAACACAGGAAAACATCTGGGGGCGTATAGATAAAAAAAAGATCACCTTTAGTTCACCGACCGAATATTCCCTTAAGAACGCTAGCTTTCGGCTTCACCTAGTCTGAGGTACACGTCCGGCTGACTCGGCAGTAACAATCGCAGAGGTGCTCCCTTTACCACCTAGCCGAACAATCGGGAACGTAGGGGTAAGCACAGGAGCCAGGCAACCCAGCTTGGCCAAAACTTAAGTCATATCGATGCATATAATGGTGAATAAAAGGTACATGGGAAGTGTGACACATGTGTTGGGCCTGAAGCCTGTATGAATAAGCTTCTATTTAAAGAAGCCCCCAGGTTTAATGAGCGCGGATAGCGCGTCACTTTATGAGCCTTTAGAGGCTATAAGAGAGAGAGAGAGAGAGAGAGAGAGAGAGAAGAAGAGAAATGTAAGACAGAAAATATATAAAAAATGGACAGAGGAAGGAGACGAACACAGAGTCCGACGCTAGGCATAGAATCTCCGGAGACGGGCTGCGTTCCATGGGTTTGGCTCGAGTCGGTTATCCGATGCATCCCGCAGGCGGTACGCTCCACCAGTCAGGACTTGATCAATTATGAAGGGATCTTCCCACTTGGGCTTGAGTTTGTCCTTTTTCTTGTCCGGTAGTCGTAGAACTAATTCGCCAACGTTGTAATTTTTGGCCCGTACTTCTCTGCTTTGGTATCTTCGATCCTGCTGTTGATAGAATGCGGAACGGGCTTTTGCCACGTCACGCTCCTCCTCCAATGCGTCCAAGCTGTCCTGCCGATCGAGCCCGGCTTCTCTTTCTTCGTACATGCGCACTCGAGGTGAGTCATGAATTATGTCGCAAGGCAAAACTGCCTCTGCGCCGTACACCATAAATAATGGTGTGTATCCGGTGGTGCGATTCGGCGTGGTCCGCAGCCCCCAGAGTACGGAGTCGAGCTCCTCTACCCTGTGCGTGTTAGATTCCTTGAGGGACCGCACTAATCTGGGTTTGATGCCGCTCATGATAAGACCATTTGCCCGTTCGACCCGGGCGTTAATTTGTGGGTGATAGACGGAAGCATAATCGAGCTTGATGCCCATGTTTTTGGACCAGAGTTTTACCTCGTCGGCCGTGAAGTTCGTGCCGTTATCAGTGATGATGCTGTGGGGGATGCCGTAACGGTGTACAACCCCGGATATAAAGTCTATCACCGGTCCGGATTCGGCCGTCTTAACAGGCTTGGCCTCTATCCATTTGGTGAACTTATCCACCATGACCAGTAAGTATTTTTGCTTGTGGGTTCTGCCTTTAAGGGGTCCAACCATGTCAAGCCCCCAGACCACGAAGGGCCAAGTAATGGGGATAGTTTGGAGGGCGGTGGGTGGCATATGGCTTTGGTTTGCAAAGAGCTGGCAACCGGTGCATCGTTGGACTAAGTCCTGAGTGTCTGCCTGGGCCGTCGGCCAATAAAAGCCTGTACGGAAGGCCTTGCTTACAAGGGACCGGGCTGCAGCGTGATGACCGCCGAGTCTGGCATGAATTTCAGCCAGGAGGTTCCGCCCCTCCTCTTCGGAGGTGCACCTTTGAAGTGTTGGAAATATGCCCTAGAGGCAATAATAAAATGATTATTATTATATTTCCTTGTTCATGATAATCGTTTATTATCCATGCTAGAATTGTATTGATAGGAAACTCAGATACATGTGTGGATACATAGACAACACCATGTCCCTAGTAAGCCTCTAGTTGACTAGCTCGTTGATCAATAGATGGTTACGGTTTCCTGACCATGGACATTGGATGTCGTTGATAACGGGATCACATCATTAGGAGAATGATGTGATGGACAAGACCCAATCCTAAGCATAGCACTAGATCGTGTAGTTCGTATGCTAAAGCTTTTCTAATGTCAAGTATCATTTCCTTAGACCATGAGATTGTGCAACTCCCGGATACCGTAGGAGTGCTTTGGGTGTGCCAAACGTCACAACGTAACTGGGTGACTATAAAGGTGCACTACGGGTATCTCCGAAAGTGTCTGTTGGGTTGGCACGAATCGAGACTGGGATTTGTCACTCCGTGTGACGGAGAGGTATCTCTGGGCCCACTCGGTAGGACATCATCATAATGTGCACAATGTGACCAAGGAGTTGATCACGGGATGATGTGTTACGGAACGAGTAAAGAGACTTGCCGGTAACGAGATTGAACAAGGTATCGGGATACCGACGATCGAATCTCGGGCAAGTATCGTACCGCTAGACAAAGCGAATTGTATACGGGATTGATTAAGTCCTTGACATCGTGGTTCATCCGATGAGATCATCGTGGAACATGTAGGAACTAACATGGTTATCCAGATCCTGTTGTTGGTTATTGACCGGAGAACGTCTCGGTCATGTCTGCGTGGTTCCCGAACCCGTAGGGTCTACACACTTAAGGTTCGATGACGCTAGGGTTATAAAGGAAGTTTGTATGTGGTTACCGAATGTTGTTCGGAGTCCCGGATCAGATCCCGGACGTCACGAGGAGTTCCGGAATGGTCCGAAGGTAAAGATTGATATATTGGACGAAGGGTTTTGGAGTCCGGAAGTGTTCCGGAGGTACCGGGTGATGACCAGCATGACCGAAAGGTGTTTCGGGAGCCCCGGCAAGTGTTGGGGGGCTTCATGGGCCAAGGGAAGGGGGCAAACCAGCCCACTAAGGGTCTGTGCGCCCCCCTCACCTATTCCCACGTGACCAGGGGGTTTGGGGCGCCCCATCTAGGGTTCCCACCTCCTGGCTTGGGGGCCAAGTCACCCAAAGGGGAGATCCCATCTGCCCTGGCCGCCGCCCCCCCTAGGGGAAACCCTAGGGCACCTCCCCTCCCCTTTGCCCCTATATATAGTGGAGGTTTTGGGGCTGCCTAATACATGAGAACATCTCCCTCTTGGTGCAGCCCTACCTCTCTCCCTCCTCGTCTCTCGTAGTGCTTGGCGAAGCCCTGCTGGAGTACCGCGCTCCTCCACCACCACCACGCCGTCGTGCTGCTGCTGGATGGAGTCTTCCTCAACCTCTACCTCTCTCCTTGCTGGATCAAGGCATGGGAGACGTCACCGGGCTGTACGTGTGTTGAACGCGGAGGTGCCGTCCGTTCGGCACTAGGATCTCCGATGATTTGGATCACGACGAGTACGACTCCTTCAACCCCGTTCTCTTGAACGCTTCCGCATAGCGATCTACAAGGGTATGTAGATGCACTCTCCTTCCCCTCGTTGCTAGTCTCTCCATAGATTGATCTTGGTGACACGTAGGAAAATTTTGAATTTATGCTATGTTCCCCAACATGAAGGACTCCGGTAGTGCTTTTCTTATAAAGCTCTCCCGCATGGACTCTGTAGGCTTTGGATCGCCGCACTATGCAGCGTGCCTCATTTTTGTCCTCGGGGAGTTCCTGCCTAGTAAGGTAGGCGAGGAATGGTTCTGTCCACGGGGCGATGACGGCCATTATTACGTGGGCTGAAGGTGTTATTTCATTGGCAGAGCCTCCGATTATGTCAGAATGTTCAGTGTCGGGCAGTGCGGTTGGGTCCGAGCTGTTATTGTTCGGCTCCCCTTCCCATACTACGGATGGCTTGAACAGCCTTTCCAAGAAGATGTTGGGGGGGACTACATCGCGTTTTGCGCCGATGCGTGCCAGGACATCTGCCGCCTGATTATTTTCCCGGGCTATATGGTGAAATTCAAGCCCCTCGAACCGAGCTGACATTTTTAGGACGGCGTTGCGGTAAGCTGCCATTTTTGGATTCGTTGGCATCGAAGTCTCCATTGATTTGGGATATTGCGAGGTTCGGGTCCCCGCGCACCTCTAGGCGTTGGATGCCCATGGATACTGCCATCCGGAGACCATGTAAAAGGGCCTCATATTCGGCTGCATTGTTGGAGTCCGTGTACATAATCTGTAGTACGTATTGAACTGTGTCTCCTGTGGGGGACATCAAAATGACGCCAGCCCCTAGTCCGGCCAACATCTTGGAGCCGTCGAAATGCATGATCCAATTTGAATATGTGCCGTATTCTTTAGGGAGTTCGGCCTCCGTCCATTCTGCGACGAAGTCAGCCAAGACTTGCGACTTGATGGTTCGTCGTGGCTTATAAGTTATGTCGAACGGGAGGAGCTCAATGGCCCATTTTGCAATCCGGCCCGTTGCGTCACGGTTGTTTATAATATCGTTAAGTGGTACTTCCGAGGCTACTATTATTGAACACTCTTGAAAGTAGTGTCGTAGCTTCCGGGATGCCATGAATACCGCGTACGCAATCTTTTGATAATGCGGGTATCGTGATTTGCAGGGAGTGAGGACAGTGGACACGTAATAGACCGGCTTTTGAAGGGGGAATTTGTGTCCGTCCGCTTCTCATTCGACGACGAGCACTGCGCTTACAACCTGATGTGTTGCTGCAATGTATAATAGCATTAGTTCGCCAATGTTTGGTGCGGCCAGGACTGGGTTTGTTGCCAGTATGGCTTTTATTTTGTCGAGTCCGGCCGTGGCTGCATCCGTCCATTTGAAGTGTTCGGTGCGCCGAAGGAGGTGGTAAAGGGGTAGGGCCTTTTCTCCCAAGCGGGAGATAAAGCGGCTTAGAGCCGCCACGCATCCGGTTAACTTTTGTATTTGTTTGAGGTCCTTTGGGATATCCGGTTGCGACAGAGCTCGGATCTTGGCTGGATTTGCTTCAATTCCTCTACCGGATACTATGAAGCCCAAGAGCTTTCCAGCTGGAACGCCGAAAACGCATTTTTTCGGGTTGAGCTTGATGTCGTATGTTCGAAGGTTATCAAATGTGAGCCTCAAGTCGTCTACTAGAGATTCAACATGTCTTGTTTTGACGACCACATCATCTACATATGCCTCCACTATTTTGCCGATCTGGCTTGCCAGACATGTCTGAATCATGCGCTGATATGTTGCGCCGGCGTTTTTGAGCCCGAAGGGCATTGTGTTGAAGCAGAATGGCCCGTATGGTGTGATAAATGCCGTTGCGGCTTGGTCTGGTTCTGCCATCTTGATTTTATGGTAGCCATAATATGCGTCGAGGAAACACAACGAATCATGTCCTGCGATGGCGTCGATAATTTGATCGATGCGGGGGAGGGGAAGGGATCCTTTGGGCAAGCCTTGTTAAGGTCTTTAAAATCAACACACAGGCGCCAGGATTTGTCCTTCTTTGGTACCATCACCAGGTTTGCTAGCTAGTCTGGATGTTTTATATCTCTGATGAATCCGGCCTCCAATAGCTTTGCTAGCTCCTCTCCCATGGCCTGTCTCTTAGGTTCGGAAAAACGCCGAAGAGCCTGTTTGACAGGTTTGAATCCTGCTTGGATATTTAAGCTATGCTCGGCCAGCCTGCGCGGGATTCCTGGCATGTCTGAAGGGTGCCAGGCGAAAATGTCCCAGTTCTCTCATAGGAACTCTCGCAATGCGGAGTCGACATCAGGGTTTAATGGTGCCCCGATGGAAGCTGTTTTATCGGGGTCCGTTGGATGGACTTGGAATTTGACTATTTCGTCCGCCGGTTTAAAGGAGGTGGACTTCGATCTTTTGTCGAGTACCACATCGTCCCTATTCACCGTAGAGCGCAGAGCAGTTAGCTCCTCAGCCGCTAGGGCTTCGGATAGTGCCTCGAGGGCCAGTGCGGCTGTCTTGTTTTCGGCGCGGAGTGCTATGTCCGGATCACTAGCGAGAGTGATGATCCCGTTAGGCCCGGGCATCTTGAGCTTCATGTACCCATAATGGGGTATTGCTTGGAAGATTGTAAACGCTTCCCGCCCTAGCAGAGCATGATAACCGCTGCTGAACGGAGCCACCTGGAATGTGACCTCTTCGGACCTGTAATTATCCGGCGTGCCGAACACCACATCTAGTGTGATTTTTCCTGTACAGCGCGCTTCCCGACTGGGGATTATTCCTCTAAAGGTTGTGCTGCTTCGCTCAATGCGGTTCCAGTCTATTTCCATTTTTTGAAGGGTCTCCTCATAAATGAGGTTTAATCCGCTGCCGCCGTCCATGAGTACCTTGGTAAGACGAAAGCCGTCCACTATTGGACTGAGGACCAATGCGGCTGGTGCTCGGGCTGTTCAGGATTTAGGTTCATCACTGGCGTTAAAGGTAATAGCCGTGTCACTCCATGGGTTTATTGTTGCTACTTGGTAGACTTCGGCAAGGCTGCGGAGTGTCCTTTTTCGCATATTATTTGATGCGAAAGTCTCGAAGACTGTTAATATCGTATTGGTGTCTCTGGGGTGGCTTTCTGTGGCCTCCGGAATTAGGAGATTTTCGCCAATTTTGGCCACTTGCCGGAGTATCCAACATGCTCTAAGGCTGTGAGTTGGTGTGGCGTCCTCTATACTGTGAATTTTACAGGGCCCATTAAGCCATCCTTCCAGTACGGTTCCATGCCCTGTAGAGGGTTTTTGCTTTTTAATGCTTGACCCGGGTGACTGGTGATGATGCACCCTTTTATTTCGGACTGGGTTTGTATTCAGGGCCGGATTGTCCCAAAATTTTATTTCAGTTTTTCATGCGCTTTCCATCACACAGTACTTTCGTACAATGGACGCCAAGTCAGCGAAGCGTGTAATATCACGGCGACTTATGGCGTTGAGAATTCCCTTGTCCATGCAATTATTGCAGAAGATTGAGATTGCGTCTTCCTCGCGGCAGTCCCTTAGCCTGTTCTTAACCAGGAGGAATCCGGCCCAGTAATAATGTACTGTTTCATCGGGTTCTTGCCTGATTTTGGATAGATCGCTTATGTTGGGGTGGGTGGGTGGAATTAAATCCGAAGCCTCACCCCATCAAAGGCTCAGAGGCCGAGGAATTTCCGAACTCGAAAATTTGGATTCCTGGATGTTGTCCAATGAATCCAGCCCGTCGCCTGACTCTAAATTCAGGTCTTGAGTGATATCCTCCCCTTCGCGGGTATCCGGCTTGGAGGGATCGGGAATCCGTACGTAGCGAGTCCTTAAGATAGATGAAGGGTCGTCGCACTATCCCTCTACCACGGCAACGTGATGGGTGATTTGGGGAGAGTTAATCTCTCTCAGAATGGGTTTAGGCCAATCTCTCGTAATCCGTGGCGACTCACAGGGCGGCGAAGCGATCCAAGAGCTCGTTTATGAAGGAGAGCTCCATTGGATATAACTGCTCGGCAAATTCTGAGCTGACATGAAGATTGTTTTTGATGGCTCGAGAGGTCATCGTCGGTGCAGAAGCCGAGCAGGCGGTCATAAGAAAACCACCTAGCCGGAGAGTTTGGCCGACAGCCAAAGCTCCCTTAGCAACGGTGTCGTCTTTAAAGATGGGGCGAGGCATCCTTCCTGATGGCGACGACACAGAGGAACTCTCAATGAAAGCACCAATGTCGGTGTCAAAACCGGCGGATCTCGGGCAGGGGGTCCCGAACTATGCGTCTAGGCCGGATGGTAACAGGAGGCAAGGGACACGAAGTTTTACCCAGGTTCGGGCCCTCTCAATGGAGGTAAAACCCTACGTCCTGCTTGATTAATATTGATGATATGAGTAGTACAAGAGTAGATCTACCACGAGATCGAAGAGGCTAAACCCTAGAAGCTAGCCTATGGTATGATTGTTGATGTGTACGTTGTCCTACGGACTAAAACCCTCCGGTTTATATAGACACCGGAGAGGGTTAGGGTTACACAAAGTCGGTTACAATGGTAGGAGATCTGCATATCCGTATCGCCAAGCTTGCCTTCCACACCAAGGAAAGTCCCTTCTGGACACGGGACGGAGTCTTCAATCTTGTATCTTCATAATCCAACAGTCCGGCAAAAGGATATAGTCCGGCTGTCCGGACACCCCCTAATCCAGGACTCCCTCACCCAAGCTTGTGGCTTTGCATATCATTAGCATCATGGATATTCAAAGAATTCGTACTAACAACATTGCAATCATGCTCATCATTCAAATATTTAATGCCAAACATTTTATAGATTTCTTCTTCTAGCACTTGAGCACAATTATCCTTTCCATCATACTTACAAAAGATATTAAAAAGGTGAAGCGTATGAGACAAACTCAATTCCATTTTTTTAATAATTTTCTTTTATAAACTAAACTAGTGATAAAACAAGAAACTAAAAGACTCGATTACAAGATCTAAAGATATACCTTCAAGCACTCACCTCCCCAGCAGCGGCGCCAGAAAAGAGCTTGATGTCTACTACACAATCTTCTTCTTGTAGACGTTGTTGGGCCTCCAAGTGCAGAGGTTTGTAGGACAGTAGCAAATTTCCCTCAAGTGGATGACCTAAGGTTTATCAATCCGTAGGAGGCGTAGGATGAAGATGGTCTCTCTCAAGCAACCCTGCAACCAAATAACAGAGAGTCTCTTGTGTCCACAACACACCCAATACAATGATAAATTGTATAGGTGCACTAGTTCGGCGAAGAGATGGTGATACAAGTGGTATATGGATAGTAGATATAGGTTTTTGTAATCTGAAAATATAAAAACAGCAAGGTAACAAATGATAAAAGTGAGCATAAACGGTATTGCAATGTGTTGAAACAAGGCATAGGGTTCATACTTTCGCTAGTGCAAGTTCCCTCAACAATAATAACATAATTGGATCATATAACTATCCCTCAACATGCAACAAAGAGTCACTCCAAAGTCACTAATAGCGGAGAACAAACGAAGAGATTATGGTAGGGTACGAAACCACCTCAAAGTTATTCTTTCCAATCAATCCGTTGGGCTATTCCTATAAATGTCACAAATAGCCCTAGAGTTCGTACTAGAATAACACCTTAAGACACAAATCAACCAAAACCCTAATGTCACCTAGATACTCCAATGTCACCTCAAGTATCCGTGGGTATGATTATACGATATGCATCACACAATCTCAGATTCATCTATTCAACCAACACATAGAATCTCAAAGAGTGCTCCAAAGTTTCTACCGAAGAATCACGACGAAAACGTGTGCCAACCCCTATGCATAGGTTTATGGGCGGAACCCGCAAGTTGATCACCAAAACATACATCAAGTGAATCACGTGATATCCCATTGTCATCACAGATACGCACGACAAGACATACATCAAGTGTTCTCAAATCTTTAAAGACTCAATCCGATAAGATAACTTCAAAGGGGAAACTCAATCCATTACAAGAGAGTAGAGGGGGGGAGAAACATCATAGAATCCAAATATAATAGCAAAGCTCGCGATACATCAAGATCGTATCACCTCAAGAACACGAGAGAGAGAGAGAGATCAAACACATAGCTACTGGTACATACCCTCAGCCCCGAGGGAGAACTACTCCCTGCTCGTCATGGAGAGCACCGGGATGATGAAGATGGCCACCGGAGAGGGATTCCCCCTTCGGCAGGGTGCCGGAACGGGTCTAAATTGTCTTTCGGTGGCTACCGAGGCTTCTGGCGGCGAAACTCCCGATCTATTGTGCTCCCCGATGTTTTTAGGATATATGGAGATATATAGGCGGAAGAAGTACGTCAGGGGGGCCATGAGGGGCCCATGAGGGTGGAGGGCGTGCCCCCTGCCTCGTGGCCTCCTCGTAGATCCCCTGATGTGCACTCCAAGTCTTCTGGGCTTCTTCTGGTCCAAAAATAAATTCCGTAAAGTTTCAGGTCAATTTGACTCCGTTTGGTTTTCTTTTTTTGCGATATTCTAAAACAAGGTAAAAACAGAAACTGGCGCTGGGCTCTAGGTTAATAGGTTAGTCCCAAAAATCATATAAAATAGCATTAAATGCATATAAAATATCCAAGGTTGATAATATAATAGCATGGAACAATCAAAAATTATAGATACGTTGGAGACATATCAGCAGCTCAAGGCACACCGGCCGCGCGTCGGCGATACAGCAGCGCAAGGCGCCCAAGGCGTGCGCTGAGGGCGTCACAGAGCAGGAGGCGTCACCGGCGGCCGTGCTGCCGAGGACCGCCACGGTGCGCGACTTGCTGGAGGCGGAGGAGGCTCCGGACCAGTGCTCCATGACGCCGCGTGGCGATGGCGAGCGCGCGGTCGGCCGCGTCGCGCACCTGGCACGCCGGGGAGGGGACGCCGCCCGCGGCGCGCACGGGGCGCAGCGCGTCGAGCATCTTGTGCTCCCGCCGCGTCCGCCACTTGGGTGTCCACTCCGCCGGCTCCGCACTTGCGGCCCCTCTCGTCCGCGGCCGCCGCAGACACCGTGGTGGAGGTGGAGGAGGAGGGAGGCCATCGTGGTCCGGGAGAGAGAGCGCGAGCTGGGACGGCAGGTCGGCTCTGTTGTGGGGCGACGAGTACGAGGTCGACCCGGAGCTGCTGCTCTGGCTAGACCCACAGCCGCCAGAGCTGGTGCTGGGGTCTGACGTGGTGTACATTGAGGAGGCCGTCGACGACCTATTGGCCACGCTCACCTGGCTTGCCGGGCCGCGCACCACCGTATTGCTCGCCGGCGAGCTCCGCAACGCCGTGCTCGAAGCTCGTGTGTGTGTTGCGCCATGATCGAAGCTCGTGCGTGCCCGAGCGCAGGCGGCCGCGCGCGTGCTAGCCAGCGCGTGCATGTGTAGCAGCAGCCACGGCTCGACCCTGCTCCTAGCAGCGTCGCGGCGTTCGCCTGAGCGTCCGTCTGGGGAAACGAGTGAATCTTTTCTCAACCCTAGAAAAAAAATTCACGGGCAGCCTCTCAAAGGGCAAAAATAATGCCTCCTCGAGGCTCAAGGGCTGGAGATGCTAGTATCTCCCAATCGGTAAGTGTAGTACGCCCGTGACAACCGGGGAGCCGTGAACGACGCACGCAAATTTCTCCGCCTCTCGACCCGACCCGACCCGCTTTCCTCCGACGCCGTCTCCCTCTCCTGCGATCTCCTCTACGACGAGCGACGCCACCTGCCTCATCTCTCCTTGGCACCAGCAGCGACCCCGCCGCTCGCCTTCTCCGGTGAGGAGCCTCGCCTCACCTCGCAACCTCCGTCCTCCCCCATCACCCTCCGTCCCGTCCATCCCCATAGCCGGCGAGACGTCACGACCTCACCTCCCAGTCCCCTGCCGTCCAGATCTACCCGTCCCTACCCATTGCTCCGTTCAATTCGATCCCATCCCATCCCATCCCATCCCATCATCTCTGAGTTTCGATTCGATTTGGTTGCAGCTGGTGGATCCGGGAGTCCATAAGATGGCCGCTTCCTATGTGTTGTCCGTGCAGCCAAATGAGCCCTTTAGGGAATCCGTTAGTTTTAAATCTGATAATGTAATTGCTCCGAATTTTGTTTTGAGATTTGGGCCTGAAGTTGTGAGGAAAAAACATTTCATAACAAATCCTTGTGAATATTGGGCTATTTCCTTTCAATCCTCTCCAGTATGATTGTCTTGCATGATGTAGATGCAATTGAAAGTATTCAATTTATCACTGGCAAGTTTGCCTGTGTTATTTGCTGATTTTGTGCCTATCATCACACAACTCCCAACTTATATTCCTATAACATAGGTAGCTTCTATCTTCGATGCAGAGTCCTGAATAGCTTGCTGCCGGTAGGGGCCATTAATCAGCTTCTGAGGAAACTATTCACAGCCAGTCTTCTTCTGTAAGTGCTTTGTTACAACTCCTGCTTCTGTATGCACTCTGTTGAAAAACTAGTCAAGTATTCCGCTCCCTTATTATTTGTTTTAGGTTCTACGGTTGTACTAGGGCGGATCTCCTTCTCACAGGCGGAGATTCCTGTTTGTCTGCGGCGCACTATAGCTGGCGGTCCTCCATAGCCATGGTGAGTTACTTGCCCTCTCCTTAGTCCAGACCTTGTCATTCCCTGGACGCCATTGTCGCTGAATTTGGGCAGCCACCGAATCTGACTAGGACAAATTGAAAGTGAAGTTCCATTTTGAATGTTTATTGTTGGACAAGTTGGTACATAAAGATTGGTGCCATTTTGAATCCTCTGTTTTTCATTACTGAAGGCGATACTACCACTGACCAATGCAGTGCACCTCAGTGCCTCATTAGTCATAACAAAATTCATGTTCATATTTTGGGGTTACTTCACAGAGCAAGTTTGGGAAGGTCCTGGAAGCTGATGTTAAAGTAGAAGCCAACAGCTAGAAAATTCTAGTTTGACGCCATCGCAGTTTGCTAGCCATACTACATAACTAGAGGGGGAAGCAATACTTGAGATGACTAACACTTTTTGAAATGATGCAAAGCCTAAAAAAATAAAATCCCATTCTTGATTCTCATACTAATAGAAACCTTTTCTCAGTATTGAAGTACAACTACTATATCACTTGATTTATCTCCAAATCAAATGATGAAGCTATATGACACTTTCATTTGCATGTCAAACATACAAGCCATATAGTTGTATGCTGTCTTCTGCTTATAAAAGTCATGGTATTTCAAACAGGACAAAAGGTAGTACGGTGACATAAATTTTGTGGGGTTAAAGCACTTCAATTATAGTTACACCTTTAGGAACACCTTTAATGGGTTTAGGCGTTTGACGAAGGTAAGATGGATGGTAGCAAATAACTATCGAATGTGCTCATCGCTTGCTTTAGTTTCCCACATACTTCTGTTAGTTCTAGTTTGGTCATGGTTAATGTTAACTAGTGATAGTGAGCACCATATGCATTCCTCCCTCGAGGACAGGTTTATCACTCTAGTTTCACTGACGATGACAGGATCACAAAAGCCTGTGGGTGTCCTTTCTTCCACTAAAAACACATATCAAGGGCCCAGCCCCAGCCTCAGATTCAGGTACCGGTACAACAACAGACACAGTTAATGATGTACTTCCATTCCTGCACGACCATGCCGAACTGCTAACTAATGTTGATGCTATTACAGATAAAGCAGATATATTCGATGAGGCGATAACTTTCTTCCGAGCAAATGTTTTCTTCAAAAACTTCCATGTCAAAAGCCCAGCAGACAAGTTGCTTATCTATCTGACATCTTACATCAATATTGCCTTGAAAAGACTAGAAAGCTGCCGGACACTGGCTGTTGGAACTAAGGCAATCATTAACCTGGGGTTGGAAAATGTCCCTGTGCCCGGGGAACCAGGGTTTCCTTTCCCTGGACTTTTCACTCTTCCATTTCGAGATGACGTGGTATATTGTAGTAACTGGGTTATGCGGTACTAATGGACCATTGCAATCCTTTTATCTCATATGCCATTTTATTAAGACTACCCACAGTGGGAGTAATATAAGTGGTAACATCACACATCTCTAGACAAAACAGATGATTTTTGTATCTAAGCTAAACCTTGGTCAATTAAGATCAATTATTAAGGCTGCTACAGTATGAACTTTTGCCCTGATTGGGGGCACACACACAAAAAAAAAATCATCTGACAGGTGGGCCCCCCTGTGGCACTGTGCTTATAAAATATTTAAGAGGAGAAGTCCCTATGGGACACTAAGTGATAATGGATGCACATGCATATCACCTTTAGTTGCCCAATCCCAGCCAGCACAGCCAACCACGGGAAGGGCTCTGCAAGCAATAGGAGCAAAGAGACAAGAAGAAGACTACTATGTTTGACATATTTACTAGTGGATGGGGCGCGCCTCTTGAGGCAAAGCTGTGCGCCCTTTAATTGCAGGAGCATCTCAGTCCGTGCCTTTTGGGTTAAGGGTGTAATACATGCAAACTCAAGTGAGAAGCTTAGCTTGTGTGTGAACTTTAATCCTAGGCTTGTTCATTCTACTCATTCACAATAACCAGACAAAAAAAGATTGTGAAAAAAATATATATCAGGAGGTATTATTAAGCTAAATTACATACCATCACAACCAAAAAGAAAATAAACTGGTCATGAGACTTGGGGCATACGTATCATGCATATCTTGGCCACAAAAACTACATCTCATTCAAAAATTAATTCAGAGGTTAAATCCCGAAGAGGCCAGGGTTGATTCTCAAAGATCTCTGTGATCAGCTGATGGACGTTACCATAAATAGTATACTGGATACTTTTCTGAATAATTAGAGTGTATCAGTACCATGACATGACAAATGAATCCCCATCTTAAAGTCCATTGCGAGATGAAATGGTCCCTCAAATAGTGTTTGTTTTCTAAAATAACCATAGATGCATCACGTCTTGCGTCCACCAGTGTCATCCAACTGTGGGTTTGGCGAGCCTTGATCCAGCAATGGAGCTTCTGATAGTACTCTGATTATCTAGCAGTAGTGTCCGTGAGAGCGACCGTTACCTATGCGAGAGACCGGCTCCGCGGCCTGTGTATGTGTTCTTTCAAAAACATAAGGATCCTGAATTTCTGTAGTTCAATCTCAGACTTCGCAATTGCGAGGACACAATCGTTGCTGAAAGAATTTTTCAGAGACATAATATGATATTGCTGCTAGTACCAAAAGACTATTTAGAGCATGAAAGATCACATGAATGAACTAAAATGACGACGATAAAAATAAAAAGAAACATGTTTCCTTCTATCATACTGAACACCAAGAACTTAGATATGCTCTAAATAGCAGCCCGGTGCACATAACTCCCGCTTGCACAGGGTTCGGGGAAGGGTCCGAGCACTATCGACAAATGTCTTGCTTTATTGCTGCTAGTAGTTTGCGAAGATCAAAAGATAAAACCATGAAAAGAAGATAAGAGCATAATCAATTTCTACTGAGAACAGCTAGAATTGAATGCACCGAACATATATTTGAATCTTTGAATCGAGTAATTGAACCGAACCTCAGTTAGTATATGTAGCTAAGGGTGTGTTCAGTTCGAGGAACAAAGTGGAACGTAATGGGTCGGACCCGTCCCTGGAGGTCGTTCTCGTGTTTGGTTGGAAAACGGAATGGAACGCACTGGTTCTCGGGAGAGGAATATTCATGCTATATGCCGAACCAAGTAGTTCCTCCAAATCGAGCTGACAACGCGGAACGCCTTGCTTGCCCACAACCTTGAGTCGCCCCTCTGTATCTCCCTCGATGGCGACCCACGGACCTCTGCCCTTCTCTTTCTCTCTCTTCCCTCTGACCTAATACACTGCATGAGCACGCCGGGATATTGTAGGTGCCTATTATTGATCTTGTAGCACGCTGGGATCTTGTGTTGGGTGGCTGCTGTTGATCTTGTAGCATGAGTCTGATATTATCTTCTCTGGTTCTCTGCGATTTGTTTTTGACGAAGCGTGCTCAATCCTTCAGTTCGTGAATCGTTGATGCTCACACGCCTTTGTTGCATGGATCGATGGATGAGTACTTTATTCGGTGATTTTTGTTTGATTGAAATTCAACAGAATTCAAGGTGAGATGAATAAATCAATTCCATTCCATCTCTCAGACCAAACAACGAAACGTAACCATTCCATTCCTTCGAATTATGTCTACCAAACACAAGGATGGAACCGACCCATTCTAGTGGAATGGAACCATGACATTCCATTACACTTCGTTCCCGAACCAAACACACCCTAAGAGTAAGGGCCTTAACTCCATAGTGAAAAAAGCAAAGTTAGCAGCACGATGCAATTCCTTACCTTTCCTTCATGGAGAGACTAACAAAAGAAAAAGATGAGCAGATTCTCCGAATATCAACAACTGGACATCTTAATATCCAATGAATGGAAAGTCCTCACCAAATTACAGATGTTAACACCACATAAATTACTGTTATCCTCCCAAAAAGAGAAAATTAGAAATATTGCTAGTTTAAGAAAACCACAAGTTATTTAATCAAGTAGCATATCAGCCATAGCAATATTCAGAGAACATAATGGTATTAACCTTTCATTTTTATTACTAAGATAGAAAAAACAAAATCATCTTTCTACTTGGAAGAATCCAAAGGCATGTCCAGACCAACGGGGGGGAACAATACAACCAGTATCCCAAATAGCGCTATTTGCCAATGGATTTCCAAGTTTACAATAAAATCCTACAAATAGCAAACAGCTGATTGTTGACAACCTTAGATTAAGCGGAAACACAAGAACAATGTTAAAGCACAAAAGAGAAGAACAATGAGAGCATAAGAAGAAGAAGAAGAAGAAAAATACCTCTTTAATGAACCAGTGGGCCTCAAAACTCTATTGCCTCAAAGCAGCAAAGCTAATCTAAGTAACACATGGACAGTGATCTCTTCACACTAAATTAATCAAGTGTGTATTTTTATGCATGCCTGGAAGTCTAAAAGCATATGGATCTTGAGTTTTCAGAAATATTTGAGTACAACTCAATATGTTCTTCCCCTCCCAATGGCTTTTGTTATGCACAATCACTGAAGTTTATACACTCACCTTCCAGCTGCATTAGACAGAAATATACCCCGCGTCCTCTATGCTACAGCTCTACCAATTCAGTTTGACCACCCAATAGTTGTAATCAGGCCAGTGTGATCAGTTGGTCAGAATCCAGGATATAAAACAATATGAGATTATGCTTGTTGCCGTATGAATAGACAAATATGTACTTCCTAACCTGAACATTCTTTTAATAATATAGTACTAACTTATTTCTCTTAATAATACACTATCACAGTTAAGTTCCAACAATAGAAGTTACATTATCTATCATGCAAGCATTTTCTCCTTCGCAATAATTTCTGTCGTATGCAGCTGCAGCCCATAATTTTATAGAAGTTCAGATGGAGAAAATAAATATACCTGAATAGCTAGTGCGGGAGAGTATCCATGGCGGCATTGTGAGCCTGTTACACTGCAAGTTGCCACTGTCATCTTCATCTGTAAGCCATTGTCGTCCTCTTCTTCCGCAAGATACGGCCACAATGTCGTGCCATGGTACCAGAGATGGAAACGTTCAGATTCAGTATCAGGTATGGCTCGAGATAATGAACGATTCTACAAAATCAATGAAAAGCTGGGAGCCACTTGCTCAGATCAAAACAACCTAGAACTAAATGCACAAAAAAACCTGAAGTAGACTATAATCAATTAATGAACATGTGCGATAACAAAGAAATGAGGGAAATCATGGATAACAAACTCAGGTCACGTAATAGACTGAACTGAACTTAGATCAATATTGCAATCTCCACATCTCAGTTTATAAATTTATATAGTAACTACAACTCAAAAGATTAAACATAAAACTGAGAAGGAAATGCATTTTAACAAACATATGATGATCATGAGCGCAGTGCAAACCTGCTAACATATTCGATGCATCACGGATGGCCTCGCGAGCATGGCCAGCGCCCACTCTCTGCTGCCTCACCTCCACCACCCTATTCTGTCCCGCTACCAAACCACTACGGAGAGCCATCAGCCATCGATCACCACCTGGTCATCAGAGTATTTGCAAAGATTACGGCAGCGCCACCACTCAAGACTTAAGGAGGTAGTGCGGTAATGCGATATACATACTCGAGAACCAAGTTCAGCAAAATTTCATCCTTCTCAGTTGTAGAAAAGAAACAATGCTTCAGAGCTACGACATTTGGGTGGTCATGTAGGTGTTTGGTCCGAAGCTCGCGGTTCTTGTACTGCTTATCCTGAAGAACCTTCCTAATAGCAATGGTTTGCCCTGTCTGCAAACATTTAGCATGCAATACAGTAATATTAAGGTTATATCAGACAACAAGCTCTATGTAGACACAAAATTGGTTCATAGATAGTCACAAGAAAATCTATTATGGCTATATAGAATATCCTAGATATATAGATAGGCAGCTCAAGACAGGAATACAGAAAATGCATAAACAAAGATCAGCCTGAAGTTGTTGCAACTAACCTGGTGCAAAATAGCAAATGAACATGCAGAAATGCATTAAGAGTGAAATATGCAGAAAAGATGAAGATGTGGTGTGATCTATCACCTGTTCCGGTGTCTTTTTCTTTGTTATTGTCCGTATCAGCCTAACCTAACAAACAAATTGACAGGCTGACCGGTGAGACCTCAGCCTGGCTATTTATTTAATCTCATAATCTCACGCATGGTATAACTGATTTGTTTCCAACCAAGAAACGAATCAAACTTCAGCCTAGCTCCATATGCAACCTCCTAGGATACATATGAAGCAGAATGAAGGATGCTGATCATTGGAGGCTACATTAAGAAACAGAAGTGGGTACGTGGTACTTGTTATTACAACCAGTGAACGTAATGAACAATCATTTCTTCTCTTTTAGTGAGATTACATGCAGCCAAACAAAAGATAATGTGATTGCGTGCTTTCTCACAAACACACCAGTTAATGATTTCTTGTGTTGTGCCTATTTCATTTCCTTCCAACCAAGCAGACTGCAGCTAAATCCGAGTCTTGTGCAGGAAATTCACATCCACGAACTATGCAATCATTTTCCCGATGGAGTTACAGAAAACCAGCAGAAATCATTGGCGTCATGCAGGATGAATTAAGAAAGTGCATGCGGAGCTAACAAGTCAACTCCGCTGAAAACCACACGACTCTCCAATATTATTACTATTTTTTTTATTTTTTGCGCTTGACTCTCCAATAACCGCACACAGTACAATATCCAGGGGAGACCCGGAGAGGAAGCATCATCTCTCACCTGCCTAACAGAGACGATAACGAGCCGAGGAGGATTGGCATGGGCGACGGGCGATGGGCGCCTTGCTTCGCACTGGATCAGGGGAAGCTAAAATCACCCACAATTTGACCAAATAACACCCAGGAAATCAAGAGGAAGAAGTTGGAAAAAGAGACCTGGCGCATAAGGAGACAATGCGCGGATCCGGACCTGCTGACCCCCAGCCGGCCAACGATGGTTTCTTCCTCCCATCCTTCCGGCAGCCAGTTCGTCCAGATCGATCCGCTGCCTCCCGCGTAAGGCAGAGCACAGATCGAAACTGCCGCCGCCGCCTTCTCCTCCCACCCACTCCTCCCTCGAGACGACCACGTGCGTGTAACTGCGTGAGAGAGCGGAGCCAGTTCCTCTCCTGCTGGCGACGCTCGTGCCGGCCGGTTAGGTTTGCAGTTTGCTTCGTTCAGAAGGGAAAGGGAGGACGGTCCTGGGGGAGGTGTTATCTGGACCAGTTTGACCCAATAGGAACGACCAGAACGAAACCCTTCTGTCCAATCGATGTGATCGCTCTATCAGAGAGGCTGTTTTTTCTAGCTTTCTCAACGCTGCACAGTAAAACGGTGACGACGTGTGTAGCATGAGAAGGCGTCCTTCACGCGACTGTTATTGGGTTCAATTACTCAAGGTGTGTTTGCTCTAATTCATGTCAGTTGTGGTTCAAATCTTGTGCAAGATGATCCTGAAATCATCTATGCAACAAGATTGTTATGTGCAGGCATGAGCGCTGGGAAAGATAAGTTTTGAGATGAAGTCGTGCTATGATTTATTAGGCATGATTGAAAGCATCACGGTTAGAGTGTTATCGCTTTTGGAAAGTCGGGTATCCGTTACCGCGTGATCCGATCACACGAGGCCTAAAACAAACACTATCCAACGGCATCTATTACCCTCCGTAAATAAGTTACGTTACAATCATCCGAACCAAACAACACGTTAACCTTGATAGAACAAATACTACTTTGATTCAGCGACTTAGCTTTCCCTATGCCGGGATTTGCTCCAGCGACTTAGCTTTTTAGGTTATGTAGGCGATGCATGTATCTACATCAACAACTCTGCGTCTGTGCTGTAGCTGTAGCACGCACGAGACGATGATCTATAGCACGATGACGTATGCCTCGACGGACTCCGGCGATGGGTTTGGCGAGACGACGATCTACAGCGTGAGCGCGATGGAGTCTGGCCCGACGGACTTCGCCACGACGTCCTACGGCGCGACGACCTCCATGCGCGGCGCGAGGGACTCTATCAATATGGCATGAGGCACGATTAATGTTACATCGGGACTTGATGACAACTGACATGATATGAAATGATCGGGCAGTAAAACAATTTCATATCTGAAAAGAATCTCACCCTAAAACAACTTTATTTTTTAGTATGGTGAGTGTGTATTACAATATTACATAAGAGACAGAAAGGGGTAATTTATATTTATTTTTAAGAAACGCTAGGCTGGGATCATTGCATCATGGCCGTATCGGAGCGCTAGCAATAGCAACAATCTCAGACTAGCATGTATAGCAGTAGCATTTTAAGTTGCAGTCACAATAGCCCCACACGTTATCGGAGCTTTCATTTAGGCATGTACGATCGCAACCATCGGTAAGGCCAAAGCACGGTCCTCTATAATTGCCGCTCAGGTGCCGGCATTGACTCGGCGTGTCGCATGTATACGACATTGAACATATTGGACATACTAGCACATGCAAGAACATGGTTAATTAGCCGAAAGATTAATCAAAACAACATCTTTCAAAAAAGATTAATCAAAACAACATATTAAGTTGCATACACCAGCCAATTCAATGCCAAAACTTTAGTTCTTAGGACAGACTTGTATTTACAGCAGTTCATACATGTGCACGTACATACCGGCGGCTACGATGACAATTAGGAGCACGGCTCCAGAGATATTCTTTCCTAAAGGCCTCATTGGTTGTTTTTTCTAGAAGTTTTTTATGTTGAAAAAAAGAATGAGCAAACAGGTTGGTGGACCATTGAGTGAGAAGAAGTGCGACAATATATATATAAATCACATGCCTAGTGTGTTCCACCGTAGAAGCATAAAGATATGATCCTATCCCCTAGTGTTTTCCAAATGAAGCTGGCCGGCCGGTGACACAGCTGGGCCTGTACTGGCCATGGTGTCAGGCGCTAGCTGGCCCACCATCAACACGCCAAAGGTTGCTAGTGGAGATAAATTTGAATGACGCTCGGCGAGCCATGGAGTTGGAAGCCGGCCGTAGGCAAGCTGAGTCGTTGCGAGCTGGATCGTGAGGATCCCACGCTGCTGAAAGCCAACATTGTGGTGTCGCCTACTGCTGAGCCAAAGAAAATGTGGTGGAGGGGCTGGATCCTTGCATTCTTTGGTACAAGGAAAATTGATGCAGACAGTGAAGGCACCACACTATTCATCGGCCTGGGCTCTGTCAAGGCACAAGATCTCAGTCCGTGTGTCTCCACCTGACAGTAAAACGTCACTGTGGGCTCTTGGGTTTATCCAACAGTAATACATGGCATCACTGCCAGTAAGGAACTGCGAGTTAGGATGCGAGGCTTAAGGCTGGTCGTAATGGGGAGTATCATTTACTCATATCATGCATGTGATACTAGTGTATGATACTATTTCCGTAATGCATAGTATCATAAGTTAGTATCTTAGCTTGCCTTATTAATTTTCATGCATGACACAAAGTACTACAACATTTAATATGATACAGTATCATGATATGATACCACATCCTCTCTTTTCTCATTTAATTGTGTTTCACATCATCCAAAAAGTCTAGTTGACATGCATGATACCGCTTATGATACTCCCATTACGACCAACCTAAGACCCAACGGTGAATCTTGCTCACTCGCAGCTTAGGGACACTTGGCAGTGATGGGTTGGCTAGAAAGGTCTATTATCTAGTATTGTCAATTAGCACATGCAATCTAAATGTTATGAATAAAGGATTATATGCTCCCAATAAATGTTTGAGGGATATTTTTATCTGTGTTTTTATATAAATGATTGTTTTTGTATTTTCCACAATCATTTAAGTGAAATTGAGACTAATAGGAGCAGTAAGATATATACACTAGTAGAAAATAGGGCTTTGGTCACGGGGCAATATTCACATTAGTCCCAGTTCAGTCACGAACCGGGACTAATGTGAGCATTGGTCCCGATTCGTGCGGCTAAGGCTTTAGTTCCGGTTTACCTGAGCCCTTTGGTCCCGGTTTGAGACACGAACCGAGACTAAAGGGTGCGATGCCTTTAGTCCCGGTTTGTGTCTCAAACCGGGACTAAAGATTAGACCTTTAGTCCCGGTTTGAGACACGAAGCGGGACTAAAGGGTGCGATGCCCTTTAGTCCCGGTTTGTGTCTCAAACCGGGACTAAAGGTCCCATTTTCAAACTCTACCCCCCCGGTGGATCGCCTTTTTTGTTTTGAAAAAATCAAAAGAAAATGATAAAAACTTCAAAAAATAAAATCCTTCGAGAGGTAGTTATATTACTACATCTACTAGTTAGGAAAATTTAAAAACATAAATTTGGACATGTTTTGCAAAAAAATGTAGGAAAAATGTAAAACGGCTATAACTTTTGCATACGATGTCGGAAAAAACGTATAATATATCAAAATATTCGGAACGAAAATCCGCATCCGATGGAAATGGCCTATGGCCTATTTGCAAATTTTTAGAATCCTCAAATTCTAAAAGGAAAAAAAGTTATGCTCAAATTTCAGTTTTTTTTTGAATTTTTGTTAAATCTGGTCAAACTATGGTCAAACTACTTATTCAAGAAGTATTAGTGTTACTAAATACTTATTCAAGAATATTAGTGTTACTAAATAATTATTTCAGTTTTTTTGAATTTTGGTCAATTGTGGTCAAACTACTTATTCAAGAAATATTAGTGTTACTAAATAATTATTGATTTTTAGAACAATAGTTTCAGAAACTCAAACAGTGAAATGTGTGACTTCATGCTCAAGTCAAATTCCTGAGGGTTAATAGGATTGACATCTTACTATTGTCAGGAAAACAACAAGTCCAGACTTGGAAACGAGGGAGAATAGAACCCGGAAGTTAAGCGTGCTCAGGCTAGAGTAGTGAGAGGATGTGTGACCGTTCGGGAAGTTAGATGATTTGGAATGATGAGGGGCGATTAGAGATTAAAGGTTAAATTAAGCAGTGATGAGGGGTGATTAGAGATTAGAGGTTAAAATAATTCAGAAATTTGAAATTCAAAAAAAAAATCATAAAATTTCCTTTAGTACCGGTTGGTGTTACCAACCGGAACTAAAGGTGGACCTCCAGGCAGCGGCCACGTGGAGGGCCTTTAGTCCCGGTTCCAGTTAGAACCGGGACTAAAGGCCCTTTTTCTACTAGTGATATATATATATATATATATATATATATATATATATATATATATATTACACCAAGATATCTATATTACACGGTGACACAATTCAAGTATAAAATAAGAGATACTTGCTTTTTTACTTGTACTAGCACATATGCACGTGTGTTGCAACAGAAAAAAAATGGCATGCATTTAAAATTAGTGAGAATTATATGTGCAGGCAAAACCTTGTGTGCACGTAAAAAAAGAACATTTAACTTCTCGATTTCACGGGGTGTGAAGTAATCAATCCGCTACCTTTTCATTCATTGATTGAGGGCATTTAAGAGTTTTATTACGTCATTGTACGCCAGAAAGGCCCATGAAATTATCCAATCTACTCTTCCTTTCAATCAAGGGGATTTTCAGGTATGAAGTTTCTGAATTAGGAAACACGAACCATTTTTTAAATCCTGAACTGTTTTTGAAAATTATGTACAGTTTCAGAAAAACACGAACAAAAATTGAAACAGGAACATCTTTTAAAATTCACAAACATTTTTCTGAAACACCAACTTTTTTTAGCATGGGAACATGTGTTCAAAATTCATAATTTTTTTTCGAAAATGTGTATCTTTTAGCATTATTTTGAATTGTAGAAAAAGGTGAACAAAATTTTCAAAATTAAAATCTTTTAAAATTCACAAACATTTTTTGAAAACACCAACTTTTTTATGAAAACATGAATATTATTTGAATTTGTGGAATTGTTTTTAGCACGGGATCATGTGTTGAAAATTCATAAGATTTTTTAAAATGTGTACCTTTTAACATTATTTTGAATTTTGAAAATTTCACTAAAACAAGAATATTTTTAAAATTTGGAGAATTTTCAAAAAATTTATTTTCTTTTTAGATATCTCGGACAACTTTGAAAAACAATAAAAGTTTTTGACAAAGTTTTTCAAGTTATGAATATTTTTCAAAATAGCAACAAAATGTTGGAATTCCTAACATTTTCAATAATTTGATTATTTTAAATTTACTAACGTTTTATGAGAATTTTGATTTTATGAAATAAATTCTATAAGAAAAATAAACTTGGAAGGCAAAAAAGAGATAGGGGAAGGGGAATAAAAATAGAAGTAAAACACATAAACAAAGAAAACTGGGCCAGCCCATTATTGGTTGTCCTGTGCGAAACTTCGACTATTTGTCGCCCTGTGCGGAAAATAGAATTTTCCCAGCT
This sequence comes from Triticum urartu, assembly GCF_056163025.1. Classification (NCBI taxonomy): domain Eukaryota; kingdom Viridiplantae; phylum Streptophyta; class Magnoliopsida; order Poales; family Poaceae; genus Triticum; species Triticum urartu. The sequence goes on along the minus strand of NC_141879.1, from coordinate 678,632,678 downwards.
GCGTGGGCCGAAAAATAAGTGGGTTGGCTTCGCTGGGCCACAGCGCGCGGCCCACGTACGAAATTATGCAAAAGCCTTTTTTTGTAGCAGCCGAATGCATAAGAATTTAGTACCACATTGGATAGAAAAAAAATCTTTTCGGCCGTGAACGGATGAAAAATTTGATAAAACGCACCTTGCTTTATTAGTAGGTATAGGTATACATGTACTACCAGAAATATATATTGGATCATATGAAACATGTTCTTTTTACTAGTTCTCTGGACGATGTTTCTCACATCACCATCTACCGACATATATAGTGCCCATATGGAAGCGACTATCCCAACAACTTGGTGTCACTGGACCTCATGTTAACTAATAGTGAGGTCATACTAACAGAAGCAATCAACCTTAAGTTTAGCCAAACAATCTATTGCATTGCACGATCTTATATGATGTAAATATTCCTATATAAGAGTGACTAAGAGTTCAGTATTGAGATGTTTCATTTAGTGGTTCTGCTTGGGAGGGCATCAAATAGTTACTACCTGGTACAGTGATACTAACACCGTTGTACGGTTCTGCTTCTAAAATTTGTATCACATCGATGCCTCGAGCCATATAGGATATGTCCCATCGTTTTGAGGTTTGAAGTTATGAATATTATTTACTCTCGCTGGCAGGTTCAGATTTATTTATGACTCCAAACATCATATTTAGATCATTCTGCTCTCATCATCAAAAATCTACGTGGCATGTTGGTGGGACAAATCGAATAGGTGCATGCAAGAACGTGGTTATAATTAGCCGAAAGATTAATCGAAACAACAAATTAATATAAGTAGCATGAACCAGCCAATTTAACGCCAAAACTGACTTAAGCTGCAAGGAGAGATACGGACAATTCACTTATACTTCCACTGTTCATACATGTGAACATACATACCGGCAGCCACGATGACAATTAGGAGCATGATCACAGAGATATTCTTTTTTAAAGGCGCCATTGGTTGTTTTTTGGGAAGGTCTTGAACGTTGAAGAAAAGAATGAGCGAGCAGTTTGGTGGATGATCAAGTGAGAGGTCCGACAATATATATATATATATATATATATATATATATATATATATATATATATATATATATCACATGCCTAGTGTGCTCCACCATAAAATAAAAGTATGAACATAGGATTCTCCGATCCTATTCTCCTAGTGTTTTCCAATAGAAGCACAATAGTCCATAAACATGTTTGTATTCAGTGTTTTATTTACAACCGAAGTTTCACATCAACCACGTTATATATTGTCAGCATTTGATGACCAGGTCCTCTTTGGATGTGGTCTGAAGGACAGGCTAACATAGCTTAATACGCCTAAGTAAACATGACACCAAGCTGCATTGGTACTAACCTACCTCGCTTGTCCACTAATACACTCATTTTCACTACATGAATATCGAATCACACTGCTGCATTAAAAAATTATTGGTGTATGTGTGTGTTTCAGTTTCAGTTTCTGATCCTCCATCAAAGCAAGGCTAATAATATAGCCTACTGGTGGTTGTATGGGTCTTTGCAACCGGGCTCTCAACCTACTCATATGCTAGTAGTTAGGTCTTCACTATTAATACATGACCCGCTTTCTTCTCTCACAGAATTTTCTATTTCTTGTGCGTAAGGCCCTGTTTGGATGAGTTTGGACTAATGATTAGCTGACAGAGTTTCCTATTTCTTGTGCGTAAGGCCCTGTTTGGATGAGCTTGAACTAATGATTAGCTGACCAGTGATTAACTGACTATTAGGCCCCGTCTTACATGCGTTGAGTATTTGGTGACCACAGCTAGCATGCAACATGCGTGATCAGTACTCCATCTGTTTCTTTTCTTTTTACTTCGCGCATAAAATTTGATCAAAGTCAAACTACACAAAGTTTGACCAAATTTGTAACAAACAAATATGAACATCTACAATACTAAAACTATATATTATGAAATTACATTTCATGACGCATCTGATAATATTTATTTCATATTGTGAATGTTGATATTTTTTTAATATAAAGTTAGTCAAACTTAACAAAGTTTGACTTTGACCAAACTTTATCGAGTTAAAAGCACCCCAGGTACCTCAACTTGCACAGAATGTAATGATTTAGTCCCAAACTTGCAAAGCTGCACTCCACCATATCCCAACTTGCATTGGATGTGACGATTTGGTCCTGGGCCTATCACAGCACGACACTTGGTAGCCAGGTGGCCGGACCGGTCGTCGTGGAACTTTTGCACTCAACTTTATATGCAGACTAAAAAGAAACGGAGGGAGTACATAATGCATGACACCAACAAGTTAAGCCAGGTACGCACCTGGAGTCATCTGCGCGTGCCTTTTTGCTAGAAAGTTTGGACAAAAGTTTGGAGTAGTTGTACATTATAGGTCCAAGATCTTCCAGCTGCTACTACCCAGAGCTAGTTGGGTAGCCTCCCTTTTGGCATCAGTAGCGAATTGACATAGTGCTTTGATTTTCAATAAATATAGGAGAAAAGGGGGTGAAAGGTATGATGCAATCTGTTGTGGTACCTAGATGGAACTGTTGAACCGGTGAAAAGGTCATATTTCAGTATCTGCCCAACCTCTGCATGTAATACACCTACTTTGTTCTTCCTTTCTTTTGTTCTAATGACTAACTTGACCATCTCAATTGTCATTATTCCCTTTATAGTAGCACATATAAATAGGTGTATTTTACATTACATGGTATGCTAAAATCTGAAATCATATTTAAGAGTTTACTCCCATTTACTTGTGTTTTTTCATACTAATAGAATTGATGCCAATTAGACTTCTTTGTGTTTCTTCAAATCTAATGGTTTGCCATGGAATATGGAATTTGAGTATGCCAGCTATTGAACTGAAAAAATATATCAAATAATAATAAAATGATGAGCAAGTTACTATATCGCAGAGTCCTAAGGCTGAATGATAGGCCAATACACTGGCGAAATGGAAGTTCTTTGTTTGGATACCAAGCAGGAAAATAGTTCACATAGAGAGACTATTCCTTAGTTGCAGAGTAACAAAATTACCACATATATAAGACTGCATCTTTTGACCATTTAATGAAGCAGAGAGTAAGTAAGTATACTAACTCATCAACTGGATTGAGATACTATTGCTTTCTTTGTAGTGAAGATGGCCTCTTTCGGGGTGAGGCACAACTATGGTGGCTCTATTTAGTGAGAATGCCCAAGCCCTCGAATGCCGATAGGCTTATCTGGTTATGGGTTGCACATTCAAAAAGCAAGATTGTAAGTTTTCTCATGTCATGTCATGCTTGGTCTGTAATTGGGAATTCATTGGATGTTCCCGCGAGTGTGCAATCAAATTTGTATGACTTGACATACAAATGCATTATTCATAATGAAAATAATATCATTATATATGTTTTTTTAAAATCATGTCATTATTCTGTAAAAAAGATGGCATCTTCTACCAGATAAAGTTCTTTGGGCAGTCTCCATGTCTAGAAGGTTAGAACATTGAGATATTAGAAAGTGTGCATTACTACCCCATGGAAAATTGACTGACCAAGGTATGAGAATAGTGACACAAACTCTAGATTTCTATGATGTGCTTGTATTTGAATTAAGAAAAATGCAAGATAATAAAAAATGTCCTATGCCTTTATAAAAGTTTAAAGAAATACGCATAACAGTGTACGCACGCCACCAGCACACATATGCACTCATACATGGATGGTAACATATTTTTTCGGGCGGAGGAATGACTTTTTTTTGTTAACTCAAGTATGGACCTGAATTGGCTGAACTCAAGGCGTGTAGACGGGCTTCTCAGCTTGCACGTGAACTGGATGCGGCAAAGCTTATCTTAGAGACATCCACAAGTTAAGAAGCTCAGAAATGAATATATCAATCTATGGGTCTATTGTGGAGGACATAAAGGAGTGCATGCGATCAAGGGAGGAGTTTGGGGTGGAGTAGGTGAAACACTTGGCTCATGGAACTGCTCATCGGCTAGCGAAGGAGGATTGTGCGAATGCGTATGTAAAACTGTGGCCAGGTACCAGTTAGATTGTATTCATGATTTTTGCACTCATACCATGCCAAGATGAATGAATAAAACACGACCTATTCCGGCTAAAAAACATAATTTTTTGAGTTGTTAATAATATATTATTGTGTTTGATAGTATGATGTGTGTTGCTAACTGTAAAAGAAAAGATGTGTGTTAGCTGAGATGACATTGTTCTCATTTGTTTTAGCTTCGTGAATAGTATTTTAAATTTTTTAAGGACTCGCTTTCCACTGATTTTTTTTCCTTCTCTCAAAAACCGTGGTAAATCGCTAGTGGTTTTTTCTGGTATTTCACCGCATAATATGAAAATAAAATAAAATTGTTTGAAAGAGGATTCGAACCTAGGTCTATGCAATACCTATTGAGCATAATAACCAACTAAGCCACCTTCTGTTGTTGTCTATTTTAGATAAACAATTTTATTTGAACCTTTCTTATTTTTGCCATATCAGAAAAAAATAAAGTTTGGCTTGGTAACTTTGGCATGACCAGCGTGATAACTATGGTATGAGCAACATGATAACTATACCATGATAAGGCTGATAACTACAGTACGAGAAGGTTAAGGCATGAGGAAGTATGGTAATTTAACACATAAATTACCGATGAAAATGTTTAAAAAACTTTTTTCCCTTGAATAAAAGATACCATGGTGTTTAAAATGTAAGATATTAGTTATCAAATCTATGATGTATACATTATCATACATTTTACATAGAAATTACCGTGTGTATATTTTTCAAAAAAAAAAATCAGGTCTATCAGCTTAGTATGTGTCTATTAACAAGCTATTTACATATAAATTACCGGGGTTGGCCCCCCACCCCTCGCCACATTTACCAGGGTCGGGTACATAAATTATCAAGTCTATGATGTGTGAGTTATCGTGTTATTTGCATAAGAGTTATCGTGGTATGATTCAACAAATCCTCCCACCCTACCCCCGCCGATAAAGTTATCAGGATTGGGTACATAATTTATCATTTCTACGATGTGTGACTTATCATGTTATTTGCATAGAAGTTACCGTGGTATGTTTCAATGACTCCCCCCCTCAACCCCAACCCCACCGACAAAGGTACCAGGACCGGGTACATAATTTAATGTCTATGATGTGTGAGTTATCATATTATTTGCATAGAAGTTATCGTGGTATGTTTGTTTCAACGACTCCCCCACTCCGGCCCCTCCGACAAAGTTACCAGGACTGGTACACAATTTATCATGTTTACGATGTGTGAGTGTTACGTCTTCGTCGTATCTACTTTTCCAAACACTTTTGCCCTTATTTTTGACTCTAACTTGCATGATTTGAATGGAACTAACCCGTACTGACGCTGTTTTCAGCAGAATTGCCATGGTGTTATTTATGTGCAGAAACAAAAGTTCTCGGAATGACCTGAAACTCCACGAAACTTATTTTTGGAAAATATTAAAAATACTGGAAGAAGAATCCACGTCAGGGGGCCCTCCACCTGTCCACAAGGGTGGGGGCGCGCCCCCTGCCTCGTGGGCCCCCTGTTGCTCCACCGACCTCAACTCTAACTCCATATATTCATGTTTGGGGAGAAAAAAACCAGAGAGAAAGATTCATCACGTTTTACGATACGGAGCCGCTGCCAAGCCCTAAACTCTCTCGGGAGGGCTGATCTGGAGTCCGTTCGGGGCTCCGGAGAGGGGAATCCGTCGCCGTCGTCATCATCAACCATCCTCCATCACCAATTTCATGATGCTCACCGCCGTGCGTGAGTAATTCCATAGTAGGCTTGCTAGACGGTGATGGGTTGGATGAGATTTATCATGTATTCGAGTTAGTTTTGTTAGGGTTTGATCCCTAGTATCCACTGTGTTCTGAGATTGATGTTGCTATGACTTTGCTATGCTTAATGCTTGTCACTAGGGCCCGAGTGCCATGATTTCAGATCTGAACCTATTATGTTTTCATGAATATTGTGAGTTCTTGATCCTATCTTGCAAGTCTATAGTCACCTACTATGTGTTATGATCTGGCAACCCCGAAGTGACAATAATCGGGACCACTCCCGGTGATGACCGTAGTTTGAGGAGTTCATGTATTCACTATGTGTTAATGATTTGTTCCAGTACTCTATTAAAAGGAGGCATTAATATCCCTTAGTTTCCATTAGGACCCCGCTGCCACAGGAGGGTAGGACAAAAGATGTCATCCAAGTTCTTTTCCATAAGCACGTATGACTATATTTGGAATACATGCCTACATTACATTGATGAATTGGAGCTAGTTCTGTGTCACCCTATGTTATGACTGTTACATGATGAACCGCATCTGGCATAATTCTTCATCACCAATCCAATGCCTACGAGCTTTTCACTTATTGTTCTTCGCTTATTTACTTTTCTGTTGCTACTGTTACAATCACTACAAAACCAAAAAATATTACTTTTGCTACTGCTACCGTTACTTCCATATTACTTTGCTACTAAATACTTTGCTGCAGATACTAAGTTATCCAGGTATGGCTGAATTGACAACTCAATTGCTAATACTTGAGAATATTCTTTGGCTCCCCTTGTGTCGAATCAATAAATTTGGGTTGAATACTCTACCCTCGAAAACTGTTGCGATCCCCTATATTTGTGGGTTATCAAGACTATTTTCTGGCGCCGTTGCCGGGGAGCATAGCTCTATTCTTTGAGTCACTTGGGATTTATATCTGCTAGTCACTATGAAGAACTTGAAGGACGCGAAAACAACAATTTATCCCTCAACTACGAGGGGAGGTAAGGAACTGCCATCTAGCTCTGCACTTGATTCACCTTCTGTTTTGAGTAAGCTTGCGACACCTAAACCTACTTCTGCTATTAATTCTAATATGTCGCATGTTATTGATGATGCCACTTCTGCTATGCATGATACTTATGATGAAACTACTTCTATACTTGATACTACTGTGCCACTTGGTGAATTTCTTGATGAACAACTTGCTAGGGCTAGAGAGAATGAAATTATTGAAACTGATAATATTGAAGATAGTGATGATGAAGACTCTCACCCTAATAAATATGAATTGCCTGTTGTTCCTGAGGGTTATGTTATGGATGAAGAAGCTGCTAGAGCTATTTTATCTTGCAATGATAGATATGATCTTAAGAAGTTATTAACTAAATGGAAGCAGCATTCTCTTAATGCTAGAATGAAACCTGACCCTGCTTTTGCTGCTTCACCTATCTGTGTTACTGATAAGGATTATGAATTCTCTGTTGATCCTGATATAATTACTTTGGTTGAATCTGGTCCTTTTTATGGCTATGAATCTGAAACTGTTGTGGCACATCTTACTAAATTAAATGATATAGCCACCCTATTCACTAATGATGAGAGAACTCGCCATTTTTGTATCCTTAAAATATTTCTGTTCTCATTAAAGGGTGATGCTAAGATATGGTTTAATTCTCTTGATCCTGGTTGTGTGCGTAGTCCCCAGGATATGATTTATTACTTCTCTGCTAAATATTTCCCTGCTCATAAGAAACAAGCTGCTTTAAGGGATATATACAACTTTGTGCAAACTGAAGAAGAGAATCTCCCACAAGCTTGGGGGAGGCTTCTCCAATTACTTAATGCTTTGCCTGATCATCCTCTCAAGAAAAATGAAATACTTGATATCTTTTATAATGGACTAACCGATGCTTCCAGAGATTACCTGGATAGTTGTGCCGGTTTTGTTTTCAGGGAAAGAACACCTGATGAAGCTGAAATTCTATTGAATAATATGTTGACCAATGAAAATAATTGGACACTTCCTGAGCCAACTCCTGAGCCTATTCCTAAACCAACTCCGAAGAAGAGAGGTGTTCTATTTCGCAGTCCTGAAGATATGCAAGTGGCAAAGAAATCTATGAAAGAAAAGGGTATTAAAGCTGAAGATGTTAAGAATTTACCTCCTATCGAAGAAATACATTGTCTTAATTTACCGCCTATCGAAGAAACATATGATCTTAATCCATCACCTATTGAAGAAACACATGGTCTTGATAACCCGACACAGGTAGTAAAGGTAAATTCTCTCTATAGATTTGATGAAGGTGATATTCCTCGTTATAAGTCTGCTAGACAATGCTTAGATGAGTTTGACAATTTTATTGTTAAACAAGAAGATTTTTATGCATATTTTGGTAGGCAATTAAAACAAAATGCTTATATGATTGAACACTTGGGTGATTATATGTCTAGAGTTAAAGGTGAACTTAAACTCATTAGTAAACATGCTTCAATGGTTACCACTCAAGTAGAACAAGTACTTAAAGCTCAAAATGATTTGCTCAATGAATTGAATAATAAGAATAATGACTATGCTGTTAGAGTGGCTACTAGAACTGTTAAAATGACTCAGGAACCTTTGTATCCTGAAGGCCACCCTAAGAGAATTGAGCAGGATTCTCAGAGAAATAATTTAGATGCACCTAGTGCTTCTAAAAGGAAGAAAAAGAAAAATGATAGGACTTTGCATGCTTCTAGTGAACCTATTGCTGAACCACCTGAGAATCCAAATGATATTTCTATCTCTGATGCTGAAACACAATCTAGTAATGAACATGAACCTAGTGAAAATGTTAATGATAATGTTCATGATGACGCACAACCTAGCAATGATAATGATGTAGAGATTGAACCTGCTGTTGATCTTGATAACCCACAATCAAAGAATCAACGTTATGATAAGAGAGACTTTGATGCTAGGAAGCACAGTAAAGAAAGAGAACCATGGGTTCAGAAACCCATGCCTTTTCCTCCCAAACCATCCAAGAAAAAGGATGATGAGGATTTTGAGCGCTTTGCTGAAATGATTAGACCTATCTTTTTGCGTATGCGATTAACTGATATGCTCAAAATGAATCCTTATGCTAAGTATATGAAAGAAATTGTTACTAATAAAAGAAAGATACCGGAAGCTGAGATTTTCACCATGCTTACTAATTACACTTTTAAGGGTGGAATACCAAAGAAACTAGGAGATCCAGGAGTACCCACTATACCATGCTCCATTAATAGAAATTATGTTAAAACTGCTTTATGTGACCTTGGAGCCGGTGTTAGTGTTATGCCTCTCTCTTTATATCGTAGACTTGACTTGAATAAGTTGACACCTACAGAAATATCTTTGCAAATGGCTGATAAATCAACTGCTATACCTGTCAGTATTTGTGAGGATGTGCCTGTTGTGGTTGCAAACGTTACTATTTTAACGGACTTTATTATTCTTGATATTCCCGAGGACGATAGTATGTCTATTATTCTTGGAAGACCCTTTTTGAATACTGCAGGGGCTGTTATTGATTGCAACAAAGGCAATGTCACTTTTCATGTTAATGGTAATGAGCATACGGTACACTTTCCGAGGAAACAACCTCAAGTTCATAGTATCAACTATATTGGAAAAATTCCATCAATTATTTTTGGAGGTTTTGAATTTCCTCTTCCTACTGTCAAAAAGAAATATGATATTCTTATTATTGGGGATGTGCATATCCCCGTTGAGGTAACATGGTGTTATTCGAAATTTCTCCGGTTCCATGTTATTCGGAATGAGTTTGTTAACAAGACTTGATCAACCTTGTTAGTGGATTCCTTTTGATGAGCATGAGTTGGATGAAATTAGAAGGCACAACCTTCTGTACCCTCCTTTTACCTTCTGTTATTTAGTTGAAATAAAGAAAAAATAGTATTTTTCTGTCAGTTTTCTGAATTATCCGTGCAATATAAAAATACCCCAAAAATAAAAGTTCTCCAAATGCCCTGTCAATTTAATATGACTTTTTCTGGAATATTTGAGAATATCTGGCACTAAGAACACAGCAGGGGGAGCAAGCACCTGGTCACGAGGATCCAGGGCGCGCCCCCTGCCTCGTGGGCCCATGGTGGCTCCTCTCCACTTATTCCTGCACCCACACACTTCTTCTTCCTCCCAAAAAATCACCATCCAGCTCAAGCACGAGTTCTAGCTCATTTTGCTGCGATTTTCGATCTCCTTGCTCAAAGCACCTCTCACAAAACGGCTTGGGGGGATTGTTTCTTGGTATGTGACTCCTCCACTGGTCCAATTAGTTTTGTTCTAGTGCTCTATTCATTGCAAATTTGTGTTGCCGAGGTGACCATGTTCTTGAGCTTGCATGTCAAATTTATATGGTTCCAAGTAGTTCTAATGCATGATATAGGCCCTAGGCACTTGTAGGAGTAGTTGCTATCAATTTTGTTGAACTTGATTCACTTTTATGGGAAGTTACTAAAAATTTCAGAAATTTTTTAGAGGAAGAAATATGTTTAGGAAAATATACCAAGGTGGCTGAGGGAGTCCTAGATTAGGGGGTCTCCGGACAGCTGGACTATATCCTTTGGCCGGACTGTTGGACTATGAAGATACAAGATTGAAGACTTCGTCTCGTGTCCGGATGGGACTCTCCTTGGTGTGGAAGGCAAGCTTGGCAATATGGATATGTAGATCTCCTCCCTTGTAACCGACTCTGTGTAACCCTAGCCCCCTCTGGTGTCTATATGAACCGGAGGGTTTAGTCCATAGGACAACATACAATCATACCATAGGCTAGCTTCTAGGGTTTAGCCTCTACGATATCATGGTAGATCAACTCTTGTAATACTCATATCATCAAGAACAATCAAGCTACCCGAGATCCGCCGGTTTTGACACCGATATTGGTGCTTTCATTGAGAGTTCCACTGTGCCGTCACCATAAGGCTCGATGGCCCCTTCGATCATGATACGCCTCCAACGTATCTATAATTTTTGATTGCTCCATGCTATATTATCTACTGTTTTGGACCTTATTGGGCTTTATTATCCACTTTTATATTATTTTTGGGACTAACCTACTAACCGGAGGCCCAACCCAAAATTGATGTTTTTTGCCTGTTTTAGGGTTTCGAAGAAAAGGAATATCAAACGGCGTCCAAACGGAATGAAACCTTCGGGAACATGATTTTCTCAATGAACAAGACCCAGGAGACTTGGACCCTATGTCAAGACACAAAAGAGGAGGCCACGAGGTAGGGGGGCGCGCCTACCCCCCAGGTGCGCCCTCCACCCTCGTGGGCCCCCTGTTGCTCCACCGACGTACTCCTTCCTCCTATATATACCTACGTACCCCTAAACGATCAGATACGGAGCCAAAACCCTAATTCCACCACCGCAACTTTCTGTATCCACGAGATCCCATCTTGGGGCCTGTTCCGAAGCTCCGCCGGAGGGGGTATCCATCACGGAGGGCTTCTACATCAACACCATAGCCCCTCCGATGAAGTGTGAGTAGTTTACTTCAGACATACGGGTCCATAGTTAGTAGCTAGATGGCTTCTTCTCTCTTTTTGGATCTCAATACAATGTTCTCCCCCTCTCTTGTGGAGATCTATTCGATGTAATCTTCTTTTTGCGGTGTGTTTGTTGAGACCGATGAATTGTGGGTTTATGATCAAGTCTATCTATGAACAATATTTGAATCTTCTCTGAATTCTTTTATGTATGATTGGTTATCTTTGCAAGTCTCTTTGAATTATTAGTTTGGTTTGGCCTACTAGATTGATCTTTCTTGCAATGGGAGAAGTGCTTAGCTTTGGGTTCAATCTTGCGGTGTCCTTTCCCAGTGACAGTAGGGGCAGCAATGCACGTATTGTATTGTTGCCATCGAGGATAACAAGATGGGGTTTTCATCATATTGCATGAGTTTATCCCTCTACATCATGTCATCTTGCTTAAGGCGTTACTCTAGTTCCATGAACTTAATACTCTAGATGCATGCTGGATAGCGGTCGATGAGTGGAGTAAAAGTAGTAGATGCAGGCAGGAGTCGGTCTACTTGTCTCGGACGTGATGCCTATATACATGATCATACCTAGATATTCTCATAACTATGCTCAATTCTATCAATTGCTCAACAATAATTTGTTCACCCACCGTAGAATATTTATGCTCTCGAGAGAAGCCACCAGTGAAACCTATGGCCCCCAGGTCTATCTTCAATATTAATCTACCAATACTTAGTTATTTCCTTTTGCTTTTACTTTGCTTTTATTTTACTTTGCATCTTTATCATAAAAATACCAAAAACATTATCATATCATATCTATCAGATCTCACTCTCGTAAGTGGCCTTGTAGGGATTGACAACCCCTTAACGCGTTGGTTGCGAGGATTTATTTGTTTTGTGCAGGTACGAGGGACTCGCGCGTAGCCTCCTACTGGATTGATACCTTGGTTCTCAAAAACTGAGGGAAATACTTACGCTACTTTGTTGCATCATCCCTTCCTCTTCGGAGAAAACCAACGCAGTGCTCAAGAGGTAAAAAGAAGGATTTCTGGCGCCGTTGCCGGGAGGTCTACGCAAAAGTCAATATACCAAGTACCCATCACATACCCTTATCTCCCGCATTACATTATTTGCCATTTGCCTCTTGTTTTCCTATCCCCCACTTTACCCTTGCCGTTTTATTCGCCCTCTCTCTCTACCCTCCTTCTCTTTCCCGTTTGCCTCTTTTTGCCCGCTTGATTTTTGTTTGCTTGTGTGTTAGTTTGCTTGCTTGTCGTTATGGCTAGTCCCTTATCTTCTCCGTTTTCTCCCGAGAATGAAATTCTAAATTTTAAACAAAGGGAGGGGGAAAATCTAAAAGATGCTTGGTATAGAATTTGCAATGCTCAAAATAGATCTACCAGGAAGCAGTCTACTCCCGTTCTTCTTCGCAATTTTTATATAGGCGCTACTCCTTGGCACAGATATATCCTTGATACCATTACCGGAGGGAACTTCTTGGGTAGCCATACTTTTGATTTGTAGCGACCCGACCTCAGACGGTCAAGTCTCTGTGCTTAAGTGTCATCCCTAGATCGGTATGCTGACACGCACAATACTCGAGGATTTATAGCAGAGGTAAATCACATGTATAAAATAACGTAAATACTATTACCTCAATCCAAATAGCGGAAGTAACAACAAGGTTGTGGATTCCCATCAACACCAATGGTAAAGTTGAGTGTAGAAATCGTAACCCTAACGTATCACTTACTCGTCATAAGAATCCTGCAACATGAGACATTGCAGCCACAAAGGGTCAGTACATTGAATGTACTGGCAAATTCACACCATAGGATAATGATGAATAATAGCTATCACTACCTGCATATATGGCTGGTGGAAATGCTCTATGGTTATAATGTTTTTGCGAAAAGCCAATTTTTCCCTACTGCAAAGGAATATAATTTATTTAACTACAAAGTTGGTTGAAAATATTGAGAAGGTTCCTCCAACTCAATCCCAAATTAAAATCAATAACCCAACAAATTATTTAAGTAACATGATGAGACCAATATGATAATCCAAGAACCAGATACTCAAGATGTCCATAACTGGGGACACGACTAACCATGATTAGTTTGAACACTCTACAGAGGTTTGCACACTTTTCCCCACAAGACCCGATCTCCTCCGTTGAATTTCTCGCACTACCGGGTGTTTGAGAAGCGGATGACCGAGACACAGTCTTTCACAAGCATTAACTCTCTACTCCGGATAGACTATACCACCTACAACCCACTACATGCTAGTCTATCTCTTCAAGAGCTTCACGCAACTTACTCAACTATGCTAGAGCCCATAATAGCTTGTGGCTGCACACGAAAGTTTCTAGCATGAATAATCTTATGATCCCTTTGAGCCTGGGTGGCATTCCATAGGGTGATCACACGGGTCCTCCGGGATCCCCTTGGGCAAACACTGGGTTCTCCAGGTGCCCGGGCAAACCACTGGGTGCTCCAGGGTGCCCCAACCAATCCATCCAGATGTGTATTAAAGTAGGCACCTTAAGTTAACCATTAAATAATAACTCTCACATCTGTCATGAATTCTCTCAAACCAATCCACGTCTACGAGCAATATGAGCATAACGTAAAAGTAACTCCCAGGGTTTGAATGCAGGGCGATAGGTTCCTACCTCATCAACTACTTCCTGATACCCACATGTTATCAAGTCCTAACCATGCGATGTTTGAGGGTTGAAACTAATGCATAAAAACTGGGTATGAAAGGGATATGATCAAAGTGTGAACTTGCCTTGTACTGTTGATGAAGATGATTCACACTCATAACTCTTGATAATTCTACTCGTCACACTCCGTTCAATCTATCATGAGCAAGCAATAGTAACCACACATAAGCAATCACTCAAAAGATCGAGAAGAACGAAGAAGACAGTTCAGAAAACATCAAAACCAACAAATAACTCTTGCAACATAAAACAATTTCTAACAGCACCAAAATTATGTGAGTTTGGCCTTATCATAAAGTTTAAGTCAAGAGCTTTGATTTGCAAAAAGAATCAACTAAATCGGAGTTATAAAACACAAGTTATGAACAAAAGAAGTTTGAATACAATCTGTTTGAATTCAAATTTTAAAACTTTCAAAAACATGTTTAAGTTGTTTTACTAGATAGAGGAGATCGTAATGAAGAAGTGGGCGTTGGTATCATCTAATTTGGATGAACGAGTAAAAAGTTATGGCTATTTGAAAAATCAGGGCCAAGCTATTTTACGGAAGAAAAAATAGCTACGGCTAAGGTCTATTGTATAAATACATAGAATAATTGATAATCTAATTATTCTATCGTATTAGTCTAGAAACAATAAACTACGGAAGTATAAAAAAATAAAGAAAGATACCTTTATAAGGCAGAGAAAAGATGACTTTGGAGAGAAGAGACAATTTCCAGAAGTCGCGCCGGAGAGGAGAAATATTTTTGTTAAATGAATCTAGTCAAACCAAAATATTGATTTAACCTGAATCAGATGATTTTTGGAAGCTCTATGGGTCTATATTTATAGGTGAAAAAGAGGTTTAAGAGTCAAAGGCTAGGCAATGTGAGACTAAACGTAGACGAAAATATACGAAATAGAGAAGAAAAAGGATATTGCCTCGCACGGGCCTAAAGGCCTCGGCCGGCCGCGCGCAGTAGACGGGTTACATTTTTTTCCCGAAGTCTATTTTTTTTCTGAAATTTGTTTCAAAAAAACTAAACATTAACAAAAATAAAATAAATATAAAAAAGACAAAAGAAAACAAAAGAAAAACGGGCCGGCCTGCTGCTATGCTAGGCATGTGGGCGGCGGTTAGTTCCAGGCGCACGCATTGATTTTTTTCCTTTTTTATATAGAAACAAAAAAAGAAAACTCGATAACGATAATAAAATAAAATTTTATATAGGCATATTATATATCAAACTTTTAGAAAAAGATTTTCTACAGCATGAACATTTCTCTAGTGCCAAATAAAACTCACAAAAATTCAAATAATGCAAACAGTGCTACTTCTACAATAAAACCCAATAAAAATCATTTTAGAAATACCAAAATGATTTCAAAATTATTTCTTTCCAATTTTCTGATGTAGGGAATCATTTTAGCCTATTTTCCATTTATTTTATTTTTGGAGAAAAATAATTTGAATAAAACCCAAATAACTCCAAATTGAAAATAATTTCAAACGGACTTTAAATTTGATCCTTTTAAACTTCCAACTCGTATTTCATATATTTTGAAGAAGTTTTTATCTTCTCTCATGAAAATCATTGAGTTGCTTAAAGTTTCTGAATTTGAAATATTTTCAAATAAAATTCGAATCTTTTCAAAAACCCCTTTTCATTTAATTAAATGGAAGAAGTCATATCATCTTCTCTCGAGGGTTTTGTATTTGAAAAGAATTTGAATTCACGGAGATCAAAATGCAAAAAGGTGAAAGTTTGGGAAAGTCCTTTTATTCCCTCTCATTTAACTTTCAAAAAGTTTCGAATCTCACTCAATCAATCACAGAACAATCAAACAAACAATCAATCTATCTATTTATTATAACATTCCAAAATTTAGAATTTTGGGATGTAACAAACCTACCACCCTTAAAATGAATCTCGTCCTCGAGATTCGGAGAGGCTAGCAAGAAAAAGGTTAGGGTTTGGGGGTCTCCTCAAAATCCATCAATTGTCGCAGGAGGGTGTCTGGGGTGCTACCACCCTTAGAAGCATGGTTACGGTTCCATCAAACTCATATACTCCATCCTTATTCTTAACAGTGTCGGTCTTCTCAGATCCTCGGGAAAATTCTTTCTCTGGGCACTTCCGGTAGTGGCTTAACCTTTCCCTTAATACTTCTGTCTTTCATCTAGGTAAGGTTCTTCTGTGACTGGGTCTTCTTAGCTGACAGGTCTGGCGCCAATACTAAACAACTATCGATATCTCATGGTGGTCACCAATTTATGGTTTCTCCTGTAGGAAATGAGTCTGGGTTGAACCTCATCGTATAACCTACGGTTGGCAAAGCTACCTTGTACAAGGGAAAATACTTATACCATTCTAAGGTTCAAACAAGGTTTTGATCGTCGTCTCTCTACTATAGGTAAGTCACTCAGATTTACCATCCCATATAGCAAGGCGAATAATAAGAGTAAGTCGGTATGGTGATCAATCCATCCCGCACCCAAATCATTACCCTGTATATGGTTTAGCGAATCTTGATACGTCCATTTCTCATCATACTTTTATATCGATATTTATTGCATTATGGGATGTTATTTCACATTATGTCACAATACTTATGCTATTATCTCTTATTTTACAAGGTTTACATAAGGAGGGAGAATGCCGGCAGCTGGAATTCTGGGCTGGAAAAGGAGCAAATATTAGAGACCTATTCTGCACAACTCCAAAAGTCCTAAACTCCACGGAATACCTTATAATAAATAATGAAAAATCCTCGCCAAAGATGAAGACCAGGGGGCCCACACCCTTCCCACGAGGGTGGGGGGCACGCCCCCCTACCTCGTGGGCCCCCTGGTGGCTCTCCGATGACCATCTTCTCCTATATGAAGTCTTTCATCGAGAAAAAAAAGCAACCTTTCGGGACGAAACTCCGCCGCCACGAGGCGGAACCTTGGCGGATCCAATCTAGAGCTCCGGTAGAGCTGTTTTGCCGGGGAAACTTCCCTCCCGGAGGGGGAAATCATCGCCATCGTCATCACCAACGCTCCTCTCATCGGGAGAGGGCAATCTCCATCAACATCTTCATCAGCACCATCTCATCTCAAAACCCTAGTTCATCTCTTGTATCCGATTCTTGTCTCCAAGTCCGGGATTGGTGCTAGTAGGTTGCTAGTAGTGTTAATTACTCCTTGTAGTTGATGCTAGTTGGTTTAATTGGTGGAAGATCATATGTTCAGATCCTTTATGCATATTATTACCCCTATGATTATGAATATGAATATGCTTTGTGAGTAGTTACGTTTGTTCCTGAGGACAAGGGAGAAGTCTTGCTATTAGTAGTCATGTGAATTTGGTATTCGTTCGTTATTTTGATGAGATGTATGTTGTCTAGCCTCTACTGGTGTTATGTGAACGTCGACTACATAACACTTCACCATTATTTGGGCCTAGAGGAAGGCATTGGGAAGTAATAAGTAGATGATGGGTTGCTAGAGTGACAGAAGCTTAAACCCTAGCTTATGCGTTGCGGATGGATCCATATGTTTCATGCTATGGTTAGGTTTACCTTAATACTTTTGTTGTAGTTGCGGATGCTTGCAATAGAGGTTAATCATAAGTGGGATTCTTGTTCAAGTAAGAACAT
Organism: Triticum urartu; assembly: GCF_056163025.1. Classification (NCBI taxonomy): domain Eukaryota; kingdom Viridiplantae; phylum Streptophyta; class Magnoliopsida; order Poales; family Poaceae; genus Triticum; species Triticum urartu. The sequence continues at coordinate 678,614,949 of NC_141879.1, read as the reverse complement.
CACCCAAGCACCGGTCCACCCACATGTCAAATTATCAAAGTACCGAGCGCGAATCATATGAACATGATGAAAACTAGCTTGACGATATTCCCATGTGTCCTCGGGAGCGCTTTTCCTTATATAAGAGTTTGTCCAGGCTTTTCCTTTGCTACAAAAAGGATTGGGCCACCTTGCTGCACTTTATTTACTTTTGTTACTTATTGCTCGTTACAAATTATCTTATCACAAAACTATCTGTTACCACTTATTTCAGTACTTGCAGAGAATATATACCTTGCTGAAAACTGCTTATCATTTCCTTCGGCTCCTCGTTGGGTTCACCACTCTTACTTATCGAAAGGACTACGATAGATCCCCTATACTTGTGGGTCATCAAGACTCTTTTTTCGCGCCATTGCCGGGGAGTGAAGCGCCTTTGGTAGGTGGAATTTGGTAAGGAAAAATTTATATAGTGTGCTGAAATTTACTGTCACTTGTTACTATGGAAAGTAATCCTCTGAGGGGCTTGTTCGGGGTATCTTTACCCTGACCAGTAGAGCAAAGAGTTGCTCCTCAACCTACTGAACCTATTGAAGATGAAATTCCTTATGAGTATCCTTCGGGTATGATAGAAAAACTGCTAGCTAATCCTTTTACAGGAGATGGAACAAAGCATCCTGATGAACACCTAATATATGTGGATGAAGTTTGTGGATTATTTAAGCTTGCAGGTATATCCGATGATGTTGCTAAGAAGAAGGTCTTCCCTTTATCTTTGAAGGGAGACGCATTGATATGGTATAGGCTATGTGATGATACGAGATCATGGAACTATAGAAGATTGAAATTGGAATTTCATCAAAAGTATTACCCTATGCATCTTGTTCATCGTGATCGCAATTATATATATAATTTTTGGCCTCGCGAAGGAGAAAGCATCGCTCAAGCTTGGGGGAGGCTTAAATCAATGTTATATTCATGCCCCAATCATGAGCTCTCAAGAGAAATGATTATTCAAAAAATTTATGCTCGGCTTTCTGAAAATAATCGCACCATGCTCGATACTTCTTGTGCTGGCTCTTTTATGATGAAGACTATTGGATTTAGATGGGATTTATTGGATAGAATTAAACGCAACTCTGAATATTGGGATCTCGACAAAGGTAAGGATTCAGGTATGACACCTAAGTTTGATTGTGTTAAATCTTTTATGGATACTGATATTTTCCATAAGTTTAGCACTAAATATGGACTTGATTCTGAGATAGTAGCTTCTTTTTGCGAATCTTTTGCTACTTATGTTGATCTCCCTAAGGAGAAGTGGTTTAAATATCATCCTCCCATAGAAGTAAAAGTAGCTGCACCTATTAAAGTTGAAGAAAAGACTATCACTTATAATGATCCTATTGTTCCTACTTCTTATGTTGAGAAACCACCTTTCCATGTTAGGATAAATGATCATGCTAAAGCTTCAACTGTGGTTCGTAAAAGCAATATTAAAACATATACACCTCCTGAGCAAGTTAAAGTTGAACCTAATATTGCTATTGTTAAAGATCTCTTGTCTGATAATATAGATGGGCATGTTATTTATTTCTGTGATGAAATTGCTAGAATTGCTAAACCCCGTGATACAGATAAACCTAGACCTGTGATAGGCATGCCTGTTATTTCTGTTAAAATAGGAGATCATTGTTGTCATGGCTTATATGATATGGGTGCTAGTGCTAGTGCAATACCTATTAACTTATAAAACGAAATTATGCATGACATTGCACCTATTGAGTTAGAAGATATTGATGTTACTATTAAACTTGCTAATAGAGATACTATTTCACCAATGGGAATTGTTAGAGATGTTGTAGTCTTGTGTGGGAAAACTAAATATCTTGCTGATTTTCTTGTTCTTGGTCCCGACAAGATAGATTTTGTCCCATTATATTTGGTAGACCCTTCTTAAATACTGTTAATGCTACCATAGATTGCACAAGGGATGTTGTTACTGTCGGCTTAGACGATATGACTCATGAATTTAATTTCTCTAAATTTAGTAAACAACACCGTGAACTAGAATTGCCTAGTTAGGATGAAATTAGTGGTCTTGCTTCTATTGCCGTACCTCCTAGTGATCCTTTAGAACAATATTTGCTAGACCATGAGAATGATATGTTTATGAATGAAAGAAGGGAAATAGATAAAGTATTCTTTAAACAGGAACCTATGCTGAAACACAATTTGTCTGTTGAAATCCTAGGGGATCCTCCTCCACCTAAGGGTGATCCCGTGTTTGATCTTAAACCGTTGCCTGATAGTCTTAAATATGCTTATCTTGATGAAAAGAAGATATATCCTATTATTATTAGTGCTAACCTTTTAGAGCATGAAGAAGAAAGATTATTCAAAACTCTGAAGAAGCACCGTGCTGCTATTGGATATACTCTTGATGATCTTAAGGGCATTAGTCCCACTCTATGTCAACATAAAATAAATTTGGAAGCAGATGCCAAACCAGTTCATGATCCTCAACGACGTCTGAATCCTAAAATGAAAGAAGTGGTAAGAAAAGAAATACTAAAGCTTCTGGAGGCAGGTATAATTTATCCCGTCGCTGATAGTCAGTGGGTAAGTCATGTTCATTTTGTCCCTAAGAAGGGAGGTATTACTGTTTTTCCTAATGATAAAGATGAATTGACCCCACAAAGAATTATTACAGGTTATAGGATGGTAATTGATTTCCGCAAATTAAATAAGGCTACTAAGAAAGATCATTACCCCTTACCTTTTATCGATCAAATGCTAGAAAGATTATGCAAACATACACATTACTGCTTTCTAGATGGTTATTCTGGTTTCTCTCAAATACCTGTGCCGGCTAAAGATCAATCAAAGACTACTTTTACATGCCCTTTTGGTACTTTCGCTTATAGACATATGCCTTTTGGTTTATGTAATGCACCTGCTACCTTTCAAAGATGCATGATGGCTATATTCTCTGATTTTTGCGAAAAGATTTGTGAGGTTTGCATGGACGTCTTTTCCGTCTATGGATCTTCTTTTGATGATTGCTTGAGCAATCTTGATCGAGTTTTGCAGAGATGTGAAGAAACTAATCTTGTCTTGAATTGGGAAAAGTGCCACTTTATGGTTAATGAAGGTATTGTCTTGGGGCATAAAGTTTCTGAAAGAGGTATTGAAGTTGATAAAGCCAAGGTTGATGCTATTGAAAAGATGCCATGTCCCAAGGACATCAAAGGTATAAGAAGTTTCCTTGGTCACGCCGGATTTTATAGGAGGTTCATTAAGGACTTCTCAAAAATTTCTCGGCCTCTGACTAATTTATTACAAAAAGATATACCATTTGTCTCTGATGATGATTGCGTAGAAGCATTTGAAATACTTAAGAAAGCATTGATTTCTGCACCTATTGTTCAGCCACTTGATTGGAATTTACCCTTTGAAATTATGTGTGATGCTAGTGATTATGCTGTAGGTGCTGTTCTAGGGCAAAGAGTTGATAAGAAATTAAATGTTATTCATTATGCTAGTAAGACTCTAGACAATGCTCAAAGAAATTATGCTACTACTAAAAAAGAACTTTTAGCAGTTGTATTTGCTTGTGATAAGTTCAGACCTTATATTGTTGATTCTAAAGTAACTATCCACACTGATCATGCTGCTATTAAATATCTTATGGAGAAGAAAGACGCTAAACCTAGACTTATTAGATGGGTTCTCTTGCTACAAGAATTTGATTTGCATATTGTTGATAGAAAAGGAGCTGAGAACCCCGTTGCAGACAACTTATCTAGGTTAGAGAATGTTCTTGATGACCCACTACCTATTGATGATAGCTTTCCTGATGAACAATTAAATGTCATAAGTACTTCTCGTAGTACCCCTTGGTATGCTGATTATGCTAATTACATAGTTGCTAAATTTATACCATCTAGCTTCACATACCAACAAAAGAAAAAGTTCTTCTATGATTTGAGACTATACTTTTGGGATGACCCACATCTTTATAAAGAAGGAGTAGATGGTGTTATTAGACGTTGTGTACCTAAGCATGAACAGGAACAGATCCTACGCAAGTGCCACTCCGAAACTTATGGAGGACACCACGCAGGAGATAGAACTGCACATAAGGTATTGCAATCCGGTTTTTATTGGCCTACTCTCTTCAAGGATGCCCGTAAGTTTGTCCTATCTTGTGCTGAATGTCAAAGAATTGGTAATATTAGTAGACGTCAAGAAATGCCTATGAATTATTCACTTGTTATTGAACCATTTGATGTTTGGGGCTTTGATTATATGGGACCTTTTCCTGCCTCTAATGGATATACACATATTTTAGTTGCTGTTGATTACATTACTAAGTGGGTAGAAGCTATTCCAACTAGTAGTGCTGATCATAACACTTCTATTGAAATGCTTAAAGAAGTTATTTTTCCGAGGTTTGGAGTCCCTAGATATTTAATGACTGATGGTGGTTCACATTTTATTCATGGTGCTTTCTGTAAAATGCTTGCTAAATATGACGTCAATCGTAGAATTGCATCTCCATATCACGCACAGTCTAGTGGTCAAGTAGAATTGAGTAATAGAGAACTTAAATTAATTTTGCAAAAGACTGTCAATAGGTCTAGAAAGAATTGGTCCAAGAAACTTGATGATGCATTATGGGCCTATAGAACTGCATATAAAAATCCTATGGGTATGTCTCCGTATAAAATGGTATATGGAAAAGCATGTCACTTACCTCTCGAACTAGAACATAAGGCATATTGGGCTATTAAAGAGCTCAATTATGATTTCAAACTTGCCGGTGAAAAGAGGTTATTTGATATTAACTCACTTGATGAATGGAGAACCCAAGCCTACGAAAATGCCAAGTTATTTAAAGAAAAAGTTAAAAGATGGCATGACAAAAGGATACAAAAGCGTGAGTTTAATGTAGGTGATTATGTATTGCTATACAACTCCCGTTTAAGATTTTTTGCAGGAAAACTTCTCTCTAAATGGGAAGGCCCCTATGTTATCGAGGAGGTCTATCGTTCCGGGGCCATAAAAATCAACAACTTCAAAGGCACAAATCCGAAGGTGGTAAACGGCCAGAGAATTAAATATTATATCTCAGGTAATCCCATAAATGTTGAAACCAATATTATTAAAACCGTAACCCCGGAGGAATACATAAGGGACACTTTCCAGAACGTTTCAGACTCCGAAAAGGAATAGGTATGAGGTATGGTAAGTAAACTAACTCCAAAACAATTTGAAGGCAATATTTCTCCGTTTTGGAATATTTAGAAAAATAGAAAATTAAGTAGCAGACCGGGAAGGACACGAGGGCCCCACGAGGGTGGAGGGCGCGCCCTACCCCCTGGGCACGCCCCCTACCTCGTGAGGGCCTCGTGTGCCTTCCGGACTCCGTTTTCTTGCACGATACGTATTTTGGTCGGTAAAAATTCACTATATATTCTCCCGAAGGTTTGGTCTCCCGTATCACGCAAATATCCTCTGTTCTTGTTTTGGGCTATTCTCTGTCAGGGTTGTCAAGGCCAGGCATCATGTCATCCCCCTCCTCCAACAACGGTGACAAAGATGCCTGGCTAATCAAGATAGAGCTGAAGAGGGAAGAACCCATGGAGATCAACAAGGATGAAGGGATCAAGAAGGCCACGGAGAACCAAGCTCCGGCAACAGAAGACATCCTTCAACTTGATCACAACCTTCTTACCCCAACTGAGATCGAAGCTTTCCAAATGATTGAGTTAACTCATATTCAAAACAAGTATCTCACAAGTGAAAATATTTTGTTGAAGGAGCATATCTTTGCACTCAAGGGCATTATTCGCAAGCTAGAGGACCTCTTACGCTCGATGTGTGACTATCCATCACCTCCTTCTTCACCAACCAAGGAGATATAATCACATGGGTATGGGCACTCCCCTTGGCAACCGCCAAGCTTGGGGGAGGTGCCCCGGTATCGTATCACAATCACAACTCCTATCTTTACCGTTTCCTTAGTTTGATCCTATTAGTAGTATTTTGATCTAGTAGAATAAAGTTTATGGCATGATCTAGTTTTAAGTTTTGCTTTACGATCTCTCTGTGTAATCGAGCCCGTGAGCTATATAATAAAGATTAGTGTTGAGTCAAGGGCTTGATTTTCTTGCTATGATCTTGGGTGAATAAAAGAAAAGAGAAAAAGAATAAGAAGAAACAAAAGTTCATATTGATCTTATTGATAGTAATGACTTCACATAGGAAGAGTGTGATGATTAAAGGTTATTGGGAGTTGGCAGACATAGCTTTGGTCATCGTTGCAATTAATAGGAAGTAATAAAGAAAGAGAAGTTTCACATATAAATATATTATCATTGACATCTTTTATGATTGAGAGCACTCATCAAAATATGACATGCTAAAGAGTTGATGTTGGACAAGGAAGACAACGTAATGGGTTATGTTTTCTTATATCTGAGATAAAGTATGTTGTCATGGATCATCCAACATGTTGAGCTTGCCTTCCCCCCTCATGCTAGCCAAATTCTCAGCACGAAGTAGAGATACTACTTGTGCTTCCAAATACCCTTAAACCAGTTTTGCCATGAGAGTCCACCATATCTACCTATGGATTGAATAAGATCCTTCAAGTAAGTTGTCATCGGTGCAAGCAATAAAAATTGCTCTAAATATGTATGATTAGTGTGGGAGAAATAAGCTTTATACGATATTGTGATGTGGAAGTAATAAAAGCAATGGACTGCATAATAAAGGTTCATATCACAAGGGGCAATATAAAGTGACGTTCTTTCGCATTAAGATTTTGTGCATCCAACCATAAAAGCGCATGGCAACCTCTACTTCCCTCTGCGAAGGGCCTATCTTTTATTATTATCTTCTACCTTATGCAAGTGTCATGGTGATCTTCACCTTTCCTTTTTACATTTTATCCTTTGGCAAGCACAGTGTGTTGGAAAGATCCTGATAGATATATCTAATTGGATGTAGGGGGGGGGCATGAGTTATTATTGTTGACATTACCCTTGAGGTAAAAGGTTGTGGGGCGAAACTATAAGCCCCTATCTTTCTCTGTGTCCGATTAAAACTTCGTAACCACAAGTATTGTGCGAGTGTTAGCAATTATGAAGGACTAGATGATAGTTGAGTATGTGGACTTGCTTTTCAGCTCTGACATAGACTCTTTCTGATGTTATGTTAAATTGCAATTGCTTCAATGACTGAGGTTATAGTTTGTTGGTTCTCGATAAGGTTTCTGATTCATACTTTTGCATTGTGAATAGATCATCACTTGAACATAAGTAATCATATGACAATATCTATGTATGTTGCTGTTATGAGAATAATCATGATGCCCTCATGTCCGTATTTTATTTTTATCGACGCCTCTACCTCCAAACATGGGGACATATTTATTGTTATCGGCTTTCGCTTGAGGACAAGCGAGGTCTAAGCTTGGGGGAGTTGATACGTCCATTTTGCATCATGCTTTTATATCAATATTTATTGCATTATGGGCTGTTATTTCACATTATGTCACAATACTTATGGCTATTCTCTCTTATTTTACAAGGTTTACATACGGAGGGACAATGCCGACAGCTGGAATTCTGGGCTGGAAAAGGAGCAAATATTAGAGACCTATTCTTCACAACTCCAAAAGTCCTGAAACTCCACGGAATACCTTAAAATAAATAATGAAAAATCCTCGCCAAAGATGAACACTAGGGGGCCCACACCCTTCCCACGAGGGTGGGGTCGTGGGCCCCCTGGTGGCTCTCTGATGACCATCTTCTCCTATATGAAGTCTTTCGTCGAGAAAAAAAATAAGAAGCAACCTTTCGGGACGAAACTCCTCCAACACGAGGCGGAACCTTGGCGGATCCAATCTAGAGCTCCGGCAGAGCTGTTCTGCCGGGGAAACTTCCCTCCCGGAGGGGGAAATCATCGCCATCTTCATCACCAACGCTCCTCTCATCGGGAGAGGGCAATCTCCATCAACATCTTCATCAGCACCATCTCATCTCAAAACCCTAGTTCATCTCTTGTATCCAATTCTTGTCGCCAAGTCCGGGATTGGTGCTAGTAGGTTGCTAGTAGTGTTAATTACTCCTTGTAGTTGATGCTAGTTGGTTTAATTGGTGGAAGATCATATGTTCAGATCCTTTATGCATATTATTACCCCTCTGATTATGAATATGAATATGCTTTGTGAGTAGTTACGTTTGTTCCTGAGGACAAGGGAGAAGTCTTGCTATTAGTAGTCATGTGAATTTGGTATTCGTTCGTTATTTTGATGAGATGTATGTTGTCTAGCCTCTAGTGGTGTTATGTGAACGTCGACTACATAACACTTCACCATTATTTGGGCCTAGAGGAAGGCATTGGGAAGTAATAAGTAGATGATGGGTTGCTAGAGTGACAGAAGCTTAAACCCTAGTTTATGCGTTGCTCCGTAAGGGGCTGATTTGGATCCATATGTTTCATGCTATGGTTAGGTTTACCTTAATACTTTTGTGGTAGCTGCGGATGCTTGCAATAGAGGTTAATCATAAGTGGGATGCTTGTTCAAGTAAGAACAGCACCCAAGCACCGGTCCACCCACATGTCAAATTATCAAAGTACCGAACGCGAATCATATGAACGTGATGAAAACTAGCTTGACGATATTCCCATGTGTCCTCGGGAGCGCTTTTCCTTATATAAGAGTTTGTCCAGGCTTGTCCTTTGCTACAAAAAGGATTGGGCCACCTTGCTGCACTTTATTTACTTTTGTTACTTATTGCTCGTTACAAATTATCTTATCACAAAACTATCTGCTGAAAACCGCTTATCATTTCCTTCTGCTCCTCGTTGGGTTCGACACTCTTACTCATCGAAAGGACTACGATAGATCCCCTATACTTGTGGGTCATCAAATCTCGCATTCTAACACTTGGTCATCCTCACAAGCATTGCAGAATTTCTCTTGTCAACGAACTAGGTTCGGATAAATCCATTGATTCTGCAAGCCATACAAACATCTATCGTTCCTTCACAACTCTCAGGTTTTGCGTAAACTCCTATAAGATCGTCTACCGATAAACGTAACCTCTTCCAGGGGTTTTCCTTCAGCAAGAGTGTGCTTGCTCCTTGGCAGGTCCTGGGGCATGTGGGTTATGGCCCATCTCATTACTTGCAATCTTTGAGCTCATCCTAGGTGCAACTGATTATTTTCCAAACACCCAGCTTCCTGGCATTCTTAAATCCTTCCAATTATACTGTCTCTCTTCCTTCTATTCGCACCAAACCAAGACGTGATTACTCAGACTCATCATGGAGTTACAATTGCTCTATATTTCCAACATCATACCTCCTTTATAGCCAATAATACTTCATCTCTTCATCCTCTTGGGGATACCCCACATATCGTGACAAGATTCCTTTTTATTTTGTCCAAAATCCACTTCGTGGTATATCATTATCCTTTCCAGGGGTCAAGGGTTCTCACAGGGTACTACCACCCTTAAAATGCACAAATCTTCCATAGACCATATTTCTCATATCCTCGAAATGGTCAAAATCCTTCTTCATAGAGTAACAACTCATAAAATCCAAATCTTTACCAACGATGCTAACTTTATTGATTCTCCAATGATTACAATCTCTTGCTTTTCCATTACATGCCTCAACTCAACACCTCAATATAAAATAAAATGTTCTCACTTCTACTATACTTCTCACAAACACAACTAATTATCACAGGTCTCCTTCTCCTTGGGGCATTCTCTGGCAAAATGCCTGCTCCATTACAACGAAAACATATTACTTCTGACAAGTCTCGAGGTTTCCTTTTTGGGCAACTACTGAGGTAGTGCCCTGACTCCTTGCACCTATAACAGGTGATATGACTCAGGTCCTTCCTGGAATCCAATCTACTTCTCTTCCTGGACCTTTCCATGCCAATCATGGATTCTATTTCTTGTGGGTCATACTCTACTTCCTCTGTCGGGAATTCTACTAGATCGCCATTCATACAATTCTAGGAGATGTTTCCTTCTTCTCCACATGAATAGCATGACTTGGTTCAGGGTTTAATTGGTTCTTCTTTGGGTGTGTCCCCGACATCTTCCTTCATCACGGGTTCTTCTAAAATTTCCATAAGGGCTCCTTTCTTTACTTCTTTCTTCTGCTGTACGGTTCTTCGTACCATGGGGTAAATGTGACACTGAGCAGGATAGTGGGTAGTCCCTTCACACAAGAAACAAGTAATCTACCTAGTTGGGCATTCTTCAACTGGGTGACTTCCTTCACAATTAGGGCATTCATCCTTGTGTTCTTTATGGGTGTGTCCTATTTCTCCACAAATCTTGCATGCACCAGGTTTCTTTATATCCTTTCCATAAGGCTTCAACTTCTGGGACACAAGATGAGATCTTTGCAGAGTCAACTTAAATTCTTTCCAAGTGGTTACTCCCTGCCATCCATTGATGCTTTGGTACACCCTCCACCAAGTAGCAGCACCTCTTTCAACGCACTGAAGAGCATGCTGGGTCATATCCTTTCCAACTATAGGGTTTTTTCTTCATATGATTCTCCATGTTCTGAATCCATCGGCCCGTCTCCAATTGACTCATCGGTCCAGGGAAACATGATTTCATCTCCATTCGTCCTCTATTGGGTCCATGGGTTTGGGGTGATATGAGAGAGACAAAGGGGGATGCACACAATACAAACAATAGTTTTGAAGAGACAGATTTTTATTGTGGCTGTCGGAAAAACATCAAACAAATGACAGCTCACAATCGTCGCATCTAACATAGGTATATAACAGGGGTTTGGTCTTCTAAAGATTAATAAATCTTCAAAGTCATTAAACTCCTCAACTCTTGTTCATGTCTCTGATGGCTACTTCCGATCGTGCTTGTCCTTCTCAAGTTCTTTTGCCAGATCATCTCCGTTGACGCGAAGTCTCTCATGATGTCCTTCAATATTCTGGGGTTGTGTTCCAAACTTCTGGGTTTCAACATCCTTGGCATGAACCATGGTCCTACACTACAAAAAAATACACTTCCGTGATGATACATGTTTGTCATAGTAGGTCACTTTTTTGTCATGCATGTACATCCATGACAAATTTATGACAAAATCAAGATAGTCATACCTGTGCTGTCGTAGAAGTGTTCCATGACATTACCAAAATTATCATCACGGAAGTGTCCACTTCCATGACAATAAATCGCGCGTCACAGAAGTGCTTTCGTCAAGGGTGACTGACACATGGCATCCACCGTAACGGAACGCCGTTAAGCTATCGGGTCGGGTTTTGGATTCGATAACCCGTTAACAGCCCCGACCAATGGGGATTTTCCACGTGTAAAATCATCATTGGCTAGAGGAAACACGTGTCGGCTCATCGTTGGGACAGATGTCATCCACTCACTGGACAGAAGGCGCCTATGATACGTCGACACGTGGCACGGCCCAACAGTGGCCCATTCCTGTGAAAAGGCCGGCCCATTTGACTTGGTTAAAAGCTGGCGGGCCGGCCCATGGAAAGCCTGTTAACAGCCTGTTCGCATATAGCCCATTTACAGCCCGCTAACCCAAGGCCCGTTACGCCCTATCCGAATTAGGCCCAGTAGTGTCATCTGGGCCGTCCAATATGATTCCAGCCCGTTTTCACTTCTGGCCCATGTATAGCCCATGACGTCTTTCGGCCCATATGAGGCCCTTTGTAACTCTTGGCCCATTAGCGGCCCGTGCTGAAACTGGCCCGTAATGAACAATGTATTACTTTACACCCATTAACGGCCCGTGGTGAAACTGGCCTGTAATGAACAGTGTATCACTTTATACCCATTAACGGCCCGTTATTCCGTTGGGCCGTTTCCAGCCCAAGTTAAATTTTGGCCTTCTGAGGGCCCATTTATTCTTGGGCTCATTTGCAGCATTCTGTTACTTACGGCCCGTTACTGTCATTTTCTGTTTGTGGGACAAATTCAGCCCATCGTTACAGTCGGCCCGTTTGTGGACCGTTAGTCTGTTGGGCCATTTTCATAGCATCACCAAATACGGCCTATTAACGGCCCGTTATGGTCAGCCCATAAAGCGTACGATTTCCATTAAAGGCCCATCTATGGCCCATTAAAGGCCCGTACAAGACCCATAAATGAGCCGGCGGCCCATGGATCCTACGAGACGTACAAGGCCCATGGATCCCACGAGATGTAGAAGGCCCATGGATCCTACAAGACGTAGAAGGCCCATGGATCCTACGAGACGTAGAAGGCCCATGGATCCTACGAGACGTAGAAGGCCCATGGATCCGACGGCCCGTGAAGGGCCATGGTCGGGCGAATTGGCCCCCGTTTGAATGATATAGCATATTCAAAGAATTATCCTACTCAATACTATCACCTCTAAAAAGCCTACACTATTACAACCAAGAGATCAAGGCATAGAAAGGTAGAATAATCCTACACTATACAATAACGAAATTACAGCCGATTATACCCACTGGGCATTATGGTTCAGCACAGGTGATAATAAAGCATACACAAACAGCAAATTACATACACTGGGCAAATACAGCTCATACATCATGGACGCGCATCAACTTAACTCCATTTGAACTATAATCTCTTCAGAAAATAGGATTGGCCGGATTCAGATAGCACAAATTTCAGTCTGCAAAATCTCCAATTCCTTCATGGTTACCTCAGTGTCTTGTTTCATTTTTTTGACTCCTGCATCTAATACCTGCATGTCCAGTCTCAACTTGTTGATTATACGTTGACAATCATGTACACGTTGTCTTGCCACCTCTAGTTGATGCTCGAGAACATCAGCACATTCCAATTCCAATCCATAATCATTCGGTGACGGCCATGCCGCACTGCTCGTAGATCTTTGTGTTGATGTCACTTCATCCTGAAATGTTTCTGTAAGTACACATGACTAGGGCAAAAATATAGTTACAACAGTGAAGCGAACAAGACATTATTTTGTACTACATGGCAAAACAGGACTAACAATAATGTTACACGTCACTTTAAAAAAAAGTTACACGTCATGAACCATAAGCAGGTGATATTTTAAAAATTATAAAAAATATAGTCTGTGCAGCCGGCATACAGAAATCCCTCTTAGCTCACCAGAGGAGCATGATGTTGGGGCCCAATCGAAAACACATACAAGTTACAAATTTAGACAGCACGTTGCATATAAGTAAGCAAGCAGTTGGCCATTCTGTGCCTCAATTAAAGTCTTTGGGAGCATAATGAACATCAGAGGGTTTCATACAAACATACTACAGCAGGCAAAACTATGCAATCATTAGCGTAGTATAAACTAGATTGTGAGCCTCATGCAATAATAGTTGGTTAATAGACTTCAAAGCTTCAGGCACACTTCGACAGAGTAATTAAATGGTAAGGCCTTTAATTATGTCAACTAATAGTGATACAAGTACCGAACATCAGGCATGATTATTTGGGCATCTCATTAACTGAGGACAAATAAAGCAATTGAAACGAGAAAATTAACTATGCCTGAAACAAACAAGGAATTGAACTGTTGAGTTGCATACAGTGACTTACCTTAGCAGGTTGAAGAGGCTCAGCGCAGCTCCTACTTCTCTTGCAAGGCTCCTTCCTAACATCTTGTACTTGGAAATCCTCAATCTTATCTTCATTGCACCCCCTCTGCAAGGTGACACAAACTAGTTACTCGTCTCCTTGGAAGATAAATATGCATACTTTCTAGTCTGTGAACACAAAAGGATGAGATTATAACAAAACAACACCACATAATTATGTCAACTAGTTACTCGTCTCCTTGGAAGATAAATATGCATACTTTCCTAACATACTTGCCTACTGTAGTGTACAACCAAACCTTTATCTCACCTATGAGTTAGACAAGGCCCCACTACAGCAGCCCTTAGTGTTTAAATCGTTGACAAGCTCTGTTAGAGTGTTAGGTCAAGAACAGCAAGTAATCAAAGCAAACAGTCCTAGTATGGCTGGCTGATGCAAATAAGCAATTGAACAGATGTGTGAGCAAATCTTACATATCAAGAAAAGAAGCAAAGAAGGAGGCTTAAAGACCATCACTTGACCGACCAGATTTAAGGGGCATTTAAACATCATGTGCAACGTATGAACTAACATAAACATTGCATATTCCAGATTCTACAATGGAATGCACATGTATTAGGTTATGCCATGTATGATGATGCCTAAATGTACAGATAGCAGGCAAGAGTGATTCATCATTGCACGCACAATTGAATTGCAGGTTAAGGGCCAGTTTGATTCTGCCTTTTCAGGGCATATTGTCAAAATAAGCGATAAAAGATGTAAAGAAGTCATTTTTGAGTTATGGGCTTGGGCTTAACTAATTTCGCTTTGGAGGGGGGTGTTTCGGGTAGAACCTCACTAAAAATTAAAGGGAAGGGGAATAGTGAAATGACTCTGTTGTCTGCCTATATTACACTCAAAATGCAACTGCTGACGCCTGTGTCACACCTGACCCTCAAGTAAAAAAAAACACGCAAGCATTCATTGCCCTGCCCGCTTGCATCTCCTCTCCCCTTTCCCTCTACCTCGATCCCCTGCCTACAGCACTAGGGTTCCTCCAGCGAGCCATTACCACTGGTCCCATATGACCTTGTCCTCGACGATGCTATGTCCAGCTAGGCTACATGGCCGGCAGGTAGGGGAAAATCTCCCTGGCTTCTCCTCCCTCTGGCGCCGCCCCTCATTCTCATGGTCTCCAGTAGCTGCTCCACTGTGGTTCGTCCAACGCACTACTCCGGCGGGCGCTGCACAACTACGGCTGAGGCCACACTGCGGCATAAGGCACCTTATTCCCCCTCCCCTCCTCCCAGGCCATGGCCTTGAGGTGCTGTTGAAGGATGAGCTCATCCAACAAGGTGAGGATCTCCTCTGATTTTTTGCCAAATTTTCATTCTGATCCACTATACGATGAATTGCTATGAGCTACTTCTGCTGCTATATGATGCATTGCTATGAGCTGCTCCTGCTGCTGCTATATGATGAATTGCTATGAGCTGCTGCTGATGTATGATGAGTTGGTATGAGCTGCTGCTGCTGCTATATGATGAGTTGCTACAAGCTGCTCCTGCTGCTGCTATATGATGAGTTGCTACAAGCTGCTCCTGCTGTTGCTCTATGATGAATTGCTATGAGCTGCTCCTGCTGCTGCTATATGATGAATTGCTATGAGCTGCTCCTGCTGCTGCTATATGATGAATTGCTATGAGCTGCTGCTGGTATACGATGAATTGCAGACTGCTGCTGTTGTATGATGAGTTGCTATGAGCTGCTGCTATATGATGCTTTCAGGTGGTGCTGCTATACGATAATAACCAGCCACTTGGACCATCGAATTTCAATAAATAATTTTTCTTCATTTAAATGTGGGTCATGTGTTCTTTGTTTAAATTAGGCAATGGGATCTCTATGGAAAACATTGACCAAAGTAGATTGTGCCAAGTAGATGGTATCTTTGTATTTGCATTTTGAGCAAATAGTGATGGTCTGTTTTCCTATCATATTAATTACTGCACTGGGTTCCATTTGTGATGTTTGCAAGTCAAATTAACTTCCATATGGGCAGCAAAATGAAAAAAATATAATGCAATCTAGACTTTCCACTGATCATACCAAAGATAAGCTGAAAATGCAATGAAAAGAACTGGTTGGCTTATTACATGGAGCTTATATTCACAGGTGCTTATTTTCTTAGGATAACTTGTAATAACTGTCCCTAAGAAACTTGGCTAATAGAACTGACATACAAATAACATGTCACGATGATTGCAATGGAGGAGTGACGTACCATGGCACACTGTATAGGCTCACCGCTGCCTCTCCTTTTTTTGCGATGTTCCATGAAATTGCCACATACATCTTGTACTTTTTCATTGTGTAACCTTATCTGCAAGTTGACACGGCTAATTTCA
This sequence comes from Triticum urartu, assembly GCF_056163025.1. Lineage (NCBI taxonomy): Eukaryota > Viridiplantae > Streptophyta > Magnoliopsida > Poales > Poaceae > Triticum > Triticum urartu. Next base: position 678,598,973 of record NC_141879.1, on the reverse strand, counting down.
GACATCTCTACATGATACTACATTGCATATCCCTTGCGCATATTTAAACCACCAATTAACGATTGTGTGCGTACCATAAACTAGCCATGACTATGTATGCTGGACTAGCAGGCACTCTAAGGGAGCCTAATGTAGTGCACTGGAATTCCTACATGCCACCTACGATTTTGTGTAATGTACTGCCCCTGTTCCTAAATATATGTCTTTGTAGAGATTCCAGTATGGACCACATACAGATGTATATAGATGCATTTTTGAGTGTAGATTCACTCATTTTGCTCCGTATGTAGCCTATAGTGGAATCTCTAGAAAGACTTATATTTAGGAACGGAGGTACGAGGTAGTATCATGTATGACATCTACATATCTAATTTAGCAGCCAGTAGTAGAAATCATTGTCTACACAAAGGGATTACTGGTCGAAAATCCTAGCAAAGCACGCTGGCAGGCACAGAACAATACAAGAGAGAGAGACGCGCTTACAAGATCATAGCAATGCCTCAGTCCAGGATCTTGGTTGGCCAAGCTGTTAGATCCAGAAGAAACATCGTCCTTGTAGTTTTTGCCAGCTGCATAACAGGTAACAATGATCGGTTAGTATATTTGAAGTACATCGGGCAGGTGATGCTGGACGGGTTTAAAGGTGACAAGTACCTAGGCCGTGGCGGGTGCTTGGCATCTCTCCAGACTGTGGGAATCAGGTTAGAAACGTCGAGGGTGATGATGCTATGCTGGCTGTAGGGGTTCGGTAAGGAGATCTAGAACCGTTGAGTAGGGTGTTTGTTGAGCAGCTCCGGTAGGGTGGACTATGGTGTGGGCGAAGCGGATCTGTGGCCGTGGACGAGGGCGTAGGTGAAGCTTCTCCGGTGGTTGGGTTAAGGATGGTGTCGACGATGTGGATCTGCGGCCATGGACAGGGCGCCGGAAGCTGCTCTGGTGGTTGGGTTAAGGGTGGTGTCGACGATGCGGATCTGCGGCCGTGGATGGGGCGTCAGAAGCTGTTCCGGTAGGTTGGATGAGGGTGCGAGGAAGCGAATCTAAGGCCGTGGACTTGTGAGTTGGCAAAGCGGCCTCGGTAGGGTTGAGAATGGTATAGGCGAAGCTACTCCGGTAGGGTAGAGGAAGGTTTCGGCAAAGCGGCTCCGGTAGGGTTGAGGAAGGTGTCGGCGAAGAGGATCAGAAGCCATCGACGGGGGCGTCGGTGGGGCGGCTCCGGGGGGTGTGGACGAAGCGTCTCCGGTGGGGAGTACGAATGAGCCGTAGCAGATGCGCGACGGTTGACGAGAGTACCGGCAAAGCAGATCCGGAGCCGTGGACAAGGCCGACACTGAATGTGCTGTGGTACAGTGGTGGATGAGCAGTCTACTTGTTTCTAGGGGAGGTGGGAGGGGTAGATGCAGCCGCAGAAGCAGATCCGGCGAGGTGGACGCCGCTGGCAGTGAATGGGCTATGGTACGCCGGTGGATGAGCAGTCTAGGGTTTCGAGAGGGGAGGGGAGAAAGGGCGATGAAGTACGGACGACATAATGTAAGATGCTTTGGTGCTGTGGAGTTAGTCGTTTTTGCGGGAGGGGGAGATGAAATGGGGGTGCCGTGTAGTGGGGGAACCGGAAGTTACCAAAGCAGCCCCGACCTATCATGTAGATGAGGGCGGTATTGTAACTGTTGGTCTCCGTGCACCAAGGACAAAGGGGGATTTCGCATGCTAAAGACGAAGGTGGCGGAAATTTTAGAAGGAGGCGGGAGATTTTGCCGCCCGCGGGATCGTTCGTTTCCAGTTTCAACTAATTTTGGACCGTGCTAGCGGGAAGGTTATGCTAGACTGTGTACACGGGGCACACGTCAGCAATTAATAACTCGTGTGAAGTCCACCCCAGAAAAAAGACAATAACTCGGAATGATGCGCCGATAACTTGGACTTTCACACAAGTGCGGCCAATCGTACGGTTGTAGTGGCACGCTCACAAAAAAGGGATCAAACGCTCAGCCTATGTATTTCTCGTGTAAATAGATAATTTAGTGCCATTGGTTATTTACTTTAAACATAATGCATTGACGTGTTAGTGTAGAGGCGCACAAAAAGAAATGGGTATTGTAGTCAGCTACTTAAAAGTGTTACCTCATATGATTACATAGCCTCCATTTCATAAATTGCGTACCCGTTGAATTCATATATGAATATTACATATATTACTTCAAAATAGAAACTTAAGTCATCCAATACTAATGAATTTGAATGCAAGAGTAACAATGGTGCATGTTCATGATAGCTACATTGGTTGTTTGAAGAAACATCACTGTAACTTTGGCATGCACAACTAAAAAGGCTTATTTAAATAGAAAAAAATGTGATATGTGAGTGTCCAATCTTTATAGCGTTGAATCGATATTGTACCTTTGGCCACGATACGAAGTAGATATTGACTTATGTTCAAGCGATGCACGTCCACGATCGCTAGATAGTGATACGTGAATGAATTGTGCAATCTCTCTCACACGCATACATATCTCATTTCCTGTGGGCAATGGAATCACACACGCGCACTTCGTGTATTTCTCTCCCTCCGTCAGGGTTAAATTTGTCTTTCTACCCCGTCCTACAAGTCTCTCACACAGAAACAGACACGCTCTCTATGTCTAACACGCCCACCCCTTTAATTCTGCCCACCCACAGCCACTAATGTCTCTCACACATATGCTATCTACCTATCCCTTAATATAGCTAGATATGTGTCACACAAACTCCTTCTCCCTACTAGCAAGATGCCCATGCATTGCACGGAACATCAAGATGCATTTGTAGGAGAAGTTTATCTTGTGGGAGAAAAGGATGAACGAGGGAATGCCTTATTTGCAAATGTGGAGAGGGGTGTGGGTATCTTTTTGCAAAATTGCCATAGTTTCCATCCTGTCCGTCGGATATAAATCGGATGGCCTATATTGCAGGATGGCAGGAACACCATCATCACCAACTCTGTTTTTTATAAGAGTAGAGATATGTGAGTGTCACTGCCCCCCCCCACACCCACACTTCCCAACACCGAAGGAGTAGGGTGACACCTCGATTTTGATACTAATCTATCGACTGGCTTCTCTCTCAAACATACACACACACACACTACCCGACACCGAAGGAGTAGGGTGGCACATCGATCTTGATAATAATCTATCTACTCCTCTTTCAAACACACACACACACACACACTCGCTAGTTGTGCCTCTTGCCTACCACGCACACTCTCAATACGTCTTTCTCTCCCTCCCCCCAACAATGACAGCAGAATGGTGACAACTCGATCTGATCATAATCTGTCAATTGGTTTCTCTCTCAAACATTGTGTCTCGGTGCCTCGCTCGGTAGCCCCCTCGATATGTAGACTTCTCGCACGCGCATAGCTGTAGTGACGATGACGCTGGACCCACTGTGCCTTGTTTTTACCGGCCTCATGTGATAGTTTTCACCCTGTTTTCTGTTAATTAACAAGGCAACCTTTTCTTTGTTACTACTAGTGAATCTGAAATCATTTGGGGCAGACATAAAATATATCACTTCAACCCAATTATCGCAGCAACTATTTTAAAAGAAATTAGCTAGCTGCCCGTGCGTTGCACGGAACATCAAAATGCATTTGTATGAGTAGTTTATCTTGTGAGAGAAAATGTTGAATGAGGGAAGGCCTTATTTGCGAACGTGGAGAGACGTGTGGGTATATTTTTGCAAAATTGCCATAGTTTCTTTCCTATCCATTAGATATAAATCCGACGGCCTATATTGTAGGATGGCACGCACACCATCATCACCAACTCTTTTTCTACTCCCTCCGTCTGAAAATACTAGTCATCAAAATGGATAAAAAGAGATGTATCTAAAACTAAAATACGTCTAGATACATTTCCTTTTATCCATTTTGATGACAAGTATTTCCGGAAGGAGGGAGTATTTGTCTTTTTAGAGATATCAACAAGTGACTATGACCGGACCTTACCAACATACTCAAAAAAGTAGTCCATAATTTTGATGTTACCCTCTTTTCTTGGCGGTGCAGTGCCATCTAGATACCTCATAAATAAATCAAGGACAAATCTGACCCCTTCCTGAAAAGACATACAGAGCAAAATGAGTGAATCTACACACTAAAATATGTCTACATACACATCTGTATGTGGTAGTCCATTTGAAATCCTAAAAAGACAAATATTTAGGAACGAATGGGGTATATATAAGAGTAGACATGGAGATATATCTCCAGCATGGTCTACAACAAAAATGTGTTGGGCTGGTTAACGCCGGATGCTTGCAACGCGATGACATGAGTTCGAATTCTATCTTTTAACTTTATATTTTTATATTATATATTACTCTACTTATTTAATATATACTTCTTTCGCTACTGTACTGACAGTGGAACCCACAGAGTACTTAGAATACAAGATTAAGGATGGACTTGTTTCTTTTTAACTTTCTGTACGAAGCTGTAGCCACCCTGCAAGTCACGTGTACACCGTACATGCAATTAACTTTTTATAGAGGGACAATCATACAGGCAATTAACTCAAATGGATTGGATGTCACCAACATAAAGAGCATCTCCAACGGCAGCCGACAAATTTCCTCCCGCTTCCTTAAGCGGAGGACGACATCAAACGCCAGCGGCATACATTTTTACAACTCTAATCAACCAGATGAAATTCGTGCAAACACGGACTGATTTCATATAAGCATGAAGGATTTCGTATAAAAAAGCCGGATCTTCATATAAACATGATGGATTTCATTACATTTACATGAACTAAGAGGTGCCAATCCGGCTCTCTTGTATAATTAATACTCCCTCCGTCCGGAAATACTTGTCCTAGAAATGGATGTATCTAGACTTATTTTAGTTCTAAATGGCCGCCCGCGGATCCCTTTGTCTTCCTCATGTCCATCAGACACTTGCGGGGTCGACGAAGGTCCTTGGAAGAGACGAAGCAGCAAAGAAACCACCTGAATCCGCGGTCGTCGCCTTGGCGGTGGCCTTCATGGGTCCCAAGTGGCGGCGGCCTCCCGTGTTCTACTTCTCCTCGATGATGGCGGCAGACACGGAGAAGCTGGCCACCTTCTCATCGCTCTCCACGCACCCGGCTTCTGTCTCTGCCTGCATGGCGCTGTCGCAGGCATGGGAGGCGCGCCCACAGACACGGGAGGCGCGGCCACCGCAGACACTGGTGGCGCGGTACGACGCGGCAGCGACCGCGCCTGTACTGGTGTGCTCGCCGCCGTGCCGGCGTGGAGCAACTCGCCACTCCTCATCGAGCTGAACTGGAACGGCGAGTTGCTGAACCATGCGCCTGCTTGGGGCGGCAACTGGCTTTGTCAGGCCAAGCGAGGTTGGTGAAGCACCGAGCGGCCTCGCCCGTATCCGGAGGGCTCGGCGGGCCACCCAGCCGGGTAATATGCCGGTGAACGGCTCATCGGAAGCCATCGGAAGAGTGGAGAAAATGGTGAAGGAGGAGATGGGGAAGCGGTGGAGGGGTGCGATTCTTGCCCGCTGCCTGTCCGGCCTTGTGTAAATAGAGGGCGGATGGTAGGAGCTTGGCCGGCGTCTGGCGTCATTTAAACTGAGGGCGGACGGGAGGAGCTCGGCTGATGTTGCGTTTAATTCCGGCCTGCTCATGAACGGACGTGTGGCCGAAGTAGGATTCTCGGTTTGCATGCGGGTTTAATGGAGGGGTTTAATGGAGGCGCCGGGCGTGCAGCGGGCGGCGCAGTACTATTCGATTTGACAGCAGTAATGAGCCGGCAAATCACAAAGGCCCTCGCCTCTCGTGAAACCGACCGAGCTAGACTGCCCCTCCCTCTAGCCTTTTAAAAATGTATATACTCCACTTTTGTACAGTAGTATTATTAAAAAGGCTTGTCACAATAATGGTGTCCAGCATAAGTGCACAACCCACCCCTCAAATAAAACTAAGCACCCTGGAATTCTTTGACAAAACTAAGCACCCTGAAATTCTTTGACAACTAAACTGCTGGCTATATGATGTTGGCCATATATATTGTACGTATATAATGTGAAGAAACGGGTGGTTTTTGTAAGATGACTTAATACTCACCTAGACGGAGGGAGTATTCGATTTGACAGCGGGCGGCGCAGTTCCTGATACGGCTTTAATGCAGATGAGGGAGGGAGTAGCAGTTCCCGATATGTTGAACGGCCAATGCATGCTCCTTCAATTAATGCATGAGGGAAGTAATGGGAGGAGGTCTGGGAAAAGAGGCTCCACGATGTGAATGCAACGCAGTTTGCCCTCATTGCCCTTATATAAAGGCGCCCCTCCATTCCAATGCATCTACCACATCGTACGCACCTAAGCATTTGCCTAAGCACCTACACTAAGCGCAAAAGAGCTCACTCCAGACCCATGGTGGCGATGCACGTGAGCGGCCAGCGGCTACGCCAGATGGTCCACGACGCCGGCCTGCGGCATGGTGCCAAGGATCGTCTCCAGACGGTGTTGGAGACCGGCTGGTGGATGGCCGCCGTCGACGCCAACTACGACTCTCAGTTGGACCAGATGATCGTTGACACCAGCAACAAGTTCACCGTCATCAAGAAGCTCGCGGACGACATCGCCGTACTCCTCCGGCCCGCATGCCCGGGCTCCTCATTGCCTGCCACCCTAATTGGCCTCCATGGCCAGAACCTCTTTCAAGCACTGGTGGCCCTGCGACTGCCCGCCGATGCCACGAAGGATGTCCACCTAGAGGTCGCGCTCGCCGCGAGGCGCCTCGCCCTGCAAAAATTTGTCGACCTACACATCCACGTGTACGAGCAAATCGTGTACATAGGTATCTACAAGGCCAGTGAGGACGCTACGACGTTGGCCTTCCTCAACCGGCTGGAAGCCTTGGATGCCTTTGCTGAGAAGGACCTCGACCTCGCCACAAAAGCCGCCGCTCCTTAGCCGCCGGTCGGTGGCCCGACGCACTAAGTTGAGGAGGAGGAGGTCGTACGTTCGTGGATCCATCTTTCTTCTTGCCTTCTGTAACCACCACTGCGATCGCACCATCGTGGCCTTAATTCTTATTGTGCTGTTGCATTCTCGTTCCAGTCAATACCGACATGTGCGATCCCTTTGCTTAATTATATGCATAACTGTAACTAGTACTCCATCCGTCAATTTATAAGTTGCGCTTACCTTTTCCATCAACTTCGTGCAACGCGCGAGCATCTTGCTAGAAACACTACTCCCTCCGTCCAGGTGAATAAGTCATCTTAGATTGTGTGTATGTCATGTGGGGCCTTAGTGTAGCTTGCCTAAGGTGTGGCTTGAACCAAACACTCACCTAAGTTATTCAAACTTGCCTAACCTTACATTCCACGAGATTTTGCCACATGTTAGAATCCAGAAAGCTCCACATGTTGAAGCATAATGCACAAACCACTAGAATCTCATGCGTGCAATGCACATGTACCTTACTAGTACTAGTTGGTAGGAGTAGTAGTAAGAAACAAATTCTAGTTTTGGCACAAGCTCGTACTGCGGGAGCACCACAAGGCCTGCCGCAGGAGTTACATTTCCCTCTCGGGGCCCATGGGACCGAACTTCAGTGGCTTAGTGCCCGGCCTATGAGTCAATGACCTGCGGACCTTAAATGCGGCTGGCCCACATGTCATTCTCATGGTGGTGGCGTGGTTCGCGACTCACTCGTTCAAGATGAACCGGCGTGGCCGTGGCGTGGCCGTGGCGAGGGTGCCACAGCGGGGCGTCGGGGCGTTACGAGGCGTAGATGGCCAGACCGGCGGGTACTACCTGTAGTACATAAGTACTCCAGCTGAGGATTGATGCCCGGGACGAAATGTGTCACAGCCGCTGGATGAAAATTCGATGGTGCGGGAGTACGGATCGGAGCACAGCAGCGGAGCAGGCAAACCGCGTCCAATCAGGTGTGTCTATGGTAGAAAGTTGATGGTCGCCGTAGTTCAGCTAGCCCGCATGTCATGCACACAAAGGCAGAGGAGCGGTGGGGCCGAGAGGGATGAGGGGCACATCGGGGGGATGAGGATCCCCTGACGCGAACAATCCTACCATTCTGTCACTGACATGTGGGACCCATAAGCGTGGGTCCCACCTGTCAGCGAAGGAAAGGCAGGGCAAGGCAGTGATAGCCATGTCAGTGGATCCATGTCCACGGCGGGGGACGTCATGCCGTGGGTTGGAGCGGCGTTGTGGGAATCGCGTGTGGGTGTGGCAGTGGTAGAAACAAGAAACGTTATGGTCGTCGTGGTTCAACTTCCATGGACAAGCTGTCATGTCTGCTGACACATGTATATCAAAACTAGAGTGTTTATATTTCAAGCATGTGAACAAGTATTATTTGAAGGAAATATGCCCTAGAGGCAATAATAAAGTTATTATTTATTTCCTTATAATCATGATAAATGTTTATTATTCATGCTAGAATTGTATTAACCGGAAACATAATACATGTGTGAATACATAGACAAACAAAGTGTCACTAGTATGCCTCTACTTGACTAGCTCGTTAATCAAAGATGGTTATGTTTCCTAACCATGAACAATGAGTTGTTATTTGATTAACGAGGTCACATCATTAGTTGAATGATCTGATTGACATGACCCATTCCATCAGCTTAGCACCCGATCGTTTAGTATGTTGCTATTGCTTTCTTCATGACTTATACATGTTCCTATAACTATGAGATTATGCAACTCCCGTTTGCCGGAGGAACACTTTGGGTGCTGCCAAACGTCACAACGTAACTGGGTGATCATAAAGGAGCATTACAGGTGTCTCCAAAGGTAGATGTTGGGTTGGCGTATTTCGAGATTAGGTTTTGTCACTCCGATTGTCGGAGAGGTATCTCTGGGCCCTCTCGGTAATGCACATCACTTAAGCCTTGCAAGCATTGCAACTAAATGAGTTAGTTGCGGGATGATGTATTACAGAACGAGTAAAGAGACTTGCCGGTAATGAGATTGAACTAGGCATTGGATACCGACGATCGAATCTCGGGCAAGTAACATACCAATGACAAAGGGAACAACGTATGTTGTTATGCGGTCTGACCGATAAAGATCTTCGTAGAATATGTAGGAGCCAATATGGGCATCCAGGTCCCGCTATTGGTTATTGACCGGAGACATGTCTCGGTCATGTCTACATTGTTCTCGAACCCGTAGGGTCCGCACGCTTAAGGTTACGATGACAGTTATATTATGATTTTATGCATTTTGATGTACCGAAGTTAGTTTGGAGTCCCAGATGTGATCACGGACATGAGGAGGAGTATCAAAATGGTCGAGACATAAAGATTGATATATTGGAAGCCTATGTTTGGATATAGGAAGTGTTCCGGGTGAAATCGGGATTTTACCGGAGTACCGGGAGGTTACCGGAACCCCCCGGGAACCATATGGGCCTTAGTGGGCTTTAGTGGAAAGGATAAAGGGGCAGCCCAAGGTGGGCTGTGCGCCTCCCCCCTCCCCTAGTCCTATTAGGACTAGGAGAGGTGGCCGGCCCCCTCTCTCTCTTTCCCCCCCGAGGAATCCTATTCCAACTAGGATTGGGGGGGGGGGCAATCCTACTCCCGGAGGGAGTAGGACTCTCCTGGCGCGCCCCTTGTGGCCAGCCAGCCTCCCCCCTTTGGTCCTTTATATACTGAGGTAGAGGCACCCTAGAACACACAAGTTGATCCACGTGATCTATTCCTTAGCCGTGTGCGGTGCCCCCTGCCACCATATTCCTCGATAATACTGTAGCGGAGTTTAGGCGAAGCCCTGCTGCTGTAGTACATCAAGATCGTCACCACGCCGTCGTGCTGACGGAACTCTTCCCCGACACTTTGCCGGATCGGAGTCCGGGGATCGTCATCGAGCTGAACGTGTGCTCGAACTCGGAGGTGCCGTAGTTTCGGTGCTTGATCGGTTGGATCGTGAAGACGTACGACTACTTCCTCTACGTCGTGTCAACACTTCCGCAGTCGGTCTGCGTGGGTACGTAGACAACACTCTCCCCTCTCGTTGCTATGCATCACATGATCTTGCGTGTGCGTAGGAATTTTTTTGAAATTACTACGAAACCCAACAGTGGCATCCGAGCCTAGGTTATTTATGTTGATGTTATATGCACGAGTAGAACAGAAGTGAGTTGTGGGTGATATAAGTCATACTGCCTACCAGCATGTCATACTTTGGTTAAGGGGTATTGTTGGACGAGACGACCCGGACCAACATTACGCGTACGCTTACGCGAGACCGGTTCCCCCGACGTGCTTTGCACACAGGTGGCTTGCGGGCGACTGTCTCTCCAACTTTAGCTGAACCGAGTGTGGCTACGCCCGGTCCTTGCGAAGGTTAAAACGGAGTCTATTTGACAAACTATCATTGTGGTTTTGATGCGTAGGTGAGATTGGTTCTTACTTAAGCCCGTAGCAGCCACGTAAAACTTGCAACAACAAAGTAGAGGACGTCTAACTTGTTTTTGCAGGGCATGTTATGATGTGATATGGTCAAGACATGATGCTGAATTTTATTGTATGAGATGATCATGTTTTGTAACCGAGTTATCGGCAACTGGCAGGAGCCATATGGTTGTCGCTTTATTGTATGCAATGAAATCGCGATGTAATGCTTTACTTTATTACTAAGCGGTAGTGATAGTCGTGGAAGCATAAGATTGGCGAGATGACAACGATGCTGCGATGGAGATCAAGGTGTCGCGCCGGTGACGATGGTGATCATGATGGTGCTTCGAAGATGGAGATCACAAGCACAAGATGATGATGGCCATATCATATCACTTATATTGATTGCATGTGATGTTTATCCTTTTATGCATCTTATCTTGCTTTGATTGGCGGTAGCATTATAATATGATCTCTCACTAAATTATCAAGAAGTGTTCTCCCTGAGTATGCACCGTTGCCAAAGTTCGTCATGCCCAGACACCACGTAATGATCGGGTGTGATAAGCTCTACATCCATCTACAACGGGTGCAAGCCAGTTTTGCACACGCGGAATACTCAGGTTAAACTTGACGAGCCTAGCATATGCAGATATGGCCTCGGAACACAGAGACCGAAAGGTCGAACGTGAATCATATAGTAGATATGATCAACATGACGATGTTCACCATTGAAAACTACTCCATCTCATGTGATGATCGGTTATGGTTTAGTTGATTTGGATCACGTGATCACTTAGAGGATTAGAGGGATGTCTATCTAAGTGGGAGTTCTTAAGTAATTTGATTAATTGAACTTAAACTTATCATGAACTTAGTACCTGATAGTATCTTGCTTGTTTATGTTGATTGTAGATAGATGGCTCGTGTTGTTGTTCCATTGAATTTTAATGCGTTCCTTGAGAAAGCAAAGTTGAAAGATGATGGTAGCAATTACACGGACTGGGTCCGTAACTTGAGGATTATCCTCATTGCTGCACAGAAGAATTACGTCCTGGAAGCACCGCTGGGTGCCAGGCCTGCTGCAGGAGCAACGCCAGATGTTATGAACGTCTGGCAGAGCAAAGCTGATGACTACTCGATAGTTCAGTGTGCCATGCTTTACGGCTTAGAATCGGGACTTCAATGACGTTTTGAACGTCATGGAGCATATGAGATGTTTCAGGAGTTGAAGTTAATATTTCAAGCAAATGCCCGGATTGAGAGATATGAAGTCTCCAATAAGTTCTATAGCTGCAAGATGGAGGAGAACAGTTCTGTCAGTGAGCATATACTCAAAATGTCTGGGTATAATAATCACTTGATTCAATTGGGAGTTAATCTTCCAGATGATTGCGTCATTGACAGAATTCTCCAATCACTGCCACCAAGCTACAAGAGCTTCGTGATGAACTATAATATGCAAGGGATGAACAAGACTATTCCCGAGCTCTTCGCGATGCTGAAAGCTGCGGAGGTAGAAATCAAGAAGGAGCATCAAGTGTTGATGGTTAACAAGATCACTAGTTTCAAGAAAAAGGGCAAAGGGAAGAAGAAGGGGAACTTCAAGAAGAACGACAAGCAAGTTGCTGCTCAGGAGAAGAAACCCAAGTCTGGACCTAAGCCTGAAAATGAGTGCTTCGACTGCAAGCAGACTGGTCACTGGAAGCGGAACTGCCCCAAGTATTTGGCGGATAAGAAGGATGGCAAGGTGAACAAAGGTATATGTGATATACATGTTATTGATGTGTACCTTACTAGAGCTCGCAGTAGCACCTGGGTATTTGATACTGGTTCTGTTGCTAATATTTGCAACTCGAAACAGGGACTACGGAATAAGCGGACACTAGCAAAGGACGAGGTGACGATGCGCCTGGGAAACGGTTCCAAAGTCGATGTGATCGCGGTCGGCACGCTACCTCTACATCTACCTTCGGGATTAGTATTAGACCTAAATAATTGTTATTTGGTGCCAGCGTTGAGCATGAACATTATATCTGGATCTTGTTTGATGCGAGACGGTTATTCATTTAAATCAGAGAATAATGGTTGTTCTATTTACATGAGTAATATCTTTTATGGTCATGCACCTTTGAAGAGTGGTCTATTTTTGATGAATCTCGACAGTAGTGATACACATATTCATAATGTTGAAGCCAAAAGATGCAGAGTTGATAATCAAAGTGCAACTTATTTGTGGCACTGTCGTTTAGGTCATATCGGTGTAAAGCGCATGAAGAAACTCCATACTGATGGACTTTTGGAACCACTTGATTATGAATCACTTGGTACTTGCGAACCGTGCCTCATGGGCAAGATGACTAAAACACCGTTCTCCGGTACTATGGAGAGAGCAACAGATTTGTTGGAAATCATACATACCGATGTATGTGGTCCGATGAATATTGAGGCTCGTGGCGGATATCGTTATTTTCTCACCTTCACAGATGACTTAAGCAGATATGGATATATCTACTTAATGAAACATAAGTCTGAAACATTTGAAAAGTTCAAAGAATTTCAGAGTGAAGTAGAAAATCATCGTAACAAGAAAATAAAGTTTCTACGATCTGATCGTGGAGGAGAATATTTGAGTTACGAGTTTGGTGTACATTTGAAAAATTGTGGAATAGTTTCGCAACTCACGCCACCCGGAACACCACAGCGTAATGGTGTGTCCGAACGTCGTAATCGTACTTTACTAGATATGGTGCGATCTATGATGTCTCTTACTGATTTACCGCTATCGTTTTGGGGTTATGCTTTAGAGCCGGCCGCATTCACGTTAAATAGGGCACCATCAAAATCCGTTGAGACGACGCCTTATGAACTATGGTTTGGCAAGAAACCAAAGTTGTCGTTTCTTAAAGTTTGGGGCTGCGATGCTTATGTGAAAAAGCTTCAACCTGACAAGCTCGAACCCAAATCGGAGAAATGTGTCTTCATAGGATACCCAAAGGAGACTGTTGGGTACACCTTCTATCACAGATCCGAAGGCAAGACATTCGTTGCTAAGAATGGATCCTTTCTAGAGAAGGAGTTTCTCTCGAAAGAAGTGAGTGGGAGGAAAGTAGAACTTGACGAGGTAACTGTACCTGCTCCCTTATTGGAAAATAGTACATCATAGAAAACTGTTTCTGCGACATCTATACCAATTAGTGAGGAAGCTAATGATGTTAATCATGAAACTTCAGGTCAAGATACTACTGAACCTCGTAGATCGACCAGAGCGAGATCCGCACCAGAGTGGTACGGTAATCCTATTCTGGAAGTCATGCTACTAGATCATGATGAACCTACGAACTATGAAGAAGCGATGGTGAGCCCAGATTCCGCAAAGTGGCTTGAAGCCATGAAATCTGAGATGGGATCCATGTATGAGAACAAAGTATGGACTTTGGTTGAATTGCCCGATGATCGGCAAGCAATTGAGAATAAATGGATCTTCAAGAAGAAGACTGACGCTGACGGTAATGTTACTGTCTACAAAGCTCGACTTGTCGCAAAAGGTTTTCGGCAAGTTCAAGGGATTGACTACGATGAGACCTTCTCACCCGTAGCGATGCTTAAGTCTGTCCGAATCATGTTAGCAATTGCCGCATTTTATGATTATGAAATTTGGCAGATGGATGTCAAAACTGCATTCCTGAATGGATTTCTGGAAGAAGAGTTGTATATGATGCAACCAGAAGGTTTTGTCGATCCAAAGGGAGCTAACAAAGTGTGCAAGCTCCAGCGATCCATTTATGGACTGGTGCAAGCCTCTCGGAGTTGGAATAAACGCTTTGATAGTGTGATCAAAGCATTTGGTTTTATACAGACTTTCGGAGAAGCCTGTATTTACAAGAAAGTGAGTGGGAGCTCTGTAGCATTTCTGACACTACTAGGAAAAGGCCTACTAATGGCGCACCTAATTTGGCCATTAATGGCGCATTAGTGGTGCGCCATTAGTAGCACACCATTAGTATATTTTACTAATGGCGCACCACGGGTGCGCCATTAGTATCTGGTATACTAATGGCGCACTTCAGATGCGCCATTAGTATATACAACAGTGCGCCATTAGTATGCCTCCCAGGGGGCCATGTATACCCAGGTGCTTTGGCATACTAATGGCGCACGACAACGAGATGCGCCATTAGTAAGTTCGGCATACTAATGGCGCACTGTCTAATGATGCGCCATTAGTATCCTTTGGCATACTAATGGCGCACTATGGTGTGATGCGCCATTAGTATGAATATTAGGTTTTTTTTAATTTTTTAATTTTCTGTTTTTTGCACAGGTTACAAAATGTATAATTGGACAAAATATAAACAGCACACATCAACAACAGATTCATCGAATACAATAGAAGATTAGTCTCTGAATACAATTCATCATTTTAGTCTCCGAATACAATTCATCATATTAGTCTCCGAATTGAAAAGACCGAACAAAGATAGAACATTATATTACAAGTCTCGAGACCGCGAGTTTGTCTTCACATTACAAGTCGATATCGATCATCTAAACTACCATCGCATAGAAGAGAGATGCGGTCATCACGATGAGCATCATCACGATGAAACTCGTCTTCATCCGGTTCCTCCAACGCTCCCTCCCCTCTCCCGCTAGATAGCGGGCGTATCTAGATTCGGCCTCGGCCCTAGTGGCGTACCCTTTGTAACTGTTACCGCTGAATCGGTAAACCTGTCTCCGACACTCCTCCCAGTCGTCGTAGACTCCGGGAACCTTACCCTTGTACACGACATACCACGGCATTGCTATGCAGTAGCCAAACGAAACGTTAGTACCAATTCACAGACAATACATAAGCAATATATAAGTATGCAACAGAACTCGGAAGAGAAAAGCAAGACATTAATAGCATCGATTACATCTTAAGTTGAATGACTCTCGAAACCAAAGAGACATACTACAAGTTCATTAAAGTTTAATTACAACATAAGACTCAAGGGACCGGAGTGTGGATGAAGCTGCCGTCTATCGTGGGAGTCATGAAAGAACGGGCGTTGTCAGCCTGCATTTGTAGGATTGTGTCGATGTCACTGTTGGACGGTTGATTTCTGAGGTAGAACTGCCTCGAGGTACGAAGGACATCTTGATGGATGATTTCCGCAAACTCCGACTGGATGCGAAAGAATTCTTGTCTGATGTCCGCGTCCTGGATTGCCGACACGCTCGCGGCCCAATCTTTGAGTCTACTCGGTAGCAGAAGTTGATGATGGTCCCGTACGATCGCCCGCATGTGATGGATGGCGTAGTAGGCACCCTTCTGACCGCCAGGCGGCTGCTTGACGCAGCAGAACGTCGTATTGTGGGAGAACACGTGCTTGCCGTACTTACGAATAGGCCTGGTGAAGGTGCCTCCAGATTTGACGTAGCCGGGGAGGACATCATCAAGAACCTTCTTGACATTTGTGTAGTCTACGTTCGACTGACGGTCCGGGTCGAAATACGTGGCCATGGAATATTTGGGGCTTAGGAGGATGAGCGTGGAACGTGTGTCACTGCAGAAAACACGGAATGTTAAAAGAAAAATGATCGAAATATAAGAATTCATATGTTACGGGGCGGTTGAGGGGAGGACTTACTCGGGAAAGTAAGACACGAGGAAGTTATCCTTATCTTGGTTTGCCGGAATGATGCCTTCGAGGTAAGAACTCGCGACTTGCCGGTCCCTAGCGCTGCCCAAGATCTTGGCACGCATGTAGAAGGGGTCGACTATCACGATGTCCGGGGTCTTGTCGCGAATGATCCGCATCTCCATACTCAGCGAAAATAACCGAACGAAGGTGTAGTGCAACGGATGAAGGTTCAACATAGCGTGGATGTCATCAAACCGCAGGACGATCGTACCCCCGATGGAGTTATCCACAAAGCCCTTGCCCTCTGGCACCTTGGCCGCAAAAACCGGGTATGCCACATCCTTCTCTCCGAGACGCCGCTTCTCCAAAGAAAGAACACTGTCATGCAGACTCCGCATAGCACCGGTTGCAGCATCGAGCATATTTCTCGGTAGCATCGGCCTACCCGCCACATGCACCCTCCTCGAGATATCCTCAGGTGAAGGTGGCCCGTCCTGAGCACGGATCGTACTCGGTGCCGGCTGGCCCGCACCCTTGTTAGTCTTTCTTTTGCGTGCCTTCTTCTTCTCCTGTAATGGGACCGAGTTCTGCTCACAGACCGCCTTCTTGAGTGTGTTGGGGCTGATCATATTTCGCACCTCGCCTATCTGAGGCTCGGTGAAGTCGGCAGCTGGAGGCGTTTCCTAAGAGCTGAACTGCAGACGACGCCTGTTGCAACTTGGCTTCTCCGCGATACCAGCTAGATCGCGCACGTCTTTTGTTGGGTTTGGTTCTTGAGAAGGAGGCCCCATGAAGTCGCCACCGTACCCATGATCGGCAAAGTATTGATCGACGTTGGCAAATGTATCATCGTCGTCGTCGTTCTGATCCTGTGCCATATGCATGTTTGGATCCAGTGGCATAGGGATGTCCGGCACCGTTGCGGCGGTCTTGCCATGGGGCCGACTTGGCGGCGGCACGACTGGCGGTGTTGTCTTTGGGGTGGTGTCCCCCGCCCCCAAAGGAATCTGGCTCTTTGGCCAAAGCAGGGGCCAGCTCAGGCAAGCGCTGAGGGTCATCACGTCATCATCGTTGGCCCCGACGGGTCGAATCGGAGGTAACAACTCGTCGCAGCCTGGCAGCACCCGAACCAGTTGAACCCTAAACAAGTTGGGTGGCATCTGGGTACCGTGGAACAAGGGGTTGCCCGATTGAACGACTTTGCCCTTGGCGACATCGACCAACTCGTTGTTCACGAAGTGCAGGAGAGTGCACGGAACGTCGGCGGCGCCCTGCGAAAACATGTAGGGCGTCAGGGATGCCCAGTCAAAGGCAAGGAGATGAAGTCCTTGGCCGAGAGAGGCTTAATTAGTTACCGTGATGATGGCGTCGAGCTCGGCTAATGTCAAGGCACCACCAACGGCGGGCGTGCAGTTGACGGAGGGGCCGCTTGCTGCAGAGGTGCCGGCCGGCGTACACCCGGGTGCATTAAGCTCCCATGCCGCCTCCGCCGGAGACACCAATGGCCCCGCCATTGCGTTCTGCGAGTTGCTGGCCGTGAAGCTAGGAATCGGGGGCGGCCCCTGTTGGCCGCCCGCAATCCACGCACTAATCCCCTGGATCAAGGTAGGCACAATGGCGGTGATCGTCGCTCCGAGTTGTTGTTGCACTTGCTCTTGGACAATCTCCGGAATCCGCGCCACCTGTGCCCTGAGTTCTTGAACCTCGCGCGCCTGGCTTTCCGAGCTGGTCTTTTTCTCCATTCGCCCACCAGTGTTATAGTATGACGACCATTTTGTCGACAAGCCTTTGCCGGCCACACGACCAGCTGACGTCGGCTTACTGAGCTTATCCTTGTTCTTCATTACATTCAATGCCCTATTTAGAGTGGTGTCCCAAGGGTTGCTCTTAGTCGACCCCGCGCTACTGCTTTCAGTCGCCTGCGGAAGGAATGTGAACCATTTAGAAATTTGGCTTCATTAATTAGAATGCAACCATATGGAGCTAATTACGCGGGGGTGTATTCCTTACCAGAACAAGCTCAAGCGCCCTGGTCTTCGGATCCGTGGTAAGCTCCTTTGTTTTCGGGTCCTTCTTGTACCGGGCCCTGACAAAGTTCCTGGTCTGCTTGTCACCGTATTTATCGAAGAGGGGCGGTAGGCCTTGCTCGGCACGGTCCGCCTCCTCCTTGTCCCATATAGGCTCCGCCACTCTGTAACCGCCGGGACCGAGTGTGTGTTCCCCTAAGTTCAGCTCCCGCATTTCTTTCCCCCACTTACTTGATTCAGAGCTTGCGGTGCTCGAGCAATTGATCTTGAAGTCGTTGTAGTCATCTTCGGTGATCGAAGGATTTTTCTCCTTGATCTTCTCATAACTCTCACCTTTCTCGATCATACTCTTCACATTGCTTTTCAAGTAGACAGGGCCGTGCTCATCTTCGTGAGGGCAGCATTGTTCACTTTATTCCCTTTGAGGCTTGTGTTTTCAAATTCAGTGGGGAACTTGTATCGTTCGTGCAGCTTCGTGAAGAGGAGGTTGCGCAAATTCCCTCGGTCAGGATGCCTGAGGTTCTCGGTGTTGATCGAGACGGTGCTCCGGAGAATGCACCCGAGCTGAAGCGAGTACCCCTTGAAGGCACTGTTGCATGATGCAGTGGTACAGCCAGCATGGGACCTCATCTTTGCAGGCTAATTTTCTAGATTGTAACACTGGGATTTGTGCACAAGCTAAGCTAGCTAAGACAGTAGCTTCCTTGCAACCAACAAAAGACAAAGGAAAAGGGGTGAAAAGGGGGAGATGGTTAGCTTTGATGAGCAGGCAACATCTTCCTAACCCCCTTCTTCTTGTCTCCTCTCACTATCTCTCTCTCACACATGGCAAGCAAGGGCGTCTGAGTGTGTGAAAAAAAATACTAAACTAATCCAACCACTAAAGCAAATTAATTTTTATTTCGGTTGAGAATCGGGCACCTTCTAGGTCAAGAAAATTGGGCATGACCTTTGCTAATTTTCTTGACCTTGGAGTGCCCCATTTCTCAACCGAAACGGAAATTAATCAACATTTCAGGAGAAAGGGGTCATTTTAGAAGATCACAAGTAGCAGCAGCATCACTTGACAAAATCACAACTAGCAGCAGCAACTCGCAGATAGCAGCAGCAGCATCACTTGACAAGTAGTACAGCAGCAGCAGCAGCATGCATGCACTGGTCCATGGCACAAAGTCCATGACCCAGAACAGAGCACTTTACTAAAAATGAAGAAGAAAAAAGGCATGCATGCACTGGTTGTAGCAAATCATCACTTCTGAATCAAAACAACAATTAGGACAGGGAAATTATGACACACTTCTGAAGAAAAAATGATTTGTGTAATCTGGTTGGTACTCTTACAGTTGCATAAATTGAAAAAAATTTGATCTGGGTTACAGTATCAGCAACCTTGCATTTCATTTTATACAAAGGAGCTCACAAAGGCCATGTCATGCTTGGCAATATTTGTTTACTAAAACTAAATGAACATTTTACTGGTAGTGTACTGATAGTGTAATCTAGCTATTGTACTGATATTTCTGTTTCTTTGAACATTTTACTGTCAATAAAAATGATGTACTGCTGCTTTCAGTTAATTCAAATTAGCTAAAACCTTTTACTATCAAATAGTGCTAATGTTTACTCTATGAAATAAACTACTCCTCCTCTCTTCTCTTCTTCAGTTAATTAGGAATAGTTTTAGAGGTAACTAACTGAAACTATTTATCATGTTGACAACAGTAGCATGTGGACCTATCATGGTGATTTCATATCAAAATAGAGGAGTACTCCTGTTCATTTGGAGAACTCATACAACAATTGTTATGCATCAAACTTGGGATCAACAGTAGCATGTGACAAACAAATTATACATCAGGAATAAAGCATCAACTTTGTCAAGCGTATGAAATTGCTTAGGTTCAACAGAAAACAAAAATGCCCTGTCAATTTTCAATGCCCTGTTTAATTGACCAAACAAGTGTTTTTATAGGCATAATACAGCAGCACAGCCCCATAATGATACCACGGGCCCCCTGTCTCATTGTAAATAGACAAGTAGTACTGTCCATCATGTATTATCTAATACTGTATATTCTTGCTAGGAGGAAGACCAACTTTCTGGGTAACTAGTGTATAAACTAAACAGTATAGTCAATATCAGCCTGACAAAACAGAATGATCCAATTGACATCCAAGTACGCGTTGACACCCACATTCCACAAGAAAATTGACAGCCTGACCAATGAAACCTAAAGAAGCATGATCCAATTGACAGCAAGTATACATCAACACACCTAGCATCACCATCTAGTCATAAAGCGCGTCCAGTTCATAATTACACCTAGTCAAGACAAGCTTAACTTTCAGGAAAGTTGATGCACATTTCCACGAAAGCCCACCAAACAAATTGCATCAGTTTCATAATTTGTAACGCAAAGGTGCAATGGATCCAAATAAACTTGCATGTTAGAAACCTAAACAAGCCATATCCAAATGACAACGGGAAGGCATCAATGCAAATTAAGGTTCGCATCAGAAACATGAAAAAATAGCTGTGCAGGGGTTGTATGGATCCAAAAAAACTTGCATATCAGAATCCTACAGTAACAGTCAACACATATCTAGTCAATACGTATGTGGATACCACCGTCGATCTACTAGCCATGCAAAGTTCCAGGGGTCAAGATATGCTTTCACATTCAGAAACACAGGAAACCTAAATATGGTCCAACTGACAAGGGGTGCCCATCAATGGGCATGCAGGCTCACTCGAACCTTCCAGGAAGGTTATTACAATAATATAAATCCCAACCTAAGTTAGTCCTGAAAAGGTCTAATGGATCGAAATAAACATGTGCAATTCAGAGAACTACGGAAAACAGTCAACACCACCAAACAGTAGGAATGCAGATATCACCAACGACCAGCATGACTAGAGTCCTACTAATCTAGATATGCTTGCACATCAGAAACATTCAGAAATCAAAATTTAACAGAAGTGACATGTTGCTGTGCAGAATTAGTCATGCATAGGTGTTTCACATACAGAGGGGAGTTCTTGATTAGTTAAGAAAAGCTCAAATTTCAGGAAAGTTAATCCATATTTCCAGAAAGTAAATTCAGATGCAAAATGAGTACATTACCAGAAAGTAAATAAGCTTGAATGACAAGTACACTCGAAAGGAGTGTGGCGGGCTGCTGCAATGGAGAAGGGGCTAGGCATGGTCAGACTGGATTGGATCTTGTAGCATAGAATCATCACAAATGAGGGACGGGGCAGCAATGCAACCAACCTAGGGTTAGGATGGATAGAAGCAAGCAGCCGAGGGGGCAGGGGGCAGCTCACCTGGCTTGGCGTCGAGGGAGAGGAGGAGCCGCTCTGCTTGCTTGGCGTCGAAGGGGAGGAGGAGCCGCTCTGCTTGCCTGGCGTCGAGGGGGAGGAGAAGCCCCTCTGCTTGCGTCGAGGCGGTGGTTGGAGACGTCGGGCGTCGAGGCGCAGGGGCAAGGGGCGGCGTCGAGGCGTCAGGGCAAGGGGCGGCGTCGCGGCATCGGGGCGGCGTCGAGGCGGCGGGGCAGCGGCGTCGGGGCGGCGTCGAGGCGGCGGGGCAGCGGCGTCGGGAGAGGAGAGGGGAAGGGGATCGAGGGAGAGAGAGGGGATCGATAGGTTTGGGCCGGGAGGGAGTATGGATGGGCGGGGGCGGCACAATACTAATGGCGCACCACCCCTCGGTGCGCCATAAGTACATCCATGCTAATGGCGCACCTCACCCGGGTGCGCCATTAGTATTTTGCTCGAGCCAACAGGTTATCTACCACCTGAGCTGATCCACATCAAGTCCCCTCTACTAGCTCAACTGGTCAGCAGCCAGTTCTCACACTAGGAGGTCCTGGGTTCGATTCCCATGCTCCACAAATTTTTTTATGCATTTAAAATGCCGTTTGATACTTATTTGTGTTTAAATATGTTCAAACTTGTTTAAATCATATCAGTAATATTTTTTTTATAAGACAGTAATAATTTTTTAAAAAATATCATCAAACAGTAATGCCGGTGGAGCGGGGGAGGGTGCGGGGGGTGTGGGGGGTCGGCGGCGGCGGTTGAGTAGGGGAGGGGTGCGGGGGGTCGGCGGCGGCGGTTGAGTAGGGGAATCGAGGGTGCAGGGGGTCGGCGGCGGCGGCCGGTGGACCGGGGGGTGCTCGGCGGCGAGGGGGACCGGATCTGGCGAGGTGGGATAGCGATCGAGATGGAGGGGGATCGAGACCGAGTGTCCATGAAATTTAAAAATATTCATGATAGTTCAAAAAGTGCCCATGAAATACAATCGAGAAATGAAGGCTACGATTTAAATACAATCGATCTTAGCTAGCTATCTGTTCACAATCTTCTTGCCCTTCTTTTTCGCAAATGGAGTTCTTCTGTGGAACGGACGTCCTTTAGGTAGGGTGGTCCTGCTTCTTCTTGTGGTGTATGCTGCTACTTCATCATCGTCGTCATGTTCGATCCTCGGGTCGCCGTACTTGTCGAAGTCTTGCTCATTGGCTACTCCATCCATTCCGATGATCTTCCTTTTGCCTCTCCTCACGACAACACGACTGGGCTTTGACGGGTCGGTAATGAAGAAGCATTGGTCCACTTGGGAAGCTAGTACCCATGGCTCATTTTTCGCGGTGACGTTTGCGCCCGCGGTCTTGGATTTGGCTTCGGGTATAACCATGGTGGTGAAATACCGGTCTTCTTTTAGGACGCTCTTGGCCCATCTGACACGGAACATCGGGACCTTCTCTCCAGCGTAGCTCAGCTCCCAGATCTCCTCGATCCTTCCGTAGTATCTGTCCTTGTCATTACCGGTGTAGGATTCCATCGTTACCCCGGAGTTCTGATAACCATCGCTCTTCATGTCCTTGGCCTCGGTGTAGAATGTGTAGCCGTTGATATCGTACGCCTCATAGGTCATCAGGTTGTGCTCGGCGCCCTGTGACAAGGCGAATATGAGTTGTTCTTCCGCGGAAGAATCCTCATGTAAAGGGTACGACAGAAGCTTCTGCTTGAACCAACGCGTGAAACATGAGTTGTGCTCTTTGAGTATATCTCCGTCCGTCCTCTGTTGGCCTCGGTCATTGTACATCTTCTTAATAAAGGTTTTGTGCTCTACCACCCAAGGATCGACCACGTCTATGTGTTGTAGCGCGACTAGGTTTGCTCTTTCAAAGTCGGCGAGTCGACCCTCGAAGTCGACATGCATTTCGCGACGACCCTCACGGTGACCCCATCCAGCGAGCCTGCTGAGGTGCCTGTTCACGGGCAGACCAACGGGGTTCTCGATGCCTAGATAATTCGTGTAGTAGGAGATGCACTCTTCGGTTAGAAAGCCCCTGGCTATGCTTCCCACTGGACGTGACATGTTGCGAACGTATCCTTTGATGGCACCATTCATCCTTTCGAACGGCATCATGCTGTGTAGGAACGTCGGCCCGAGTTGGATGATATCCTTCATGATATGGACCAGCAGATGCACCATAACATCGAAGAATGTGGGCGGGAAGTACATCTCAAGCTCGCATAGTATCACCACGATCTCTTCCTGTAGCCTTCTGAGTTGCCTCACGCCAACAGACTTCCGAGAGATGACGTCGAAAAAGTTGCATAGGCCAAATAGGGTTTCACGGACGTGCGCGTCCATGATCCCACGGATTGCAACTGGAAGTATCTGCGTCATCAGCACGTGACAGTCGTGAGACTTCATCCCGCTGAACTTCAGCTTCGCTGGGTCTAGATATCTGCTTATCTTCCCCGCGTAACCGTAAGGAAGTTTTACTCCTACGAGGCAGGTGAAAAACTGCTCGATCTCCTCCTGACTTAGAGTGAAGCACGCGGGAGGGTAGTCATTTCCGGTCTTCTTGGCCTTTTTGCCTTTGTGACGACTTTCCGTGTCCTGCTTCGCCTCATCATCATCATCATCATCATCATCATCATCATCATGATCATCATATATAGCGTGAAGCTCCTGCCTGATGCCCATTGATTTCAAGTCTGCCCTTGCTTTCGGCCCATCTTTGGTCCTCTCTGGCATGTTGAGCAGGGTACCAAGCAGACTCTTGCACACGTTCTTCGTGATATGCATGACATCAAGGCTGTGAGGCACACGGTGGATCTTCCAGTACGGCAAGTCCCAGAAAACAGACCTCGTTTTCCATACCTTCAGCAGCGGCTCTGGCGCCTTTCGCTTCTTTCCCGGCTCTGGCGCCTTTTGCTTCTTTCCCGGCAGTGGGCAGTCTTTCCAATTTTTCAACAGCTCGTCTATTTCCTCGCCGCTCCTCGTACGTGGGCGTCCTCGGGGTTCGGTTTCACCATCAAACAGATCCTTGCGTTTTCTCCACGGGTCATCGTCGCGAAGCCACCTTCGATGTCCCATGAACACGGTTTTCGAAGACCCGGGATCTCTATCTAGCTGGCGATACGTTGTGTCATCCATGCACCTGACGCATCCAGAAAATCCGTGGACCACCTGCCCCGCGACATATCCGTAACCGAGATGGTCGTGCACCGTCATGAGCAGCGCGGCTCTCATAGGGAAATATTCTTTCTCTGTGGCGTCCCACGTATTGGCTGGCGTTTTCCATAGCATGTCAAGCTCCTCTTTCAGCAGCCCCAGATACAGATTGATGTCGTTCCCTGGTTGTTTCGGTCCTTCAATTAGCATACTCATGTGAATGTACTTCCTCTTCATGCACAACCAGGGGGGAAGGTTGTACATCCACACAAACACAGGCCAGGTGCTATGTGTGCTTCTCTGGCTGCCAAACGGATTGACTCCATCGGTGCTCGCGCCCAGCACGATGTTCCTTGGATCATTCCCAAATTCTGGGTCTTCGAAGTTCAACGCTTGCCACTGGCTCGCATCCTTAGGGTGACTCAGCATCTTGTCTTTTTTATCTATCTCCGGATCATTTGCGTCATCTTCTCGCTTCTTCTCCTCCCTATCCGCGTGCCAACGCAGGAGCTTTGCTACCTTAGGGTCCGCGAAATACCGCTGCAGACGAGGAGTGATCGGAAAGTACCACACCACTTTTCGAGGAGCTTTCTTCCTCTTCTTGTATCGAGTGACGCCGCACACCGGACATATGGTAGACTCCGCGTGCTCATCCCGATAAATGATGCAATTGTTCATGCACACATGATATTTCACGTGCGGTAAATCCAGAGGACACACGATTTTCTTCGCCTCCTCCAAACTGGTCGGGCACTTGTTCCCCTCGGGAAGACGTTCGTGCCAGAATGACATGTTCTCGTCGAAGCATGCGTCGGTCATTTTGTGTTTTACCTTCATCTCCAGAGCCATGAGCGTTACTTTCAGGCGGGTATCCTCGGGCCTGCATCCTTCATACAATGGAGTAACCGCGTCTAACTCAAGTTGATCCATCTTGGCTTTCTCTCGGGCGGCAGCTCTTGCGTTATCCGTCTGCTTGAGAAGCAGCTCTTGAATATGAGGGTCCTGCACCCAGCCCATCGATGGTCCAGCGTCGTCTGCTCCGCCGGCATCATCATCTTCATGATCATGCCCGTCGTCTGCTCCGGCATCTTCCTCATCATCATGTCCTGCATCTTCTACATGATGACCGTGTACAACATCACCGTCGTGATCATCTCCTAGGGATTCTTCGTCTTCTCGCCCGCCCGAGCCGCGGTGGTTGTCTTGCTTCCCTTCCTCATTTCTTGCCCGGCCCCCATGGACAACTTCGTAGTCATCTTCATCACCTTGCCACCGATAGCCATCCATGAAACCACGCAAGAGCAGGTGGTCCCGCACCTGCCCGGATTCCGGGTCCGCAATAAGGCTCTTCAGCTTGCATCTTCGACACGGACATCTTATCTCCGTCTCGTTCTTTTGAAGCATCTCGGCCTTCGTGGACCTCAAAAACCTATTCACGATGCCTTCGGTCATCATGCGAACCATGGTCGCCTGCGGGGTAGAGCAAAACGATATTTTAGAACCAAGAAAAAATTTGGCATGACTTTCCCTAAAAATAGGACCAAAAAGAATGCTTAATGCCAAAATTCTCGCCGAAACGGAAATGAATCAACATTCCGGCAAAATATTGGCAACTACCGAATTTCAAATACCGGTACACCTCCAAACACAAACACATATGCAACACCACAAACATATGCAACACCACGAACATATGCAACACCACGAACATACATAGATCTAGCTAGGCCATAAAAAGTGCATGTGCACATTGTTGTAGGGAGAACAACATAAATATAGCTTCCCCCCTTACTTACCTATCAAAACAGGGTAATTTAACCACTTAAATTGAATGAATCTATGGTGTAAATGAGGTGAAAAAGAGGAGGCACCCGAGACAAGGAGGAGGTGGAGAGAATGAAGTGGGGAGAAAGTGAGTGTGGGTAGGAGAGGCTGTCCAAAATATCTTGTTGTTGCCCACTTACTAATGGCGCACCAACTCTAAATGCGCCATTAGTAATCCAGGTTACTAATGGCGCACCTCCTGGTGCTGCGCCATTAGTAGTTTTGCAAAAAAAATACTAATGGCGCACTGTCCCACAGTGCGCCATTACTAGTTTAAACTAGTAATGGCGCACGGTGGGAGAGTGCGCCATTAGTAGTTTTGCAAAAAAGGGAATAAAAAATATAATAAAAAAACAACATTAGTGGCGCACTTTCCGGCTGGTGCGCCATTACTAGTTACAACTAGTAATGGCGCACTGTAACTGGATGCGCCATTAGTATGTTTGGACAGGCGCACTAGTTAAAAAAAAAATTTGATACTAATGGCGCACCCTGGGCCAGGTGCTCCATTAGTAGTTTCAACTCTAATGGCGTATCAGTAGGTGGTGCGCCATTAGTATATACTAATGGCGCACTGCCTGTCTGGTGCACCATTAGTATCAATCCCATCTATAGCCCTTTTTCTAGTAGTGTGATATTATATGTGGATGACATATTACTGATTGGAAATGATATAGAATTTCTGGATAGCATAAAGGGATACTTGAATAAGAGTTTTTCAATGAAAGACCTCGGTGAAGCTGCTTACATGTTAGGCATTAAGATCTATAGAGATAGATCAAGACGCTTAATCGGACTTTCACAAACAACATACCTTGACAAAATTTTGAAGAATTTCAAAATGGATCAAGCAAAGAAAGGATTCTTGCCTGTGTTACAAGGTGTGAAATTGAGTAAGACTCAATGCCCGACCACTGCAGAAGATAGAGAGAATATGAAAGATGTTCCCTATGCATCAGCAATAGGATCTATCATGTATGAAATGCTGTGTACCAGACCTGATGTGTGCCTTGTTATAAGTCTAGCAGGGAGGTACCAAAGTAATCCAGGAGTGGATCACTGGACAGCGGTCAAGAACATCCTAAAATACATGAAAAGGACTAAGGATATGCTTCTCGTATATGGAGGTGACAAAGAACTCGTCGTAAAAGGTTACGTTGATGAAAGCTTTGACACTGATCCGGACGATAATCGCAAACCGGATACGTGTTTACATTAAACGGTGGAGCTGTCAGCTGGTGCAGTTCTAAACAAAGCGTCGTAGCGCGATCTACATGTGAAGCGGAGTACATAGCTGCTTCGGAAGCAGCAAACGAAGGAGTCTGGATGAAGGAGTTCATATCCGATCTAGGTGTCATACCTAGTGCATCGGGTCCAATGAAAATCTTTTGTGACAATACTGGTGCAATTGCCTTGGCAAAGGAATCCAGATTTCACAAGAGAACCAAGCACATCAAGAGACGCTTCAATTCCATCCGGGATCTAGTCCAGGTGGGAGACATAGAGATTTGCAAGATACATACGGATCTGAATGTTGCAGACCCATTGACTAAGCCTCTTCCACGAGCAAAACATGATCAGCACCAAGGCTCCATGGGTGTTAGAATCATTATGGTGTAATCTAGATTATTGACTCTAGTGCAAGTGGGAGACTGAAGGAAATATGCCCTAGAGGCAATAATAAAGTTATTATTTATTTCCTTATAATCATGATAAATGTTTATTATTCATGCTAGAATTGTATTAACCGGAAACATAATACATGTGTGAATACATAGACAAACAAAGTGTCACTAGTATGCCTCTACTTGACTAGCTCGTTAATCAAAGATGGTTATGTTTCCTAACCATGAACAATGAGTTGTTATTTGATTAACGAGGTCACATCATTAGTTGAATGATCTGATTGACATGACCCATTCCATTAGCTTAGCACCCGATCGTTTAGTATGTTGCTATTGCTTTCTTCATGACTTATACATGTTCCTATAACTATGAGATTATGCAACTCCCGTTTGCCGGAGGAACACTTTGGGTGCTGCCAAACATCACAACGTAACTGCGTGATCATAAAGGATCATTACAGGTGTCTCCAAAGGTAGATGTTTGGTTGGCGTATTTCGAGATTAGGTTTTGTCACTCCGATTGTCGGAGAGGTATCTCTGGGCCCTCTCGGTAATGCACATCACTTAAGCCTTGCAAGCATTGCAACTAAATGAGTTAGTTGCGGGATGATGTATTACAGAACAAGTAAAGAGACTTGCCGGTAACGAGATTGAACTAGGTATTGGATACCGACGATCGAATCTCGAGCAAGTAACATACCGATGACAAAGGGAACAACGTATGTTGTTATGCGGTCTGACTGATAAAGATCTTCGTAGAATATGTAGGAGCCAATATGGGCATCCAGGTCCCGCTATTGGTTATTGACCGGAGACATGTCTCGGTCATGTCTACATTGTTCTCGAACCCGTAGGGTCCGCACGCTTAAGGTTACGATGACAGTTATATTATGAGTTTATGCATTTTGATGTACCGAAGTTAGTTCGGAGTCCCGGATGTGATCACGGACATGACGAGGAGTCTCGAAATGGTCGAGACATAAAGATTGATATATTGGAAGCCTATGTTTGGATATCGGAAGTGTTCCGGGTGAAATCGGGATTTTACCGGAGTACCGGGAGGTTACGGGAACCCCCCGGGAACCATATGGGCCTTAGTGGGCTTTAGTGGAAAGGAGAAAGGGGCAGCCCAAGGTGGGCTGCGCGCCTCCCCCCTCCCCTAGTCCTATTAGGACTAGGAGAGGTGACCGGCCCCCTCTCTCTCTTCCCCCCCGAGGAATCCTATTCCAACTAGGATTGGGGGTGGGGAATCCTACTCCCGGAGGGAGTAGGACTCTCCTGGCGCGCCCCTTGTGACCGGCCAGCCTCCCCCCTTTGGTCCTTTATATACTGAGGTAGAGGCACCCTAGAACACACAAGTTGATCCACGTGATCTCTTCCTTAGCCGTGTGCGGTGCCCCCTGCCACCATATTCCTCGATAATACTGTAGCGGAGTTTAGGCGAAGCCCTGCTGCTGTAGTACATCAAGATCGTCACCACGCCGTCGTGCAGACGGAACTCTTCCCCGACACTTTGCTGGATCGGAGTCTGGGGATCGTCATCGAGCTGAACGTGTGCTCGAACTCGGAGGTGCCGTAGTTTCGGTGCTTGATCGGTTGGATCGTGAAGACGTACGACTACTTCCTCTACGTCGTGTCAACGCTTCCGCAGTCGGTCTGCGTGGGTACGTAGACAACACTCTCCCCTCTCGTTGCTATGCATCACATGATCTTGCGTGTGCGTAGGAATTTTTTTGAAATTACTACGAAACCCAACATTATTCTACTACTTTGGATCCATTGCAACGCACGGGCCAGCACATTGGTAGTAGTAGTGTCCATCTCTATCTCTAGAGGCCTTCCCTCGTTCATCCTTTTCTCTCACAAGATAAACTACTCATACAAATGCATCTTGATGTTCCGTGGAACGCACGAGGATGTTTCCTTGGGGGTCTCTCCAGCGCTGCGTGGCTGTAGTTGCAAGTTGACGCCCCTTGAGATGCCGACGTTGAGGGGCACTTGGATTTCCTCCGATGAGCAGGTAAGATGAGTTTGATCACGTAGTAAGTGCATTCTAAAGACTACTTCCATGTCCATTTCCTAATTCTCCCTTTGCCCATTGTTTCACAGGTTAGGCTCGGTGGGAGTGGAGATTGGCTTGCATATGTACGGGAGGGTACCAACATCAATTTGCACAACATTTACAACGGTGAAACCGTTCCCGTAGAACCTTTGTCCAACATTGGGATCAGCCATGCAATGGGCCACCGCATGAATTGGTACGATGGAACCACGGTGAGATTGAATAAGATAGCATGAACCTTGAACATGGCGGTCAAAGGCGGACCATGATGTCTGCGGCCGATTTGTTGCCATACGAGTAGGAAGACGATGTGCTCCTTTCTAACCGCATCTTCGCGGTGACAAACCAGGGGACTTATTTTGTATGGGACACATCCTACGATATACTCCCTCTCTCCCAGTTTATTTGTTTTGAATCTTTTCGTTTTATAAGTTTCAAATTCAAATTTAGAGCTCCCCATCACATGTTGAGATTACAATGTCCATTAAATCGTTGCGTGCATGTATAGTAAAGAAACAAATCTCGAGTTTTGCACGAGTTCGTGCTGCGGGAGCACCACAAGCCCTGGCGCAGGAATTACATTTCCCTCTCAGGGCCGTCGGGACTGAGCTTCAGCGCCTTACTACACCTACCTTTGAGTCAATAACATGTGGACCCGATAGGTGACTGGTCCACATGTAATGCTCACGTAGGCAGAGGGGCAGTGGGGCCAAGAGGGGTGAGCCGCAGGTCGGGGGATGTGTGGTTTCATGGGTTCGAGCGGCGTCGTGGGAATCGCGGGTGGCTGTGGTAGAAACTTGATGCTCGCCGCATTTTAGGTGGCCCACATGTCATGCACACAAAGGCAGAGGGGCGGTGTGGCCAAGAGGGGTGAGGCGCACGTCGGGGGGCGTGGTGCCGTGGGTTTGAAAGGCGTCGTGGGAATCGCGAGATGAAACGTGATGGTCGCCGTAGTTGAACTTCCATGGACTAGCTGTCATGTCTACGGACACATGCACTGCATACCGATCACTGGAAGGAGTAGCAGAGAAAGCTATATATGCGGATAAATAGTTCCTTATAGTCAAGCGGACCCATGCTACTACTCTGTTCCAAAGACATGCACACCATCGAAATAGTCCATCTATATCAATATACACCAAGAGGGAATAATTTTTTTACATGAGAGGAAATAGTTCATCCATCCATAATGCCCTCCTGCTGGTGCAACCTCTTCTTCTTCTTCTTCTTCTCATTCTTTGTGGGAGACGGCTTCGCAACAAGCTCTTTGGACCTTGCAGCTATCTCAAAACTCACACGGGCATCAAGGGCATTATATTTTATCCGCTCATACGTCAAGGGATAATTCTCCCATCCAGACGACCTTAATGCCACCGTCTCGTCACCCTTCTGAAGATTTGTACCAAGCACAAAATTTGCTACGTCGAATAGGGATGGTGTCTGTTTATCACAAACTTCTACAGGAATTTTGATTCTGGTTTGTAGGTCAGCGATGCTATTCAAATCAAGGTTGTACGGCTCCAGCTTTTGTTTGTCCCCTTCGATGGCTGCCCCACAGAAGTATACGTCCTCCCGAGACAAGAAATCATGAAGCTCACCTGGTATGGAGGGCGAGTGTATGATGTGGTACACCAAAACTTCATCTTCGAGGCACAGCTGAAGGACGGCGGCACACTGGATCTGCCCAGGGGCACGCTCCGTGTACTCTGCGTCGGGACCGATGACCCTTGTCTCTACCTTTTCGAGGGAGTTGGATACATTGTTGATCCACTGCCGAACAACCCTTGGGTGGACGGTGACGGTGGCAACTATGCGCATCGAGCCTTCGACGAGGACATGTTGGACGCTAAAAACCCGCATCTCGATCTCTATCGCCATTTGGAACCGCTGGAACGGAGGGCTATGGTTTGGAGAATTAGGATTAGATGGCTAGTCTAATTGAAGTAGTAGATGATTATTTAAAGAGGTTAAAACAATGTGAACGCAGTGGGGTTTGGATGCAAATGAAGACGAAGGGGAGGTGAAGAAGCCGAGGAGAATCGGTTCCCGATGGAGAAGTAAATGGGAGAAGTGGCGTGCAGGCAGTTGATTAGACGGCTAGGTAGACTAAACGAAAAGGCTATGTGGGTAGACTGATGAGTCGTACCTGTTCGTGTACGTGCCCATCCTTCCTGATAGGTGGGACCTATGCAAACAGATAAAAAATGTGTCATAGTTTTTTTTGAGCGCGTGAGTGGGAGACACAACATTCTCTGGTTAAGGAATACTCCCTCTGTTTAGGTGACTATAAGTCACCTTATGAAAATCAGGTTTTCCCAAAACCTTTAGGCGTGGAGCATTAACTTCCTGCTCGATCCCCTCCCAGCCTCGTTAGCCAGCGTTCTCTTCCTCTGCTGCCGCGTTCTACCTTTCCATTTTTCCTCTTCTCAAGTGTGGAACGATCTGCATGCCATCCTTGATGCACCAGAACGACCACTGCATGCATCGCGGAGCGTTGATTGGGAATGCATGAGAATTTGGTTCTGTTCGCAATATGGATGATACCTGAACGATGAAGTGAACAGGCATGCTAGCATGGGAGACCTATTTACGCTATACAATACTGGAGTACTCATGTACCTAGTAGTAGTAGTAGTAGTAGTACAACTGTGGTACACTTGATGGTCAAAATACTATTCATCCGATCCTGACAGTGAAGTGACAACACCCTGCGCCTGACACTAGTCCAGGCGGCGTGTTCGGGTTACCAAACTCAGCCCCACCCTGTGCACAATGCAGTCTATCACCGCCGCTGTACAGCACATTGGCGCCTCGTCTCGTCTCCCTCTCCGCTCCCATAGCACCACTCCATCTCCATCTCCTTCTCCGTCTCCATCTCACTGTGCCCCCATGTATCGTCGCCTCACTCGCCTCCCCCAGTACCACTATTCCCTCGCTAGCCGCTCCAGCACCGACATCCTTCTCCCTCATAAATCAAGCCCCCTTCCAAACTCCACCATGGCCGAACGCGAACCGCGCAGCATCCATATGAGCCGCGATTGGAGCAATCTCCCCAGTGACATCCTCGACCTCTGTTGTTCGTGTATGGATATGTTGAGCGCCCTGCGGCTGGCTGCATGCTCGAGGGACATGCACACGGCCATCGTCAAAGCGAGGCATAAGCTTTTCAAGACACCCTACTTGCTGCTATCTGGTCTTGCGAGATTGGCTCACCATGATACGGAGGTGTGCATGATGCCCCTCGACTTCAATCTGATCTCCATTAGCCGAAACTTCTTTGCAGGTATGTAGTGGTCGCCGAACATCATTTCCCTCGACATCGATCCGATCACCATCACCCGAAACTTCTTGGCAGGTATGTACTGGGTTGGCATGAACTCCCACTGGATGGCTGCCTTCAGAGAAGACGGTAAAAAGTTGGTGCTCGTGAACTTCCAGACCTCCCATGAGATTATCCTTCCTCCGTTGGATTATATAGAGTATTACCATCGCGGTCCAAGTCATCAAGATTACTATGTCAGTTGGACGGACCTTGTTTTGCAGAAGATTGTAATCTGCCAAGTGCCCACACGACATGCGAATTACGCAGACTTCAAGCTAATTGCCTTGTTCGACCGCGGACTCGCCTATCTTTGCACCGGTGCCTTCTTTAGCTGGAGACAACTCGGCTCGCAGTGGATCATCGTCAAAGCTGATACACACTTCTGTGATGCTATTGAACACAATGGCATCATCTACGCGATTGACAAAGCAGATGGCACCACGTATTGCTGGGACGGCGCGTGTAAGTTGTTTCCTCTCATGTTAATGATGACGCCATGACACTGTTTGAACTTTTTGTGATGATTGGCATATCTCTGTTTGAGCAGAATTTGAGTAGAACTATGGCAATGTATTAGAGACCCCGTAAATCAACTATATTTGGAATGAGTTAATTCATGTGATTGTGACCATGTCATTACAGCCAATTTGTACCCTGAATAATCAAACGGTTAGGAATATATGGATATTATCCTTATTTTACAGTAATCTATATACTACTACTAAATATGAGTGTGTATCAATGGCCATGTTAGTTTCCTCATTTTCATGATGTAGAAACATGCACCACACTATTGGTTTCATCTAACCATACATTAGGGAAGTAAATGTGCATATGGAGAACTCTATATTTGGAAGTAGTGAAATCCTGCAATGCTTACCATGTGTACATACCTATATTCGCCCTTCAGCAATCAATGGCTAGAATAATATCCTCACAAAATTTTTGCCCACAGAACACGAGTATATAACAATGCATGGTCTGTTAGTTACCTTGAAGAATTTGTTTGTGAGGACAGAACATGATTACATAACATGCATGACATGGTAGTTTCCTGTGAAGAATCGATTGCGAGATAACATGAGTATAACCATGCATGGCACTTCTATATTTTCGAACCCAGTATACATTTCCCTGTATTTTCCTCCCAGGTCCAATAGGGACATATCAATGCTGTTTCTTGCATTATCCTACTCATACTCTGAACAATGCTGATCTTACATTAACAATGCCTGTCCTTTTTGATATGATGCAGTGTCCCCACAGTTACTGCCCTTTGTAATCACACCACCTTTGCCAAAAACAGGGAAGCACAACTGGTTCCTCACTCGATCTGACGATGGCAAAAGACTGATGATCATTCGGACACATGAACCAGAAAAGTTATATTGCAAAAACCCCACTGTATACAAGCACCGTGTAATACGTGAGTATCCGGACAGTGGCTGTTACATCTATGAGCAGGATACCAACTTGTTGGGCCGTGTAGGATCTTTTAGTTGGAGGCGGGTAAACAGCCTTGGTTCACACTCTCTGTTTCTCGGACTCAATTATCCGATTAACCAGGAGATCACCGTTGGCAAGGACCTTGATGGCAGAGAGGCTCTGTTTGCTATGGAAAACTGTGTCTACACGGCGAGCCCTAGGAGTTCAGGAGCAAACTCCCCTGATTGTCAACGATACAGCCTGCAGCCAAAAGAAGGTGAGAATGACAAAGGCATCCGGATTAACTTTGATCCTTGGATGTCTCAATTACGACAGGCAGTGATGTGGTTTGAGCCTTCAGGTTGATAGGTAATTGGGCTGTCGCATCAAAAGGGTGGAGTACTGGTGTCTCTGGATCACTGGTCGCTGAAGCGGGGCTGCAAATTATGTTGGTGTTGGATCATCTCTTCGAATGACTTTGTTGTCTTTGCTGCTGGTTCTGGATGGGTAGTTCTTTCTTTTGTTATGCATATTCCTTGTCATTTGGTCATCCTCGTCTATGTCACTCTTACTATGTAATAGTTGCTTCTGTTTAGAATGTCATTCTCGTCTGGATCACGAGAGTCTGAGCGCTGCAGATGGGTGCGTTTTGGTGGTGTAGCAAGACTTCTTATGAACTATCATGTCTTGTTGTTTATGTCAGTAGTAGTCACTAGTCAGTGTTTGAATGTTGTATATATCGTTGTTTCGAACTGTTTATTGTCTCAAACTACTGGTGGGCTAAATGAGGGCATCACCATTCTCCAGTGTTCAGAGTATATCTCCTTTTTTCAAGTTATATAATTTGAGCTCAGTGTCTTTTCGATGATGTACACTTGTTTGGGCCAGTGAGGTGTCGTTGAATATGGGCTGAGTAGTAATGCAATGCCAAACAGGTCAATTATGACTCTCAGGCCGGGCTCTCAAAATATCCTGAAAAAAGGCCAGGCTCTCCAAAAAAGAATGAATAAGGACTCTTAAGCCGACATGTGGGCGCCACCTGTGTTTTCGTGCGCGCAAGAGCATATTGGCGCGTGCTCCAAATTCATGCTACCTTTTCATCCATAGTCTCCCGCCCCTCCCCCACCTTTGGAATCTCGATTCCTACTCCAGTTCCCCCAAATCCGCCTCCTGCACTCCCTGTACTCAAGCGCACTATCATGTCGCCGGTCAACGCGGATCTCCGAGCCGGAGATCCTGAGGTCTGTCCTGCCTTCGGTCGCTGCGTGCTGTCGCTCAACAGTGGCATGGCGGTGCTTGACGACCAGTTTGCCGGCAAAGTGCTGATGGTAACCATCAACAGCGACCGGCCTCCCGTCTCACCGGATGACCTTGTCAAAGCTCTTGGCATTGTGCACGGCATCCAAATAAGTGACTTGCTTGTCGAAGTCTGTCCGCCACCGGCTGATTTCTTCGTCAGGTTCTGGACAACTTTCGACTGCAGTTGTGTCTTCGAATCTTCCCGGCGTTTTTTCTGCGATGGCGCGCTGGTGAGCTTTGATCGGTGGCACCCAGGATGGGGCTCGGTGCCCTCTAAGCTTGAGTTTTTTTAACAAAGCTTACCTTCCACGACATGCCTCGACGTGCTTGGAACAGGGAGTCCATGAACGAACTTATCAACGACCTTGGAGGTGAGCTCGTAAGTATGTTTGTTCCTCCAGACAGCTGGGCTCTGACGGTTATGGCACGGATGAAGAAGCCGTCCACTATACTGACGGTGATTGGTGTTGAGATACCGGTGCAGGAACAAGGGTTGTACTATTCGTCGCCACCAAGGCCGCCGCAGACCACGTTAGGGATGTACCTGTATCGAGTGTTCGTGCATGTCGAAGAAGTGGTCAATCCATCAATCGAAGTCCTGCCGCCGCCGCTGGTGCCAGGGTCCATCGACGATGTCCATTACAGGAGTCAACGTCAGACTTTCCCCGTGTTGCTCGGAACGATGGATGGCACAGGGCCTACTCCATCGCGCGGCGGAGGCCACTGCTTCTGTGGGAGAAGAGGCAGGGCTGGCTGCCTGGATGTGCTCTAATTTGAGGTAACAACTGAATCTTGTCAGATACTAGTTAAATCCGAGCTATGGGTGTGAAGCACTGATATGCCAGTACATTTGATTGTGACCTGTTCTAATTTTTACCTGAACTTTTTTTAGAAAGGGCTATACGTCAACTTAATGTGCTAGGAGAACTTATTGTGTTGTCTGTCTGTTTTCTTTGCACAACATTCAAGATATTTCCCCGTCATTGATAAAGACGATGAACCGTTATGTACGACTTCGTTGGTTTCAACATAGCCCTGCCCGTGGAGATCCACTGCTTCCATCCTGATTGTGCCGCCTGCGTGAATTTTTTGTATGCAAGTTCAGTGTGCTGTGATGTTCTATATGATTGTGTCAACTATATAAGTTTTTACTGAGCATCAGCAATGCATATGGCTGAAAGATGTATTTACGAGCATCGGCCGATGGGTCTCTCTCTCTCTCTCACACACACACACACACACACGCGCGCGCACACGCACAAGTGGGACCCGTTGAATTATCTATGTGCTCGTGACAGCTTTTAATTAGGTTCCACTATAATCTAACTTTTTTCTTAAGTTATTAATTGAGCTCAGTGACTTCAAAAAGTTGTACAGAAGCCTTGTTTGGGCCTTTTCGGCGTCGCTGAATGTGGGCTGAGTAACCATGTTAGGTTGTACTGTACTACACAGGCCTTTTTCACTATTTTTTTAAATAATACATTTTTTATTAATTTTCATAAATATTACGCTGGGTAAATTTTTTTCAAAAATAATACACCGTCGGCCCGCTGCAGGCTGACTGGGCCTAGTCGGCCCACAACAGGCCGATTGGATTTCAGTCGGCCTACAGCTGGCCGACTGGCCCTTGTCGGCCCACTGTGGGCTGATTGGGTCCTGTCAGCCCACTGTGGGCCGACTGGAGCTAATTGGCTCGTTGTGGGCTAATTGTTTTTGCAAAAGTGTTAATCATGTATTTAAAAAATATGTGTATTGTGACCTCCTCCGCTCGCTGTGGGCCCACTGTTGACTAAAAAATATGTTTTTAAAAAGTGTTAATCATGTATTTAAAAATTGTTAAATGTGTGTATAAAAATGTTCCTTATCTATACAAATTTTTTTAAATGTGTGTATAAAAATAGCTTTTTTTTAATATCAGCAGTGCAACTGGGCCGACAGTTGTACACAATATCCGGGTCAACTTGTTATTCTCCACGCCGCTGGGCTGCAAACTTTCCTAAGAGGTATGCATTAGGCTTAACAAGAAAATGGACTTTAAGAAATAATAAATGGGATGTAATTATAATATCTGTACAGTTACTATACACCAAACACGTAATTAGTTTGAAAAATATATTACTTTTGGAATTTGAAAATTTTAATTTCATTACTTGTTGTGCGCGCAATATTTCATTGGATTTTAACGTAATACAACTTTATTTTGAAATTATATTTAACCTGACTAGAAATTTCGGATAAAAATATTTCGGATCCCATCAAAATGTGGGATTTTTTTTGAATTCTGTTTTGAGCGGTTGTTTGAAATTATTAATCGTTATCCTAGCTAGAAGTTGGGTTGAACTTTTAACAAACTGTAAATGGGCTGTAGTAAATTTAATTAGAATTAAAAAAATGGGCTATACATTCTTACAAATCGCAAATGGGCTATATGTTCTCTGCCAAATCCGAGCTGTGGGCCTACTAAGTTGACGCGTACCAAGGGCTTTGTCAACTTAGTCAATATAAACGATTCTAGCTGCAGTGATCGTACGATGTCCATCCAACGGCCGTAGTTGTTCTTCAACCTCTGGTCTTCTTGCTCCAGCCGCCCAAAGCAGCGCCGGTCGTGTCGTGTGCTCCTGCTTCCCGTAGCCGGCTGTGATGCCGCGGAGGCCTCACCGCCCCGTACTACTCCCACCGCTGGCCAGGCCATCCCTCTACTCACCCACACCCTCTTTTATTCTGCGGCGACGGCAGCCTCACACCGTAGCCGAACCAGTGAACACTCGTACTCCTTTCCGCGCGGGCTTCTACTGCTGCGTATTCCCCGGCTCCGCGTCGTCCCCTTCCTAGGCCTCGCTGTCGTCCAGACCACCGCCCTGGTGCTCACGGCACAGCGTGGTCAATGTGGTCAACGATCGACTTCCATCGGAAGAGTACTGTACGTGGAGAGGCTGACAGCTGGGTCCACAGCAGCCGCAAGGAAGTGCCTCCTTATTACGTGCAAAATAATTATTCCTCCACCTGACAGCGGGGACCCACCGGACGGGCCACCGTATTTCATGAAAAAAATGATTCGCCCCCTGACTGCTGGGACCCACGAGCTACATCTTCGCACGCAAGGAAGTGCGTCCAAAAAAACGATTCGCCCCCCTGACTGCTGGGACCCACCAGCCCCCCGACTGCTGGGACCCACCAGCCCCCCGACTGCTGGGACCCACCAGCTACACCTTCGCACACAAGGAAGTGTGTCCAGGCAAAAAAAACGATTCGCACCCTGACTGCTGGGACCCACCAACTACATCTTCGCAGGCAAGGAAGTGCCTGATAGTCAGGACCCACCTGGTCGAAGCGTACGTAGCGTTGTCATTCTGATCGCGAACGTGTACGTACATACTGGTCGATGTAGAGGCACGCACGTGTCGTAGTAGAGGCGCGCACGTGTCGTAATAGAGGCGCGCACGTAGCATGTACACGTACGTACAACGTCCAGGGTGCAAGAAAGAAAATACGGCCACGTATGTGTACATACGGTCTCGAACGCCTACTCACGCATACGTACGGCCAGGGCTCGTGTACATGGTTGGGTCGGAACGGAGAAACAGCGTCGTCGTCGTGTTCATGGGGAGGCAACGGAATGCGTCGTGTTCATGGGGAGGCAACGGAATGCGTCATGTTCATCAGGAGGGCTTGGACGGAACAGGCGATGGAAACGAGGCCCGGCGTACCACAGAATGGAGGAAATGGCCTTGTGTTCGACCGGCCACGTTCAAAAAGGGATCCTGTTCATCGGGAGGGGTCTGGCGTACCGCAAAATGGAGGAAACAGACCTCCTATGGTCGAAATGGGGGTCCTGTTGATCGGGAGGGGTGTGGCGTACCGCAAAACGGACGAAACGGACTTGTGTTGGAGCGCTACGGTCGAAACGGGGGTCCTGTTCATCAGGAGGGGTGTGGCGTACCGCAAAACAGGACTCCACGGGATACTGTTCATCTCCACCGTCGACCTCCTCCAGCCTCCACGGGCTCCTGTTCATCCAGCCTCCACGGGTTCCTATTCATCCAGCCTCCATCGCGCGCTACTCCACCGGCTACTGTTCAACCACCCCTCCACCGTCTACTGTTCATCCAGCCCTCCACACCACGGGGTCCTGTTCAACCACCCCTCCACGGGCACCTCTCTACCGTCTACTGTTCATCCAGCCCTCCACACCACGGGGTCCTGTTCAACCACCCCTCCACCATCTACTGTTCATCCAGCCCTCCACAACATGGGGTCCTGTTCATCCACCCCTCCACGAGCACCCCTCCACCGTCTACTGTTCGTCCAGCCCTCCACCACACCATGGGGTCCTGTTCATCCAGAGGCAACGCCACCGCTCACTGTTCATCCAAACCCCCCGCAACGCTCACTGTTCATCCCATCGATCGGCTTCAATTAGCAGCAGTAGCTAAGGAATCGCTCGATCGGGTTCAGTTAACAGCCATCGATCGATCGCTCGGGTTCAGTAACGCGTAGCCTGCAGTGCAATCGCTCGGGTTGTCAGGACCCCGATTCCAAGTCACATCGATCTAGCCGGTAACACCTCATATCACTTTGCGGCCTCACGCACGGTATCCCACGAGTGTCGCCTTACCATGGCCCGGGACCGTTTGCGCCTTTTGGCTCACGTATATGATAGTGTCGCTAGCATCCATATGACAGAGAACCCGGGCCAACATGGCTAGTCATGAACCCAAAGCGGCACAGACCTATGGAGACAGGCATACATGAATCACATCGAGCATGTCGGTCATCAGCGAGTGATTCCGGGCTGTAGCACTAGGCTAAGAGGACTCCGGGGAAACCCGGGCTATAGCAGGCTAGGCAGGACTCCGGATGTCACCGCGTGACATTTCCCCGAAGGGACAGACATAGGAACGACGTGAATCACATGCCGGCCAGTCAAAT
This sequence comes from Triticum urartu, assembly GCF_056163025.1. NCBI lineage: Eukaryota > Viridiplantae > Streptophyta > Magnoliopsida > Poales > Poaceae > Triticum > Triticum urartu. Next base: position 678,557,946 of record NC_141879.1, on the reverse strand, counting down.
GTCCTGAGCAGTAGTGCTGGGCTAGCAGGACTCCGGTGAACCGGGCTGTAGCGGACTACTATGGCTCGAGGAACACTAGACTACATTTCCCCATAAGAAAGGCTGCCAAGGATAAACAACTAGATTGTCGGATCCCACTCATACCAAGCATTTCAATCATACACACAATATGCCCGATATGAGTACATACAACATGGCATCACAACAAAACTCTACAACTCAAGTACTTTATTTAAAGGCTCCAGAGAGCCATACATAACATGTTCATACAGATAGGGGTCACATGACCCGACACTCAAGTCATACAATCATACAAGCACAAGCAGAAGCAACTAGTCTGAGTACACACACTAGAAAGAAAGAAGGCTTCTCGAAGCCTGTCTATCTACATAGGGCCCCTCCATGGCCAGGATCACCACCTGGGTGGCTAGTCACTCGTCGACATCAAGGTCTACATAAAACCCATCAGAGGGGGCGGTGTTGTCGTCTGAAAACAATAAATAAGCAAACATGAGTACAAGGTACTCAGCAAGTCTTACATCAGAACCTAATATACATGCTCATTCTCAAGAAGGTGGTGGGGTTATTGCAGCAAGCCAGCTTTGACTCTTGGCTAAGCTATCCTACGGAACTCCACTAGTAAAATAGTTTCGCACACGAGTCCACTACTCACCAACACAATAATCCACCGGGGATCCTCCCTCGTCATCCTACGAGAGGGCCATCCTCGGTACTCACACTTATCTTGAGTCTTTTAGTAGTATCCATTAACTTGTCTATGAACTGTATAGGCAACCAAGTAGTCCCTTTACCGCGGACGCGGCTATTCGCATAGTTTTATACCCTGCAGGGGTGTACTTCGTCATACACGCTTTCACCACTTACCGCCGTTTACACGACATGTACTCGGCAACCTTCAAGCGGAGGCCCAACAAGGGTGTCGGCCATGGCCTACCTAAACACTCAAGTCTCTAGTCCAGGTTCATCGCCTATCCAGGTTCCATCCGCAGGGAGTCCGGCCGAGGTTTCCACATACGGCCCCGAACGATGTGAACAGGGTTCCCGAGACACCAAATGGGTGACTCGGTACACCGTGCCACGGTGTATCTACCGCAACATAGCCCACCCCTAGGGTCAGCGCTACGCACGGCCGCCAACACATAACCTACAAACACCAGAAACTATTTGCAACTCCTTGACAGAGTACTAGGGTATTTAAGAAGCCAAGAGGGTCAATCAAGGATCCCAATGCATGGTAGTAGCTGAATCTTAAATCACATATACAGATTTCAGTTCTAAGGAATGACCTCAATGAAACAACCCACCATGTACTCCTACATGGCCTCTCATCGATACCTTTACCAAAACATGTTCCACACATCCCTCACGTTACCGACATAATCATTTCACTCTAGCCCATCACCCAGATGAACCAGACCTGACACAACTCTAAGCATAGCAGGCATAGCAAGGTAGGAATCACATACATGGCTCAATCAACTCCTACACATGCTAGTGGGTTTCATCTAGTTACTGTGGCAGTGACAGGTCATGCAGAGGATAAGGGTTCAACTACCGTAGCACACATCAGTTTGAAACGCGTTGTCTTAATGCAGTAAACAAGAGCAGAAGCGGGAACATGGGATGTATCGGAATGATCAATGGGTTGCTTGCCTGTTGTAGAGGTAGTAGGGTACTGCCCTTCAGACGGATACTCGGGGTTATCCTCGGAGGCAGAACCTACCACGAAAGACACACCGAACATAATCAACACATGGCAATATGCAACAATATGATGCATGCTATGACATGGCAAAATGAAAGTGTCTTGGCCTAATGCAAGCTAAAACAGGAGGGGGTGAACTTATTTGAATCAAAGATTCAAATATTAGCTCATTAAACATGGCCTTATTAGTGCATTACTTTATTCTGCTTAAACAGCAAGGTTAACTTGTTTTGTCATGCATGAAACCATTACAGATGGATAGATTGAATTTTTCTGATCATTTTTCATATATAAATCTTTGCATTTGCAGCTATGGTTGATTTTCTATGATTTTTAGAAGTTTTGACTATTTTCTGGAATTTCCTGTTAAAGAATAAATCCAGTAATTGAATTAATGCGTCAGCACTGCGTCACTGTGACGTCAGCGGGTCAAAGGCGCCAACCTAGGTCAAACCTGACTGGTGGGCCCTCTTTGTCAGTGACTCAACTAGTTAACAGTGTTAAATTAACTCTAATTAACTGTCAGTGGGGCCTGGGCCCACATGTCAGTGAGAGAGAGAGTTAGTTAATGAGGTCATTAACCTCTAACAGAGTGATTAACTCTAAGTTAAACTAATCTAATTTAGTTAGGAGCCGGCCCCACATATCACTGTCTCAGGCGGAGTCAAACTGGGGTCAAACCCCTGGTCAACACGGTCAATCCCGCCGGCGTTGAGTCGCCGGCGAGGCCGAGACGGCGGAGAACTTTGGAAATCGCCCACAGGCGACCAAATCGACCGCGGTTTGGTCCTGCGCGTAGCTGGGGCTCGCGCGCATCTAGTGGGGCAAGTGGGAGGAGCTGGGCTGGAGCGAGCTCGCCGGAATCGAGCTTGTGGCGGCGGCCGGAGCTCGGCCGTTGGTGGTTTTGCTGCTGCAGCGAGCTAGCGGGGAAACGGACGCTCTAGCGAGGTGCTACGAGGTGCGGCGAGTGCGTTATGCACCCGCGCCTGACCAAATGGTCACTGGAGTGACGCCAGCGTCGAGCTCGTGCGGTGGCGTGCTACGGTGAGCAAGGGGACGGCGTCTACGGCGATCAAACGAAGTAGAGAAGAAGGGGGTTCGGTGGAGGAGCTCACGACGGTTGCAGAACGCGTCTCAGCGGGCTCGGGGGAGGTCGGACGTCGTCGGGGCGTTGCCGGCGATCTCGGCGGACCGAGGAAGAAGAAGGCGTCGGGGAGGTTCTTGGAGGCGTCCGGCGTCGTGTGAGTCGATGAGGAGGTCGAGGACTGCAGCACGGAGCTAATGGGCTTGTCGGAGAGGCGAGGGGGTGGCTCTGGTGACAACTACGGCGAACGGCGGCGTTGATCGCGCTCGGCCATCGCGGGAGAGGGTGAGGGAGACGAGGGGGAGAGAGGGAGGGAGAGAGGGGGACGTGGGGGTCGGCGTGGCACCCCTAGACGCCTCCAGGGCGTCGGCAGAAGTAGGAGGTGGCCGGCGTGTGGCCGCGGGCGCCGGCCACGCGCTCCTCGTCCTCCTGGCGGGAGGAGGAGGATGACTGGCAAGGCCAGTCGACTGGGCCGAGCCAGGTGGGCTGGGCCAGCACAGGTGGGTTTCCCTCTCTCTCTCTCTCTTTTCTGATTTGTTTTCTTTTTCTATTTTTTTCTGCAACTGTTGGGCTTTATTAAAAATACTAAAACGTTTCCAAAAATCCTGAAAATAATTGTGGGCTCTGCTTAGAATATTTCCAACAGCCCACACTTATTTCCAGAATTATTTGAGCATTTAAATTATTTTATAGCATTTAAATGCCCAAAATTAAATACTTATGATTTAATTCAATGACCTTCTGTTGACCTAGAAAATTGTGCACCAATTTTGCCAGAGGTTCTAACCCAAGGCAAAGAGAGTGAACTTTTTAGAAGGGCATTTCAGGTTCATTGAAAATAATTTTAGTAAACCTAGTTGTTTCCAGGGGGTGCCGGGGGTTCTCTCTTCCCCATTTCAAATTTAAGAGGAATTTAAACATGATGCACACTCTAATGCTTGAACTAACTAGGGTGTGACAACTCACCCCCACTCAAAAGAACCTCGTCCCGAGATTTAGGATCCTCCGGGAAGAAGGTGGGGTACTCGAGTCGAAGACGATCCTCCCTTTCCCAAGTGGCTTCTTTCTCGGAATGGTGTGACCATTGAACCTTGAGAAACTTGATGTTATGGCGTCGAGTGGTACGCTCGGCTTGATCAAGGATACGAACGGGATATTCCCGATATGAGAGGTTATCTTGTAGATCAAGCGTTTCGTGGTCCACTCCACGGATAGGATCCGCGAAGCAACGCCTGAGTTGAGAAACGTGGAAGACATCGTGAACTCTGGAAAGATGCGAAGGTAGTTCCAATTGGTAGGCAACTTCTCCTTGTTTGGCAAGAATGCGAAAGGGTCCAATGTAACGAGGAGCCAATTTGCCTTTGATACCGAAACGATGGGTTCCCTTTAACGGAGTAACCCGAAGGTAGGCCTTCTCGCCGACTTCATAAGTTATAGACTTATGTTTACGATCATATTGACTCTTTTGACGAGATTGGGCTGTTTTCAATTTCTCACGAATAACGCGAACCTGCTCTTCTGCTTCCTGAATCATATCCGGGCCAAAGAGTTGTCTTTCCCCGGTTTCTGACCAGTTAAGAGGCGTTCGACATTTTCGTCCATAGAGAACTTCAAAAGGAGCCTTGCCCAAACTAACTTGATAACTATTGTTGTAAGCAAACTTCGCGAATGGAAGGCATTTCTCCCAACCCATTCCGAACAAGATGACAGAGGCTCGGAGCATATCTTCCAGAATTTGATTAACTCGTTCTACTTGACCACTTGATTGAGGGTGGAAGGCAGTGCTAAAAGAGAGACGAGTTCCCATAGCATTTTGGAAACTTTCCCAAAATCGAGAGGTGAAGAGACTCCCACGGTCTGAGTTAATTTCCAATGGGACACCATGAAGAGACACTATTCGAGAGATGTATAAATCGGCTAGCTGGCTAGCAGTGATACTCTCACGAACAGGTAGAAAGTGGGCTACTTTGGAAAGTCGGTCGATCACGACGAAGATGGCATTATTCCCTCTCTTGGTCCTGGGAAACCCAGTGATGAAATCCATACTGATTTTATCCCATTTCCACTCGGGAATAGCCAAAGGTTGAAGGGTGCCAGCAGGCCGTTGATGCTCTTCTTTAACACGACGACAAACGTCGCAATTAGCAATGTATTGAGCGATTTCTCTCTTCATCCTAGTTCACCAAAATCTCTGGCGTAGGTCTTGATACATTTTAGTACTACCGGGATGAATGGTGAGAGGGGATTCATGAGCTTCCTTAAGGATCAGCCGCCTCAGGTTTCGTGCCGTTGGAACCACTAGGCGATTGCCAAAGTATACGACACCTTGATCATCAATGGAGAAACAATTCGCGACTCCTTTCTTAATGTTTCTCTTAATACGGGAGATTCCCGGATCTACCTTCTGTGCCTTGATGATCTGATCCGTAAGGGTAGGTTTCTCCACCAGGGTGGATAGGAATCCTCGAGGAACAATGTGAAGATTAAGCTTACGAAATTCCTCATGGAGAAGTGGTTGACTTTGTTGTAGCATCAGGTTGTTACAATAGGACTTACGGCTTAGCGCATCAGCCATGACATTGGCTTTGCCCGGGGTGTAAGTTATTCCTAAGTCGTAATCCGAGATCAACTCGACCCAACGTCTTTGCCTGAGATTCAAATTTGGTTGGGTGAAGATATATTTCAAACTTTGGTGATCGGTGAAGATCTCGCAACGATTACCGAGAAGGTAATGTCGCCAAGTTTTAAGTGCATGGACTACAGCTGCAAGCTCTAGATCATGTGTGGGATAATTTTCCTCATGTGGGTGTAATTGCCGTGAAGCATAGGCAATTACCTGACGATCTTTCATGAGTATGCAACCTAGTCCTTGTCGCGAGGCGTCACAATAGATAATAAAGTCCTTGGAGAAATCTGGTGGTACCAGTACGGGAGCAGATGTCAGGCATCTTTTCAGTTCCTGAAAGCTGAACTCGCACTATGGAGTCCACTCGAACTTTTTATCTTTCTTGAGGAGTTCAGTTAGAGGTTTAGCAACCTTGGAGAAATTCTCGACGAAGCGACGGCAATAGCTCGCTAAGCCAAGGAAGCTCCGAACTTGCTTGACCGTTTCAGGTGGAGTCCAATCAAGGATGGCTTGAACTCGCTCGGGATTGACAGCAATACCCTTGCCAGAGATTACATGGCCTAGATAGGTCACTTCTGGCAACCAAAATTCACACTTGGAGAATTTGGCATAAAGGCGATGCTCTCGAAGTTTCATCAATACCAGCCTTAGATGTTCGGCATGTTCCTCTTCGTTCTTGGAGTAGATGAGTATGTCATCGAGGTATACTACGACGAATTTATCCAAATACTCCATGAAGACCGAGTTCATTAACTGAGAGAAGGTAGCTGGGGCATTGGTTAAACCGAAGGACATAACGGTGTACTCGTATTGGCCATAACGAGTAACAAAGGCCGTTTTGGGAATGTCCCCATTTCTGATTTTGATCTGATGGTAGCCTAACCTCAAATCCATCTTGGAAAAGACTGAGGATCCAGCGAGCTGATCATACAGATCGTTGATCCTGGGAAGCGGATACTTGTTCTTGATGGTGACCAAGTTGACAGGTCGGTAATCTACAACCATTCGATCCGTTCCATCCTTCTTCTTGACGAAGAGGACGGGGAAAGCCCAAGGAGAGGAACTAGGACGGATGAAACCCTTTTTCAAGGACTCATCGAGTTGGTTCTTAAGCTCGGCTAGTTCTAAGGGTGCCATCTTGTAGGGTCTTCTAGAAATTGGAACGGTTCCTGGAACAAGGTCTATCACAAACTCGACATCCCTGTCAGGTGGAACACCTGGCAGTTCTTCTGGAAAGACATCTGGAAAGTCTCAGACTACCGGAACATCTTCAAGGTCTGGAAGGGGGTTGGCATTTAAGGAGTAAAGTTGGCGCTTGGCCACTCGAGTTAAGACATTGACTGTCTTGCCCGATGGGTGAGTAAGTTGAACGGTTCTAGTGGCACAATCAATCTTAGCATAATGAGCTGACATCCAGTCCATACCCAAGATGATGTTTATGTCCGAGGACTTGAGAGCTATTAAGGATGCAAGGAAGACAAGTCTATCGACAAGAATTTCGTTCCCATGGCTTACTGTAGAAGTTTGCCATCTAGAGCCAGGAGTTTGAATTTCCATGGTAGCGGGCATGTCACAGAATGTCGTGTTGTGCAATCGAGCATAGTTCTCGGATATGAATGAATGAGATGCTCCAGTATCGAAAAGAACAGATGCCGGATGGCAGTTAACAAGGAGCGTACCAAGGACGATGTTGGGATCCTCATGAGCCTCCTCGGCTGAAACATAGTTGACATGGCCACGGGCAGTGGTGACCGACTTGGCGTAGAATGTCTTTCCCGAGGGCTTACCACGGCCAACAGACTTTCTAGTTTGATTGGGGTTGTTGTTCTGGGGACACTCTCGGCTATAGTGACCCGGCTCTCCACATTTGAAGCATGTCACCACATTGGGGCGTGGAGCAGCATTAGCAACGGGGCCACCATAGGGCTTGGGCAGTGCAAACTGCTGGTTGGGACGAGGCGCCTCAAAGGATGGCCTCGGGATGAACCTGGGTGGCAGTGCCATGCTTGGGATCCCACTAGTAGAAAACAGGGCTATGGTCCAGGCCGGCTCAGCCCATTAGTCCCGGTTCAGTGTAGAACCGGGACTAATGTGGGCATTGGTCCTGGTTCGTGAGCCCAGGGGGCCGGCCGGGCCACGTGGGCCATTGGTCCCGGTTTCTCTGGACCTTTTGGTCCCGGTTGGTGGGACGAACCGGGACCAATGGGCCTCGCTCCTGGCCCACCACCATTGGTCCCGGTTGGTGGCCTGAACCGGGACCAAAGGCTCCCCTTTAGTCCCGGTTCTTGCCACAAACCGGGACCAATGAGGTGCCTATATATACCCTCGCCCGCGAGCAGAGCACTCCAGTGCTCTGTTTTTCTCTGGCCGGCGAGGGGAGGGGTTTGTGGTGCTCTAGCTCACCTCCTATGCACATGAGGTGTTCGATGGAATGCCCGAGCCACACTACTTAAACTTTCTCCTCTCGAAGCTCGACCTCCAAGCTCCATTTTCCTCGAGATTTGTCTAGATTTAGCGGTCCGTCATGCCCCGTCCCCGTCTTCACCACCGTCGATCACCCGCGCTGATCTCATCACCGACACCACCGTGGTGAGCCTCTTGTTCTTATCTTCTTTCTGAAAGGAAAAATATTCTTACTTGTCTGTTTAGATAGATACTTGTATCATTTTCTTACATTTATTATTGCATCTTATATAGTGCGATGGTTTTGGTATCCGCCCCCGTCGGCCCTCGTCCTGTCTATGATTCGGATTTGGTATGTATATTATCTTCATAACTATTGGTTCATTTATTGTTTATGAAAATTATGCCGACCAACGTGACATAGATTTTATTTATCTAGGATGTATGTGAATCGGAAATGCCAACCGACCCTATTGTCGAGAGGTTAAATTTAGTTGAAGAAGAAAACAATTTATTGAAGGAAAAAATAAAAAAAATTGAGGAGGAGAAGATGATATTGGAGTTGCATGTTGCGGATGTCGTCGATGATCACAAGATCAAGATGGATGCAATGCGCTTGAAGATTAGAAAGACTAGAAAATATGCCATTCATACCGAGGCTTGGTATCATTATGCCGTTGGATCAATTGTTACCTTGGTTGCGATTATGATCGCATTTGTTTTCGCATTGAATTTTTTACATAGTTTCAATGTATGGTTTAATTAATTAGATGCTCTGGAGAGCTATATGTTGTTAGATGAGAACTATGTATGCACTTTGGTTTTAATGTGATGATGAACTTCTATTAATTTGGACACTTAATTATATATAATGCACGCAGATGAACCGGCAATGGATGTACGGTGACAGACACACCCACGAGTACATTAAGGGCGTGCATGAGTTTCTCGATGCGGCTGAGGCAAACAAGCAGAATGGTTTTATGTGTTGTCCATGCACTGAATGTGGGAATACGAGGTCTTACTCTAACCGGAAAATCCTTCACTCCCACCTACTTTACAAGGGTTTCATGCCACACTATAATGTTTGGACGAGGCACGGAGAAATAGGGGTTATGATGGAAGATGGCGAAGAAGAAGAGTACGATGACAACTATGTGCCCCCTGAATACGGTGATGCTGCAACGGGGGGAGCTGGTGAAGATCAAGAGGAACCAGACGATGTGCCCAATGATGCTACCACAGGTGAAGCTGCTGAAGATCAAGAGGAACCAGACGATGTGCCCGATGATGATGATCTCCGCCGGGTCATTGTCGATGCAAGGACGCAATGCATTAGTCAAAAGGAGAAGCTGAAGTTCGATCGCATGTTAGAGGATCACAAAAAAGGGTTATACCCCAATTGCGAAGATGGCAACACAAAGCTCGGTACCGTACTGGAATTGCTGCAGTGGAAGGCAGAGAATGCTGTGGCTGACAAAGGATTTGAGAAGCTACTGAAAATATTGAAGAAGAAGCTTCCAAACGATAACGAATTGCCCGACAGTACATACGCAGCAAAGAAGGTTGTATGCCCTCTAGGATTGGAGGTGGAGAAGAGACATGCATGCCCTAATGACTGCATCCTCTACCGCGGTGCATACAAGGATCTAAACGCATGCCCAGTATGCGGTGCATTGCGGTATAAGATCAGACGAGATGACCCTGGTGATGTTGACGGCGAGCCCCTCGGGAAGAGGGTTCCTGCGAAGGTGATGTGGTATGCTCCTATAATACCACGGTTGAAACGTCTGTTCAGAAACGAAGAGCATGCCAAGTTGATGCGATGGCACAGTGAGAACCGAAAGAAAGATGGGAAGTTGAGAGCACCCGCTGACGGGTCGCAGTGGAGAAAAATCGAGAGAAAGTACTGGGATGAGTTTGCAAAGGACCCAAGGAATGTATGGTTTGCTTTAAGCGCGGATGGCATTAATCCTTTCGGGGAGCAGAGCAGCAATCACAGCACCTGGCCCGTGACTCTATTTATGTATAACCTTCCTCCTTGGATGTGCATGAAGCGGAAGTTCATTATGATGCCAGTTCTCATCCAAGGCCCTAAGCAACCCGGCAACGAAATTGATGTGTACCTAAGGCCATTAGTTGAAGAACTTTTACAGCTATGGAATGGAAACGGTGTACGTACATGGGATGAGCACAGACAGGAGGAATTTAACCTTAAGGCGTTGCTGTTCGTGACCATCAACGATTGGCCCGCTCTTAGTAACCTTTCAGGACAGACAAACAAAGGATACCACGCATGCACGCACTATTTAGATGACACTGAAAGTATATACCTGGACAAATGCAGGAAGAATGTGTACCTAGGCCATTGTCGATTTCTTCCGACCAACCATCAATGTCGAAAGAAAGGCAAGCATTTCAAAGGCGAGGCAGATCACCGGAAGAAGCCCGCCATGTGCACCAGTGTTCACGTGCTTGCTATGGTCAATGATTTACACTACGTAATCTTTGGAAAGGGTCCCGGTGGACTAGCTGTTCCGAATGACGCTGAGGGACACGCACCCATGTGGAAGAAGAAATCTATATTTTGGGACCTACCCTACTGGAAAGACCTAGAGGTCCGCTCCTCAATCGACGTGATGCATGTGACGAAGAACCTTTGCGTGAACCTGCTAGGCTTCTTGGGCGTGTATGGGAAGACAAAAGATACACCCGAGGCACGAGAGGACCTGCAACGTTTGCATGAAAAAGACGGCATGCCTCCGAAGCAGTATAAAGGTCCTGCCAGCTACGCTCTTACGAAAGAAGAGAAAGAAATCTTCTTTGAATGCCTGCTCAGTATGAAGGTCACGACTGGCTTCTCGTCGAATATAAAGGGAATAATAAATATGCCAGAGAAAAAGTTTCAGAACCTAAAGTCTCATGACTGCCACATGATTATGACACAACTGCTTCCGGTTGCATTGAGGGGGCTTCTACCAGAAAACGTTCGATTAGCCATTGTGAAGCTATGTGCATTCCTCAATGCAATCTCTCAGAAGGTGATCGATCCAGAAATCGTACCAAGGCTAAGGAGTGATGTGGCGCAATGTCTTGTCAGTTTCGAGCTGGTGTTCCCACCATCCTTCTTCAATATCATGACGCACGTCCTAGTTCATCTAGTCGACGAGATTGTCATCCTGGGGCCCATATTTCTACACAATATGTTCCCTTTTGAGAGGTTCATGGGAGTCCTAAAGAAATATGTCCGTAACCGCGCTAGGCCAGAAGGAAGCATCTCCATGGGCCATCAAACAGAGGATGTTATCGGGTTTTGTGTTGACTTCATTCCTGGCCTTAACAAGATAGGTCTGCTCTGAAGACTCCATGCCTATGGCCGAAGGAGCTCATCAACCTTCCGAACTGGACGCCACCGCCTCCTCCTCCTCCTCCTCCGGCGAGTCAGGGCACTCCGCCTCCACCGCCTCCTCCTCCGGCGAGTGACGATCAGGGCCCTCGGCCGGCTCCTAATCCGGCGCGCGGCGGCACTCCGCCTCCTTCTCCGCCTGCGCCGACGCGCCCGAGCAGCCAGCCTCCTCCTTCTCCGCCTCGTCAGCAAGGGCGGAAGAGACCTGCCGCCGCTCCAGCTGCTCCGGCGCGTCGTAGTCCTTCTCCTTCGCCTCTTAAGCAAGTAAAGAAGACAACCGCTACGTCTGCTCGGTCGGCGTCTAGCAGTACAACCAGAGGCGGGAGGACATACAGATTCAGTCCTTCTCTGAAGACTCCAGAGAAGTTACCATACGGGAGGACCCAGGAGGAGAACGCCGAGATCACGCGAGAAGAAGTGAAGAAATTCTTTGAAGGGGTGAAAGCAAAGAAACATCCACCTCCGGAGGAGAAGGTAGATCGGGTGAAAGTGAAGCGCACTCTGGCTGCCCTGACAAAACCACCGAAGTCTGATTCGCCGAAAGGAAACTATGACCGCATTATTGGAAAGGAATTTGCCGAAGCGGAGCGGTCGGGAAGTACTGTCAGTGATCAAAGGCTGAAAGAACGACGAGCTGGGAAACAAATTGCCCAGCTCGGCGAACAAGCGAAGCAATCGTGCCCCCCGCTCAAGGTGCCTAGCCACAACGTCGATAATGATCCGAGGATGGTGCCCGGTTATAGCAATCTTGCAGATTACCTGCCCGACGAAGTACATTATGAACCCATGGACGTGCAGATACAAAGATACGAGTACGGGAAGCCTCTCGTCAAAGACGAAAGATCTCTATCAACGATGATGCGAAGATTGCATGATTGGTACTTGAAAATCTGCAGAGACTCTGGGGGGAGGAGTACTTTGTATGCGAGAGTTAAACCGGAGCATGACCTCGTTGGAATTGATTTGTTGCCTATTCCATTTGAGGAGTTCTATCAATTCTTCAATCAATTGGCCCTCGATAAAACAACGGTCGCCTGCTACTGTCTGTAAGTAGTACTACTTCTGTCATTAAGTTTCTCTATATAGCTTAGCTCTTTCATTGCATGTATTTATAATCATCCTCACTATATTATGCAGATTGAAGATCATCGAATTGAAGAAAAGACAAGTCGGTGATATTGGGTTCATTAACACATATCTCATAGATGCAACTCAGGTTAAACTTCATGCCGCAACTACTGAGGCCAGCTTGCTACGATTGTTCGTAATAAATCAAAACAAAGATATAATACTCTTTCCTTACAACTTCAGGTGAGTGTTACTGTCTTGTGCGTATTCGGTTTCCCTTATATATTAGTCAAGGTTATAGTAATGTAATTGATGAGTTATGCATGTGTGTGCAGTTACCACTATATTCTCCTAGAGATTAAGCTTGAGCAGGGAGTAGTAACCGTCTTGGACACTAAACGAAAAGATCCCAAGGAGTATGCGGACATGACTGAAATCCTCAAGAAGTAAGTTAAATCGATCATTATCCACCATATCAGCAACTTTGTTCATTTCCTGATATCAAGTAATTGTTTTCTTTGTCCGGCAGGGTTTGGAGAAAATTCACCAAAATAGTTCCGGGACTGCCGAAGGAGCTGGAATTTAGACACCTGAAAGTAAGTACTATAGTAGCATGTTCCGCGCATCTCCTAGTGATTCAAGCGCTAGTTTCATCAATACCATTTAGCATTCTTGCTTATCAGTTTGATTGACCTCTATTTCTTGTAAAGTGGTTGTGGCAGGAACAAGGGAATGATTTCTGTGGATACTACATCTGCGAGTCCATCCGCCACACGACCTGTGAGCGGGGCGGGTACTCTAACGAACAATATGAAGTACGTAAATAACAACATTCACAATTTTATTTTATTACCATCATTTGTGTTGAGTTTCATTCATTTATATATATATATATGTATTGACCCCCTTCTTCAAATTAGATGTTTCGGAAGCGGGATGAACTCCTAGCACCAGCTCGCATGCGAGCAATTCAAGAGGAATTGGCGGCATTCTTTCTTGACCACGTGATCCCTGAAGACGGAGAATTCTATGTGGACCCTGAGTCCGTATGATTACATTTGTAAGAGATAATTATTGTATATATGTAGCCGGTAGTGTCAGATAGATATACGAGAACTTGTTGTTCGACCAATCTCTCGGAGAAGGAGAGGTGGTCGATATCACTTCTCTCTGTATATATGCATATATGTTCATGACGATCTTCTGTTTCCTTCGTTTGCTTACTAGCTAGCTAGCGTGTCTAGTCCTCTCTATATATGTATGTATAGTACGTAGCGTCGACCAAGCACGGACATAAGAGAGGACACTTCTCTCTATTAATTATAACTAGCTAACACAATATATGAAACACCTAAATTAACCCTGCAAAACCCCCAACCCCCCCCCTTTCAAAAAAAACAAAAACCCCAGCCACAGAAGTGCTGACGCGTGGATGCCTATTGGTCCCGGTTGGTGCCACCAACCGGGACCAAAGGGTCTCCTGACTGGGCTCTGCGCAATGCCCACGTGGAGGGCCTTTAGTCCCGGTTCTGGATTGAACCGGGACTAAAGGGGGGAGGTATTAGTACCGACACTTTAGTCCCGGTTCCGGAACCGGGACTAAAGGCCCTTACGAACCGGGACTATAGGCCCTTTTTCTACCAGTGTCCACACCCGGCGCTTCTGAGCTCCAGAGCTGGATGAAGAGCCAAAATCACGGGAGTGCTTGTGTGAAGCGTCATAATCAGTCTGGCCTGTCTCAGCACTGATGGCCTTATTGACCAACTTCTGAAAGGAGGTGCACTCGTGCAGACGAAGATCGCGGCGAAGCTCAGGGCTAAGTCCCTTGCGGAACCTTGCCTGCTTCTTAGCGTCAGTAGATACCTCTTCAGGGGCATAACGTGCTAGATTCCCAAATTCACGACTATATGCATCCACAGTCAGTCTTCCTTGGGTGAAATTGCAGAAGTCCTCCCTCTTGCGATCCATGAGACCTTCCGGAATGTGATGCTCACGGAAAGCCTCACTGAATTCAGCCCAAGTAGTGATTTGGCCGACCGGGCGCATAGCTTCAAAATTTTCCCACCAGAGGCTAGCAGGGCCTTCGAGATGGTAGGCAGCGTAAGTAACCTTGTCGGCTTCGGCTACGTTGGCAGAACGTAGCTTGTGGGTGATGCTGCGAAGCCAGTCATCCGCGTCGAGGGGCTCGACGGAATGGTTAAACTTTGGTGGGTACAGCTTGATAAAGTCATTGATTGACACCAAGTCATTTCGCGGATGGCGTGCAGTGTTCTGCTCAATTCGCTCTAGCAGGCGGTTAGTCTCACGCTTGTTTCTTTCCGCCTCCAGCATTACTTTGGACAGAGAAGGGGGGTGAGGCAGATTTTCACCCCTAGCTGCACTGGCTTCCCCCTGCTCCGGGGCAACAGGGTTGCTGCGGGTGTTGACCATCCTAGGGAAAAAACAAGACAACGGTTTAAATAAGGATGGCTCAAACTTAGCAAGGAAGTGCAGAATGTAATGGATAACACGGAATGCAGAGATGTTCATCCGTATGTCATGGTAATATAAAACTGCCATATATATACCAACGGTCATACACATCATACATAGTTTAGTACAAGCCCAGTCAACAGTACAACTATGATGAAAGACGTTACATCTCATCAGAGGCATTCCAAGCTCCTATACATTATTTGTCTACACCTCCAGAATTGATTACACACAAAGTCACATTCCACAAGTCACGCAGGACAGTGGAGATACAACGGTTACAATACTAATGGTACTACTACTAACTCAGACAGCTCCGTAGTAGTCCTCATAGAAGTCACCTCCATAGCCTGGAAGTTCAACGTGATCATCCGGTTACAGACGGTCCTGAGGAGCTTGTGGACCATAGGGGCTAGGATGAGGTCTTGGACCAACAAACGGTGGCCTACGGGGACCACGGGGTGGGGTGATGCCTCCCACATCACGCCAATCCACCATGTCTGGCAGAGCAGATCTCACAGGATACAGATCCCTTGTATCCATACATCCAGCTTGCACCGCAGGTGCAAACCATGTCAATGTGGCCCAATGATCAGCACGGGTATTGAATAGCTGCAACCTCAAGGCCCGATTCTCTCGGTCCTTATCTTCGAGCATCTCGGCAGTGGTACGAGTTAATGAGTCCTCCTGAGTGGAGTCAGCATAGATAGCCTGAAGATACCCTTGCGCTCCCGGAAGTGAAGCTGGCATGTAATGGAAGTCGGTGTTCCAAAGCAGGCCAGTCCGGACTCGCATGATGGTCATCATGGAATAGGCCCGGGACCGTTTGCGCCTTTTGGCTCACGTATATGATAGTGTCGCTAGCATCCATATGACAGAGAACCCGGGCCGACATGCCTAGTCGTGAACCTAAAGTGGCACAGACCTATGGAGACAAGCATACATGAATCACATCGAGCATGTCGGTCATCAGCGAGTGATTTCGGGCTGTAGCACTGGGCTAACAGGACTCCGGGGAAACCCGGGCTGTAGTAGGCTAGGCAGGACTCCGGATGTCACCGCGTGACATTTCCCCGAAGGGACAGACATAGGAACGACATGAATCACATGCCGGCCAGTCAAATGTCCTGAGCAGTAGTGCTGGGCTAGCAGGACTCCGGCGAACCGGGCTGTAGTGGACTACTATGGCTCGAGGAACAGTAGACTACATTTCCCCATAAGAAAGGTTGCCAAGGATAAACAACTAGATTGTCGGATCCCACTCATACCAAGCATTTCAATCATACACACAATATGCCCGATATGAGTACATACAACATGGCATCACAACGAAACTCTACAACTCAAGTACTTTATTTAAAGGCTCCAGAGAGCCATACATAACAGGTTCATACAGATAGGGGTCACATGACCCGACACTCAAGTCATACAATCATACAAGCACAAGCGGAAGCAACTAGTCTGAGTACAGACACTAGAAAGAAAGAAGGCTTCTCGAAGCCTGTCTATCTATATAGGGCCCTCCATGGCCAGGATCACCACCTGGGTGGCTAGTCACTCGTCGACATCAAGGTCTACATAAAACCCATCGGAGGGGGCGGTGCTGTCGTCTGAAAACAATAAATAAGAAAACATGAGTACAAGGTACTCAGCAAGTCTTACATCAGAACCTAATATACATGCTCATTCTCAAGAAGGTGGTGGGGTTATTGCAGCAAGCCAGCTTTGACTCTTGGCTAAGCTATCCTACGGAACTCCACTAGTAAAATAGTTTCGCACATGAGTCCACTACTCACCAACACAATACTCCACCGGGGATCCTCCCTCGTCATCCTACGAGAGGGCCATCCTCGGTACTCGCACTTATCTTGAGTCTTTTAGTAGTATCCATTAACTTGTCTATGAACTGTATAGGCAACCAAGTAGTCCCTTTACCGCGAACGCGGCTATTCGAATAGTTTTATACCCTGCAGGGGTGTACTTCATCATACACGCTTTCACCACTTACCGCCGTTTACACGACTTGTACTCGACAACCTTCAAGCGGAGGCCCAACGAGGGTGTCGGCCACGGCCTACCTAAACACTCAAGTCTCTAGTCCAGGTTCATCGCCTGTCCATGTTCCATCCACAGGGAGTCCGGCCGATGTTTCCACATACGGCCCCGAACGATGTGAACAGGGTTCCCGAGACACCAAACGGGTGATTCTGTACACCGTGCCACGGTGTATCTACCGCAACATAGCCCACCCCTAGGGTCAGCGCTACGCATGGCCGCCAACACATAACCTACAAACACCAGAAACTAATTGCAACTCTTGGACAGAGTACTAGGGTGATTAAGAAGCCGAGAGGGTTAATTAAGGATCCCAATGCATGGTAGTAGCTGAATCTTAAATCACACATACATATCTCAGTTCTTAGGGACGGCCTCAATGAAACAACCCACCATGTACTCCTACATGGCCTCTCATCGATACCTTTACCAAAACATGTTCCACACATCCCTCACGTTACCGACATAATCATTTCACTCTAGCCCATCACCCAGATGAACCAGACCTGACACAACTCTAAGCATAGCAGGCATAGCAAGGTAGGAATCACATACATGGCTCAATCAACTCCTACACATGCTAGTGGGTTTCATCTAGTTACTGTGGCAGTGACAGGTCATGCAGAGGATAAGGGTTCAACTACCGTAGCACACAGCAGTTTGAATCGCGTTGTCTTAATGCAGTAAACAAGAGCAGAAGCGGGAACATGGGTTGTATCGGAATGATCAGTTGCTTGCCTGTTGTAGAGGTAGTAGGGTACTGCCCTTCAGACGGATACTCGGGGTTATCCCCGGAGGCAGAACCTACCACGAAAGACACACCGAACATAATCAACACATGGCAATATGCAACAATATGATGCATGCTATGACATGGCAAAATGAAAGTGTCTTGGCCTAATGCAAGCTAAAACAGGAGGGGATGAACTTATTTGAATCAAAGATTCAAATATTAGCTCATTAAACATGGCCTTATTAGTGCATTACCTTATTCTGCTTAAACAGCAAGGTTAACTTGTTTTGTCATGCATGAAACCATTACAAATGGATAGATTGAATTTTTCTGATCATTTTTCATATATAAATCTTTGCATTTGGAGCTATGGTTGATTTTCTATGATTTTTAGAAGTTTTGACTATTTTCTGGAATTTCCTGTTAAAGAATAAATCCAGTAATTGAATTAATGCGTCAGCACTGCGTCACTGTGACGTCAGTGGGTCAAAGGCGCCAGCCCAGGTCAAACCTGACTGGTGGGCCCTCTCTGTCAGTGACTCAACTAGTTAACAGTGTTAAATTAACTCTAATTAACTGTCAGTGGGGCCTGGGCCCACATGTCAGTGAGAGAGAGTTAGTTAACGAGGTCATTAACCTCTAACAGAATGATTAGCTACAATTTAAACTAATCTAATTTAGTTAGGAGCCGGCCCCACATATCAGTGTCTCAGGCGGAGTCAAACTGGGGTCAAACCCCTGGTCAGCACGGTCAATCCCGCCGGCGTTGAGTCGCCGGCGAGGCCGAGACGGTGGAGAGCTTCGGAAATCGCCCACAGGCGACCAAATCGACCGCGGTTTGGTCCTCTGCGTAGTTGGGGCTCGCGCGCATCTAGTGGGGCAAGTGGGAGGAGCTGGGGTGGAGCGAGCTCGCCGCAATCGAGCTCGTGGCGGCGACTGGAGCTCGGCCGTTGGTGGTTTTGCTGCTGCAGCGAGCTAGCGGGGAAACGGATGCTCTAGCGAGGTGCTACGAGGTGCGGTGAGTGCGTTAGGCACCCGCGCCTGACCAAATGGTCACCGGAGTGACGCCAGCGTCGAGCTCGCGCGGCGGCGTGCTACGGTGAGCAAGGGGACGGCGTCTACGGCGAGCAAACGAAGCAGAGAAGAGGGGGGGTTCGGTGGAGGAGCTCACGGCGGTTGCAGAACGCGTCTCATCGGGCTCGGGGGAGGTCGGACGTCGTCGGGGCGTTGCCGGTGATCTCAGCGGACTGAGGAAGAAGAAGGCGTCGGGGAGGTGCTTGGAGGCGTCCGGCGTCGCGTGAGTCGACGAGAAGGTCGAGGACGGCAGCGCGGAGCTAATGGGCTTGTCGGAGAGGCGAGGGGGTGGCTCTGGTGACAACTACGGCGAACGGCGGCGAGGATCACGCTCGGCCATCGCGGGAGAGGGTGAGGGAGACGAGGGGGAGAGAGGGAGGGAGAGAGGGGGATGTGGGGGTCGGCGTGGCACCCCTAGACGCCTCCAGGGCGTCGGCAAAAGCAGGAGGTGGCCGGCGTGTGGCCGCGGGCGCCGGCCACGCGCTTCTCGTCCTCCTGGCGGGAGGAGGAGGACGACTAGCAAGGCCAGCCGACTGGGCCGAGCCAGGTGGGATGGGCCAGCACAGGTGAGTCTCAGGTGGGTTTCCCCCTCTCTCTCTTTTCTGATTTGTTTTCTTTTTCTGTTTTTTTCTACAACTGTTGGGCTTTATTAAAAATACTAAAACGTTTCCAAAAATCCTGAAAATAATTGTGGGCTCTGCTTAGAATATTTCCAACAGCCCACACTTATTTCTAGAATTATTTGAGCATTTAAATTATTTTATAGCATTTAAAAGCCCAAAATTAAATACTTATGATTTAATTCAATGACCTTCTGTTGACCTAGAAAATTGTGCACCAATTTTGCCAGAGGTTCTAACCCAAGACAAAGAGAGTGAACTTTTTAGAAGGGCATTTCAGGTTCATGGAAAATAATTTTAGTAAACCCTAGTTGTTTCCAGGGGGTGCTGGGGGTTCTGTCTTCCCCATTTCAAATTTAAGAGGAATTTAAACATGATGCACACTCTAATGCTTGAACTAACTAGGGTGTGACACGGGTTCAGTTAGAGCCCAACGCCTCACTCGGGTTCGGTTAGAGCCAACGCCTCGCACACACGCGCGTACGTGTATGAGAGAAATGCGCATCGCTCGGCCCCCGACCTCCCACCGTAACCGGGAACACCCCGAAATTTTCCTCGCCCTCGCTTCTACCACGGTTTTTTCCGTCATGGACGGCCCAAAGAATGTCATGCAGCTGCGTCTCCAACCCGCACAGGACGAAAAGCCCATTTTCTGTCATGATTTTTTGTCATAGACGTAGGAGCCCACCACATCTATGATGATACCGGGTTTTGTCACAATTATCGTCATAGAAGTGTCATATGTATGACAAAATTTTTTCGTTCGGCCCAAAATGTCATGGATGTGTCTTTTTTTTGTAGTGCTACTGTCCTTCAGTTCCTGACAAATCTCCAATATCTCGAGGTTGTAGCTCCTCCAGCTTGGCTACTTTCAGCTTCTGGTTCCTGAGGTCTTCACGAAATGCTTCCTTGTCTAATACGGCTTCCTGGAGCTCCATCTTAAAATTCTTGATGTACTACTCCAGATCCTGGTGATACACCGGCTAAGGTTAAAACTTCATGTTTTGCTGATAGATGCTCCATCAGCCTTCTACCATCCAATCCTTCCGAAGAAATGCATGCTTAGCTCAGCTCGGTGACCATAGTATCAGTGGCGATGACATCACGGATAACTGTGTTTCTGCCCTTGTCATTGCCATGAGCTATCTTCCATAGTTGATATCTCCTGCCTTAGGGTTTTCTTGACAAAACTTTGAGTTCTCATGCTCCATGTTCTGGTCTTTCTCCGATACACCTTGATCTCGGGTATTGACAACTTCCTTAGTCTGCCAAGTTCCATAAGGGGTGCCTTCCTAGGTCATACAAATCTGGAAAATTCTACAGGGCCTTCAAATTCTCCTAGTCTTCGGAGTCTTCAACCCTTGTAGTTTCCATTATTATAATACACGGTAAAATCCTCTTCATTCCGGAGTGGTCTTAGTTGTCCGATATCTTGTACTTCTTGAAGTGGTCTCATCAACCAAATCTTCGTGTGGTGAAAAAGGAAAAGGGGTATAGTCTCACTAAAAGGGAATATTTGAATAAGCTCAGAAAAGAAGAGAGGAAAAGATATTTTTGAAAAAGAAGTTGTAGAGAAAAATCTTTCCTATGGGCTTCAGTTTCTAGGGGTCACGTCCTACAGTCAACATGTGCTCTAATACCATCTTGTAGCGACCCGACCTCGGACGGTCAAGTCTCTGTGCTTAGGTGTCATCCCTGGATCGGTATGCCGACACGCACAGTACTCGAGTATTTATAACATAGGTAAATCACATGTATAAAATAACATAAATACTATTACCTCAATCCAAATAGCGGAAGTAACAACAAGGTTGTGGATTCCCATCAACACCAACGGAAAAGTTGAGTGTAGAAATCGTAACCCTAACGTATCACTTACTCGTCGTAAGAATCCTGCAACATGAGACGTTGCAGCCACAAAGGGTTAGTACATTGAATGTACTGGCAAATTCACACCATAGGATAATGATGAATAATAGCTATCACTACCTGTATATATGGCTGGTGGAAATGCTCTATGGTTATAATATTTTTGTGAAAAGCCAATTTTTCCCTACTGCAAAGGAATATAATATATTTAACTACAAAGTTGGTTGAAAATAGAAGGTTCCTCCAACTCAATTCCAAATTAACATCAATAACCCAACAAATTATTTAAGTAACGTGATGAGATCAATATGATAATCCAAGAACCAGATACTCAAGATGTCCATAACTGGGACACGGCTAACCATGATTAGTTTGAACACTCTACAGAGGTTTGCACACTTTTCCCCAAAAGACCCGATCTCCTCCGTTGAATTTCTCGCACTGCCGGGTGTTTGAGAAACGGATGACCGAGACACAGTCTTTCAGAAGCATTAACTCTCTACTCCGGATAGACTATACCACCTACAACCCACTACATGCTAGTCTATCTCTTCAAAAGCTTCACGCAACTTACTCAACTATGCTAGAGCCCATAATAGCTTGTGGCTGCACACGGAAGTTTCTAGCATGAATAATCTTATGATCCCTTTGAGCCTAGGTGGCATTCCATAGGGTGATCACACGGGTCCTCCGGGATCCCCTTGGGCAAACACTGGGTTCTCCAGGTGCCCGGGAAAACCACTGGGTGCTCCAGGGTGCCCCAACCAATCCACCCAAATGTGTATTAAAGTAGCCACCTTAAGTTAACCATTAAATAATAACTCTCACATCTGCCATGAATTCTCTCAAACCAATCCACGTCTACGAGCATAGCATAGCAATATGAGCATAACGTAAAAGTAACTCCCAGGCTTTGAATGCAGGGCAATAGGTTCCTACCTCATCAACTACTTCCCGATACCCACATGTTATCAAGTCCTAACCATGCAATGTTTGAGGGTTGAAACTAATGCATAAAAACTGGGTATGAAAGAGATATGATCAAAGTGTGGACTTGCCTTGTACTGTTGATGAAGATGATTCGCACTCATAACTCTTGATAATTCTACTCGTCACACTCCGTTCAATCGATCGTGAGCAAGCAATAGTAACCACACATAAGAAATCACTCAAAAGATCGGGAAAAACGAAGAAGACAGTTCGGAAAACATCAAAACCAACAAATAACTCTTGCAACATAAAATAATTTCTAGCAGTACCAAAATTATGTGAATTTGGCCTTATCAGAAAGTTTAAGTCAAGAGCTTCGATTTGCAAAAAGAATCAACTAAATTGGAGTTATAAAACTCAAGTTATGAACAAAAGAAGTTTGAATACAATCTATTTGAATTCAATTTTTAAAACTTTCAAAAACATGTTTAAGTTGTTTTACTGGATAGAGGAGATCGTAACGAAGAAGTGGGCGTTGGTTTCATCTAATTTGGACGAACGTGTAAATAGTTATGGCTATTTGAAAAATCAGGTCCAAGCTGTTTTACGGAAGAAAAAATAGCTACGGCTAAGATCTAATGTATAAATACATAGACTAATTGATAATCTAATTATTTTATCGTATTAGTCTAGAAATAATAAACTACGGAGGTATAAAAAAACAAAGAAAGATACCTTTATAAGGCAGAGAAAAGACGACTTTGGAGAGAAGAGACAATTTCCAGAAGTCGCGCCGGAGAGGAGAGATATTTTTTTAAATGAATCTAGTCAAACCAAAATATTGATTTAACCTGAATCGAATGATTTTTGGAGGCTCTATGGGTCTATATTTATAGGTGAAAAAGAGGTTTAAGGGTTAAAGACTAGGCAATGTGGGACTAAACATAGACGAAAATATACGAAACAGAGAAGAAAAAGGCTATCGCCTCGCACGGGCCTAAAGGCATCGGCTGGCCGCGTGCGGTACACTGGCTGCATTTTTTTTCCGAAGTCTATTTTTTATGAAATTTGTTTAGAAAAAACTAAACATTAACGAAAATAAAATAAATAAAAAAAGACATAAGAAAACAAAAGAAAAATGGGCCGGCCTGCTGCTATGCTACGCATGTGGGCGGCGGTTAGTTCCAGGTGCACGCATAGATTTTTTTTTTCTTTTTTTATATAGAAACAAAAAAGGAAAACTCGATAACGATAATAAAATAAAATTTTATATAGGCATATTATATATCAAACTTTTAGAAAAAAGATTTTCTACAACCTGAACATTTCTCTAGTGCCAAATAAAACTCACAAAAATTCAAATAATTCAAATAGTGCTACTTCTACAATAAAAATCATTTTAGAATTACCAAAATGATTTCAAAATTATTTCTCCCCAATTTTCTGATGTAGGGAATCATTTTAGCCTATTTTCCATTTATTTTACTTTTGGAGAAAAATAATTTGAATAAAACCCAAATAACTCCAAATTGAAAATAATTTCAAACGGACTTTAAATTTGATCCTTTTAAACTTCCAACTCATATTTCATATATTTTGAAGAAGTCATTTTATCTTCTCTCATGAAAATCATTGAGTTGCTTAAAGTTTCTAAATTTGAAATATTTCCAAATAAAATTCAAATCTTTTCAAAAACCCCTTTTCATTTAATTAAATAGAAGAAGTCATATCATCTTTGGGAAAATCCTTTTATTCCCTCTCATTTAACTTTGGAAAAAGGTGAAAATGCAAAAGAATTTGAATTCACAGAGATCAAAATGCAAAAAGGTGAAAGTTTGGGAAAGTCCTTTTATTCCCTCTCATTTAACTTTCAAAAAGTTTCGAATTTCACTCAATCAATCACACAACAATCAAACAAACAATCAATCAATCTATTTATTATAACATTCCAAAATTTAGAATTTTGGGATGTTACATGATTCTTATAATGCTATGATAGATTTATTTGGCTTACAACCTCTTTTGGTTAATG
Source organism: Triticum urartu (assembly GCF_056163025.1). Lineage (NCBI taxonomy): Eukaryota > Viridiplantae > Streptophyta > Magnoliopsida > Poales > Poaceae > Triticum > Triticum urartu. The sequence goes on along the minus strand of NC_141879.1, from coordinate 678,533,848 downwards.
GAACTACGTTAACTTTGGAGCATGTAATGCAAAGACTTGAAATTATTTAGAATAAGGTTGCTACCATAGAGTTAATTAAAAATTTGGATAAAAAGATCCACAGCCAAATTACCCAATATGGATCCAAAGTAGGAGTAACTTTGAAAAATATTAAAGAGAAGGAACCTATAGTTAATGAAAGAATAAATCATGATTCCACTAGAATCGATAAACTTGAGGTATCATTACCAACTTGGGAACCGCTTTTTCTTCTGTAAAGAATACTCCAAGTCCTCCCACTAAAATTGCCAAGCTTATGTATGTTCCTAAAAATAAGGGTGAATCCTCTAGTAAGGAAACTGCGGATCTCAAATCTATAAGTATTCATCCCAATCTATTTGCTATCATTAAGGAACCATTTGTTACAAATGAATTTTTTGATCTTGTGCCTGAAAGTTTGATAATCAATAAAAAGAAAGAAATTCCTAAGGATGGTAGATGACTCATTGAAGAATTTCCTACTAAAGATGTCAATACCTAGATCTATCCTTGCTTGTTATGCCTAGCTAGGGGCGCTAAATGATAGCGCTTGTTGGGAGGCAACCCAATTTTATTTTTATTCCTTGCTTTTTCCCCTGTTTAGTAATAAATAATTTATCTAGCCTCTGTTTTGGTTGTGTTTTGTGTGTTTAATTAGTGTTTGTACCAAGTAGAACCATTGGGAAGACTTGGGGGAAAGTCTTGTTAAACTTGCTGTAAAAAACAGAAACTTTAGCGCTCATGAGAACTGCTGTCATTTTTATTTGGAAAGTGACATTTAGTTAATTCTTTTTGCAGATGATTAATAGATAAATTCCTCACGTCCAGAAATTTATTTTAGAATTTTTGGGGTGCCAGATCTTGCGCTAGCTACAGATTACTACATACTGTTCTGTTTTTGACAGATTCTGTCTTTCGTGTGTTGTTTGCTTATTTTGATGAATCTATGGCTAGTAAAATAGTCTATAAACCATAGAGAAGTTGTAATACAGTAGGTTTAACACAAATATAAATAAATAATGAGTTCATTACAGTACCTTGAAGTGGTCTTTTGTTTTCTTTCGCTTACGGAGCTCACGAGATTTTCTACTTTGAGTTTTGTGTTGTGAAGTTTTCAAGTTTTGGGTAAAGATTTGATGGATTATGGAAAAAGGAGTGGAAATAGCCTAAGCTTGGGGATTCCCATGGCACACCCAAGATAATCTAAGGACACCTAAAAGCCAAAGCTTGGGTATGCCCCGGAAGGCATCCCCTCTTTCGTCTACTTCTATCGGTAACTTTACTTGGAACTATATTTTTATTCACCACATGATATGTGTTTTGCTTGGAGCATCTTGTATGGTTTGAGTCTTTGATTTTTAGTTTACCACAGTCATCCTTGCCGTACACACCTTTTGAGAGCGCCATACATGATTTGGAATTTGTTAGAATACTCTATGTGCTTCACTTAAGTCATTTGAGTTATATAGTTTTGCTCTAGTACTTCACTTATATCTTTTAGAGCACAGTGGTGGATTTGTTTTATAGAAACTATTGATCCCTCATGCTTCACTTAAATTATTTTGAGAGTCTTAAATAGCATGGTAATTTTCTTAAATAATCCTAATATGCTTGGAATTCAAGAATAATAAAAGAACTTCCTTATGAGTGTGTTGAATGCTATGAGAAGTTTGATGCTTGATAATTGTTTCGAGATATGAATATGGTGATATTAGAGTTATGCTAGTTGAGTAGTTGTGAATTTGAGAAATACTTGTGTTAAAGTTTGTGATTCCCGTAGCATGCACGTATGGTGAACCGTTATGTGATGAAGTCGGAGCATGATTTATTTATTGATTGTCTTCCTTATGAGTGGCGGTCGGGGACGAGCGATGGTCTTTTCCTACCAATATATCCCCCTAGGAGCATGTGCGTAATACTTTTCTTTGGTAACTTGTAGATTTTTGCAATAAGTATGTGAGTTCTTTATGACTAATGTTGAGTCCATGGATCCTACGCACTCTCACCCTTCCACCATTGCTAGCCTCTCTAATACCGTGCACCTTTCACTGGTATCATACACCCACCATATACCTTCCTCAAAACAGCCACCATACCTACCTATTATGGCATTTCCATAGCCATTCCGAGATATATTGCCATGCAACTTTCCACTGTTCCGTTTATTATGACACACTCCATCATTGTCATATTGCTTAGCATGATCATGTAGTTGACATTGTATTTGTGGCAAAGCCACCATTCATAATTCTTTCATACGTGTCACTCTTGATTCATTGCATATCCGGGTACACCGCCGGAGGCATTCATATAGAGTCATATTTTGTTCTAAGTATCGAGTTGTAATTGTTGAGTTGTAAGAAAAATAAAAGTGTGATGATCATCATTATTAGAGCATTGTCCTAGTGAGGAAAGGATGATGGAGACTATGATTCCCCCACAAGTCGGGATGAGACTCCGGACGAAAAAAATAAATAAAAAAAAGAAAGAAAAGAGGCCATAAAAAAGGAGAAAAGGCCCAAATAAAAAAAGATGAGAGAAAAAGAGAGAAGGGACAATGTTACTATCCTTTTACCACACTTGTGCTTCAAAGTAGCACCATGATATTCATTATAGAGAGTCTCCTATGTTATCACTTTCAAATACTAGTGGGAATTTTCATTATAGAACTTGGCTTGTATATTCCAATGATAGGCTTCCTCAAAATGCCCTAGGTCTTCATGAGCAAGCAAGTTGGATGCACACCCACTTAGTTTCTTTTGTTGAGATTTCATATACTTATAGCTCTAGTGCATCCATTGGATGGCAATCCCTACTCACTCACATTGATATCTATTGATGGGCATCTCCATAGCCCATTGATACGCCTAGTTGATGTGAGACTATCTTCCCCCTTTTTGTCTTCTCCACAACCACCATTCTATTCCACTTACAGTGCTATATCCATGGCTCACGCTCATGTATTGCGTGAAGATTGAAAAAGTTTGAGAACACCGAAAGTATGAAACAATTGCTTGGCTTGTCATCGGGGTTGTGTATGATTTAAATATTTTGTGTGGTGAAGATGGAGCATAGCCAGACTATATGATTTTGTAGGGATAACTTTCTTTGGCCATGTTATTTTGAGAAGACATGATTGCTTCGTTAGTATACTTGAAGTATTATTATTTTTATATCAATATTAAACCTTTATCTTGAATCTTTCGGATCTGAATATTCATACCACAATTAAGAAGAATTACATTAAAATTATGCCAAGTAGCACTCCGCATCAAAAATTCTTTTTTTTATCATTTACCTACTTGAGGACGAGTAGGAATTAAGCTTGGGGATGCTTGATACGTCTCCAATGTATCTATAATTTTTGATTGCTCCATGCTATATTATCTACTGTTTTGGACATTATTGGGCTTTATTATCCACTTTTATATTATTTTTGGGACTAACCTACTAACCGGAGGCCCAGCCCAGAATTGCAGCTTTTTGCCTGTTTTAGGGTTTCGAAGAAAAGGAATATCAAACGGAGTCCAAACGGAATGAAACCTTCGGGAACGTGATTTTCTCAACGAACAAGACCCAGGAGACTTGGACCCTAAGTCAAGACACAAAAGAGGAGGCCATGAGGTAGGGGGGCGCGCCTACCCGCCCAAGCGCACCCTCCACCCTCGTGGGCCCCCTATTGCTCCATCGACGTACTCCTTCCTCCTATATATACCAACGTACCCCCAAACGATCAGATACGGAGCCAAAACCCTAATTCCACTGCCGCAACTTTCTGTATCCATGAGATCCCATCTTGGGGCCTGTTCCGGAGCTCCACCGGAGGGGGTATCCATCACGGAGGGCTTCTACATCAACACCATAGCCCCTCCGATGAAGTGTGAGTAGTTTACTTCAGACCTACGGGTCCATAGTTAGTAGCTAGATGACTTATTCTCCCTTTTTGGATCTCAATACAAAGTTCTCCCCCTCTCTTGTGGAGATCTATTCGATGTAATCTTCTTTTTGCGGTGTGTTTGTTGAGACCGATGAATTGTGGGTTTATGATCAAGTCTATCTATGAACAATATTTGAATCTTCTCTGAATTCTTTTATGTATGATTGGTTATCTTTGCAAGTCTCTTCGAATTATCAGTCTGGTTTGGCCTACTAGATTGATCTTTCTTGCAATGGGAGAAGTGCTTAGCTTTGGGTTCAATCTTGCGGTGTCCTTTCCCAGTGACAGTAGGGGCAGGAAGGCACGTATTGTATTGTTGCCATCGAGGATAACAAGATGGGGTTTTCATCATATTGCATGAGTTTATCCCTCTACATCATGTCATCTTGCTTAAGGCGTTACTCTGTTTCCATGAACTTAATACTCTAGATGAATGCTGGATAGCGGTCGATGAGTGGAGTAATAGTAGTAGATGCAGGCAGGAGTCGGTCTACTTGTCTCGGACGTGATGCCTATATACATGATCATACCTAGATATTCTCATAACTATGCTCAATTCTGTCAATTGCTCATCAGTAATTTATTCACCCACCATAGAATATTTATGCTCTCGAGAGAAGCCACTAGTGAAACCTATGGCCCCCGGGTCTATCTCATCATATTAATCTACCAATACTTAGTTATTTCCTTTTGCTTTTGCTTTTACTTTGCTTTTGCTTTTACTTTGCATCTTTATCATAAAAATACCGAAAATATTATCTTATCAATTCTATCAGATATCACTCTCGTAAGTGGCCGCGTAGGGATAGACAACCCCTTAACATGTTGGTTGCGAGGATTTATTTGTTTTGTGCAGGTACAAGGGACTCGCGCATAGCCTCCTACTGGATTGATACCTTGGTTCTCAAAAACTGAGGGAAATACTTATGTTACTTTGCTGCATCATCCCTTCCTCTTTGGGGAAAACCAACGCAGTGCTCAAGAGGTAGCAGATCATCGGTAACGATGCGGTCCAGGGTGAGGTTTTCCTCCCCAGAAAGATCTTTGTATTCGGCGGCTTCGCACTGTGGGCCAATTCGCTTGGCCATCTGGAGAAGATCGAGAGCTACGCCCCTGGCCATTAGGTCAGGTTCGGAAACTTAAACTACACTGCCGACATCTGCGGAGACTTGATCTTCGATGGATTCGAGCCCATGTCAGGTGCGCCGCATAATCACGACGAGCATGACGTAACTCTGCCGTCACACGGTGTTCAGGAGATCGCATCTGCAACTACTCCGGCCTTCAATCCGGAGCAAATTGCGCCATCCAAGGACGGAGGGATAGACCCCGCCATGGAGGCCGCACTCTCAGTGGCGATGGAGCCGGATACTGACTTCACCCCTTACGAGAGCCGTCCGCCTGCATCCGTGCGTATCGAATCCGACTGGCGCCGATCATGGAGTTCACCTCCGCGGATATCTTTCAGCACTCGCCTTTCGGCGATGTGCTAAATTCATTAAGGTTTCTCTCCTTGTCAGGAGAACCTTGGCCGAACTATGTCCGGCTAGAATGGGATGCGGACGACGAAGAAATTCGATGCCCACCCACCACCCACTTAGTAGCCACTGTCGACGATTTAACCGACATGCTCGACTTCGACTCCGAAGACATCGACGGTATGGACGACGATGCAAGAGACGAACAGGAACCGCCGCCCACAGGGCGTTGGACCGCCACCTCATCATATGATATATACATGGTGGACACCCCCAAAGAAGGCAATGGCGACGAGACAGCAGAGGATGACCCCTCCAAGAAGCAACCCAAGCGCCAACGTCAGCGGCGCCGCTCTAAGTCCCGCCACAACAAAAGTAGTGATACCGGCACAAGAGACAATAACACTCCGGATAGTGCAAAAGACAACCAAATCCCCTCCAGCACGATGTAGAGCGGGAGGGTGAAGAAGCTAGCCCTCCAGAGCAGGCAGCAAATGGAGAACCGGAGGAGGACAATTACATGCCTCTCTCCGAAGACGAGGTGAGCCTCGGCGATGAAGAATTTATCATGCCTGAGGATCCCGTCGAGCAGGAGCGCTTCAAGCGCCGGCTTATGGCCACAGCAAATATCCTGAAGAAAAAGCAACAACAGCTTCAAGCTGATCAAGACTTGCTAGTAGACAGATGGACCGAAGTCCTTGCGGCCGAGGAATACGAACTCGAACGCCCCTCCAAGAGTCACCCAAAGCGCAGGTTGCTACCTCACCTTGAGGAGGAAGCATTGAAACCTCCATCACCAGTGTACGATGCGGCTGACCGGCCACCACGTGGCCGAGCTAGAGAGGCATTTCAGCCTGAAGTTCAGCTTGCACCCTGCCGCCACTCAATCAAAAATACCAAGGCCCGAGGCAACACAGGGGACCTGCGAGATGTATTGGACAACAGGGCAAAACATGCAAGGTCAATATACGGGTCACGGGGGCGCGCGCCAACGCGGGACGATGACCATCGCGCCGGATACACTAAAGGTAAATCCGGCCAGGCCGAATACAACAGACAAGACTCATATGAACTGCGTCGTCATATAGCCCGGCACAGAGGCACCGCACACCCCCTATGCTTCACTGATGAAGTTATGGATCACGAATTCCCGGAGGGTTTTAAACCCGTAAATATCGAATCGTATGATGGTACAACAGATCCCGCTGTATGGATTGAGGATTTCCTCCTTCACATCCACATGGCTCGCGGTGATGATCTACATGCCATCAAGTACTTCCCACTAAAACTCAAAGGACCAGCTCGGCATTGGCTGAATAGCTTGCATGCAGACTCCGTTGGCAGTTGGGAGGATTTGGAAGACACATTCCTTGACAACCTCCAGGGCACTTATGTGCGACCACCGGATGCTAATGACTTGAGCCATATAACTTAGCAGCCAGGGGAATCGACCAGGAAATTCTGGACACGGTTCCTAACTAAGAAAAACCAAATTGTCAATTGTCCAGATGCAGAGGCCTTAGCGGCATTCAAGCATAACATCCGTGACGAGTGGCTTTCCCGGCACCTTGATACGTCCATTTTGCATCATGCTTTTATATCGATATTTATTGCATTATGGGTTGTTATTACACATTATGTCACAATACTTATGCCTATTCTCTCTTATTTTACAAGGTTTACATAAAGAGGGAGAATGCCGCCAGCTGGGATTCTGGGCTGGAAAAGGAGCAAATATTACATACCTATTCTGCACAGCTCCAAAAGTCCTGAAACTTCACAGAAGACGTTTTCAGAATATATAATAAACATTGAGCGCAAGAAGATCACAAGGGGGCCCACACCCTACCCACGAGGGTGGGGGGCGCGCCCTACCCCCTAGGCGCTCCCCCTACCTCGTGGGCCCCCTGGTGGCCCTTCGGTGGCCATCTTCTTCTATATGAAGTCTTCCGATGGGAAAAAATCATAAGCCATCATCTTCTCGGACGAAACTCTGCCGCCACGAGGCCAAACCTTGGCGGAACCAATCTAGGGCTCTGACGGAGCCGTTCTGTCGGGGAAACTTCCCTCCGGGAGGGGGAAATCATTGCCATCATCATCACCAATGCTCCTCTCATCGGGAGAGGGCAATCTCCATCAACATCTTCACCAGCACCATCTCCTCTCAAAGCCCTAGTTCATCTCTTGTATCCAATTCTTGTCTCCAAGTCCGGGATTGGTACTAGTAGGTTGCTAGTAGTGTTAATTACTCCTTGTAGTTGATGCTAGTTCGTTTATTTGGTGGAAGATGATATGTTCATATCCTATATGAATATTAATACCCCTCTGATTATGAACATGAATATGCTTTGTGAGTAGTTACTTTGTTCCTGAGGACATGAGAGAAGTCTTGCTATTAGTAGTCATGTGAATTTGGTACTCGTTCGATATTTTGATGAGATGTATGTTGTTTCTCCTCTAGTGGTGTTATGTGAACGTCGACTACATAACACTTCACCATTGCTTGGGCCTAGAGGAAGGCATTGGGAAGTAATAAGTAGATGATGGGTTGCTAGAGTGACAGAAGCATAAACCCTAGTTTATGCGTTGCTTCGTAAGGGGCTGATTTGGATCCATATGTTTCATTCTACGGTTAGGTTTACCTTAATACTTTTGTTGTAGTTGCGGATGCTTGCAATAGAGGTTAATCATAAGTGGAATGTTTGTCCAAGTAAGGGCAGAACCCAAGCACCGGTCCGCCCACATACCAAATTATCAAAGTACCAAACGTGAATCATATGAACGTGATGAAAACTAGCTTGACGATATTCCCATGTGTCCTCGGGAGCGCTTTTCTCTATAGAAGAGTTTGTCCAGGCTTGTCCTTTGCTACAAAAAGGATTGGGCCACCTTGCTGCACTTTATTTACTTTTGTTACTTGTTGCTCGTTACAAATTATCCTATCACAAAACTATCTGTTACCATTTATTTTAGTACATGCAGAGAATACCTTGCTGGAAACCGCTTATCATTTCCTTCTGCTCCTCGTTGGGTTCGACACTCTTACTTATCGAAAGGACTATGATAGATCCCCTATACTTGTGGGTCATCAAGACTCTTTTCTGGCGCCGTTGCCGGGGAGTGAAGCGCCTTTGGTAGGTGGAATTTGGTAATGAAAATTTTATATAGTGTGCTGAAATTTACTGTCACTTGTTACTATGGAAAGTAATCCTCTGAGGGGTTTGTTTGGGGTATCTTCACCCCGACCAGTGGAGCAAAGAGTTGCTCCTCAACCTACTGAAAATGAAAATGAAAATGTCTGCTTTGAAATTCCTTCAGGTATGATAGAAAAACTGCTAGATAATCCTTTTGCAGGAGACGGAACAATGCATCCTGATGAACACCTAATATATGTGGATGAAGTTTGTGGATTATTTCAGCTTGCAGGTGTACCCGGAGATGTTGTTAAGAAGAAGGTATTCCCTTTATCTTTGAAGGAAGATGCATTGACATGGTATAGGCTATGTGATGATATGGGGTCATGGAACTACAAACGATTGAAATTGGAATTTCATCAGAAGTTTTATCCTATGCATCTTGTTCATCGTGATCGCAATTATATTATATATAATTTTTGGCCTCGTGAAGGAGAAAGCATCGCTCAAGCTTGGGGGAGGCTTAAATCAATGTTATATTCATGCCACAATCATGAGCTCTCAAGAGAGATGATTATTCAAAATTTATATGCTCAGCTTTCTGACAACAATCGCACCATGCTCGATACTTCTTGTGTTGGCTCTTTTATGAAGAAGACTATTGAATTCAAATGGGATTTATTGGAAAGAATTAAACGCAACTCTGAAGATTGGGACCTCGACGAAGGTAGGGAGTCAGGTATGACACCTAAGTTTGATTGTGTTAAATCTTTTATGGATACCGATGTTTTCCGTAAATTTAGCACTAAATGTGTACTTGACTCTGAGATAGTAGTTTCTTTCTGTGAATCCTTTGCTACTTATGTTGATCTCCCCAAGGAGAAGTGGTTTAAATATCATCCACCCATAGAAGTGAAAGTAGCTGCACCTATTAAAGTTGAAGAAAAGACTATCACTTATAATGATCCTATTGTTCCTACTTCTTATGTTGAGAAACCACCTTTCCCTGTTAGGATAAAGGATCATGCTAAAGCTTCAACTGTGGTTCGTAAAAGCAATATTAGAACATATACACCTCCTGATAAAGTTAAAGTTGAACCTAATATTGCTATTGTTAAAGATCTCTTGTCTGATAATATTGATGGGCATGTTATTCATTTCCTTGATGAGACTGCTAGAATTGCTAAACCTTGTGCAAAAGATAAAAACAGGCCTGTTGTAGGCATGCCTGTTATTTCTATTAAAATAGGAGATCATTGTTATCATGGCTTATGTGATATGGGTGCTAGTGCTAGTGCAATACCTTACGCCTTATACAAAGAAATTATGCATGATATTGCACCTATTGAGATAGAAGATATTGATGTCACAATTAAACTTTCCAATAGAGATACTATTTCACCTATGGGAATTGTTAGAGATGTTGAAGTCTTGTGTGGGAAAACTAAATATGTTGCTGATTTTCTTGTTCTTGGTTCCCCACAAGATAGCTTTTGTCCCATTATATTTGATAGACCATTCTTAAACACTTTTAATGCTAAGATAGATTGCAAAAAGGATGTTGTTACTATCGGTTTAGATGATATGTCTCATGAATTTAATTTCTCTAAATTTAGTAGACAACACCATGAAGAAGAATTACCTAGTAAGGATGAAATTATTGGTCTTGCTTATATTGCCGTACCTCCTAGTGATCCTTTAGAACAATATTTGCTAGACCATGAAAATGATATGTTTATGAATGAAAGAAGGGAAATAGATGAAGTATTCTTTAAATAGGAACCTATTCCGAAACACAATTTGCCTGTTGAAATCCTGGGGGATTCTCCTCCACCCAAGGGTGATCCCGTGTTTGAGCTTAAACCGTTGCCTGATACTCTTAAATATGCTTATCTTGATGAGAAAAAGATATATCCTGTTATTATTAGTACTAACCTTTCAGAGCATGGGGAAGAGAGATTATTGAAAACTCTGAAGAAGCACCATGCTGCTATTGGGTATACTCTTGATGATCTTAAGGGCATTAGTCCCACTCTATGTCAACATAAAATACATTTGGAAGAAGATGCTAAACCAGTTCGTGATCATCAACGACGGCTGAATCCTAAAATGAAAGAAGTGGTAAGAAAGGAAATACTAAAGCTCCTCAAGGCAGGTATAATCTATCCCGTTGCTGATAGTCAGTGGGTAAGTCATGTCCATTGTGTCCCTAAGAAGGGAGGTATTACTGTCGTTCCTAATGATAAAGATGAATTGATTCCTCAAAGAATTATTACATGTTATAGGATGGTAATTGATTTCCGCAAATTAAATAAGGCCACTAAAAAGGATCATTACCCCTTACCTTTTATCGATCAAATGCTAGAAAGATTATCTAAACGTACACATTTTTTCTTTCTAGATGGTTATTCCGGTTTCTCTCAAATACCTGCGTCAGCCAAGGATCAATCAAAGACTACTTTACTTGCCCTTTTGGTACTTCTGCTTATAGACGTATTCCTTTTGGTTTATGTAATGCACCTGCTACCTTTCAAAGATGCATGATGGCTATATTCTCTGACTTTTGTGAAAAGATTTGTGAGGTTTTCATGGACGATTTCTCCGTCTATGGATCTTCTTTTGATGATTGCTTGAGCAACCTTGATCGAGTTTTGCAGAGATGTGAAGAAACTAATCTTGTCTTGAATTGGGAAAAGTTCCACTTTATGGTTAATGAAGGTATTGTCTTGGGGCATAAAGTTTCTGAAAGAGCTATTGAAGTTGATAAAGCCAAGGTTGATGCTATTGAAAAGATGCCATGTCCCAAGGACATGAAAGGTATAAGAACTTTCCTTGGCCACGCCGAATTTTATAGGAGGTTCATTAAGGACTTCTCAAAAATTTCTCGGCCTCTGACTAATTTATTACAAAAAGATATACCATTTGTATTTGATGATGATTGTGTAGAAGCATTTGAAATACTTAAGAAAGCATTGATCTCTGCACCTATTGTTCAGCCACCTGATTGGAATTTACCCTTTGAAATTATGCGTGATGCTAGTGATTATGCTGTAGGTGCTGTTCTAGGGCAAAGAGTTGATAAGAAATTAAATGTTATTCAATATGCTAGTAAAACCCTAGACAATGCTCAAAGAAATTATGCTACTACTGAAAAAGAATTCTTAGCAGTTGTATTTGCTTGTGATAAGTTCAGACCTTATATTGTTGATTCCAAAGTAACTATTCACACTGATCATGCTGCTATTAAATATCTTATGGAAAAAAAGATGCTAAACCTAGACTTATTAGATGAGTTCTCTTTCTACAAGAATTTGACTTACATATTGTTGATAGAAAGGGAGCTGAGAACCCCATTGCAGACAACTTGTCTAGGTTAGAAAATGTGCTTGATGACCCACTACCTATTGATGATAGCTTTCCTGATGAGCAATTAAATGTCGTAAATGCTTCTCATACTCCTCCATGGTATGCTGATTATGCTAATTACATTGTTGCCAAATTCACACCACCTAGTTTCACATACCAGCAAAAGAAAAAGTTCTTCTATGATTTGAGGCATTACTTTTGGGATGACCCACATGTTTATAAAGAAGGAGTAGATGGTGTTATTAGACGTTGTGTACCTGAGCATGAATAGGAACAGATCCTACGCAAGTGTCACTCCGAGCTTATGGAGGACACCATGCTGGAGATAGAACTGCACATAAGGTATTGCAATCTGGTTTTTATTGGCCTACTCTCTTCAAGGATGCCCGTATGTTTGTCTTATCTTGTGATGAATGTCAAAGAATTGGTAATATTAGTAGACGTCAAGAAATGCCTATGAACTATTCACTCGTTATTGAACCATTTGATGTTTGGGGCTTTGACTATATGGGACCTTTTCCTGCCTCTAATGGTTATACACATATTTTAGTTGCTGTTGATTACGTTACTAAATGGGTAGAAGCTATTCCAACTAGTAGTGCTGATCATAACACCTTTATTAAAATGCTTAAAGAAGTTATATTTCCAAGATTTGGAGTCCCTAGATATTTAATGACTGATGGTGGTCCACATTTTATTCATGGTGTTTTCCGTAAAATGCTTGCTAAGTATGATGTTAATCATAGAATTGCATCCCCTTATCACCCACAATCTAGTGGTCAAGTAGAATTGAGCAATAGATGATTCAAAATAATTTTGCAAAAGACTGTCAATAGGTCTAGAAAGAATTGGTCCAAGAAACTTGATGATGCATTATGGGCCTATACAACTGCATATAGAAATCCTATGGGTATGTCTCCGTATAAAATGGTCTATGGAAAAGCATGTCACTTACCTCTCGAACTAGAACACAAGGCATATTGGGCTATTAAAGAGCTCAATTATGATTTTAAACTTGCCGGCGAGAAGAGGTTATTTGATATTAGCTCACTCGATGAATGGAGAACCCAAGCCTACGAAAATGCCAAGTTGTTTAAAGAAAAAGTTAAAAGATGGCATGATAAAAAGGATACAAAAGCGGGAGTTTAATGTAGGTGATTATGTATTGTTATACAACTCCCGTTTAAGATTTTTTGCAGGAAAACTTCTCTCTAAATGGGAAGGTCCTTACGTTATCGAGGAGGTCTATCGTTCCATTGCCATAAAAATCAACAACTTCGAAGGCACAAATCTGAAGGTGGTGAACGGTCAAAGAATCAAACATTATATCTCAGGTAATCCCATAAATGTTGAAACCAATGTTATTGAAACCGTAACCCCGGAGGAATACATAAGGGACACTTTCCGGAACGTTCCAGACTCCGAAAAGGAATAGGTATGTGGTACGGTAAGTAAACCGACTCCAAAACAGTTTTTAAGGCAATATTTCTCCATTTTGCAATATTTAGAAAAATAGAAAAATAAGAAGCAGTCCGGGAAGGACACAAGGCCTCCACGAGGGTGGAGGGCGCGCCCTACCCTACTAGGCGCCTCCCTACCTCGTGGGCACCTCGTGCGCTCTCCGGACTCCGTTTTCTTACACGATACATATTTTGGTCGGTAAAAATGCATTATATAATCTCCCGGGGGTTTTGCCTCCCGTATCACGCAATTATCCTCTGTTTGTGTTTCGAGCTGTTGCTGCTGCAGATTAGAGCAAGATGTCTTCGCAGGAGTCAGTCGGGGAGAGCCGGGTGTCTCATCCGGCACCGAGATCAATGGCAAACAACATTGTTGACCTCTTTGGGCCAGCAACAGAGGAAGAGATGGAGGCTGATTTGAAGAGGATAGATGCCATGGAAGAGGATCAAGAGGTTACTTCCCGCTTCCGAGCTGGATTCACAATGGGAGAACTGCAGAGCTCGGCTATTCCAAACTCGGTTATCCCTTCCAATGTTAGATTTCTTTCTTATGAGAATATGAAAAAGAGTGTCACTGGTTCCCCCATAGCTATGCAACATCCTTGGGTGCAGGGAGCTTTGGCTATTACAGGAAAACTCCGAAAGGAAATAATGGACCTCAAGCAGCAAGTCAATAAGCTCGAGGAGGAGAATCGTATCCTGAGGGGCATCATCACCAAGAATATCACGTCACCATCCCCGAAGAAGGAAACATAATCACATGGGTATGGGCACTCCCCTTGGCAACTGCCAAGCTTGGGGGAGTGCCCCAGTATCGTATCACCATCACTTTTATCTTTACCGTTTTTCTTAGTTCGATCCTTTTGATAACATTTTGATCTAGTAGAATAAAAGTTCTTAGTATGATCTAGTTGTGAGTTTTGCTTTATGATCCCTCTATGTAATCGAGTCCATGAGCTATATATATATAATAAAGATTAGTGTTGAGTCAAGGGCTTGATTATTTTGCCATGATCCTAAGGGAATAAAAGAAAAGAGAAAGAATAAAAACAAAGAGATCATATGGATCTTAGGGAGAGTAATGAGCTCACATAGAAGAAGTATGATGAAAGTTGTTGAGAGCCGACAAACATAGTTTTGGTCATCCTTGCAATTAATAGGAAGTAATAAAGAAAGAGAGGTATTCACATATAAATATACTATCTTGGGCATCTTTTATGATTGTGAGCACTCATTAAAATATGACATGCTAAAGAGTTGACGTTGGACAAGGAAGACAATGTAATGGGTTATGTTTTCTTACATCTGCGATAAATTATATTGTCATGGATCATCCAACATGGTTGAGCTTGCCTTTCCCCCTCATGCTAGCCAAATTCATCGCATCAAGTAGAGATACTACTTGTGCTTCCAAATACCCTTAAACCAGTTTTGCCATGAGAGTCCACCATACGTGCCTATGGATTGAGTAAGATCCTCCAAGTAAGTTGTCATCGGTGCAAGCAATAAAAATTGCTCTCTAAATATGTATGACTTATTAGTGTGGGAGAAAATAAGCTTTATACGATCGTGTGATATGGAAGAAATAAAAGCGACAGACTACATAATAAAGGTCCATATCACATGTGGCAATATAAAGTGACGTTCTTTCGCATTAAGATTTTGTGCATCCAACCATAAAAGCGCATGACAACCTCTGCTTCCCTCTGCAAAGGGCCTATCTTTTACTTTTATCTCCTACCTTGCATAAGAGTCATGGTGATCTTCACCCTTCCTTTTCACATTTTATCCTTTGGCAAGCACACTATGTTGGAAAGATCCTGGTATATATGGCTAATAGGATGTGAGTTTTCATGAACTATTATTGTTGACATTGCCCTTGAGGTAAAATGTTGGGAGGCAAAACTATAAGCCCCTATCTTTCTCTGTGTCCGATTAAAACTCCATACCCATAAGTATTGCGTGAGTGTCAGCAATTGTGAAAGACTATATGATAGTTGAGTATGTGGACTTGCTGAAAAGCTCTTATATATTGACTCTTTCCTATGTTATGATAAATTGCAATTGCTCCAATGACTGAGATTATAGTTTATTAGTTTTCAATGAAGTTTGTGATTCATACTTGCAATTGTGATTGAATTACTACTCTAGCCTAAGAAATCATATGACAAGAATTATATAAGTTGTTGTTCTAAGAAAGATCATGATGCCCTCATGTCCATATTTTATTTTTATCGACACCTCTATCTCTAAACATGTGGACATATTTTTTGATTTCGGCTTTCGCTTGAGGACAAGCGAGGTCTAAGCTTGGGGGAGTTGATATGTCCATTTTGCATCATGCTTTTATATCGATATTTATTGCATTATGGGCTGTTATTAGACATTGTGTCACAATACTTATGCCTATTCTCTCTTATTTTACAAGGTTTACATAAAGAGGAAGAATGCCGGCAGCTAGGATTCTGGGCTGGAAAAGGAGCAAATATTAGATACCTATTCTGCACAGCTCCAAAATTCATGAAACTTCACGGAAGACGTTTTCAGAATATATAATAAATATTGAGCGCAAGAAGTTCACCAGGGGGCCACACCCTGCCCACGAGGGTGGGGGCGCGCCCTACCCCCTAGGCGCGTCCCCTACCTCGTGGGCCCCCTGGTGGCCCTCAGGTGTCCATCTTCTGCTACATGAAGTCTTTCGATGGAAAAAAAATCATAAGCCATCTTCTCGGACGAAACTCTGCTGCCACGAGGCGGAACCTTGGCGGAACCAATCTAGGGCTCCGGCGGTGCTGTTCTGCCGGGAAAACTTCCCTCCGGGAGGGGGAAATCATCGCCATCGTCATCACCAACGCTCCTCTCATCGAGAGAGGGCAATATCCATCAACATCTTCACCAGCACCATCTCCTCTCAAAACCCTAGTTCATCTCTTGTATCCAATTCTTGTCTCAAGTTCGGGATTGGTACTAGTAGGTTGCTAGTTGTGTTAATTACTCCTTGTAGTTGATGCTAGTTGGTTTATTTGGTGGAAGATCATATGTTCAGAGCCTATATGCATATTAATACCCCTCTGATTATGAACATGAATATGCTTTGTGAGTATTTACGTTTGTTCGAAGACATGGGAGAAGTCTTGCTATTAGTAGTCATGTGAATTTGGTATTCGTTCGATATTTTGATGAGATGTATGTTGTTTCTCCTCTAGTGGTGTTATGTGAACGTCGACTACATAACACTTCACCATTGCTTAGGCCTAGAGGAAGGCATTGGGAAGTAATAAGTAGATGATGGGTTGCTAGAGTGACAGAAGCTTAAACCCTAGTTTATGCGTTGCTTCGTAAGGGGCTGATTTGGATCCATATGTTTCATGCTATGGTTAGGTTTACCTTAACACTTTTCTTGTAGTTGCGGATGCTTGCAATAGAGGTTAATCATAAGTGGGATGTTTGTCCAAGTAAGGGCAGCACCCAAGCACCGGTCCACACTACAAAAAAAAGACACATCCGTGACATTTTGGGCCGAACGAATTTTTTTTCTGTCATACATATGACACTTCTATGATGATAATTGTGACAAAACCCGGTATCATCATAGATGTGGTGGGCTCCTACTTCTATGACACAAAATCATGACAGAAAATGGGCTTTTCGTCCTGGGCGGGCCGGAGACGAGGCCGCATGACATTCTTTGGGTCATCCATGACGGAAAAAACCGTGGTAGAAGCGAGGGGGAGGAAAATTTCGGGGAGTTCCTGGTTACGGTGGGAGGTCGGGGGCCGAGCGATGCACATTTCTCTCGTACACGTACGCACGTGTGTGCAAGGCGTTGGCTCTAACTGAACCCGAGCAAGGCGTTGGGCTCTAACTAAACCCGAGGGATTGCACTGCAGGCTACGCGTTACTGAACCCGAGCGATTGATCGATGGCTGTTAACTGAACCCGATCGAGCGATTTCTTCGCTACTGCTGCTAACTGAAGCCGATCGGTTGGATGAACAGTGAGCGTTACGGGGGGGGGGGGGGTTGGATGAATAGTGAGCGATGGCGTTGCCTCTGGATGAACAGGACCCCGTGGTGTGGAGGGCTGGATGAACAGTAGATGGTGGAGGGGTGGTTGAACAGGACCCCGTGGTGTGGAGGGCTGGATGAACAGTGGACGGTGGAGGGTGGTTGAACAGTAGCCGTTGGAGTAATGCGCGGTGGAGGCTGGATGAACAGGAGACCGTGGAGGCTGGAGGAGGTCGACGGTAGCCCGTGGAGGCTGGAGGAGGTCGATGGTGGAGATGAACACTATCCCGTGGACTCCCGTTTTGCGGTACGCCACACCCCTCCCGATGAACAGGACCCCCGTTTCGACCGTAGGAGGTCCGTTTCGTTCGTTTTGCGGTACACCACACCCCTTCCCGATCAAGAGGACCCCCGTTTGGACCGTAGGAGGTCCGTTTCGTCCGTTTTGCGATACGTCACACCCTTCCCGATCAACAGGAACCCGTTTTGACCGTAGGAGGTCTGTTTCCTCCGTTTTGCGGTACGCCAGGCCTCATTTCCATCGCATGTTCCATCCAAGCCCTCTTGATGAACACGACCACGCATTCTGTTCCGACCCAGCCGGTTGGCTCCCACGCGTTCCGTTGCCTCCCGATGAACACGACGGATTCCGTTGCCTCCCCATGAACACAAGCATTTCGTTGCCTCCCCATGAACACGACGCATTCCGTTGCCTCCCCATGAACACGACGACGACGTTGTTTCTCCGTTTCGACCCAGCCATGTACACGAGCCCTAGCCGTACGTATGCGCGAGTAGGCGTTTGAGACCCCGACCGTATGTACACATACGTGGCCGTATTTTCTTTCTTGCACCCTGGCCGCTGTACATACGTGTACATGCTACGTGCGCGCCTCTACTACAACACGTGCACGCCTCTACATCCACCAGTATATATGTACGTACACGTTCGCGACCAGAATGACAACGCTACGTACGCTTCGACCAGCTGGGCCCCGACTGTCAGACACTTCCTTGCGTGCAAAGATGTAGCTGGTGGGTCCCAGCAGTCAGGGGGGAAACATTTTTTTTCGCGAAATACGGTGGCCTGTCCAGTGGATCCCCGCTGTCAGGTGGAGGAATAATTATTTTGCACGTAATAAGGAGGCACTTCCTTGCTGCAGCCGTGGACCCAGCTGTCAGCCTCTCCACGTACAGTCCACGTCCGATGGAAGCCGTTCCTTGACCATGTTGACCACGCCGCGCCGAGAGCACCAGGGCGGTGGACGATGGCGAGGCCTAGGAAGGGGACGACGCAGAGCTGGGGAAGACGCTGCAGTGGATGCCCATGCGTAGAGGAGTACGAGGGTTCACTGGTTCGCTGCGGTCTGAGGCTGCCGTCGCCACAGAATAACAGGGGGTGTGGGTGAGTAGAAGGGTGGCCTGGCCAGCGGTGGGAGTAGTAGGGGGCGGTGAGGCCTCCGCCGCATCGCAGCCGGCCACAGGAGGCAGGAGCACGAGGCACGACCGGCGCTGGTTTGGGCGGCTGGAGCAAGAATACCAGAGGTTGAAGAAGCACCACGGTCGTTGGATGGACATCGTACGATCACTGGAGCTAGAATCGTGCATATTGACTAAGTTGACAAAGCCCTTCGTCCCCGTCAATTTAGTAGGCCCACAAGTCAGCCTGCCACTATACTGGGTCCCAGCTAACAGGGGGAGTATTCATTTTTTTGTGCGTAATAAGGAGGCACTTCCTTGCGTGCGAAGATATAGCTGGTGGGTCCGAGCTGTCAGCGGCGGTAACGGTTTTTCGCAAAATACAGAGGCCCTTTTGGTGGGTCTCTGATGTCAGGTGGAGGAATCATTATTTTGCGCGTAATAAGGAGGCATTTCCTTGCGTGCGGCCGTGGACCCAGCTGTTGGCCTCTCCACGTACAGTCCACTTCAGATGCATGTCGGTCGTTGACCACGTTGACCAGGCCGCGCCGAGAGCACCAGGGCGGTGGACGATGATGAGGCCTAGGAAGGGAATGACACGGAGGCAGGGAAGACTCGGCAGTTGTTTCCCACACGGAGGGGAGTACGACTGTACGAGGGTTTACTGGTTCGTCTGTCGTCGCCGGAGAAAAATAGCAAGTGTGGGTGAGTAGAGGGATGGCTAGGCCAGTGATGGGAGTACGGTGGGGCGGTGAGGCCTGCGCGGCAGCAGAGCCAGCCGCGGGGAGGAGGGAGCAGGTAGTCCCGCCGGCGCTTGTTTGAGCGGTTGGAGCAGGAAGAGCAGAGATTGAAGAAGCATGAGGGCCGTTGGATGGCCATCCAACAGTCACTGCTTGTGCGTCAACCTTTTTTTAGGAAAGCCTCAAATCTGTGGAAAATAGCATACAACCCATCTGCCATTATTTCTAATAATTTACAGCCCATTTGCTAATTATTAAGGTTTTTTTGGAGCCCATATTCTTTTTGTTAGCATTACAGCCCATATTGTGGCCACGGTTAAAAAATTATATGAAATTTTGCATATTTCGGTGCAGTCCGAACTATTTTTAATCCCGAAATTTCGACTCACATTCGAACTGATTTAAAAATAAATGTATATCAATATAAAATCCAACAAATTCTCCATGCATAAAAATCAATGTAATTTAAAATCTCGAAATGAAAAAAAAGATATTTGAAACTAATTGCCGGTTTGATGTGTTTTAAAAATGTATAGCCCATTTCTCATTACTGATGGGCCATTTGCTTGGCCAGCCGAATGAAAGCTCTCCTCGTCTTGAAAGATTTGCAGCCCAACAGGCCTGACAAAGCGACTTACTTGGCAAATCAGAAAAAAAACTGGGCTGTGGCCATGGACCCAGCTGCCAGCCTCTCCATGTATAGTACTCTTCCGATGGAATGTCGTTGACCACATTGACCACGCCGCGCCGAGAGCACCAAGGTGGTGGACAACGGCGAGGCCTAGGAAGGGGACGACGCGGAGCCGGGGAAGACGCGGCAGTGGATGCCCACACGGAGAGGAGTACGAGGTTCACTGGTTTGGCTGCGGTGTGAAGCTGCCGTCGCCGCAGGGCCTGGCTAGCGGTGGGAGTAGTAGGGGGCAATGAGGCCTCAACGGCAGCACAGCCGGCCACTGGAGGCAGGAGCAGGCGGTCTCCCCGGCGCTGGTTTGGGCGGCTGGTGCAAGAAGAGCAGCGATTGAAGAAGCAGCAGGACCGTTCGATTCAAATCCAACGGTTACTACTGCTAGAATCGTTTGTTGACTAAGTTGACAAGCCCTGAGTACGCGTCAACTTAGTAGGCCCACAGGTCAGCCTCCCAACCGGTGCACCCCAGATGTCTGTGGGAGGAATCATTTTTTTCGCGTAATAAGGAGGCAGTTGATTGCGTGCGGCCAGGCCAGCGGAGGGAGTAGGGTGGGCCAGGGAAGTCTGCGCGGCATCACAGTGGGCCACAAGAGGAGGGAGCAGGCAGTCCCGCCGGTGCTAGTTTAGGCGGCTGGAGCAGGAAGATCAGAGATTGAAGAAGCACGTCGGCCGTTGGATGGACATCAAACAGTCACTGCTGCTAGAATCGTGTGTTCACTGACAAAGCCTTGCGTAAACAAGTCAGCCTCGAAATATGTGGCGTGTACAACCCATTTGCTATTATTTTTAAATTTTTTACTCATTTTCTAATTCATATGGAATTTATTGCAGCTCATTTTCCATTTTTAGAATTGCTGGCCATTTTCTGGTCAGTACCAGGGTCAAAAAAACTAACTAAATATGTGGGAAATTTTGAAAATTCACAAAATTTTGCTGGGGAACGAAACATTCTTAATCCAAAAATTAATATCCATACTAAAACAAATTTAAAAATAAATTAGTACTATGTCATGTTAAATCCAATGAAATACGTATAAGATACCAGTGAAGAACAAAAACAAAAAAACAAACTTATATCCCATTTGCTATAATTTTTTTGGAATTTTCAACCCCTTTTGATATTACTTTTAGCAGACATTGACCATACTCTTAGCCAGGCCGGAATGCATCCCTCCTCGTCTTGAAGGATTTGCAGCCCAGTAATTCGGAGAAAACAAATAGGCCTAGCTTGGGTATTCTTCAAAAAGAAATATTGGGCTACCTATTTTCCCAAAGAACTGGTGCATGAGCATTTAGCTTTATTTATTTATTTATTTACTTATTTATGTTTAGGGGACCATGAGCATGTACCTGGGCCGGATTCATGTGAGAGCCTCCCTTCCAGTTAATTATGGGCTTCTCTATTGGGCCTTCATTAGTGGGCTGCATGTTATCAACAAGTGGAAAATGTGTTCCGTATGAAAAATAGTATGCGCTACGTACGGTACGGGGAACTAAAGGATCGAACCGTGCAACGAATTTGAAAACATTGTGTTTGTCGTTCTAACAACACATTTATTCAACCAACAGACGAAATATACTACTGATTGTACATTGAAAACAACAGCAGCAGCAACCAGGGCTGGGGGTGCAACAGAAGCAGTAAGCAGGCCAGAAGAGTGAAGACGCAGCTCTCCCTTCCAAACCAAACATCAGCCATCATTACAAAAGGGCTACCAAAAAGAACAAGTATATGCATCAAACTAAATAAAGATCCTACTACACCAAGTGTACGCATCTAACTAACTGGCTCAGTTAGACGTTACTATTTATTAAGCTATGGAGATTGGCTGATGGCTTGAACCAGATGGGTTCCTGACGGGAGAAACTCCAGCCAGCAGGTCGAAGTCTGATACTTGCGACCCTCTCTCCAACTTTGGGCTGCAGAGCGTGGCGGCACATATCAGGGTATGGTGCATGCAGAGACGCATGGTACGCTGTGTACACACAGTTTTGCCTGATGAACGAACCGCGCTGCCATCATGATCCTTGCCGTCGGTTATCTCCTGGTTAATAGGATAATTCAGTCCGACAAATAGAGAGCGTGTACCAAGGCTACTTACCAGCCTCCAGTCAAAAATTCCTGAAGGCCCAGAGAAGCTAGGATCCTGCTCAAAGACCTTGCAGTGACTGTGATTGTATTCCGCGAAACAACACGTCCGGTACGTGCAAACGATCATCAATCTTTTGTCATCGTCTGATCGATCCAGGAACCACCTGCAACTACCATGTCGCTTTTCTTTGAAAGGTTCTGGGATTAGGAAGGGTAGGGACACCAGGCGGCCTACAACATCATATCAACTTGGAGTCAAATAAAAAAGGGCTCTTGATTTAGTCAATCTTAAGAACAGCATGTTATGAGCATGAATATTTTTTCAGCAAATGTTGACAATAATATAAGCAAGCCATCATGATATCATAGGAAAGTAACATACTGCTGTAACAGCCATTTGTAGCGATGACTGGAGTAGGCCAGCAATACGTCCAGCCATAGAAGGAGTCGACAGCGTAAATGAAGCCCTTGTGTTCAATGGCATTAGCGAACCATGGAGGATGTATGATCCTGCGATGGACGTGCAGATTTATCCACTTACCTCAGTGACCTGTCAGATAGGCGAGACCACGGTTGAAGAACGCAATTAGCCTGAAGTCTTTATAATTCACAGATCTTCTGGGCACTTGGAAGATTACAACCTTGAGCAAATCAAACTTGGTATCATGTTGGCTACTGTAAGATTCCGAGTATTCTGGGCCGCGGAGCCAAAGCAGTGTAGTGTTAATCGAAGGAAGGGGGATCAATCGCAGCGTGTAGACCTCCACGAGCATCCAGCTGTCGCGACCGTCAACGAGCACCATCCAAGACGTGTTCATGTCGACCCAGTACATACTGTTAATGTAGTTGAGGCTGACGGGGATCAGAACACAGTCAAGGGGGTTGGTGCTCGCCACCCTACGATCGTTATGCTGCATTACACATCGTTTCTGAAGATCAAGCGGCATCAGCAAGCAAGGAGCTGGCTTAAAAGGCTCCGGCCTGAGGGCTTTGAGTAAACGGTACAGCCCCGACGAGCACGCGGCAAGCGGCATGGTACTGAATTTGTCCACACGCGAAACAATGAGCTTGATTACCTCTGTGGGGAGCGAATTCCAGCCACTCTTTTGGCGGACGCTGCTTGGTTCTGCCATTGTTAGTGCTTGGGTTTCGGACGAGTGGGGGAGGCGCCTTAGCGGGGATGGAAGATTGGACGAGATTATGTGCGGGCAAAGATGGAGAAGCGAATATGTGCTGCGGGAAGTGGACAAGTGATGATGACTAGAGCAACGCCGCTTGACTTACGGACACATACCAGCTGCGTAGGGTCATGTCGATGCCAGACAACTTGCTTGAGTGATCACAGTACTGGTACTCCCTACAGTGTTATGCCCTAACTTTCTTGAGTAGAGTAGTAGAGTAGGACTCTGCCCTACTACTAGCACTGGAGGAGTAGTATATTCTAATCTAAAATAGTTACAAACTTCAATGCTCGAGCATGGAACGACTACGAACCGTGCTCAAAGACCGTGTCTACGTGGTGTTTGGTAATGGGCGACAACCTCAACGCCAACGGTACTGCTCCCGTTGCACTGTATGTGTTTCTGTCCTTTTTGTTCGAAATCGTGGTAGAATTCATGATTTATTTTGTGCTTATTGGATTAAATCTCGTAGTAACTTGCTCATATATTCAACTGGCGCAACGTCCCCTACAGCCACTCCTGTTTCATGGACGGCCTGGTTGATGCCTCCAAGGAGCCCTTCGTCCACTGCTATGAGTGCCCGATGCCGTTTTGTGGCTCGCCGGCGGACATGGTGCATCACCTCATGGATGCGTGCAGCGGTCACTGTTGGCCCTTGGCGGAGAACATCAAGTACGAGACGTGCTACCCATTCACCATGCCAGAGTCGCTGGAGGATCACCGCCGCCTGCTAGTCTCGGAGGAGGACCGCAGCATCTTCCTCTTGATCGTGGGCACCGGCGAGGCCCGCGCAGGCCGCCGCCCCATCTCTGTAATGTACGGGTGCGTGGTCAGTGTTACTACCCCTCCGGGTCGCGTGGGCGGAGACACCGGCCTCATCGAACGGACTTGGACTCTGGGGAGCTGTGACTATCCTGCCAATGTGGACTTGGAAAACCAATGGCATCCTTTACCCGCCGACGAGGTGCACGGGGACTCCAAGGAGGTTCACCTGGACATACGCATTATCAAGTTAAATGTTGATCATTAGTCTTCGCTCAATGTAATCTACTGTCTAAGCATGTGGAGACTTCCATGCAGGATCTTGCTCTATTGGAGTATCGCACATGAATAAAAGTGTATCCATTTATGGTTTAGTCTAGTATCTTCCATGTATGAATTTTTACTACAATACTGGTGAAAGACTTACGATGAACCATCTCTTACATCTCCTCTGCCCGCTTGCAAGTCATCCTGATTTAATCCCTCCATCTAGGTGTATAAGGGCATGGTTAATATTACTTAATAGTATTGCCAACTATTGACTATAAGAAAGTGCCATGTCATCTGTAGCCAACATGTATAACAATCGATACTCAAAAACTAATTCTTAAAGATCATTTCTTGCAAAGCACAATAAGTGTTATTTGTTCACAAGTTTTGGATGCAGGTTGAATAGTTGAACGCTTTTGTTTGCAAAAGATACCTTTTTATCTATTTCACCCGGATGTTTGTGAGCTCTAGAGATGAAATAATATCTGAAGAAACCTATCAATACCCGTTACACATGAGATGACCCCCACATCCTTTGTCAAAATAAACAACTCCCCGATCAATGCATTTCACTCTTCGGTGCAACGCACGAGCACCTTACTACTATAGATTAGTACAACCAAAAATTGAACTAACATTATATATAGTACGATAAATGCTGATGCATGTCACCTCAAATTATATCATTCAAAACTATGTTCAAATACGAATCCAACGATATAGTTTTTGTTGACATGCACTAACATTTTGTTAGTTAAATCTTCAGTCAAATTCAATGTGGGACTAATAAACCACGACCGATGCAGTACAAGTGTAGAGGGCGGTGCTGCACGGCAGTCTCACCTCTCACCCCACTCGTGGTGCGGTAGTAAAGCCGTCATATCACAAAACCCAACCACTCCCGGTAATAATTGGCCTGGTAAAATAAACGGACAAGCAACCATCACATCCCTTCGTCTTTTTTGCATTTCATCTCTCTGCATTTACTTTCTCCAGTTCATCTCGCACACTCGATCCCTAGCTACTACTCCTAGGGTCAGTTCTTTTGGCAGCTTTTCCCACAAGACTAGTCACAGTGGAGAGTAACAATAAGGTGCCTCACTCATTTATTTGGGCTTCTAAACTACTACTCCGTCCTGGTTTATTCCTCACCATTGTAATTTGTCCTAAATTTTGACCAAAGATTTAACTGGTTTATTCCTCACCATTGTAATCCCTCCATCTAGGTGTGTAAGTCATCTTACGAAAACCAAATAATCCCAAAACACTTAGGCGTGGTGCATTAACTTCTACCTCGTTTTTTGTTTCTTGACATATCAACCAATAAGAGATAAAGAGTGTGCATGCTTTTAATGACTTGAGATATCAAACACGACATGCAGTGGTTAGTTCATTGCATGCAATACTATTAATTAGCAAATAAACATTAACATTTCTCATTTTCTCCTCCACCTTGGTCACGGTGCACAACCTAAGATGACTTACTCACCTAGACGGATGGAGTAGTGCATGTGACATGCACTAACATTTCATTAGTTAAATTTATGATCAAAATTTGACACAGATTACAATGGGGACCAATAAACCAGGACGGAGGTACTAGTTATGGGATTACTAATCTAGAAGCCTAAAAGAACTGGCCCTTGGTACTCCTACTAGTAGTAGTACTCAAGTTGGAATTCCAATTGGACGGCACAACTTGTTAGGCAAAAAATTCGATATAGGGTGTAGGAAGCGGTTTGGGAATTTGCATGCCTTTCCAACCAGTGAGATACTCCGTACAAAGTACGACAGAGAAATAACCACGGAGAAGGAAGCTAAAAGTAAACAACCAAATGAGTATTTTTGCATTTTTTTTGCATTGAATCGTTTCACAAGCTTGACTAGTGCTGTTTTTCTACTTTTACAAAAACCGCATCGTAATGTTAAAACGTGCATTTGCACGTACTAAGTAATAGTTGTACTCCCTCCGTCTAGATTGGGAATGCCGACGCGTCCACCTCGACGCATCGCGGCGAGGAGCAGAACGCCGACACGTCCTCCTCAACTAGTGGCGGCGAGGAACGGAACGGCGACGCGTCGCGTCGTGGCGAGGAGCGGAACGCCGACGCGTCCTCTTCGACTAGTGGCGGCGAGGAACGGAACACCGACGCGTCGCGTAGCGGTGAGGAGCGGAACACCGACGCGTCCTCCTCCACTAGTGGCGGCAAGGAACGGAACGACGACGCGTGACCATCCGCGCGGTGCAGCGAGGGGCTCCTAGGGCTTGGGAGGGGCGATGCCATGGTGGTCGACGTGAGAGGGAGGGGAGGAGATAGCGATGAATGTGAACGTGAGGGGGAGGAGATAGCGATGTCATGGGAGGCGCGGTATTTATAGCGGGCAATGGCACACCTCCATAAGATATGGACTGAGCTACACTGACTTAACTTCAGGTCCAGTTGCGTCACTGACATGTGGGCCAGACCCCTGTTGGGCCCATATGTCAGTGACCCAATGCACCTGCAGTTAAGTAACAACTACGTGGGCATATTTGTTGGAGTAAATTACGAGGAGCGAAGGGGTGGAAATATTGCTGGTCACAATGGATTGGATGAGCGTGGGGGAGGAGAGTCATGCATGCAGATTTTTTCACATGGGCTTCCTGCAGGTATGGGGAATGGTGCATAATAAGTCATCTTGCATGCCGGGCTAGGTATAGTCTCAAGTCATTAAAAACATACACGCCCCACACATGTTCATATTTCAAGGTGCACTAAATTATTGCATGCGATGATTAAGGCTGGCCATAATGGTGGTATCTTAGCTGGTATCATGCACACGGGAATAGCAAACATGCTGATGTGGCAAAGAATTAAAGAAGAGAGGGGGGTTAGAGTAACTATTGTTCATGCATGCGTAAACACATTGTTTTGTGAAGAATGACATCACTAGTTGAGTACTTTTGTAGACTTCAAAAACTATTCCACCACCTCTACTATCTTTCTAAGAGTAGGTGAAAATTTTGAATCGAGCCCTTTAAACTAGAAGGGAGGTAGTGGTACTCTAATAGCTAACCTCGTTGTGATGACAAGATAGGACATGGCACACACCTGGACGGAGGAACTAGTCTGCATTGTGCATTTAAGTTTTGTCTGAAGTCAATGTACCTCTACTTTCACCAGACTTATAGAAAAATGTGTCAACATTCACAATGTCAAATCAATATTTTACACTCATTATAAAACGTAGTTCTTATACTCATTATAATCAGTATTGTAGATATTGATATTTTTCGTATAAATTTGGTCGTGGGATTTCATTGATGCCTGTCAAAGCGTGGAGGAAGCGGAGCTTAGGGCTTGCATTGCCGGTCTCTACATAGGTATTTCCCTTCATAATCCTGTAATTTTAGAGACTGATTGCGCTTTTGTGGTAGCGTCTCTTGCATCGGGGGACTATGACAGGTCTGCTATGCATGACCTAAAGATGAAAGCGTTGAGCATCTCGAAGTTAATCAACAATCTTCAATTGTCAAAGATTAGCCGTTCGGCCAATAAGGTGGCACACTTAATCGCTAAGTATAGCTTTGACAATAGATTAGATGGTATTCTTGTAAATAACGTACCGCCCTGTGTGGTGAATATTGTATCGAATGAGTGTACTGGTGTGGCTGGTTAATTAATATAAGGTGGTGTTCAAAAAAAGTATAAATTTGGTCAAACACTTTGCAAACGGTTGACGGGAGTAAAAGGACCAGAGGGAGTATCATGCATGCGGAGTAGGCAAAAAAATTGCTTGTCTAAAAAAGGCAAAAAAATTGCTCATTAATAGCCGGTCGAAGTCTCAAAGGGCGCGACCGCACGACGGAGGCGAAGGTCGTGGGAGGCGCGACGTTTGACGGAATTAAGTGAAGTTACATCCACGCGCCGGCATGGCGTGCGAACAGGCAAAAGCTATACCGTCAGGCCTACGATATGGGTCCAGTAGACATGACATCTAGTGGGTTCCGCATAGTTCTCGAGAACTCTTTGGGGGCTTGCAGCCGTTTATCCATCGGGCAAGCCAGCAACCCCACGCCGTTCGCACGCCCTACTCGTCCCTGTCTTCTACCTTACAACAGTTCGCTCCCAGTCGTCCCGTCCTTTCACATTAGTTTGCTCCCAGTTTTTTTTGCGGGGTACAACAGTTCAACTTCTCCTAACCCTCCTCCAAAATCCATCGTCTCCCAAATCTCCATGGTCGCCGCTGAGTACGAGGTTAGAGCCATCACCGGCGATCAGTTCATCATCATCTACACACGTGGATCTGAGACGGTGAAAGCATGGCTTGCTCGCTTCCTACGCATGTTCAACAGTTCAACGGATGAGTGGGTCGCTGGGCTAGATGTTGAGTACACCACAGTCCTGGGACGAGAGAAGGATCTAAAGGACGAAGAGAGGACAAAGCCCGCCGTGATCCACGTTTGCGTACATAATGTTTGCTTGGTCTACCACATATGCCATGCCGACGTTGAGTGCCAGGATTTTAAGAACTTCCTCAAGGACAAAAGAGTGAAATTCGTTACTGTAGGCTTTAAGAACGACAGGGATGTCCTGCGTCGGATAGGTCTCGTTGTAGGCCAGCCCTTCGATCTCCAGAAGGCAAGCCTGGTGTCCTCCTCTCAACCCTCAATGCTGACCCTGGCAGCAGCCGTGATTGATCCTTCGTATGCTAAACTGAAGAAACCTCATCACGAGTTTCATAATGCATGGGAGTCGAAGACATTAGATGAAGACCACATCCGGTACGCAGCAATGGATGCCTACCTTTGTTTAAATATCTACAAGGGTTGGATGAAGAAGCATAGCCTAGTGTCCGGTTAAAGCAAAGAAGCATCGGCGAAGAGGAAGAGGAAGAGGGACGAGGACAAAGTCAAGGATGTGGACTCGGACTCCGAGTAGGTGGCAGTGCCGTCGCTCATGCTCGTTCTATTGTAGTGTCACGCGGACTAGTTGCTTAGTTTATTTTCAAGGGTGTGTTGTGCTGAGGCCCCAGCAGAACTATGTTTATGTTCTTTCTTGTTATTTGAACTCTTTAGTACATACAGTAGTACTAGTACTATGTCTTACTACTGTTCTTCTTGCAGTTGGTACTACTGCTCGTATCTTCGTGTTCCTACTGTACTTAATACGTTCGTACTAGTAGTATAATTTGGGTCAGTCGATTTGTGAAAGAAGTTCGACGGAGCGAAGGAAGAAGACGGCAGAAGAGGTGGAAGAAGCCCTTCTAGCCATCCATGTTGCATCAAACGGCTCACATGAGTCGACTGACCCAAATTGCTCCTTCATATTGCAGGATCCACGTGGAATTCAAGGTCTCGAAGGTAGATTCCGTGTCCGCACCCGGTTTGCGAGCTCGACGCGCGCGCGACCGGCTTCCGCCGTGACATCCACCATGTGCGCCTCCTCCGCGCGGGCGGAGATGACAATGACACGCTAGTTCCTCCTCGCCGGCATGCTGGAGCACGCGCTCGTCCTCCTCTTCGTACGCTGTGTGCATAGACGCGGCTCCACCAGCTGCTCGCGTGCTTGGCAGCGCGGCGGCATCGCGAGGAGGGACTGCAGACGACGTGAGCGGGCGAGCCTTTGGCTTCATGGCACAGGGATGGCGGCGACACGACGGTGATGGGCGAGAAATTGTTGGCCGGAGCAGGCGGGTGCCGGCATGCGCAACGGCGGCGGCATATTGATGAGTGCGCGTGTGGGAGCTTACTTTAGTTTTATATATAAGATTGGTCAAACTTAAAAGAAAACCGTACTAGTACATGTAAACATTAGACTTAGGCAGCGCTTTTATTAGTTAGTACCACAGCCACGATATGGAATCCTGTGCAAGCACGTGAACCGCAGCCACGCGGTTGATCGAACGGTGCGTCACCGTGTCGCGCTCGAAGGACATCCACCGAACCTTTTTGTGTGTGTGAAAACAATCCTCGAATATTACTCAACTTTTTTTCCTGTGAAAGTTCTTGACACTGCAATATTTCCATATATTTGAATTTAGCTCTAGTTCGTGTTTATTTGGATTTGGACGTTTTAGGTGCGCCCTAGTTTTTTTTAATACTGATTTTGTGTGTGTGACTGAGAGAGAACGTGTGTATGTGTCCATATGTGTGTTGTGGCGGAAGGGCAATGTGGAGACGGTGTGCGTGTGATACAGACATAGAGATGTGTGAATGTGCAAATGATCATGCATGAGTGAGCATAGACAGATGTCGATACAGTGTGTATACATGAGAGAACGGTCTTCTGGTTTACTTGTGTGTGTGTGTGTGTGAGAGAGAGAGAGATAGACAGAGAGAGAGAGACAGAGAGAGGAGCATCCATAACACAACAACCATCTCTCTCGATTCGTCCATCCCTCGCACGGTCGCATGCAACACATGCATCAACGCGCACATTTTGACACCCTCACCCGGCCCCTGCCCACCTCAAGGCCCGCACAATCTCTTCGTGAATACCCATTTCTCTCCTTAGGTTTGTTTTCTCTCAATATCTGACACACACACACACAGACACACGCAGCATAACACACACACACACTCCCCCGAGCACACAATTCATCCCCATCCAAGGTTATATGGCGACCACTCTTGCTTGTGCTTATTTGCACCCCAACATGCACAACACCTCAATCTTCAAAGAGGGCATCGAGCAGATCGAAGACGATGACCACACCGCGCTAGAGAATGCGGGGTCATTTGGAAGCAAGGTGATGTGATGACGACTGGCTGACTCCTCCCCCACCCTCTCTCTCTCTCTTGTACAAAATTACCAATCCCTCTCTCCCCCGCACAAAATTGTCAATCCTCAACCCATGAGATCCTTCCCCTCTCGTCCATGTTTTTCCAGCTCTCTCATCAAACATGTTGTCTCTTCTCCTTCCACATATATAGAATCCACATGCACATGCATCTCATGTATATTACATGTATCCATCTTTCTCACAGACCTAACTTCTTCCTCTCTCTTTCTATCTCTCTCTCTCTCTGTCTCGTTAGGTTTGTCTCCTACTCTCTCGTCCACATACATACAATCTTTCCCGCCCTATCTGCTCCATCTTCAAAAGCTCTCTCTGCACGTTTCATTCACACATTAGGATATGTCAAAATGTTGCTTCTATAATGGCTGATGTAGAGTTATGGTTGTTTTTGTTGCATCCTACAAAGTAATAACTATGAAATGCATTTAGATTGTCATTTGACTGGGACTATGTGAGTTTGAGCATGTTGTGAAGTACTATAGACCTTGTATACATCTTGGGATTCGGCAATGATTGTAACTATTGAATTGTATAGACCATTACATTCGAAGTCAATAGCCTAATATATTTATTTCACAATTTCAACAAATGATTAGTTCACTACAAACTAAGAAAACAAATGTGTACTCCCTCCGTTTTTATTTAAGTCCGCGTATTAGCATTGGTCAAAGTCAAGTTTTGTAAACTCTCAGAAAACTTATAACAAAAAATATTAACATATACAATAACAAATAAATACCATTAGATTCATTATTGAATGTACTTTCACATCATACATATTTGTTATGGTAAATGTTTATATTTTTCTATAAACTTGGTCAAACTTTAGGAAGTTTGACTTTGGTCAAACCTAATATGCAGAGTTTACTACTACTCGCTAGTTGCTTTGCCGAATCACTCAACACGCCACACGAGGAGTCCAGTGTCACAAAATTTTGAGGTCGGCGGGAAAATATCCCGCGACCCTGATTCGAGCAGTGGGAAGTTACCATCATAGCCTTTGGAACAGGCCTACGGATGACGCTTGGTAGGGGGCTGTTTTCGTAACTTCAGGTTCACCCTACCCAGCCAACCCCACCCCGGCACCCAGAGTAGTATACCTGAATACTCCCCATTTTCTATCCCCACCGCAAAAAGACTTCTCCATGGCACTGCAGCCTTCGTGCTCCTCCCCTTTACATCGGCGCACTCGTCCACCGCAGCGCATCTGCCTCATCGACGACCTCGTACGCCGCACTAGAGCCGGTCCACCGTCGTCGTCGTACACGGAGCCTCTTCCCCGGCATCGTCTTCCACGGTCTCGAATCTGCTTCCTGGAAGCCGACGCCAAGCGCAGAAGTACCACCGTCGTGGACAATGAACTGACTCCCGTTGCCGACCCTGACTCACAGAGGCCACCGCGACCAGGGTTCTCCTCCTCGATTGGTAATGTGTGTATTGAATCACTTAGCAGTACATGTGCAGTTCCAATTTTGTTCATACCTACCCTTCAAATTTCCTGGGTGCTATTGTTCCCGTAAAACTAATTGGTTATAGCCTCCATTGTCCAACAGAATATCAGCTTGTAATTGTGCGTCGCTCCTGTATCGCGCTGTGCTTGGGTAGGTTTTTCATCCGCAACCAGTAGTGTGGCAAATGATGGAAAAGTTTTTAGAACTAGCAAGATGCCCATGCGTTGCACGCATCAAGATGCATTTGTATGAGTAGTTTATCTTGTGGGAGAAAAGGATGAACGAGGGAGGGCCTTATTTGCAAATCTGGAGAGGGGTATGGGTATCTTTTTGCGAAATTCCCATTTGTTTTCTTCCTATCTGTCAGATATAAATTGGACGGCCTATATTGCAATAAAAAAAGTATAGAGAAAAAAGTAGACAGTAAAGGAAGTAGAGATAAATATAAAATATAAAATATAAAATAAATATAATAGTAGAGAAGAGAGTAGAGATAGCATGTTGAGATTTTTAAAGCGCCGCGCGTTGCGATTCTGTTGGAGATGCTCTAACATGGCAGACGAGTGCTTTAATGTTGCCCACAAGATGCATGAGTATTACTAGTAGTATATTTTTCTTGCCATTTTGAGATTTTAAAACCACGAGTGCGAACATGCAAAGGAGCAATGAAGACCAAACACGGGATATTCGGGACATCTTCAAGCAGCGTGCCAAGTTAAAGAGGAGCTGCACCGAACCTGTAAAACAAGCTTTGGTAAGTAACACCCTTCCAATTACTTTCGTGTAGCCTCGTGTTCTTCGATGTGTATATGTTGTAGTTTCTATTTCTCTTAAGCGTGGTGTTCTTCAATGTGTAATAAGAAGAGTCTTAATCGTCCTAATGCTTTCGTTTTTAGCTTGATGTAGGAAGTGGGTGTTCTCACCTTGTAGTCTGTTTTTATTTTTTTCCTTTTGAATTCACTTCTCCGAGTTCTATTTATCTGGCTTCTACTAAATGGATCTAGGTTGCCCTAAGTATTGATCTAAAAAACAAGCAACTTCATGTCACACTACAAGAAATATGTCAACTAGTGACCTTCTGTCAGTGACCCTAGAAGAATTGGTCATAGATCTATGACCATTTCAGACCAATTGGTCAAAAGCTGTTTGGGGGGCTCCAAACCCTAAACTATAATGACCATTTTGGTCAGAAAGGTCGTAATTTCCTTACATGAAATGGTCATAAAGCAGATAGCACTGGTCCGCTGCCTTATTTCTAGCTGATCACGACCAATATAGATGGTCATAACCTTGTAAATTATGGTGGGTTGCTATGACTAGGCGCCACCTCATCAGTTTTGCCTATGTGTCATGTCCATGTGGCATTTTTGCCCCAGGTTGTGAAGCAACCTATATTTCTGTTATTCCCAAAATTCCTAAAAAAATCTCATAAATTCTTCGGGTCATATCTTCGTCAAATATGTAAAAAACATTCCTTGCCTAGTTCAAAAATAATTCAACAATATTCATTTTCCTATTTTGTTCAGAACAACACTTTGTGAAGGAAGTACCACTTTGGCATGTCCAAATAGTATCCATTTTCTACAGTGCTTTCCTATGCCCAAATAACCATCCTCCACCAAATGCCAGCTCAATCCATTCATTATTTTGAGCCCAGCTTCAACATTCGTATTTATGTCTAGTGTGGTACTTTGCAAAGCAAGTACCACCTAGGCTCCTCCTTTTGAGCTGAAAATATGTGAAGACGGTCTTCTTAGTAACTAATCATCCTCAGCCAAAACTCACGCCCATTATCCATGTATATTTCCCGTACCGCTAATCAAACACTTGGCTGCTAATTCATGTTTGAGCATCGATCGGTCTCCTTGTGAGAATCTTTTGTTGTAATTTTCTTCCTAGCACCTACCTGGTGAGTGCCCAATCCACTAGACATGCCTAGGCCGCCCAGAACACATGGCAACGCCACGGTCACGCGGTGACCACGCGGCGGGCATGTGAGTTTACGCGCTCTAGAGTTGGGGCCCTCGGCCACCGCCCAAACCTCGACGTATCGCCACCAAACCATGTATTTATGGTTAAATAGGTACTTATGTAACTACAAATGATTTTTGGAAAAAATAAATAACAAACTATGAGGCAACCGCAGTTCAAATTTGACCCGCTTCCACCTGAATCGGCGGAAATTTGTCTTTTTCACGAGAGGTGGATCAAAACTTTCGACACCCAACCATTTTGTCAATTGTGCATTAAATATGTCCTAGTATTTTAGAAAATTTATTTGGTCCAATTTTGCAACAATTATTTGGGTGGTTCTTCACAAAAAAACCTCCTTTTGGGCACTCAAAAAATGGAAAATGGTTTTTTCGTCCAAAGAAAATGAAAACTTCCTTAGGCAACATTGTTTGCCATTCCAATATGCACCCTTGTGAACAATATGAGATCATTTGAACAATCTATGCCATGAATGTGGCCATAAGATTGATCATTTGGCTTGAAAGCCATTGATCTCCACACGTGATAGCTCGTTTCCGAGAACACTTTTTTAAAATAATTGCCGTATTTCAAGTTTGTTATTTTTCCTGGGAACTTGGCCACATATAATGACACAATGCGAAGGTTTCCCAATTTTTTTTTGAATTTTTTATGCCCGTTTCAAAATGCGGTCAAAACGGCGGGAATGACCGTTCCTAGCTAGTGGTTGAATCTTGGAAAACTTTTGATGTTTCTATGATTAAATAGATACTTATGTACCTAGAAATGATTTTTGGAAAACATAAATAGCAAACTATGAGGCAACCGCAGTTCAAATTTGACCCGCTTCCAACTGAATCGGCGGAAATTTGTCTTTTTCACCAGAGATGGATCAAAGCTTTTGACACCCAACCATTTTGTCAATTGTGCATTAAATATGTCCTAGTATTTTAGAAAATTGATTTGGTCCAATTGTGCAACAAATATATGGTAGGTCCATCACAAAAAAACTCATTTCAGGCATTCGGAAAATGGAAAATGAATTTTTCGTGCAAAGAAAATGAAAACTCCCTTAGGCAACATTGTTTGGAATTCCAAGATGCACTCTTGTGCACAATATGAGATCATTTTAACAAACTATGCCATGCGTGTGGCCATAAGATTGATTATTTGGCTTGAAAGCCATGAATCTTCACGCATGATAGCTCATTTCCGAGAACACTTTTTTAAAATAATTCCCGTATTACCAGTTTATTATTTTTCCTGAAAACTTTGTCACATATGATGACACAATGCGAATGTTTTCCAATTTTTTTGATTTTTTTGAATTTTTCATGCCCATTTCAAAATGCGGTCAAAACGGCAGGCTTGACCGTTCCTAGCTAGTGGTTGAATCTTGGAAATTTTTTGATGTTTCTATAATTAAATAGATACTTATGTACCTAGAAATGATTTTTGAAAAAAATAAAGAGCAAACTATGAGGCAACTGTAGTTTAAATTCAACCCACTTCCTACTGAATCAGCGGAAATTTGTCTTTTTCATCACAGATGGATCAAAGCTTTTGACACCCAACCATTTTGTCAATTATGCATTAAATATGTCCTAGTATTTTAGAAAATTGCTTTGGTGCAATTTTGCAACAAATATATGGTAGGTCCTTCACAAAAAGAACTCATTTTGGGTAACCGGAAAATGGAAAATGAATTTTCCGTGTGAAGAAAATGAAAACTCCCTTAGGCAACATTGTTTGGAATTCCAAGATGCACCATTGTGCACAATATGAGATCATTTGAACAGACTATGCCATGAATGTGGCCATAAGATTGATCATTTGGCTTGAAAGCCATGAATCTTCACGCATGATAGCTCATTTCTAAGAACATTTTTTTAAAATAATTCCCATATTACAAGTTTATTATTTTTCCTGGAAACTTTGTCACATATGATGACACAATGCGAAGGTTTTTCAATTTTTCAATTTTTTTGATTTTTTTATGCCCGTTTCAAAATGCGGTCAAAACGGCGGGCTTGACCGTTCCTAGCTAGTGGTTGAATCTTGGAATTTTTTTGATATTTCTCTGATTAAACAGATACTTATGTACCTAGAAATGATTTTTGGAAAAAATAAAGAGCGAACTATGAGGGGGCTGCAGTTCAAATTCAACCTGCTTCCTGCTGAATCGCCGAAAATTTGTCTTTTTCAAGAGAGGTGGCTCGAATCTTTTGACACCCAACTATTTGGTCAATTGTTCATTAAATATGGCTTAGTATTTTAGAAAAATAATTTTGTCCAACTTTGCAACAAATATATGGTAGTTCCTTCACAAAAAACCCGATGGCACTCCAAAAATTGAAAAATGATTTTTTGTGTAAAGAAAATAAAAACCCCTCAAATTAACATTGTTTGTCGTCCCACGATACACATATGAACACAATATTGAGTCATTTAAACATACAACATGAGGCTAATATGTCGAGTGTTTACCCGAAATAAGAGGATAAAAAATATAAAATAAACAAAAGAGAAAAACACAATTACATAAGCTAGACTCTGATTGGTGGAACCATCTGTTACACGGATCGATGACATGGCAGACATCCTACCATCCATTGCTAGCAATCTCACCATCCATCCATCCATCTGAAGAAACCCACCGCGATCACCTCAGTCACCTCTCCTCCTTTCCGCCCGCCCGCCGCCTCCCTCTCTGTCTCTCCCCAATCCAGATCGACGCCGCCACCCCTCTCTAACCCTAGCTCCCCGTCGCCGGTGGCGGTGCCCTCCTTCCCTCCTCGCCTCTCCTCCACATCCGCCGCACCCAGCCACCCACCCCCCGCCGCCGTCAGATCCGCCATGCCCACAGCTCTCTCTGCCCCACCCCAAACACTACCCACAGCCGCCCCCGTGCTCCGTCACCGGCAACCTCGCCGCCGCCGCCCCACTCCCCTCGCCCTATCTCCATACCGCACGCGAGGGAGGGAGGGAGGCCCCAAATCGAAGCGAGCCGCAGCTTCTGGATCCAGATCGAGAGGGGCCCTAAATCGTCACCTTCCTCCGCCCCTTGACTCCTCTGTGTCGCCCTACCCCGCGGCTCCCGGGACGCCGAGCCGGACGGGAGGATCCACCGCCCCGCAGCACGCGCGCGCCGGTAGGGCGAGGGGATCGATGGCAAAGCTGTACGTGTAGGCGGTGCCCCCGCCGGATCTGAATAAGAGCACCGACTGGTTCATGTACCTGGGGGTCTGGA
Organism: Triticum urartu; assembly: GCF_056163025.1. Taxonomy (NCBI): domain Eukaryota; kingdom Viridiplantae; phylum Streptophyta; class Magnoliopsida; order Poales; family Poaceae; genus Triticum; species Triticum urartu. The sequence goes on along the minus strand of NC_141879.1, from coordinate 678,495,842 downwards.
CCACCCACATCTTCATCCTCTTCGTCTCCTGGCTCCTCATCCTCTCCATCTTCGGCTGCACCCCCGGCATGGCCTGGACGCTCGTCAACCTCAGCCACTTCGCGGTACCCGCCTCTCCCCCTCCCCTCCCTCCCTCCCTTACACGTCCTCGACTCCCATAGATCGTGTTTGTTTACCTCAATTCATGTTTGTTTACCTCGATTGCTTGCTTCGTGCGGTCAGAATTTAGCCTGCCAAATGTACTAAGAGGCTTTTGCTTCTCTCATGTTCTTCAGGAAGACATATTGTTCAGGAAGGCATTGATTGATTCGGTGTGTAAATAGAGAGACCGGTTGTATACCAAACATTTTTTTACTGCAATGGTTGATTAGCAAAATTCTCCGTAGATCTGAATTCTCAACCATGGTACTGTACATGATCTTTGATTATCCTGGTTATTATTTGTCAACAAAACAAGTGGGGTACAAAGTAGCTTGGCCAAAAAATAGATCTGCCTAATGCTTCAAGTGTTTAAAACTCTTTGCGAGTGCTGTGACGGCAATACTGAATAATCTTGCTGATAGATGCTTGAACAAAACTTGTTATTTGGGAACAACATTGTGGGACGACAATCCTGTCCCAGTGCGCCTTGGCGTCAGTGGCTGTTAGAAGGCGTAGTCATAGATGGCCTGTGCAACTCCATCTTCATCGTTGGTGGCGCCGATTACGTTCGCATCTGCCCACCCTTCGCCTCCCCTAGCTACAAATTGCTACCACGCATTCGCCAATCCTGCCAACTAATAAAGTGTATTCTAGTTTGAAGGTTTACTGTTTCATAATAGCCAAATAATTAGCCTGCATTTAATCATTCTTTTCCTACTTTAAATATAATAATGTAGTGGAAAAATTCATGAAATCATTCTGGCAGTAAATACTGCAGTTCTAGTTGGCCCAACCTCAATTCTGGAAGTACAAATTATTGCTATTTTTCTCATAAGATTATAGCATGAAATTATTTCTCTATTGTCATTGCTTTCCTAATTGAATCTTCATTTCAGATTACATACCACTTCTTCCACTTGAAGAAGGGAACTCCATTCGCTGATGATCAGGGGATGTATAATAGGTTGACTTGGTGGGAGCAAATGGACAACGGCAAGCAGCTTACTCGCAACAGAAAATTTCTTATTGTGGTTCCTGTAGTCCTCTAAGTGTTATTCTGTTTCGATTTTATTAATACTGCTTTTGGGAGCTTATTTGGCAAGGAACAGCATGGCAGGATGTATGCACAAAGATTAATTCTGGCTAGTCTGAAATACTACACTTATTCATTAATTCTGCAAAGAACACTTGTTAGTAACATCTAGGTCATACTATAGTAGCTCGGTCCAGATCATTAATAAGTGGCTCAAGCCCTACACCATCACCAAAATCCCAGGAGATCTGGACCGATCCCTGCACCATTAATAAGTGCAGCTGTGAGTCGCCCCCTGCCCCCCAATCCCCACCCTACTCTTCGGTAACCGACGGTGTCGGTCGGGGATTAGATTCTGTCGATTCATAATTCACAAGTAGAAAACAGGGCTTTGGTCCAGGCTGGGTTAGCCCATTAGTCTCGGTTCAGTCCAGAACTGGGACCAATGTGGTTCGTGAGCCCAGGGGGCCGGCCGGGCCACGTGGGCCATTGGTCCCAGTTCATCTGAACCTTTTGGTCCCGGTTGGTGGGATGAACCGGGACCAATGGGCCTCGCTCCTGGCCCACCACCATTGGTCCCGGTTGGTGGTTTGAACCGGGACCAAAGGCTCCCCTTTAGTCCCAGCTCATGTCACCAACCGGGACCAATGAGGTGCCTATATATACCCCTCGCTCGCGAGCAGAGCACCCAAGTGCTTTGTTTTTCTCTGGCCGAGGGGGAGAGGGCTTGGTGGTGCTCTAGCTCACCTCCTATGCACACAAGGTGTTCGATGGAATGCCCGAGCCACACTACTTAAGCTTTCTCCTCTCCAAGCTCGACCTCCAAACTCCATTTTCCATAATATTTGTCTAGGTTTAGCGGTCCGTCACGCTCCGTCCCCGTCTTCACCGCCGTCGATCACCCGCGCCGAGCTCATCGCCGGCACCACCGTGGTGAGCCTCTTGTTCTTATCTTCTTTCTGAAAGGAAAAATATTCTTACTTGTATGTTTACATAGATACTTGTATTATTTTCTTACTTTTATTATTGCATCTTATATAGTGTGATGGTTTTGGTATTCGCCCCCGTGGGCCCTCGTCCTGTCTATGATTCGGATGTGGTATATATATTATCTTTATAACTATTGGTTCATTTATTGTTTATGAAAATTATGCCGATCAACGTGACATAGATTTTATTTATGTAGGATGTATGTGAATCGAAAATCCAACCGACCCTATTGTCGAGAGGTTAAATTTAGTTGAAGAAGAGAACAATTTGTTGAAGGAAAAAATAAAAAAATGAGGAGGAGAAGATGATATTGGAGTTGCATGTTGCGGATGTCGTCGATGATCACAAGATCAACATGGATGCAATGCGCTTGAAGATTAGAAAGATTAGAAAATATGCCATTCATACCGAGGCTTGGTATCATTATGCCGTTGGATCAATTGTTACCTTGGTTGCGATTATGATCGCATTTGTTTTCGCATTGAAATGTTTTCCATAGTTTCAATGTATGGTTTAATTAATTAGATGCTCTACAGAGCTATATGTTGTTAGATGAGAACTATGTATGCACTTTGGTTTTAATGTGATGATGAACTTCTATTAATTTGGACACTTAATTATATATAATGCACGCAGATGAACCGGCAATGGATGTACGGTGACAGACACACCTGCGAGTACATTAAGGGCGTGCATGAGTTTCTCGATGCGGCTGAGGCAAACAAGCAGAATGGTTTTATGTGTTGTCCATGCACTGAATGTGGGAATACGAGGTCTTACTCTAACCGGAAAATCCTTCACTCCCACCTGCTTTACAAGGGTTTCATGCCACACTATAATGTTGGGACGAGGCACGGAGAAATAGGGGTTATGATGGAAGACGGCAAAGAAGAAGAGTACGATGACAACTATGTGCCCCCTGAATACGGTGATGCTGCAACGGGGGGAGCTGGTGAAGATCAAGAGGAACCAGACGATGTGCCCAATGATGCTGCAACGGGTGAAGCTGCTGAAGATCAAGAGGAACCAGACGATGTGCCCGATGATGATGATCTCCGCCGGGTCATTGTCGATGCAAGGACGCAATGCGAAAGTCAAAAGGAGAAGCTGAAGTTCGATCGCATGTTAGAGGATCACAAAAAAGGGTTATACCACAATTGCGAAGATGGCAACACAAAGCTCGGTACCGTACTGGAATTGCTGCAGTGGAAGGCAGAGAATGCTGTGGCTGACAAAGGATTTGAGAAGCTACTGAAAATATTGAAGAAGAAGCTTCCAAAGGATAACGAATTGCCCGACAGTACATACGCAGCAAAGAAGGTCGTATGCCCTCTAGGATTGGAGGTGGAGAAGATACATGCATGCCCTAATGACTGCATCCTCTACCGCAGTGCATACAAGGATCTGAACGCATGCCCGGTATACGGTGCATTGCGGTATAAGATCAGACGAGATGACCCTGGTGATGTTGACGGCGAGCCCCCCAGGAAGAGGGTTCCTGCGAAGGTGATGTGGTATGCTCCTATAATACCATGGTTGAAACATCTGTTCAGAAACGAAGAGCATGCCAAGTTGATGCGATGGCACAGTGAGAACCGAAAGAAAGATGGGAAGTTGAGAGCACCCGCTGACGGGTCGCAGTGGAGAAAAATCGAGAGAAAGTACTGGGATGGGTTTGCAAAGGACCCAAGGAATGTATGGTTTGCTTTATGCGCGGATGGCATTAATCCTTTCGGGGAGCAGAGCAGCAATCACAGCACCTGGCCCGTGACTCTATGTATGTATAACCTTCCTCCTTGGATGTGCATGAAGCAGAAGTTCATTATGATGCCAGTTCTCATCCAAGGCCCTAAGCAACCCGGCAACGAAATTGATGTGTACCTAAGGCCATTAGTTGAAAAATTTTACAGCTGTGAAATGGAAACGGTGTACGTACATGGGATGAGCACAAACAGGAGGAATTTAACCTTAAGGCGCTGCTGTTCGTGACCATCAACGATTGGCCCGCTCTCAGTAACCTTTCAGGACAGACAAACAAAGGATACCACGCATGCACGCACTGAAAGTATATACCTGGACAAATGCAGGAAGAATGTGTACCTGGGCCATCGTCGATTTCTTCCGACCAACCATCAATGTCGAAAGAAAGGCAAGCATTTCAAAGGCGAGGCAGATCACCGGAAGAAGCCCGCCATGCGTACCGGTGATCACGTACTTGCTATGGTCAATGATTTACACTACGTAATCTTTGGAAAGGGTCCCGGTGGACTAGCTGTTCCGAATGACGCTGAGGGACACGCACCCATGTGGAAGAAGAAATCTATATTTTGAGACCTACCCTACTGGAAAGACCTAGAGGTCCGCTCCTCAATCGACGTGATGCACGTGATGAAGAACCTTTGCGTGAGTGTTACTGTCTTGTGCGTATTCAGTTCCCTTATATATATATTAGTTAAGGTTATAGTAATGTAATTGATGAGTTATGCATGTGTGTGCAGTTACCACTATATTCTCCTAGAGATTAAGCTTGAGCAGGGACTAGTAACTGTCTTAGACTCAAAACGAAAAGATCCCCAGGACTATGCGGACATGACTCAAATGCTCGAGAAGTAAGTTAAATCGATCATTATCCACCATATCAGCAACTTTGTTCATTTCCTGATATATCAAGTAATTGTTTTCTTTGTCTGGCAGGGTTTGGAAAAAATTCTCCAAAAAAGCTCCAGGACTCCCGAAGAAGCTGCAATTTAGACACCCGAAAGTAAGTACTATAGTAGCATGTTCCGCGCATCTCCTATTGATTTGGCATTCTTGCTTATCAGTTTGATTGACCTCTATTTCTTGTAAAGTGGTTGTGGCAGGAAAAAGGGAATGATTTCTGTGGATACTACGTTTGCGAGTCCATCCGCCACACGACCTGTGAGCGGGGCTACACTAACGAACAATATGAAGTACGTAAATAACAACATTCAAAATTTTATTTTATTACCATCATTTGTGTTGAGTTTCATTCATTCATATATATATATATATATATATATATGTATTGACCCCCTTCTTCAAATTAGATGTTTCGGAAGCGGGATGAACTCCTAGCACCAGCTCGCATGCGAGCAATTCAAGAGGAATTGGTGGCATTCTTTCTTGACCACGTGATCGCTGAAGATGGAGAATACTATGTGGACCATGAGTCCGTATGATTATATTTGTAAGAGATAATTATTGTATATATGTAGCCGGTAGTGTCGGATAGATATACGAGAACTTGTTGTTTGACCAATCTCTCGGAGAAGGAGAGGTGGTCGATATCACTTCTCTCTATATGCATATATGTTCATGACGATCTTCTGTTTCCTTCGTTTGCTTACTAGCTAGCTAGCGTGTCTAGTCCTCTCTATACTTATGTATAGTATGTAGCGTCGACCAAGCACGGACATAAGAGAGGACACTTCTATCTATTAATTATAGCTAGCTAACACAATATATGAAACACCTAAATTAACCCCCCCAAAACCCCCAAACCCCCCCTTAAAAAAAAACAAAAACCCCAGCCACAGAAATGCTGACGCATGAATGCCTATTGGTCCCGGTTGGTGCCACCAACCGGGACCAAAGGGTCTCCTGCCTGGGCTACGCGCACAGGCCACGTGGAGGCCCATCAGTCCCGGTTTTGGATTGAACCGGGACTAAAGGGGCAGGGCATTAGTACCAACCCTTTAGTCCCGGTTGAGGAACTAGGACAAAAGGCCCTTACGAACCGGGACAACAGGCCCTTTTTCTACCAGTGATTGGTTTTGCTTGCTGGCCGAATTGGCTTGGTTAGATTTCTACAAAATCTCTATACGGGGATCCGTTCATGGCTAGCAGAGGTCGAGCATATACTAAAAAAAGAGATAGTATGTGTTTTATTGGATGTCTGTTTTGAAGCATGGGGGAGGTTTTATTTTACTTTCTGTAAGTTATGATTCATGTGTAACTGATGTATCACCCGGATTGTATACTTTTGGGTTTTGGTTGGAGTGTATGTTGTATGTATATCTGCAGCTGGGAAGAGAGAGAGGGGGAAAAGTGATTTTGACAAGGAGTCCAACTACATTTATGTTAGTTATAGGTAGCGAGTATGTAACTGACATTACTATGAAGCGATTCATCTCTTTATTTTTGTCTGTTATTATAGGTTTGATCGTGATTGGAAAAAGATAGAAGCAACGCCGACCACTTGTGGTGGTCCGAAGGCCTCCGGGCGCCGCAGCACCACGCCGTCATGACGCCGACCCAGTCGCAAACGGCGGCCATCTCTGGTATGTAATATATGCCTTCAACCTATAACAAAATTGGATCTTGTTATCAGTATGTGCGGAATTCTGTGGGTCAAGTCAATACTTAGCATTGGTTGACTGTGAGCAACTCAGAAATTAGACATGCGAACTGCAGCGTATCTCAGTAAGTTCTGAAGAGAAGAGAAACATCACCTGTCCATCTGTGTGCAGATGTTTTTCTCTGCTCCAGAATTCCTAAGATTTTTCTTGTCTTCCAAACTAAAGCTGGTCCAACATAGAACTATATTGCTTTAGAGTTCAATTCAGAAGGAGATTGATCATACCCTAATCAGACACACCAGGAGTATGTCTCACCTGTTGCTGCATTGTTTTGATCACAGGGAACCAGGCTCTCAAAACCGAGTCAAACTCCGACAGCGAGTCATTGGTCGAGATAGGGGCGGCCGATGCAAGCGAAGCGGTGAGTCATCAGATACCAGGTTTATAAGAAGGTATGCAGAGATCAAGTCTGGGTCCAGTTATTATCAGGATACAACATAGAAACCTACACTACCAGTAGTAGTCTGAATCTAAGAACTCACCCTGTTTGTCTGATCTTTGCAGCTGCTAGATTTGAGTGGTATCCTCACTGTATTCTTCTGTGGTATTGTGATGTCACATTACACCTGGCATAAGGTGACAGAGAGAGTTACAACAAAGTAACCTTAGTTATTAGTCTATGTTATTTCAATATAAGCAACATTCTGTTCAGTCAAAAACTGTTGTAGGTGCTACTACGAGTAGTGCTTGTAATTTTGTTTTGCTGTACCAATCATCAATTAATTCCCTAGTTACTACTATGTAGGGGATGTTACTGTTCAGTCAAAAACCTGCATTGCAAGATATACTGCAGTGCATGTCCTTGTGGTACTATGGGGTTTATTAGCTATTTGGAATGTACTCATATTGTGCCATGTATTTTATTACCTATATGATTACACATGTCAGTTTTATTATCAAAATCTGAACTGTAATAGTCATAATATTGGGCTGTTGGGAGCGTCACCTTTTTGTGCACAATACATTTAGCAGACATATCCACACTGAGTGCTTATGAAATAGCTATGTGTCCTGCACAATAAGTGCTTGTTCATTTGGTTTTCCCTAAACTTTGTTTCTATGTTTGAGAGCAAATTTAATTGATTCTTTGATGGAGCACTAAGACTGTGTGTGGATCATTTTTTAAGATCTAAAACTGCTCGCCGTTCCTGTGATGATGTAGTTTAGTAGATCTCAATTGAATCATGACAGTTGGTGCAATCCTTGGTGAAAAATTGTATGGGCAAATGATCGCTAAACTAAGGAGGCTTAACCTGATAATAACTGGTGCATGTATATGTTTGGGTGCTTGTAAATTAGAGAATGTCTGTGATACCATGTATGTATTATGTGCCAGCGTAGCTATACTGATGCTTTGGTTTTCATCCGTGTAGCAGAGGACAAGGGCGTCATGGCCAACCAAGGCGCATGGTGCTCGCAAGCGGCGAACGGAGGCTGTTTGACGTCGGCACGGAGGAGGACGGGCATGGACGGAGGAGGACAGAGCACCTCTCTTCTTCCAGGTTCTTCTCCTTATCTTCACTTAATGTATATGCCTGTGCTGCAGCTCACCCATGGTCTTGTTTGTCCTGCAGGTTAGTGAGCAGCTTCAGGAGGAGTTCAAGCATGACCACCAAGAGGCACCATCGCAGCAACAGGTAGCACGTCCATCTCCACCTCCCTCTCCCTCTGCTCCCAATCCTTTTTATTAGATTATGTTGAGTACATTCTGAACCCCCTGATGTGACACAAGTATATGCACATGCTATGGTTTAAGTGTTGCTTGTGTATGGTAAATAGGTTGAGCACCCACCGCTGTTTGATACTATTTTGTTTAGGATTCTATTCCTCTATGCGTGTAATCTCTAGACCATGATCAAGCATTCATACATGGTTGATTTGCATGGAACGATTACTACTAACTAAATAAGGAAGCAGACTTCTTCACATAAAGGAAGATATGTCTGTTTTAGTAATATAAACAAATCAAACAAGATTGTTTGCATACAATCAGATCATTCTCACTTATTAGTTGAGTTCTAAGTACATAGAATCTTTAGTTCTCTGGTTATATTATAGTCAGAATTATACTGTGTGACTGAGTTCTATTGGGAGTGTGCATGATTTTATCCATACCTGGCACTATGGATAGAGCTTTGTGTGTAATCTGGCGTTGTTCCCATTATTGTTCTATCCATTTATTGGTGTTACATGTGTAGCCAGTAACCAGGACCTGCACTTGTGCCATGCATATTCATATAGTCTCTATTGTCTTGTATGAATATCTCATTTTAACTAGCTCGGCTAAAAAAGCTTGGTACTAGCTGAAATTTGTTTATCATTATATAAAGAATTGTCCTTTACTCCTTTATTACTTTTTTGAATGGAATGTTCATATTATATTGGCTCCAGTTTTTCTGATTCTTCTCAGCCGATTCGTGTAACAGGGCGACTGTGGAAGGCATGCTGTATTTCTGTCAGCCCAGTCCTGACTATGTCTGTCCGTGAGTCCGACATTTGATCGTTGTTGAAGGAGCTCCATGCTGAAGAAGAAAACACTTGTAGAGCTTGTAACATTACTTGGAGAGCTTGTAAAGTACTGTAGAGCTTTGCATTTGTAGAGCTTGTAAAGCATTGTATACGTTAGAGCTTGTATTACGTGTCATTTGTAGAGCTTGTAGTGAATCTGGCTATTGTTATTTGAATAATTATGTGTGTTTTCTGCTTGCCTATTTAAATACTGGTTATTTTCTTACTATAAAATTCAAATATGATGTCAAATTGAAATATGAAGAATCTGAGCCTAATAGCTGGGATCCATTTATCAAAACCTGACAAGTGGGACCTGTTTGACTAATGGACCCATTTTATAAAAAAAGAAAACTAAAACTGCTGGTACAAAAAGGCCATGGCCCAGAAAATAAAAAGGCCTAGGGCTTGGCCCGTGTAGTTCACCAAAATTAGCAGCAAAAAAATATAAATGGGCTAAATTGTTGGGCTAGGCCCATGTAGAAAATCGAATTGGAGCGGGTTGATTCTTGTGCCACATCAGATTGCCACGTCGGATGCCTACGTGGCCTGGGGAGGCTGCTAGTGACCAAAACAAAACAATAGGCATATTTTGGTCGTAAACATCTACGACCTTCTATCAGAGAAGGTCGTTAATTTCAGTTTACAACCGCCAGCTTTTGACCTTCTGTTTTTGGTCACAAAAAGGTCGCAAATGAAAAACAATGACCTTTCAGTGACCAATAGTCAAGGTCACAAGTTGACATATTTCTTGTAGTGTCAGGATGGAGGTCCTGCGAGGAGGGAAGTATGGTCAACCTCGAGATCATGTTTCCAAAATGAGGCTGGATTACACACAAGGTGCCAGTTCCCTAATGATGCTGGATTAGACACAAGGTGCATATTCCCAGATGATGCTGGATTACACACAAGCCAGGTGGAGTCGTCAGCTGTTCGTGTCCTCATGGCATTAGTAAAGGCTGAAAGAAAGCGTGCAGCAGCCCTTGAGAATGTAGCTGAGTTCATGAAGAAGCAAAAAGAGCAATCAGATGCTCTCTTCACCCAAGCCAAAGAAGAGATGGAAGAAGTCAGAAAGAAGCTAGCAGATGCAGAGGAGGCTAGGCGTCTCCTGCTATCTAAAACTGTTGTCAATACAAAATTTCCTTCATAATAGCTAGGTTCAAATGTTTATCCAGTCAGCATGCCTGTTGTGATGTCCGTGCATCTACTGATGTGGCACAGAATGTTTTTTTCGGGTCATGTAATAACAACAATACTTTCCAAACAATAATAGACAAAGCATTGGACATGGTATAGTTCACGCGCAAGCCCGACATTCCAAGTTCAACTTCCACATCAAACTCATGTTCACAGATATCTACACATTCATACATAATGTCCACAACCATGATTCACTTCAAAGCCAAAAAAATGTGAGGAGAGTTATAAATAAAGAAAATCCTCTACTAGTTCCTGCTACCAGTGCGAGCACAACAGGTCAAGACCATGATCGTGCTCAAAGACCGTGTCTACGTGGTGTTTGGACATGGGCGACAACCTCAACGCTAACGGTGCTGCTCCCGTTGCATCGTATGTGTTTCTGTCCTTCCTATTCGAAATCGTGGTAGAATTCATGATTTATTTTGTGCTTATTTAGATTAAATCTAGTAGTAACTTGCTCATATATTCAACTAGCGCAATGTCCCCTACAGCCACTCCCGTTTCATGGACAGCCTGGTCGATGCCTCCAAGGAGCCCTTCGTCCACTGCTATGAGTGCCCGATGCCGTTCTGTGGCTCGCCGGCGGACATGCTGTATCACCTCACGGATGCGTGCAGCGGTCACTGCTGGCCCTTGGCGGAGAACATCAAGTATGAGACGTGCTACCCGTTCACCATGCCAGAGTTGCTGGAGGATCACCGCCGCCTGCTAGTCTTGGAGGAGGACGGCAGCGTCTTCCTCTTGATCGTGGGCACCGGCCAGGCCCGCGCAGGCCGCCGCCCCGTCTCTGTAATGTGCGTCAGGGGCGACGCCGCTGACGCTGACACGAGGCCGATGTATGGGTGCATGGTCAGTGTTACTACCCCTCTGGGTCGCGTGGGCGGCGACACCGGCCTCATCGAACGGACTTGGACTCTGGGAGCTGGGACTATCCTGCCAATGTGGACTTGGAAAACCCATGGCATCCTTTACCCGCCGATGCGGTGCACGGGGACTCCAAGGAGGTTCACCTGGACATACGCATTATCAAGTTAAATGTTGATCATTAGTCTTCGCTCAATGTAATCCGCTGTCTAAGCATGTGGAGACTTCCATGCAGGATCTTGCGCTATTTGAGTATCGCGCATGAATAAAAGTGTATCCGTTTATGGTTTAGTCTAGAATCTTCCATGTATGAATTTTTACTACAGTACTGGTGAAAGACTTACGATGAACCATTTCTTACATCTCCTCTGCCCGCTTGCAAGTCATCCTCATTTAATCCCTCAGTCTAGGTGTATAAGGGCATTGTTAATATTACTTAATAGTATAGCCAACTGTTGACTATAAGAAAGTGCCATGTCATCTGTAGCCAACATGTATAACAATCGATACTCAAAAACTAATTCTTAAAGATCATTTCTTGTAAAGCACAATAAGTGTCATTTCTTCACAAGTTTTGGATGCAGGTTGAACAGTTGAACACTTTTGTTTGCAAAAGATACCTTTTTATCTATTTCACCCAGATGTTTGTGAGCTCTAGAGATGAAATAATATCTGAAGAAACCTATCGATACCTGTTACACATGAGATGACCCCCACATCCTTCGTCAAAATAAACAACTCCCCGATCAATGCATTTCACTCTTCGGTGCAACGCACGGGCACCTTACTACTATAGATTAGTACGACCAAAAATTGAACCAACATTATATATAGTACGATAAATGCTGATGGATGTCACCTAAAATTATATCATTCAAAACTATGTTCAAATACGAATCCAACGATATAGTTTTTGTTGACATGCACTAACATTTTGTCAGTTAAATCTTCAGTCAAATTCAATGGGGGACTAATAAACCATGATCGATGTAGTACAAGTGTAGAGGGCGGCGCTGCACGGGATCTCACCTCTCACCCCGCTCGTGGCACGGCAGTAAAGCTGTCATATCACAAAACCCAACCACTCCCAGTAATAAGTGGCCTAGTAAAATAAATGGGCAAGCAACCATCACATCCCTCCGTCTTTTTTGCATTTCATCTCTCTGCATTTACTTGCTCCGGTTCATCTCGCACACTCGATCAATAGATACTACTCCTAGGGTCACTGACATATGGGAGGCGTAGTATTTATAGCGAGCAATGGCACACCTCCATAAGATATGGACTGAGCTACACTGACTTAACTTCAGGTCCAGTTGCGTCACTGACATGTGGGCCAGACCCCTGTTGGGCCCATATGTCAGTGACCCAATGCACCTGCAGTTAAGTAACAACTACTGGGCATATTTGTTGGAGTAAATTACGAGGAGCGAAGGGGTGGAAATATTGCTGGTCACAATGGATTGGATGAGTGTGGGGGAGGAGAGTCATGCATGCAGATTTTTTCACACGGGCTTCCTGCAGGTATGGGGAATGGTGCATAATAAGTCATCTTGCATGCCGGGCTAGGTATAGTCTCAAGTCATTAAAAACATACACGCCCCACACATGTTCATATTTCAAGGTGCACTAAATTATTGCATGCGATGATTAAGGCTGGCCATAATGGTGGTATCTTAGCTGGTATCATGCACACGGGAATAGCAAACATGCTGATGTGGCAAAGAATTAAAGAAGAGAGGGGGGTTAGAGTAACTATTGTTCATGCATGCATTAGTAAACACATTGTTTTGTGAAGAACGACATCACTACTTGAGTGCTTTTGTAGACTTCAAAAACTATTCCACCACCTCTACTATCTTTCTAAGAGTAGGTGAAAATTTTGAATCGAGCCCTTTAAACTAGAAGGGAGGTAGTGGTACTCTAATAGCTAACCTTGTTGTGATGACAAGATAGGACATGGCACACACCTGGACGGAGGAACTAGTCTGCATTGTGCATTTAAGTTTTGTCTGAAGTCAATGTACCTCTACTTTCACCAGACTTATAGAAAAATGTGTCAACATTCACAATGTGAAATCAATATTTTTACACTCATTATAAAACGTAGTTCTTATACTCATTATAATCAGTATTGTAGATATTGATATTTTTCGTATAAATTTGGTCGTGGGATTTCATTGATGCCTGTCAAAGCGTGGAGGAAGCGGAGCTTAGGGCTTGCATTGCCGGTCTCTACATAGGTATTTCCCTTCATAATCCTGTAATTTTAGAGACTGATTGCGCTTTTGTGGTAGCGTCTCTTGCATCGGGGGACTATGACAGGTCTGCTATGCATGACCTAAAGATGAAAGCATTGAGCATCTCGAAGTTGATCAACAATCTTCAATTGTCAAAGATTAGCCGTTCGGCCAATAAGGTGGCACACTTAATCGCTAAGTGTAGCTTTGACAATAGATTAGATGGTATTCTTGTAAATAACGTACCGCCCTGTGTGGTGAATATTGTATCGAATGAGTGTACTGGTGTGGCTGGTTAATTAATATAAGGTGGTGTTCAAAAAAAGTATAAATTTGGTCAAACACTTTGCAAACGGTTGACGGGAGTAAAAGGACCAGAGGGAGTATCATGCATGCGGAGTAGGCAAAAAAAATTGCGTGTCTAAAAAAAGGCAAAAAAATTGCTCATTTATAGCCGGTCAAAGTCTCAAAGGGCGCGACCGCGCGAGGGAGGCGAAGGTCGTGGGAGGCGCGACATTTGATGGAATTATGTGAAGTTACATCCACGCGCCGGCATGGCGTGCGAACAGGAAGAAGCTATACCGTCAGGCCTACGATATGGGTCCAGTAGACATGACATCTAGTGGGTCCCGCATAGTTCTCGAGAACTCTTTGGGGGCTTGCAGCTGTTTATCCACCGAGCAAGCCAGCAACCCCACGCCGTTCGCATGCCCTACTCGTCCCCGTCTTCTACCTTACAACAGTTCGCTCCCAGTCGTCCCGTCCTTTCACATTAGTTCGCTCCCAGTTTTTTGCGGGGTACAACAGTTCAACTTCTCCTAACCCTCCTCCAAAATCCATGGTCTCCCAAATCTCCATGGTCGCCGCTGAGTACCAGGTTAGAGCCATCATCGGCGATCAGTTCATCGTCATCTACACACATGGATCCGAGACGGTGAAAGCATGGCTTGCTCGCTTCCTATGCATGTTCAACAGTTCAATGGATGAGTGGGTCGCTGGGCTAGATGTTGAGTACACCACAGTCCTGGGACAAGAGAAGGATCTAAAGGACGAAGAGAGGAAGAAGCCCGTCGTGATCCAGGTTTGCGTACATAACATTTGCTAGTTCTACCACATATGCCATGCCGACATTGAGTGCCAGGATTTTAAGAACTTCCTCAAGGACAAAAGAGTGAAATTCGTTACTGTAGGCTTTAAGAACGACAGGGATGTCCTGCGTCGGATAGGTCTCGTCGTAGGCCAGCCCTTCGATCTCCAGAAGGCAAGCCTGGTGTCCTCCTCTCAACCTTCAATGCTGACCCTGGCAGCAGCGATGATTGATCCTTCGTACGCTAAACTAAAGAAACCTCATCACGAGTTTCATCATGCATGGGAGTCGAAGACATTAGATGAAGATCACATCCTGTACGCAGCAATGGATGCCTACATTTGTTTAAATATCTACAAAGGATGGATGAAGAAGTAGAGCCCAGTGTCCGGTTAAAGCAAAGAAGCGTCGGCGAAGAGGAAGAGGAAGAGGGACGAGGACGAAGTCGAGGACGTGGACTCGGACTCCGAGTAGGTGGCAGTGTCGTCGCTCATGCTGGTTCTACTGCAGTGTCAAGCGGACTAGTTGCTTAGTTTATTTTCAAGGGTGTGTTGTGTTGCGGCCCTAGCAGAACTATGTTTATGTTCTTTCTCGTTATTTGAACTCTTTAGTACGTACAGTAGTACTAGTACTATGTCTTACTACTGTTCTTCTTGCAGTTGGTACTACTTCTCGTATCTTCGTGTTCCTACTGTACTTAATACATTCGTACTAGTAGTATAATTTGGGTCAGTCAATTTGTGAAAAAAGTTCGACAGAGCGAAGGAAGAAGACGGCAGAAGAGGTGGAAGAAGCCCTTCTAGCCATCCATGTTGCATCAAACGGCTCACATGAGTCGACTGACCCAAATTGCTCCTTCAGATTGTAGGATCCATGTGGCATTCAAGGTCTCGAAGGTAGATTCCGCATCCGCACCCGGTTTGCGGGCTCGATGCGCGCGCGACCGGCTTCCGCCGCGACAGCCACCATGCGCGCCTCCTCCGCGCGGGCGGAGACGACAATGACACGCTAGTTCCTCCTCGCCGGCGTGCTGGAGCACACGCTGGTCCTCCTGTTCGTACGCTGCGTGCATAGATGCGGCTCCACCAGCTGCTCGTGTGCTTGGCAGCGCGGCGGCATCGCAAGGAGGGACTGCAGACGACGTGAGCGGGCGAGCCTTCGGCTTCATGGCACAGGGATGGTGGCGACACGGCGGTGATGGGCGAGAAATTGTTGGCCGGAGCAGGTGGGCGCCGGCATGCGCAATGGCGGCGGCGGCATATTGATGAGTGCGTGTGTGGGAGCTTACTTTAGTTTTATATATAAGGTTGGTCAAACTTAAAAGAAAACCGTACTAGTACACGTAAACATTAGACTTAGGCAGCGCTTTTATTAGTTAGTACCACAGCCATGATACGGAATTCTGTGCAAGCGCGTGAACCGCGGCCGCGTGGTCGATCGAATGGTGCGTCACCGTGTTGCGCTCGAAGGACATCCACCGAACATTTTTGTGTGTGTGAAAAGAATCCTCGAATATTACTGAACTTTTTTTCCTGTGAAATTTCTTGACACTGCAATATTTCCATATATTTGAATTTAGCTCCAGTTCGTGTTTATTTGGATTTGGACGTTTTAGGTGCGCCCTAGTTTTTTTTAATACTGATTTTGTGTGTGTGACTGAGAGAGAACGTGTGTATGTGTCCATATGTGTGTTGTGGCGGAACGGCAGTGTGGAGACGGTGTGCGTGCACTAGTAGAAAAAGGGTCAAATGTGTGACACATTAGTCCCGGTTTGTAACAGAACCGGCACTAATGTGTCCATTAGTGCCGGTTCCAACGGCTAGGCGGGAGGAGCTCTTTAGTACCGGTTCGTGGCGAAGCTTTAGCACTGGTTCATGCCACGAACCGGTACTAAAGGAAGTGGTGGCAGGATGTTGTCAAAGTGGGGCCCCTCCAGCACCTTTAGTACCGGTTCATGGCACGAACCGGTACTAAAGGTCGTCCTATATAAACCCTTCGTCCACCTGCACTCTGTTCTTCCCCCTTCCCCCTCTCCCTCTCCTCTATTCTTCCCTTCTTCCTCTCGAGTTCATCACAAAATTTGCCCAAAATTTGTCAAGATTTGCAGGCCACCATCCATTCAAATGATCACAAAGGTTAGCAACTTTCTCCTTTCATATCTCATTGCTAGATTAGCTCTTGCATTGGTTTATATAGTGATTAATTGTGGGTTTTAGTAATTTGGGAGGAATTATATGTGGTAGTATTTGATTTATATGCAAATGGAGGTCAAAATAACACTTAGTTTGCATATGTAGGTGTGGTTTACTTAGTGCCTTCTAAATCTCTGTCGTAACCACCGTCGATCGCCCGCACCGTCCCGTCGCCGGCACCACCTTGTGGTGAGCCTCTTGTTCATGAAATTTTATATAAAAGTTTGATGTTTGTGTGAATTGGATATATAGTTACTCGTATAATTATCTTACCCGTACGTTGTTTGTTATACATAGTGCCATGGTTTTGATATCCGTCCCCGTCGGCCCTCGTCCTTGTTATGATTAGGATGTGGTATATTCTCTTTTAAAACTATTTGTTGCATTTCGTGTTTATGACAAATTATGCCCATCAAGCTGACATAGATATTTGTTTGTAGGAGGTAGTTGAACCGGAAATTCCAACCGACCCTATTGTCGAGAGTTTAAATTTAGTTGAAAGAGAAAACGAGGATTTGAAAGAAAAATTGAAAAGAATTGAGGGGGAGAAGATGGAATTGGAGTTGCATGTTGCCGATGTCGTCGATGATCACAAGATTAAGATGGAGAAAATGCGCTTGAAGATTAGAAAGATTAGAAAATATGCCATTCATAGTGAGGCTTGGTATCATTATGCTGTTGGATCAATTGTTACCTTAGTTGCAATCTTGATCGCATTTGTTGTTGAATTTAAATTCTTTAGCTAGAGAGTTATTTGTTTGTTGCATTTAAGTGTTGTATGAACTTTATGTATTGTATTAATTTGGTGTTTTCGGTGCTGTGTATTGAAGATGAGCCGGCAGGGATGTACGATGACCGATGCTCTCCCGAGTTCATTAATGGCGTGCATACTTTTCTGCTTGCGGCTGAGGCAAACAAGCGGGCGGATGGTTTTATGCCTTTTCCATGTGCTGGCTGTAAGAATGGTCACAATTACTCTACGTCAAGAACCATTCGCGTCCACCTGTTTGAGTCCGGTTTCATGCCCCACTATAATGTTTGGACCAAGCACGGAGAAAGAGGGGTTATGATGGAAGATAATGAAGAAGAAGAGGACGACGACAGCTATCTTGGCCATGGGTTCCCTGAATACGATGATACAACAATGGGGGAAGAAGCTGAGCCGGTAATGCGGGAAGAATCTGAGCCGGCAATGCGGGAAGAAGCTGAAGAAGAGGCATCAGATGAGCCCGTTGATGATCTAGGTCGGGCCATTGCCGATGCAAAGAGAAACTGCGCAAGTGATTTGGAGAAGAAGAAGTTACATCGCATGTTAGAGGATCACAAAAAATTGTTGTACCCGAATTGCGTAGGTGACAAGAAAAAGCTGGGCACCACACTCGAATTGCTGCAATGGAAGGCAGAGAATGGTGTATCTGACAAGGGATTTGGAAAGTTGCTGGTAATGATAAAGAATATGCTTCCAAAGGACAACGAATTGCCCGAGAGTACGTACGAAGCAAAGAAGGCTGTCTGCCCTCTAGGGTTAGAGGTGCAGAAGATACATGCATGCCCTAATGATTGCATCCTCTACCGCGGTGAGTACGAGGATTTGAACGCTTGCCCGGTATGCGGTGCATTGCGCTATAAGATCAGCCGTGATGACCCTGGTGATGTCGAGGGCGAGCGCCCCAGGAAGAAGATTCCTGCCAAGGTGATGTGGTATGCTCCTATAATACCATGATTGAAACGTTTGTTCCAAAACAAAGAGCATGCCAAGGCGATGCGATGGCACAGAGAAGACCGTAAGAAAGACGGAAAGTTGAGAGTACCCGCTGACGGGTCGCAGTGGAGAAAAATTGAAAGAAAGTACAGGAAGGAGTTTGCAGATGACGCAAGGAACATATGGTTTGGTCTAAGCGCAGATGGCATTAATCCTTTTGGGGAGCAGAGCAGCAACCATAGCACCTGGCCTGTGAATCTATGTTTGTATAACCTTCCTCCTTGGTTGTGCATGAAGCGGAAGTTCATTATGATGCCAGTGCTCATCCAAGGCCCTAAGCAACCCGGCAACGACATTGATGTGTACCTAAGGCCATTAGTTGAAGAACTCTTACAACTGTGGAATGGAACAGGTGTACGTGCGTGGGATGAGCACATGGGGGAAGAATTTGACCTAAAGGCGTTGCTGTTCGTGACCATCAATGATTGGCCTGCTCTCAGTAACCTTTCAGGACAGACAAACAAGGGATACCGCGCATGCACGCACTATTTGGACGATACCAACAGTATATATTTGGCTAATTGTAAGAAGAATGTGTACCTGGGACATCATCGATTTATTCCGAGCAGGCATCCCGTAAGAAAGAAAGGCATGCATTTCAAAGGTGAGGCGGATCACCGGACGAAGCCTCGCCACCGTATTGGTGCTGATGTACATGATATGGTCAAGGATTTGAAGGTGATCTTTGGAAAGGGTCCTGGTGGACAACTTGTTCCGAATGACGCTGACGGACGCGCACCCATGTGGAAGAAGAAATCTATATTTTGGGACCTGCCCTATTGGAAAGACCTAGAGGCCCGCTCTGCAATCGACGTGACGCACGTGACGAAGAATCTTTGTGTGACCCTGCTTGGCTTCTTGGGTGTGTATGGGAAGACAAAAGATACACCTGAGGCACGGGAGGACCAGCAACGTATGCACGGAAAAGACAACATACATCAGGGTCATGCAAGCTACGCTCTTACCAAAGAAGAGAAGGAAATCTTCTTTGAATGCCTGCTCAGTATTAAGGTACCGTCTGGCTTCTCGTCGAATATAAAGGGAATAATAAACATGGCAGAGAAAAAGTTCCAGAACCTAAAGTCTCATGACTGCCACGTGATTATGACGCAACTGCTTCCGGTTGCATTGAGGGGGCTTCTACCGGAAAACGTTCGATTAGCCATTGTGAAGCTATGTGCATTCCTCAATGCAATCTCTTAGAAGGTAATCGATCCAGAAATCATACCAAGGTTAGAGAATGATTTGGTGCAATGTCTTGTCAGTTTCGAGTTGGTGTTCCCACCATCCTTCTTCAACATCATGACGTACGTCCTAGTTCACCTATGCTAAGAGATTAACGTTTTGGGTCCTGTATTTCTACAAAATATGTACCCCTTTGAGAGGTTCATGGGAGTCTTAAAGAAATATGTTCATAACCGTGATAGGCCAGAAGGAAACATCTCCAAGGGCCATGAAAATGAGGAGGTCATTGAGTTTTGTATTGACTTTATTCCTGACCTTAAGCCAATTGGTGTTCCTGAATCGCGGCATAAGGGCAGACTGGATGGAAAAGGCACGCTAGGAGGGGAACAAATAATATGTATGGACGGACATTCTCTCACTGAAGCACACTACACAGTTCTACAGAATTCCGCCTTGGTGGCTCCGTATATGGATGAACACAAGAATTTGCTATGCTCCAAACACCCGGAGCGGTCTGATGACTGGATTACACGTGAACAAACCAGGTGTTTCGCCAGCTGGTTGCAGACACATAGCATGCATGACGCCTCTATTGAAGATGACTTGTACTTGCCGTCCCAGTTACCATCTTCGAATATAATGACTTTCAAAGGGTACGAGATAAATGGTAATACATTTTACACGATCGCCCAAGATAAGAAGAGCACCAACCAAAACAGTGGTGTCCGCTTTGATGCAGAAACCAAGACGAGAAAGGAAACATATTATGGTTATATACAGGACATATGGGAACTTGACTATCGACGTGGTTTGAAGGTCCCTTTGTTTCGGTGCAAATGGGTCAATATGACACGAGGCGGGGTAACGGAAGACCCGTAGTACGGAATGACAACAGTGGATCTCAACAATCTTGCGTATGCAGACGAACCATTCGTCCTAGCCAATGATGTGGCACAGGTTTTCTATGTGAAGGACATGTCTACCAAGCCGAGAAAAAAAAGATAAGGAAGCGAATGCATCGTACGATGAGCCAAAGCGGCACATAGTTCTTTCTGGGAAGAGAAACATCGTGGGAGTGGATGACAAGACAGACATGTCAGGAGATTATGAAATGTTTGATGAAATTGCTCCATTCAAAGTGAATATTGACCCGAGCATCCCGTTAAATGATGAAGATTTTCCATGGTTACGGCGCAAAGGGACACACGCGAAGAAAAAGTTTCACACCCAAAGATCTGGGATGTGATCGGCTTCACTATCATCACTTTCTTCTGTGTTTCACACCCTGGAGGGAATCTCTGTAATAGTTAGGGTAGTTATGTGTTTTGGCATTTGAAACGCGAAGAAATTTTATGTGCAAACAAATTCTTTCATGCCTTGACTGATTTTTTTAGCTAAAAAGGCATTTCATTTTTTAAATAACTAAGCATTACCAAATTGAATATAATGATAAAACACACTAATATTAAACATAATAAAAAAGAATCACTGAAAAATGTATTTTTAAAGTTAAGTTATTCACAAACTAGTGATTCACACAAATTTCAAATAATTCAAAATTTAAACTATTCAAATTTAAAAACTACCGGCACTAACTGAAAGTTTCTAAAAACTATCAAATATATTCAAAAAGAAACTCTAAATACAGCACAAACAACTAAAAATAAATAAAACTAAATAAATAAAGCAGAAAAGAAAAAACTAAATAAAAAAAGCCCACCTACCGGGCCACAGCGGCCTGCATACGACTAGAAACCCAACCTGTTGTTGGGCCACGATGCAGGCCCGCAAGCCCAATAGGCCCCACGGGGCAGAGTAGCAGAGGTAGGCCCAGAAGGCCTGCTTTTGAGAGGAGCTCGAGACAGCAGCGGCGGCGGGTCTTATAAGCAGGTGCGAGCGCCCTTCGGCTAGCGAGGTGGGACTAAACTTCTGCGCCCCTCGCCTGGCAGCGCACCCCCTTTAGTACCGGGTCGTGGCATCAACCGGTACTAAAGGGGGGGGGTCTTTAGTACCGGTTGGAGCCACCACCCGGTACTAAAGGCCTGCCCTTCCCGCGGCTTGGCCTGGCCAAAACAGGCCTTTAGTACCCGTTGGTGGCTCCAACCGTTACTAAAGGTGCCTCCTATATATACATCACTTCGAAAATTTCATTCTCCCTCTGTTTCTCCATTGAAGCACCACCCGCCCCGATCGATCGACGTCGTCGCCGCCCCCGTCCCCGTCGCCGCCCCCGTCCTGTGCCGCCCCCGTCGCGCGCCGTTGCCGTCGCCGCCCCCATCCCCGTCGCCGCCCTCATCCCCGTCACCGCCCCCGTCCCCGTCGCCGCCCCCGTCACCGTCGCCGCCCTCGTCTCCGTCGCCGCCCCGGGCCCGTCCCCATCGCGCCGTCCCCGCATCGCCGCCCCCGTCACGCCCCGGCCCGTCTCCGCCCCCGGCCGTCGCCTCGCCGTCACTGTCGCCCCGCTGTGAGATCTCCCCCTCTAACCCATCTCCCTCGCCCCCGGCGGCCACCATGGGCGCCGCCCCTCCCCGAGCCCATACACACACACACTCAAGCATGATGAACACACACACACACGCATTTCCTTAAGTTAATTAGTATATACATATTTTGTATGTTTAATTAGTTTAGATTTTTTAGATTATTATATTTTCACTAGTATATATGTATGAATGCATGTTAGATGGATATAATTAGTGTTTAGTTAGTATGTAATTTTTTATATAATGTTGTTTTTCTGTTCTTTAATGGATGTATAGAAGTTGTTTTTTCTGTTTTTAGTGTTAGATGCTTAATTAGTATGAAATAGCATATAGAATTTTGACATATGCAATGATAGCATAATTAGTGTTACATTTGCATATAGTATTTGTTGTCGACGATGCCCGGCCCGCATCCTCGCCGTCGACCCGTTCGCGACGATGTCCTGCTTCAGAGGACCCATGTCCGGGACTGGGCTCCGCCGGGCTGGCACTGGGAGGTGCTACCTTCAGGGGCGCGACGCTTGGTGAGGAACCCGGCCCTGGGTCCCATCGTCGACCCTCATCTCCTTTGGTGGCGTTCGCGTGGGCCACATTCGGTGCGGAGGGAGCCGGCCCCGTCGGAGGTGGTACGTCGCCGTGTCAGGGAGGAGGATGAGCACGTCCATCGCTACATGGCTGCTATGGACGTCAGGTTCTCCAATACCTGGCAGGTTCTTTGGGGAGATCACCCGAGCTATGATCCAGTGATGGTTCCTTCACTTTGGTTGTCCACCGCCCGCGCCTCAGGAACCGCGAGTGGCCTCGATTACTCTTTAGTATTCGATCTTTATTAACTGCTAGATAGCTAGCTAGCTAGTGATGTATACGATATATAATATTCGAGATGATTTATTCGAGATTATATATATTATTCGAGACGATGTATTTGAGATTATATCTATTATTCGAGACGATGTATTCGAGATTATATTCGATTATGCTTATTATATACTATGATTGATTCAGTTTTTCCTTATTAATTGATTGCATCCATGCATTGTAATTTGAACACTAAATTGTTTTATATTTCTTTTGGATTAGTTAAATAAAAGCTATGGCGGACAATACCGACAGAGAGGGAGAAGAGACCCTGTTCGATATCATACGCCATCCTCACGGGCCAGATGATGATCAGAATGAAGAAGATTATGACGGCTCCGAATTTCTAAGCAACACCGGGGAGGGTGATATGATATTCGATCGCGACGACCGAATTGATGAAGTCATGAACTATGATTATGATGTTGACGAAGAAAATGTTGATCTTGAAACAACAAAGACTGGCAAGGTATATATATTTATATAAGCAGGCATCTGGTGATCATCACATGTTTTAAATGACTTGAAGATATATTAACGAATCGATCTTTCTTCTTTCAGCCATCCGGATCGAGCAAATCTTCAGGCAATAGGAAACGAGGCCCGAACAAAAAGTTGAAGGAGGGCGTAAAGTACAATATCGAGGCCATCAAACCTAATGGCGAACCATTAGCGCCTAAGAAGATTGCGGACAAGTTCATTCGTCAGTGCGGAGTTATTGTGAAGGACAAACTCCCGATCTCCCTTCAAGCATGGAGAGAGCCATCAAAGCCACGTCCAGATGTTACTTTTGTTGACGACAGACAAAAAGGTCTGCTTTGGGAAACTCTCATGGAACATTTCACCCTACCAGATCATTTCACAGATGCAGATGTGGAGAAAGTCAAGGACGCTGCTCTTAGGAAGATGGAGGTTGCATTCAACAACCACAAGAATCGTGTATGGGACAAGTACGTCAAGGGAGGAAGGAAGACTCCAGTATTCGAGGGAACACTAGAGAAGCAAAGTGCTCATTGGGACGATTTCGTGAAATTCAAGGATTCGGAATTAGCTAAGGAAGGGTCGAGAATAAACAAGAAAAATGCCGAAAAAAGGATAAGTTCCATAAGCTGGGTCCAGGTGGCTACGCGGTGGCAATGCCTAAGTGAGATAAGTCTGAGAAAGAGATGGAGGATGCAGGTGCCACTCCGGTTACTAGGAGCTGGCCCCCAGGTGCAGGACTTGGTTCTGTGCGCATGGGGGGAGTTGGACCCGAAGACATGTAAAGTTTTGAAGAAGGCATGTCTGAACGGAGCTGAAGATAAGCTACTTGTTGCAATAGAAGAAGCTCGATCGGGGGTGTTCTAGCCCAACAGAGAGAACGACGAGCTTACGCATGTCCTGGGAAATCCTGAACACCCGGGAAGAACACGAGGCAAGGGCGCTATTCCGTGGTATGAGGGGTTTTCGGACTGGAACGCCGACTACAGAACCCGTGCGAGAAAGAAGATTGCGGAGGAGAAGAAGAGGAAGATGGAGGAGCAGAGGAAGTTGGACTATGAATGCCTTCAAGGCCTAGAATTAGCGCACGCGGACTTGGCAGTCAAATTCCAGCAGCAGCAGGAGCAGATCAACTCACTTAGCCAGCAAAGGGGGTCTCAGCAGCTGCAGCAACTAGCGGATGATCCAGCATTGGAAAGCACCGCCCCATCCATGCCAAGAAGCAGCATGGGTTCCGCCCCGGGCGATGCAATGCTGGATAGATACCCCGTGGATGACATCATGGAGAACACTAACTGCGAGCTACACTTCAAAATGAAGAACATATCCATGAAGGTGGCGGACGCCGTTGCTTTCACAAATCCCCGCGAGGCAACCTTCCATTGCAACTCGATTCCAGCGGGCTATGCTCGTGTCTTGGTTGATGAGGTGGTGGACCCATATTCAGGGTTACAGCTTGACATTCCTGGAGGTGATGACGAGCACACATTGGGAGAGGCCATACATCGTATCATCCTATGGAGAAAGTATTGCATCGTCTTTCGAAGGCCACCAACACCGTGTCACCCAACTCCTCGTCGAAGTTCACCACCGAGTCAGCAGACTCCCACTCCTCCAAGTCCACCAACGCGTGAGGCCACTCCTCCTCCAAGTCCGACACAGCGTCAGACGTCCACTCCTCCTCCAAGTCCGACACAACTTTAGGCCACTCCTCCTCCAAGTCCGGCACAGCTTCAGGCCACTCCTCCTCCTCCAACTCAGCCACGTCAGCCGTCTTCGCCGCCTCAGCAATCACGGAAGAGAGCTGCCTCAGCTATGGTGTGTAGCGGTACAAGTCGAGGTAGTATTGGAGGTACAGGCGGAGGCAAGCGATCTCAATATGGTCCAAGCAGCCTCGCGCCTCTTCCGCAGAGGCCTTACGACAAGTCCGAGGAGGAAAACGCAGCCATATCGAAGGCCGAGGTGGAAGCCCATTTTGCACCAAAACCGCCACTGCCGCCATGGGAGAAAGTGCCTGAGGAAAAGATTGACCACTTCATTCGTATGGATAGAGCACCAGCTCCCAAGCCTGTTGACACAGACTATGAGTGCCACCTCACGAAGTTAAATCGAGCACGTCTACAGAAAGAGGCGAGCTCGAGCTCGAGCAAATCAGCTGGCAAAAGGAGCGGTAAAACCGTTCCCCAGCTGGGAGAACAGGCGGCGTAATCAATCCCCCCGCTTGTTGTGCCAACAACACATGAGAGTACGCGCGCCCAATATTATTGTGGGCAATCCGTTAACGCTCCCGGGCTGGGCAATGTGGTAATAACCGAGGAGCATATTGAGCAGGCTAAAAGGCTCATGATCACTATTCGACAACTCCTCCATATCGAGCCCATGTCTCTGATTAGAGAGGAGGAAATAAAACGGAAATATGTCCGGGGCCAACCTTTGGTCGAGCCAGACGAGGTCAAGAAGCTCCCAACGAGAATGTATGAATTGCATCAATGGTACATGGACATTACCAAGATTTCCAATCGAGAGTCCCTCATGGTGAATGTCAAGAAGGATCATTACTACCATGAGAAAGCTGTGTCCGTTGAGTATTCAGAACTATTTCAGTTATACAATCAAGACGCACTCGACAAATCTATCGTCAGTTGCTATTGTCTATAAGTGATTTCTTTCTGTAATTTAAGTCTCAAGCTAGCTGTAGTGATCATTTTGATCAATCATTACCTGTAATTATCCTCACTGTATTCTTTTCTTTGGTATTATGCAAGATGAAGATTTATGAAATGAAAAAAGGTGGACGCTATGGCATTGGGTTCGTTGACCCAAATACCATTAATGAATACACATGGAAATTAGATCAATATTATGAGAAAATGGTAGAGGAAAGCATGCTAGAGTTCTTCAAGCGCCTCAATACCAATGAAGATATACTACTTCCTTACAACTTCGAGTGAGTCACACTGTCTTGTACTACAAATTCTGTTTTTGCCTACTAGCTAGCTACATGTTTTTGCTTACATATGCCCGCTTAATTAAGACATGCAAACGTGAGCGCATGCAGATTTCACTGGATCTTGTTAATCATTAAAGTTGATGAAGGAACAGTTGAAATACTGGACTCACTACTTAAAAAAGCAAGTGACTACACCATCTTGTTTGGGATAGTCAACAGGTAATTTCAATCATTATTAACTATATCTCAGCCTATTTAGTTCATCATTTCCTGATATGAACTATTTAATAACCCCTTTATTCATTTTATTTGTCGGCAGGCAGGGCTTGGGCAAAGTTCATTAGCGTCACTCCAGGCCAATGGAAAAAAAGCTGAAATGGTATCGACCCAAGGTAAGTAATTAAGTAGTACTAGCTAGCTAGCTGCCATCTCTTTAATTATCATTCTTGATTAATTATTATCTGATCAAATTCCATTCTCGTAAAGGCCCTGAAGCAGGCGCCGGGGAATAATCTATGTGCATACTACGTTTGCGAGAACATTCGCATGATGGCATCCGAAAGGAGCAGATCTCAAAGACAGGAGTGGGTACGTTTGTCAGAACACTATTCACAATTTTTACACCATTATCGATATCTAGTCACACAATTAATACACATGCATATTGATCTCCTTCTTAACAGTTCAAAGAGGTGCAGGAGCAGCTCCTATGAGAGGACCACATAGAAGCAATTCAAGAGGAAATAACGGGATTTTTGCTCGACCAGGTCATAGATCCCAAAGGAGAATACTATTACCCGCTACCGCCCCCATGAACCACTTCCAATTGTCATCGTGCTCCGAAGGCACCAATTAGGCTAATGCCACTGGCTCCGAAGGCACCAATTGGGAGAAATTGTATATAGCTACCTAATTGTATACATATATACATGTGTGTATATATGTGTGAATTAATGGTGGTTGTGAGACATTCGATGATATATATATATACATATATATGATCGGTTCTACTAGAAATTCTATTTATATATATATATATATGCATAACGTGTACAATATGTAGCATCGTAAAATACCAGCAAACGAAAAAGAATTAAATGAAAAACACAAAATTAAATGAAAAAGAAATCATAAACCCAAAACCCCCTAACCTTTTAATACCGGTTGGTGTCACCAACCGGTACTAAAGGGCTCCCTGCCCCCGGAGCTGGCTCGTGCCACGTGGTTGCCCTTTAGCACCGGTTCGTGCTGAACCGATACTAAAGGGGGGACCTTTAGTGCCCACACTTTAGTGCCGGTTACCGAACCGGCACTAAAGGGCCTTACGAACCGGTGTTATTGCCCGGTTCTGCACTAGTGGTGTGATACACGCATAAAGAGGTGTGAATGTGCAAAGGATTATGCATGAGTGAGACATAGACAGATGCTGATACGCTGTGTATACATGAGAGAACGGTCTTCTAGTTTACTTGTGTGTGTGTGTGAGAGAGAGAGAGAGGGGGAGAGAGGGGGAGAGAGAGGAGCATCCGTAACACAACAACCATCTCTCTCGATTCGTCCGTCCCTCGCACGGTCGCATGCAACACATGCATCAACGCGCACATTTTGACACCCTCACCCGGCCCCTGCCCACCTCAAGGCCCGCACAATCTCTTCGTGAATACCCATTTCTCTCCTTAGGTTTGTTTTCTCTCAATATCTGACACACACACACACACGCAACACAACACACACACTCCCCCGAGCACACAATTCATCCCCATCCAAGGTTATACGGCGACCACTCTCGCTTGTGCTTCTTTGCACCCCAACATGCACAACACCTCAATATTCAAAGAGGGCATCGAGCAGATCGAAGTCGGCGACCACACCGCGCTAGAGAATGCGGGGTCATTTGGCAGCAGGGTGATGTGACGACGACTGGCTGACTCCTCCCCCCACCCCCTCTCTCTCTCTTGTACAAAATTACCAATCCCTCTCTCCCCCGCACAAAATTGTTAATCCCTCAACCCACGAGATCCTTCCCCTCTCGTCCATGTTTTTCCAGCTCTCTCATCAAACATGTTGTCTCTTCTCCTTCCATGTATACAGAATCCAGATGCACATGCATCTCATGTATATTACATGTATCCATCTTTCTCACAGACCTAACTTCTTCCTCTCTCTTTCTCTCTCTCTCTCTCTCTCTCTCTCTCTCTCTCTGTCTCATTAGGTTTGTCTTCTACTCTCTCGTCCACATACATACAATCTTTCCCGCCCTATCTGCTCCATCTTCAAAAGATCTCTCTGCATGTTTCATTCACACATTGGGATATGTCAAAATGTTGCTTCTATAATGGCTGATGTAGAGTTATGGTTGTTTTTGTTGCATCCTACAAAGTAATAACTATGAAATGCATTTAGATTCTCATTTGACTGGGATTATGTGAGTTTGAGCATGTTGTGAAGTACTATAGACCTTGTATACATCTTGGGATTCGGCAATGATTGTAACTATTGAATTGTATAGACCATTACATTCGAAGTCAATAGCCTAATATATTTATTTCACAATTTCAACAAATGATTACTTCACTACAAACTAAGAAACAAATGTGTACTCCCTCCGTTTTTATTTAAGTCCACGTATTAGCATTGGTCAAAGTCAAGTTTTGTAAACTCTCAGAAAGATTATAACAAAAAATATTAACATATACAATAACAAATAAATACCATTAGATTCATTATTGAATGTACTTTCACATCATACATATTTGTTATGGTAAATGCTTATATTTTTCTATAAACTTGGTCAAACTTTAGGAAATCTGACTCCGGTCAAACCTAATATGCATAGTTTACTACTACTCGGTAGTTGCTTAGCCGAATCACTCAACATGCCACACGGGGAGTCCAGTGTCAAAAAATTTTGAGGTCTGCAGGAAAATCTCCCGCGACCCTGATTCGAGCAGTGGGAAGTTACCATCATAGCCTTCGGAATAGGCCTACAGATGACGCTTGGTAGGGGGTTGTTTTCGTAACTTCAGGTTCACCCTACCCAGCCAACCCCACATTCGTACTCCGTGGGCGCCAAAACACTCTCTCCACCCCACCCTCCTTCGTCCGCCGCTGTCCGCCACCCCATCCACTGACGTCCTCCTCCACCATGCCGGAGCTGATACCCCGACACTGCCGTCCATTACAAGAGATTGACCTCTCTCATCCACGGCTTCGGACCGGGATCCTTGCATCCCGTCCTCTCGCTTCATCCCCGTCATCGTCCACCTTGCCGGCGCCGCTCCTACGACAGTCTCGTCCACCGCGCCCCGCCGCCACCGTCTACCCTCCTAGATATGCTTCCACGCCGCCGACAGCCATCGCTACCGCGGCACCGTCAAATTATCAGCATATGCGTACACGGCGCCGCACCAGAGGCGGTACTCTTTCGTATCTGCTCAACTTATTTATCGCAGCAAGAAAATAGATCGCCACTGCTTTACTCTAATTTCTTTTCTTGGTTGCAAAGTTGCCTTTGTCCGGTTTGGACCTTCAGATCCGCCATGGCACGCTCAACACTATACTCCCAATGCTTATGGTTTTCCTCTTTTATATTCCACACTAATTAAATCACAGTAGACTAAATTTCAAAATTGCATCAGTCGATTTTTTAGAGCTCGCCGGAGTTCGCCGGCGCGATCGAAGGGGCTCGGGTGGTTGTGGGGCCTCGCCGAACGAACAAAACTCGACGCGGGTGGGGGTTGGGGTGGGGGTGGGGGTGGCGGAGGAACACAGACGGTGGGGCCAGTGGTCCGGCCGGCGGCCCGTGCGGTGTTCTGTATGGGAAGAGTCAGAGACGAGGAAGAAGAAGGGTTAGGAGACGTAGGATCTTCATCCAACCGCCTCAAATGGTCGAGAGACAGCTGGGAGTTGCATTCTTAATGCGCTCTGGTTCATCATGTGTGGGCACTGCGCAACCAACATTTTATTATCCAAAATCTACTTGCTCTTCTTTACCATGTTCCTCTTCCGTTCTTCTTTAATATGTACTCTCTCCGTTCCTAAATACAAGTCTTTGTATAAATTCCACCATGGACTACATATGGAGCAAAATGAGGGAACATACACTCTAAAATGTATCTGGATACATCTGTATGTGATCCATAGTGGAAATCTCTACCAAGACTTATATTTTGGAATGGAGGGAGTATGATAGTAGTACAGTATGTTCCTTGTACTAAAGATGAGCAGGGACATTTGCAGTGTAGAGGTCTATACGGTCGGTTGTGATGGACACTTTGAGCCTCTTTGATTCGTAGGATCTTGTAAACATAGGAATAGGAAAAGGATGAATGAGGGAAGGCCTTATTTGCAAATCTGGAGAGGGGTATGGGTATCTTTTTGCAAAATTCCCATTTGTTTGCCTCCTATCTGTCCGATATAAATCGGACGACCTATATTGCAAGAAAAAAAAGTATAGAGAAAAAAGTAGACAGTAAAGGAAGTAGAGATAAATATTAAATATTAAATATAAAATAAATATAACAGTAGAGAAGAGAGTAGAGATAGCATGTTGAGATTTTTAAAGCGTCGCGCGTTGCGATTCTGTTGGAGATGCTCTAACATGGCAGACGAGTGCTTTAATGTTGCCCACAAGATGCGCGAGTATTACTAGTAGTATATTTTTCTTGCCATGTTGAGATTTTAAAACCACGAGTGCGAACATGCAGAGGAGCAATGAAGACCAAACACGGGATATTCGGGACATCTTCAAGGAGCATGCCAA
Source organism: Triticum urartu (assembly GCF_056163025.1). NCBI lineage: Eukaryota > Viridiplantae > Streptophyta > Magnoliopsida > Poales > Poaceae > Triticum > Triticum urartu. Next base: position 678,464,728 of record NC_141879.1, on the reverse strand, counting down.
GTTAAAGAGGAGCTGCACCGAACCTGTAAAACGAGCTTTGGTAAGTAACACCCTTTCAATTACTTTCGTGTAGCCTCATGTTCTTCGATGTGTATATGTTGTAGTTTCTGTTTCTCTTAAGCGTGGTGTTCTTTGATGTGTAATAAGAAGAGTCTTAATCATCCTAATGCTTTCGTTTTTAGCTTGATGTAGGAAGTGGGTGTTCTCACCTTGTAGTCCATTTTTATTTTTTTTCCTTTTGAATTCACTTCTCCGAGTTCTGTTTATCTGGCTTCTACTAAATGGATCTAGGTTGCTCTGAGTATTGATCTAAAAAAGAAGTAACTTCATGTCAGGATGCAGTTCCTGCGAGGAGGGAAGTATGGTCAACCTCGAGATCATGTTTCCAAAATGAGGCTGGATTACACACAAGGTGCCAGTTCCCTAATGATGCTGGATTAGACACAAGGTGCAAATTCCCAGATGATGCTGGATTACACACAAGCCAGGTGGAGTCGTCAGCTGTTCGTGTCCTCATGGCATTAGTAAAGGCTGAAAGAAAGTGTGCAGCAGCCCTTGAGAATGTAGCTGAGTTCATGAAGAAGCGAAAAGAGCAATCAGATGCTCTCTTCACACAAGCCAAAGAAGAGATGGAAGAAGCCAGAAATAAGCCAGCAGAGGTAGAGGAGGCTAGGCGTCTCCTGCTATCTAAAACTGTTGTCAATACAAAATTTCCTTCATAATAGCTAGGTTCAAATGTTTATCCAGTCAGCATGCCTGTGGTGATGTCCGTGCATCTACTGATGTGGCACAAAATGTTTTTTTTGGGTCATGTAATAACAGCAATTTCTTTCCAAACAATAACAGACGAACCATTGGACATGGTATAGTTCACGCGCAAGCCCGACATTCCAAGTTCAACTTCCACATCAAACTCATGTTCACAGATATCTGCACATTCATACATAATGTCCACAACCATGATTCACTTCAAAGCCAAAAAAACTGTGAGGAGAGTTATAAATAAAGAAAATCCTCTACTAGTTCCTGCTACCAGTGCGAGCACAACAAGTCAAGACCATGCATAAATTAATTATATTTTAGTCATTTTTTGTGTTCTAAAATGCCTGCTGGCTCGCGGAAGGACGTGTTTCCGGCACATGCGCGGATTCAATGAAGGCGGGCGGGGCAGTCTTAAGCTGGTTGCACGTGGCGAGGAGGTGTGCTCAGCCAGGCCTGCAGCGAGTGCGACCCTCTTGGCCGGCGCGCCGGTTCAATGCCTGCGCTATGAGAGGTCGCGTCCGTGTCAGAGCAATCACTCCCTCCAGTCCTTTTTTGTTTGGGTATAACAAAATCTTGTTTTCCATTCACATTTTACAAGTAAAATTCGTGGACAAACTTTGACCCAAAGTACGATGGGGACTAGTAAACCAGAATGGACGTAGTAGTTTTTTTAATCAAAGAAGGGTTTCCCCTTCCGATTTTCATTACTGAAAACCAGCATCTAAATCTAAACCATAGTATTTTCCCTAGAACTACCAGTTTCAACATCTCGCAACATAAACCCATACAACCTCCATCCCAAAAAAACCATACAACCATACGCCAAGGAGGGACGTAGTACTATGAATTCCATTTTCGCTCCATACCAATCGTTCTAAAAACTACTTTCTACTTATAACGCGCCATTGAAAATCAGAACTCTTAACCCTGCTAAAAACGATATTTTAAACATGGCTACTCGATCTGTGGCAACTGGCGAGCCACCGCGCTCCAAGTCGTTCACCTGTGGTCCCGACCATCAACTCCTACGGACCAAATTATCACGCGAGCTGACTATTCCTACAAAGGTGATCCACCACGTACCAGGTACCCGCGAATGCAGCAATCATGCACCTAGGGTTTTAGGGTTTATTTATTAACGTCACCTTTACGTAACACTCATGTGTGCGAGACAGTGAGAGGCCGACTACGTGTGTGCGCCTCTTCTCTTCGTATATGTACTCCACCGTTTGTCTGTTGTCCACAAAATTATAATAACTACTAGCAATGTGCCAATGCATTGCCACACGATCAAAGTAGACTAATACATATTCACTGATTTGATAGAAAAAAAGTCTAGTTTTGAAATACGTATATCACTAAAAATATGTTATGTTTCACTCAAAATATATTCCTTTGGCGGTTTTGATGAGATAAGGGAGGAATGTTGTTGGTTTCAAGATTCGAGAAGTGGTATATGTCTAATTTCTACTCTTACTAGTAAGATACCCGTGCGTTGCACGGAACATCAAGATCTTGTGGGAGAAAAGGATGAACGAGGGAAGGCCTTATCTGCAAATGTGGTGAAGAGTGCGGGTAAATTGCCATATTTTCCTTCCTATCTGTCAGATATAAATCAGACGACCTACATTGCAGGATGGCAGGCCCACCATCATCACCAACTCTATTTTTTATCCCTACTCTTATAAAAAGCATTGTCGGTAATGATCGTGTGCCTTCCATCCTACAATGTAGGCCGTCGGATATATATCTGACGGATAGGAAGGAAACTATGGCAATTTTGCAAAAAGATACCCACACCCCTCTCCACATTTGCAAATAAGGCCTTCCCTCGTTCATCCTTTTCCCCCACAAGATAAACTACTCATACAAATGCATCTTGATGTTCCGTGCAACGCATGGGCATCTTGCTAGTTGTTGCAAAAAGCCCATGTGTGTGTGAGAGAGAGGGAGAGTGGAGGAGGACGGAGTGCATGTGTGACAAAGACACAAGGAGTGTGTGTGTGTGATAGGTATCCGCTTAAAATGAGGTGATAGTGTGTGTGCACGATCGAGAGGGCGTGTCTCAAGAAGGGAAGAAAAATCTACATAGATACAAGGAGCGGGAGAGAGACATGTATGCGATGGTGGAAGCACGAGTGTGCGGGTGTATAAACTTATCTAGAGGCTAGCTAGTCGATAAATATTTGTGAGAGAAATACGAGTCGGGATGTGAAAGCAAGAGTTTTGTGTGTGAGAGAGAGAGAGACAGTAGTCCGGAAGGGGAGTGGAAGCAGGAGTTGTGTGTGTGTGTGTGTCTGTGAGAGAGAGAGGAGACGGTAGTCGGGGTTGTCTGATCGGTAAACAAATGAATAATGTCAGTCTGGGATGGAGATGAAAAGGAGACCGCAACAAATGTTGTGTCTACAAGAGAGAGAGAGAGAGAGAGAGTAATTTTAGTGGCATTAGTCATATTTAGAGACATATAGGGTGTGTGAGAGAATCCCATAGAGAGAAAGACAAAGTGAAAGACGAGTGGAGACTGTGTGTGTGGCGGTGAAAAAGAAAGCTTAGGTACCGAGTGATACCAGAGAACAGTAGAGACGTGAGAGATAATGAAAACTGTGTAATGTATAATGATAGGGAGAGTGTGACACTTCTCAAGGGAGACGTCGAGAGACCATGTTTGCGAGGATAGGAGAAACATGAAGTGAGCGTGCGGGTGAGCTGGAGAAAAGAGAGTGATAGCTACCTGAAGGAGCATGCATGCGAGAGAGATGTGCGTGAAAGGAGTGAACAAAAAAGGGATTCAAATACTTGAATTCGAGATGATGATACATGTAATCCATACTCGAACCAAAATTGATCTATCAAACATGCATACTCATATGAATTAACGCACATCTATGTTATTTAATATGTAGATATTACTGATCCATACATTTTAGTAGAACATAATTTGGTTAAAAAAATTCGAATTCAACCTTCAAATTTCGAGATCGTTGTATTTGTAAATCATATTATACATATAAAGGAGCATAATTCTTTGTTGTGCTTTTGAAAGTATATATATATATATATATAAAATGATGTATATAGAATGTAATTCCAATTGAAAATGGATCCCGCCTAAAAAAATAGAATACAAACGGGATTCAAATTGAGTTGGCACAGTAAACGTGCACTCTGCAAAATTTGAAAGAAGCAGGGAAAGTCGCAGTAATCGCCCGAAACCAAAATCTGTGAGATGGAAATCACTATTGCCTATCCCTGCCACGCAAAGCCTATCTGCTGGATTTCTATAGGTTTCAATAGGGGTAGGTTTGTAATTTCACCCAAACGTGACGTAACCGCCTCTCACCCGGATTCATACACGGTGGGCACCAAAACACAGTGTGTCCTCGGCCGAAATTGACTCCCTCCCCGATTCATATTCATACACGGTGGGCGCCAAAAACAAACTCTCGTCGGCAAATATTCAGTGTATGCGAGATTACCGTCCTATCCCCAACCGACTAATGTTGCTGTGATGTAGTAGAAATTTGAGACGGGGGCTAAGTTTGTAAATTTCCTCGCATTTGAGACAAGCGCGCCCTGAAAACATGGTTCCCCCCTTCCTCTCTACCTCCCTTTTCCCCATTCGTACTCCGTGGGCGCCAAAACACCCTCTCCACCCCACCCTCCTTTGTCTGCCGCCGTCCGCCACCCCATCCACCGACATCCTCCTCCACCATGCCGGAGCTGATACCCCGACACTGCCGTCCATTACAAGAGATCGACCTCTCTCATCCACGGCTTCAGACCGGGATCCTTGCATCCCGTCCTCTCGCTTCATCCCCGTCACCATCCACCTTGCCGGCGCCGCTCCTACGACAGTCTCGTCCACCGCGCCCCGCCGCCACCGTCTACCCTCCTAGATATGCTTCCACGCCGCCGACAGCCGTCGCTACCGCGGCACTGTCAAATTATCAGCATATGCGTACACGGCGCCGCACCAGAGGCGGTACTCTTTCGTATCTGCTCAACTTATTTATCACAGCAAGAAAATAGATCGCCACTGCTTTACTCTAATTTCTTTTCTTGGTTGCAAAGTTGCCTTTGTCCGGTTTGGACCTTCAGATCCGCCATGGCACGCTCAACACTATACTCCCAATGCTTATGGTTTTCCTCTTTTATATTCCACACTAATTAAATCACAGTAGACTAAATTTCAAAATTGCGTCAGTCGATTTTTTAGAGCTCGCCGGAGTTCGCCGGCGCGATCGAAGGGGCTCGGGTGGTTGTGGGGCCTCGCCGAACGAAGAAAACTCGACGCGGGAGCGGGTTGGGGTGGGGGTGGGGGTGGCGGAGGAACACAGGCGGTGGGGCCAGTGGTCCGGCCGACGGCCCGTGCGGTGTTCTGTATGGGAAGAGTCAGAGACGAGGAAGAAGAAGGGTTAGGAGACGTAGGATCTTCATCCAACCGCCTCAAATGGTCGAGAGACAGCTGGGAGTTGCATTCTTAATGCGCTCTGGTTCATCATGTGTGGGCACTGCGCAACCAACATTTTATTATCCAAAATCTGCTTGCTCTTCTTTACCATGTTCCTCTTCCGTTCTTCTTTAATATGTACTCTCTCCGTTCCTAAATACAAGTCTTTGTATAGATTCCACCATGGACTACATATGGAGCAAAATGAGGGAACATACACTCTAAAATGTATCTGGATACATCTGTATGTGATCCATAGTGGAAATCTCTACCAAGACTTATATTTTGGAACGGAGGGAGTATGATAGTAGTACAGTATGTTCCTTGTACTGAAGATGAGCAGGGACATTTGCAGTGTAGAGGTCTATACGGTCGGTTGTGATGGACACTTTGAGCCTCTTTGATTCGTAGGATCTTGTAAACATAGGAATAGGAAAAGGATGAATGAGGGAAGGCCTTATTTGCAAATCTGGAGAGGGGTATGGGTATCTTTTTGCAAAATTCCCATTTGTTTGCCTCCTATCTGTCCGATATAAATCGGACGGCCTATATTGCAAGAAAAAAAAGTATAGAGAAAAAAGTAGACAGTAAAGGAAGTAGAGATAAATATTAAATATTAAATATAAAATAAATATAACAGTAGAGAAGAGAGTAGAGATAGCATGTTGAGATTTTTAAAGCATCGCGCATTGCGATTCTGTTGGAGATGCTCTAACATGGCAGACGAGTGCTTTAATGTTGCCCACAAGATGCGCGAGTATTACTAGTAGTATATTTTTCTTGCCATGTTGAGATTTTAAAACCACGAGTGCGAACATGCAGAGGAGCAATGAAGACCAAACACGGGATATTCGGGACATCTTCAAGGAGCATGCCAAGTTAAAGAGGAGCTGCACCGAACCTGTAAAACGAGCTTTGGTAAGTAACACCCTTTCAATTACTTTCGTGTAGCCTCATGTTCTTCGATGTGTATATGTTGTAGTTTCTGTTTCTCTTAAGCGTGGTGTTCTTTGATGTGTAATAAGAAGAGTCTTAATCATCCTAATGCTTTCGTTTTTAGCTTGATGTAGGAAGTGGGTGTTCTCACCTTGTAGTCTATTTTTATTTTTTTTCCTTTTGAATTCACTTCTCCGAGTTCTGTTTATCTGACTTCTACTAAATGGATCTAGGTTGCTCTGAGTATTGATCTAAAAAAGAAGTAACTTCATGTCAGGATGCAGTTCCTGCGAGGAGGGAAGTATGGTCAACCTCGAGATCATGTTTCCAAAATGAGGCTGGATTACACACAAGGTGCCAGTTCCCTAATGATGCTGGATTAGACACAAGGTGCAAATTCCTAGATGATGCTGGATTACACACAAGCCAGGTGGAGTCGTCAGCTGTTCGTGTCCTCATGGCATTAGTAAAGGCTGAAAGAAAGTGTGCAGCAGCCCTTGAGAATGTAGCTGAGTTCATGAAGAAGCGAAAAGAGCAATCAGATGCTCTCTTCACACAAGCCAAAGAAGAGATGGAAGAAGCCAGAAATAAGCCAGCAGAGGTAGAGGAGGCTAGGCGTCTCCTGCTATCTAAAACTGTTGTCAATACAAAATTTCCTTCATAATAGCTAGGTTCAAATGTTTATCCAGTCAGCATGCCTGTGGTGATGTCCGTGCATCTACTGATGTGGCACAAAATGTTTTTTTTGGGTCATGTAATAACAGCAATTTCTTTCCAAACAATAACAGACGAACCATTGGACATGGTATAGTTCACGCGCAAGCCCGACATTCCAAGTTCAACTTCCACATCAAACTCATGTTCACAGATATCTGCACATTCATACATAATGTCCACAACCATGATTCACTTCAAAGCCAAAAAAAACTGTGAGGAGAGTTATAAATAAAGAAAATCCTCTACTAGTTCCTGCTACCAGTGCGAGCACAACAAGTCAAGACCATGCATAAATTAATTATATTTTAGTCATTTTTTGTGTTCTAAAATGCCTGCCGGCTCGCGGAAGGACGTGTTTCCGGCACATGCGCGGATTCAATGAAGGCGGGCGGGGCAGTCTTAAGCTGGTTGCACGTGGCGAGGAGGTGTGCTCAGCCAGGCCTGCAGCGAGTGCGACCCTCTTGGCCGGCGCGCCGGTTCAATGCCTGCGCTATGAGAGGTCGCGTCCGTGTCAGAGCAATCACTCCCTCCAGTCCTTTTTTGTTTGGGTATAACAAAATCTTGTTTTCCATTCACATTTTACAAGTAAAATTCGTGGACAAACTTTGACCCAGAGTACGATGGGGACTAGTAAACCAGAATGGACGTAGTAGTTTTTTTAATCAAAGAAGGGTTTCCCCTTCCGATTTTCATTACTGAAAACCAGCATCTAAATCTAAACCATAGTATTTTCCCTAGAACTACCAGTTTCAACATCTCGCAACATAAACCCATACAACCTCCATCCCAAAAAAAACCATACAACCATACGCCAAGGAGGGACGTAGTACTATGAATTCCATTTTCGCTCCATACCAATCGTTCTAAAAACTACTTTCTACTTATAATGCGCCATTGAAAATCAGAACTCTTAACCCTGCTAAAAACGATATTTTAAACATGGCTACTCGATCTATGGCGGAGGAACACAGGCGGTGGGGCCTCGCCGAACGAAGAAAACTCGACGCGGGTGGGGGTTGGGGTGGGGGTGGGGGTGGCGGAGGAACACAGGCGGTGGGGCCAGTGGTCCGGCCGGCGGCCCGTGCGGTGTTCTGTATGGGAAGAGTTAGAGACGAGGAAGAAGAAGGGTTAGGAGACGTAGGATCTTCATCCAACCACCTCAAATGGTCGAGAGACAGCTGGGAGTTGCATTCTTAATGCGCTCTGGTTCATCTTGTGTGGGCACTGCGCAACCAACATTTTATTATCCAAAATTTGCTTGCTCTTCTTTACCATGTTCCTCTTCCTTTCTTCTTTAATATGTACTCTCTCCGTTCCTAAATACAAGTCTTTGTATAGATTCCACCATGGACTACATATGGAGCAAAATGAGGGAACATACACTCTAAAATGTATCTGGATACATCTGTATGTGATCCATAGTGGAAATCTCTACCAAGACTTATATTTTGGAATGGAGGGAGTATGATAGTAGTACAGTATGTTCCTTGTACTGAAGATGAGCAGGGACATTTGCAGTGTAGAGGTCTATACGGTCGGTTGTGATGGACACTTTGAGCCTCTTTGATTCGTAGGATCTTGTAAACATAGGAATAGGATTTGTAGTGGCCTGCCCACTTGAATCCTATAAGAATAGAAAGGAAATGTGGGGAGCTGTGTCGCCTTTGAGAGTTACACTGATATTAACAGTACCGCACCTTCACTTGAAGAGAGCTGGTATCCGAAGCCTTTCTAGCCGTACCGGCAATACTAGCACATATATTCTAGCAAGTTCCACTTTGCTGATTTTACTCTGATGCTTAAGGTTTTCCCGTTATATCAACACTATGATCTGTGTAGGTACTTTGTGTCGCACTAGCAGCAATCCACTCTTGAAGCTAAACACTGCAATGACTTACAAAATTGGCACCAAGTCATTGAGTGCCATTCTGGATGCAATGAAACTCATACGCTCCCCACCTGTTGATTCTTGTTCAGAATATGATCCTAATGACTATTCTAACCTCGAGGAGTCAAAGGCAGATGGCCTGTCCTGTTCACCCGTCAAGGTGCCCGTTCTAATTTGGCAATGTTTTATTGATTGCGGGTATCTTGCATATGTTGTCTTGCATTTCTTCTACTTTGTTGCACCGCCATCTGCTTAGTTTACTCATCATATATGTTGAGATGCCATGCCCATCCATTATCAATACATATTCCATCTGTCATCATACCATGTTTTTCCACTCAAATGCTGTTCTTGTGCATCAGACATCAAAAAGGAAGAGGGTGATTGCCGAACCTGTAGGAGCACGAGCTAAGTCCTTGAAAAACGTGGTGGTGCCAGAGAAATCTGACAACACCCCACTTATATTGGTTGTACAACCAGTGACACAAAACGTACGACCGACTCCAGCAGACTGTACCCATACTTCACTGGCCACACCACTAGCCCCACCACACAGGACCTACACTCCAGCAAAAGGTATATCGATTTCATTTGCCATAGCACCAGCTATACCACAGAAAAATCCCACTCCAGCAAAAAGTACAACAAGTCCACTGGCCGAAGACCTATCCCAACTGCAGAGACGTCCAATTCCTGCAGATTGGAACCCCATTCCATTTATTCCCAGTTTAAAAGACAATGCTTTCAATGTTGTTAGGGACTAGGTGCATATATTCCCATCATGGGAAGATTATTGTGAAGACAAACACCATTTTCACATCTTCCTGTCCAACTTACGTGTAAGTGCTATTATTCATGGTTATTATTTTCCTATTTTCTGCTGATTGAACACATCAATGATTTACATTACAATGTTGTAACTAGGCGAGGGTTAATCTGGATAGTCATGACGAGCAAAGCTTTCTTGTGATTTTCAAGGAAGCATTGCAGCAGTATCGGTGTTACCTGAGGAAATCACACTTTGATGGCAAGTCTATAAACGAATTTCTGGTGAAGTCTCCTGTGCTAAATTTAGAAGACATTGAATGGAAAAACCTTGTTATGCACTGGTCTCGTTCCCAGGATGAGGTACTGTCTATGAAATCACATGACAATTAAACTTCTACTTTTCTGCATGTGCCTTACGGATCTTTTTTGTAGGAAATCTGCTCGAAGAAGAATTCTGGTTTGACAAGAACGATAGGATATCGCAAATATGCTGCTCGCTGCTTTGCTCTTGTTAGTACCTGTTGTCCTGTATCACTGTACTTGCATACATACCTGGTTCATTATGTGACAGCAGTATGCATGATAGCTTGCTTATCAATTGTTCGCTCCAAATTATCTGATCTGTATGAATGGTTACATTAGTGTAGAATATATCCAATGCAATTTTTTAGCTCTGCATTGTTCTTGTAAGTACATGATGTCCTTTATCAGTGTACTTATAATGACAGGTAGTCGTTCATGTACCATCACTCTGCAGCTTATTTTCCTTTGCCCTCCATTTTCTACACATCAGATCTATATTTAGTCTTACCATAAGGTTGGTATTGAAGAAGTTTAGCTGTGCATTGCTCTTGGTTGTACCTTTTGCATGTATCGCTGCACTTACATTTATAGCTACTTGGTTATTTAGCATCACTCTTCATCTTATCTTAAATATTCTCCATTTTTTCATATATTATCACATCTATATTTACTCTTAACAAAATGTAGAATAAAGGCAATGCTTTTGAAGAAGATTATGTATTAAACTTCTTGAATTGCCCCCCCCCCATCAGCATGGACAAGGCCTTTATAGAGCCTGTCTTCACCAATAATGTAAGTTTGTCCATCTCAAGCCTTCAAACTTTGTTCTATATATTTGGTTAGGCATGACTGCAACAGTTGCTTATTTTTCGTGTTTGCATCAAATTGCTTGTTTAAAGTTTATTATGTAGTTCATAAACAAAAGTTTGTCCTTTCTCAATTAAATTTTCAGTTATACAACCAAGTTCCTTCTTCATACCATGTAAATTAAACTATACAGAGCAAGTGATCTTCTTTTGCACTTCATGTATGTTTCTGTTCTTCATCCGTAATCCAGTGGTGTGGTGAACCTACCCACTATAGCACAATGTCATATTCTGCTATGTCTTAACTATGAATAATGTCATATCATTCTACTATTATTTAAACCGTCTCTTTATTTGCCAATCTGAAATGGTATAAATTGACAGCACACTAACCATTGATACTTATGAGTTCTTGATCTGTAATCCAGTGGTGTCGTGAAGCTGCCAACTCCTTCACAATGTCATTTCCTGCCATGTCTTGACCTGAACAATACCATATTGTGTTAATGCAATTTTAAACTGTGTCACTTTATTCATTAGTAAGAAATGTGATGAATTGTCAGCACTGATACTTTTATGTGCAAAACCTGTCATCTGTCTGCTTGTTTATCTTTCAGAGTGAGGAAGATATAAGTGTTGAACAAGCGCAGCCTCATCATCTTGCTCAGCTGCTTGCACTGCAGCTCCCCAACAGGGCTAACCTTTCTTGAACTCTATTGAAGTGCTGTCGGTTTTGTATATTATTTTGTCGGTGTGTTTATTTGCACTGGTGCCGATCTTTGATACCCAGTGTATGTAATTTGCTGTCTGCTTGTGCTTTATTATCATAGTGGCGAACTTTGATGCCTAGTGGATGTAATATGCCCTAATTTCTTTATTGTATAGTCTAGGTTTTTTTCTTATTCACGATGCTGAAGTTATTTTACTGTATATATATCCTGTCTTCGCAGTAAACCGGCAAAACCGTAAAATTACGGTACATAATCGGGCCGTCATGCAATCACGATGTAGGTTGGGCCTGAAACGTGCCGAACAACTCACGGGCCGGCAGCAGACTGAAATGAACCCCGGCCCATGATTGTGCGAATCAAATCACGGGCTTTTAACAGGCCAAAATTGTCTCGGTCCTTGTTTGTCCCAATCAGATATCGGCTGCGAGCAGGCCGGATGCAAACCGGGTTGTAGTTAGGCCCAACTATATGACGGGCTTTTAACAGGCCGAAATTAATATAGGGCCGAAATGTTAAACGGGCCCTTAACAAGACAAAACTAATATCAGGCCGAATTACTAAGTGGGCCTTTAGCAAGTGGGCCCAAAAGCATAGTGTCCAGTTGACGGGCTGAATCTGATATGGGCCATAATTGAGCCCAAAGCCTCTTAAAGGGCCGGACCTAATCTGGGCCATAATTTGGCCCAAAACGTGGTAGGCTTTTAACGGGCCGGATCTCATATGGGCCACTATTAGGCCCGGAGCGTTGCAGGCCATTAATGGACCGGATCAAATATGGGCCGGCATTTGGCCCAAAATATGGCAGCCAGTTAATGGGCTGGCCTACTAGGGCCCTCAAAATCTTGTGGGCCTACAGCTGGGCCGGCCCATTAATGTTGGCGAAATCTCGTGGGCCTGTAGCTAGGCCGGCCCATTATGATCCGCAAGAATCTTGTGGGCCTTTACCTAGGCCGGCCCATTATGGCACACAAAAATCTTGTGGGCCTTTACCTGGGCCGGCTCATTATGGCCCGCAAAATCTTGTGGGCCTTTAGCTGGGCCAACCCATTATGGTCCGCAAAATCTCGTGGGCCTTTAGCTAGGCTGGCCCATTATGGTCCGCAAAATCTTATGGGCCTTCAGTTGGGCCGGCCCATTTAAACTTGATGGGCCGGTCCACGTGTCAACATATCATAGGCACGTCTCGCCCATTGGATGAGTGACACCTGTGCCAATGCGGACCTGACACGTGTCTCCTCCAGCCAATGATGATTTTACACGTGGAAAATCCCCATTGGTCGGGGCTGTTAACGGGTTATCGGATCCAAAACCCGACCCGATAGCTTAACGGCGTTCCGTTATGGTGGATGCCACGTGTCGGTCATCCTTGACGAAAGCACTTCTATGACACGCGATTTATCGTCATGGAAGTGGACACTTCCGTGATGATAATTTTTGTAATGTCATGGAACACTTCTACGACAGCACAGGTATGACTATCTTGATTCTGTCATAAAATCATCATGGATGTACATGCATGACAGAAAATGCGACCTACTATGACAAACACGTATCATCACGGAAGTGTATTTTTTTGTAGTGCCACCCACATACCAAATTATCAAAGTACCGAACGCGAATCATATGAACGTGGTGAAAACTAGCTTGATGATATTCCCATGTGTCCTCGGGAGCGCTTTTCTCTATATAAGAGTTTGTCCAGGCTTGTCCTTTGCTACAAAAAGGATTGGGCCACCTTGCTGCACTTTATTTACTTTTGTTACTTGTTGCTCGTTACAAATTATCCTATCACAGAATTATATGTTACCACTTATTTCAGTACTTGCAGAGAATACCTTACTGGAAACCGCTTATCATTTCCTTCTGCTTCTTGTTGGGTTCGACACTCTTACTTATCGAAAGGACTACGATAGATCCCCTATACTTGTGGGTCATCACACCTCGGCCAGGAGAAGTTGAAGTCTATGGCAGCACTCACGACACTCATGAGCCGCTTTTGCGCGGGCGAGGATAGCTGGCTGGCTCGTAGCAACAACACATCAAGGAATCTGGGCACTTTGGATACCAAAGATGCCAATGGCAGACCACGTCGTAACAGACCAAAGCGCCGCAACAACGGTGATAACACCGATGATACGGCAGTAAATGCCGGATTCAGAGGCTCTAGATGCGGTCAGCAGAAAAAGCCATTCAAAAGAAGTACCCCGGCTCCGTCCAGTTTGGATCGCATACTGGATCGCTCGTGTCAAATCCACGACACCCCCGACAAGCCAGCCAATCACACCAATAGAGAATGCTGGGTGTTCAAGCAGGCTGGCAAGTTAAATGCCGAAAACAAGGACAAGGGGCTGCATAGTGATGACGAGGAGGAGCCTCGGCCGCCGAACACGGGAGGACAGAAGAGGTTCCCCCCACAAGTGAAGACGGTGAACATGATATACGCAACCCACATTCCCAAGAGGGAACGGAAGCGTGCACTAAGGGACGTCTACGCGATGGAGCACTACAAAAAAAAGACACATTCGTGACATTTTGGGCTGAAGGAAAAAAATTTCTGTCATACATATGACACTTCTATGATGATAATTGTGACAAACCCCGGTATCATCATAGATGTGGTGGGCTCCTACTTCTATGACAAAAAATCATGACAGAAAATGGGCTTTTTGTCCTGGGCGGGCCGGAGACGCAGCTGCATGACATTCTTTGGGCCGTCCATGATGGAAAAACCCGTGGTAGAAGCGAGGGGGAGGAAAATTTCGGGGAGTTCCCGGTTACGGTGGGAGGTCGGGGTCCGAGCGATGCGCGTTTCTCTCATACACGTACGCACGCGTGTGTGAGCCGTTGGCTCTAACTGAACCCGAGCGAGGCGTTGGGCTCTAACTGAACCCGAGCGATTGCACTACAGGCTACGCGTTACTGAACCCGAGTGATCGATCGATGGCTGTTAACTGAACCCGATCGAGCGATTCCTTCGCTACTGCTGCTAACTGAAGCCGATCGATGGGATGAACAGTGAGCGTTGCGGGGGGGTTTGGATGAACAGTGAGCGCTGGCGTTGCCTCTGGATGAACAAGACCCCATGGTGTGGTGGAGGGCTGGATGAACAGTAGACGGTGGAGGGGTGCCCGTGGAGGGGTGGATGAACAGGACCCCGTGGTGTGGTGGAGGGCTGGATGAACAGTAGACGGTGGAGGGGTGCCCGTGGAGGGGTGGATGAACAGGACCCCATGGTGTGGAGGGATGGATGAACAGTAGATGGTGGATGGGTGGTTGAACAGGACCCGTGGTGTGGAGGGCTGGATGAACAGTAGACGGTGGAGGGGTGCCTGTGGAGGGGTGGTTGAACAGGACCCCGTGGTGTGGAGGGCTGGATGAACAGTAGACGGTGGAGGGGTGGTTGAACAGTAGCCGGTGGAGTAGCGCGCGGTGGAGGCTAGATGAACAGGAGCCCGTGGAGGCTGGAGGAGGTCGACGGTGGAGATGAATAGTATCCCATGGAGTCCCGTTTTGCGGTACGCCACACCCCTCCCGATGAACAGGACCCCCGTTTCGACCATAGCGCTCCAACACAAGTCCGTTTCCTCCGTTTTGCGGTACGCCACACCCCTCCCGATCAACAGGACCCCCGTTTCGACCGTAGGAGGTCCGTTTCCTCTGTTTTGCGGTACGCCAGACCCCTCCCGATCAACAGGATCCCATTTCGAACGTGGCCGGTCGAACACAAGGCCGTTTCCTCCGTTCTGCGGTACGCCAGGCCTCGTTTCCATCGCCTGTTCCGTCCAAGCCCTCCCGATGAACACGACGCATTCTGTTGCCTCCCCATGAACACGACGCATTCCGTTGCCTCCCCATGAACACGACGACGACGCTATTTTCCACAAGGAGGGGAGTACGACTGTACGAGGGTTTACTGGTTCGTCTGCCGTCGCCGGAGAATAACAGCAGGTGTGGGTGAGTAGAGGGATGGCTAGGCCAGCGATGGGAGTATGGTCGGGCGGTGAGGCCTGTGCGGCAGCACAGCCGGCCGCGAGGAGGAGGGAGCAGGCAGTCCCGCTGGCGCTTGTTTGAGCGGCTGGAGGAGGAAGAGCAGAGATTGAAGAAGCACGACGGCCGTTGGATGGACATCCAACAGTTAGTGCTTGTGCGTCAACCTTTTTGTAGGAAAGCCTCAAATCTGTGGAAAATAGCATACAGCCCATCTGCCATTATTTCTAATAATTTACAGCCCATTTGTTAATTCTTAAGGTTTTTTTGGAGCCCATATTCTTTTTGTTAGCATTACATCCCATATTGTGGCAACGGTTAAAAAATTATACGAAATTTTGCATATTTCGGTACGGTCCGAACTGTTTTTTAATCCTGAAATTTTGACTCACATTCAAACTGATTTTAAAAATAAATGTATATCAATATAAAATCCAACAAATTCTCCACGCATAAAAATTAATGTAATTAAAAATCTTGAAATGAAAAAAAAAGATATTTGAAACTAATTGCCGGTTTGATGTGTTTTAAAAATGTACAACCCATTGCTCATTACTGATGGGCCATTTTGTCGGCTAGCCGAATGAAATCTCTCCTCGTCTTGAAAGATTTGCAGCCCAACAGGCCTGACAAAGCGACTTACTTGGCAAATCACAAAAAAATTGGGTTGTGGCCATGGACCCAGCTGTCAGCCTCTCCACGTACAGTACTCTTCCGATGGAAGTCATTCCTTGACCACGTTGACCACGCCACGCGGAGAGCACCACGCCGGTGGACGACAGCGAGGCCTAGGAAGGGGACGACGCGGCAGTGGGAGCCCGCGCGGAGAGGACTACGAGGGTTCACTGGTTCGGCTGCGGTGTGAGGCCGTCGTCGCCGCAGGGCCTGGCTAGCGGTGGGAATAGTAGGGGGCGGTGAGGCCTCTGTGGCAGCACAGTCGGCCACGGGAGGCAGGAGCATGCGGCACGACCGGCGCTGCTTTGGGCGGCTGGAGGAAGAAGACCAGAGGTTGAAGAAGCACTACGGCCGTTGGATGGACATCGTACGGTCACTGGAGCTAGAATCGTTCATATTGACTAAGTTGACAAAGCCCTTCATCCCCGTCAACTTAGTAGGCCCACAAGTCAGCCTCCCACCAAGGTGGGTCCCAGCTAGGCGGGGGAGTATTCATTTTTTTGTGCGTAATAAGGAGGCACTTCCGGTGGGTCTGAGCTGACAGCGAGGGGAATGTTTTTTTGCGAAATACGGTGGCCCGTCTGGTGGGTCCCAGCAGTCAGGGGGAAACGATTTTTTCACAATACTGGTGACCCGTCCAGTGGGTCCCTGCTGTCAGGTGGAAGAATAATTATTTTGCGCGTAATAAGGAGGCACTTCCTTGCGGCTGCCGTGGACCTAGCTGTCAGCCTCTCCACGTACAGTACTCTTCCGATGGAAGTCAGTCGTTGACCATGTTGACCACGCCGTGCCGAGAGCACCAGGGCGGTGGACGACGGCGAGGACTAGGAAGGGGACGACTCGGAGCCGGGAAGATGCAGGAGTGGAAGCCCACGCGAAGAGGAGTACGAGGGTTCACTAGTTTGGCTGCGGTGTGAGGCTGCTATCGCCGCAGAATAACGGGGGGTGTGGGTGAGTAGAGGGATGGCCTGGCCAACGGTGGGAGTAGTAGGGGGCGGTGAGGCCTCCGCGGCATCACAGCCGGCCACGGGAGGCAGGAGCACGCGGCACGACCGGCGCTGGTTTGGGTGGTTGGAGCAAGAAGAGCAGAGGTTGAAGAAGCACTACGGCCGTTGGATGAATATCGTATGGTAACAGGAGCTAGAATCGTTCATATTGACTAAGTTGACAAAGCCCTCCATCCCCGTCAACTTGGTAGGCCCACAAGTCAGCCTCCCACTATGCTGGGTTCCAGCTGGCAGGGGGAATATTCATTTTTTTGTGCGTAATAAGGAGGCACTTCCTTGCGTGCGAAGATAGCTGCTAGGTCCGACATGTCAGCGGGGGGGGGGGGGGGGGGGGGCACTTTATTTCGCGAAATACAGAGGCCCTTCCGGTGGGTCCCAGATGTCAGGTGGAGGAATCATTATTTTGCGCGTAATAAGGAGGCATTTCCTTGTGTGCGGCCGTGGACCCAGCTGTCAGCCTCTCCACGCACAGTCTACTTCCGATGGTGTCGTTCATTGACCACGCCGCACTGAGCACATCCAAGGTGGTGGACGACGGCGAGGCCTCGGACAGCAACGAGCCAGAGATGGGAAGACGCGGGAGTAGAGTCGTAGACAGAGAGGTGTATGAGGGTTAACTGTTCTAGTGCGGTGTGGTTCGGCAGTCGGTGGAGAAGAACAGGAGGTGTGCAGAGGTGGAGGGATGGCCTGGCCAACGGTGGAGTAGCGCTTCATAGCGAAGCGTGCTAAGCAGAGATGCTAGCAGCAGGAGGCGGGAGGTGGGCTCGGCGGCGTTGGAGGAAGAAGACGAGAGATTGAAGATGGATGCCAGTCATTGGATGTAAATCCAATGGCTAACATGTCAGAATCATTTGTTGACTAAACTGACAACGACTTGCATTGGCTTCGACCTATTGGCCCACATTTCAGCCTCCAAAAATGTGGCACGTATTCAACCCATTTTTTCAGAATTTACAGTCTTTTTTTTGCATGGTAGAATTTACAGTCAATTTGAACAAATAATGTAGCGTCCATGCGGCCCGTTTATTTTATTTCCTAAAAAATTACAGGCCATTTGCACTTTCTCGAAATACACGATTTTGTTGGGCTGATTCTAATTATAATGTTGGGTTGGGCCAGCAATGTTATCAAAAAATAAAAAGGGGCTGAGCATTTTGTTATAAATATATTTAAATAATAAGTGATATTATTACATTCATCCTTAAATTTACAGTCTTACCAAGCTTTATGTAATAACATATAAAATAATTTTTTTTAGAAAAACAGGGAGCATCTCCCCGGTTCTATTGTTGAGAACGAAACCACAACATATTCTGATATAGCAGCTCAAAGAGCAGTTCAAAAGCAAAGGTATAAAAGCTACAAACTAGGGGGTGGATGAACAAGTTCTCTGAATAACACAAATCACCCGAGCGGTGCCAAAGGCAGAGCGGATAGAGCACTCAAATGACACAAGGAGGGTCCAGCGAAGCCTTCATGGTCTTCAGCCGAGGGGCCATGTCAGCCTGTGGCGACTAGTAAGCAAGCGGAGACACCGTGCTAGAAGGCGTAGCATGGTGGATGTCCCTCTTTTTCGGTAGCAGGTGCCCATCATCTTCATCAGAGATCTTGAGATGAGCCCACAGGTCCAGCCCCAGATCAGGTCGAGCCTTGTTCAGCCACAAGTGATCGCCAACGGTTTCTGGAGGGATCTTGTTAGGGTTTCCACGAAGCTCATCAACTTGTCCTTGTCCGATCCGGAGGAGAGAATTGCCCAGTTCCTCACCATGATCCTGATCAACCTCAAGACCTGCGGAATGGAAATCCAGGAGGTGTTACTAAAAATCATAGCATTTATATATTTCCAGAGGCACCAAAGGACAGCTGAGCTAACAGTGTTTAAAACTGAGCACTTTTTGGTAGCAATCCAGAATCTGGCGACAGATTCGAAGGATGAGCCAATCTGACTAGAGAAATATTCCTCAATGTGGGCCTAGAGATATTTAGCAACTATACATTCAAAAAATAGGTGAGAACAAGACTCTTGTTCCAAGCAGTAAACACAATCAAGGGGTTTGATGATGTGTCTCTTCCTAAGGTTATCCCTAGTCATCAATTTGTTTTTGGAGAGAAGCCAGAGAAATACATGAATTTTAGGGGGAATTCTCAATTTCCAGACAAGCTTGTATGAGGATCGATCTACCTCTGTAAGAGGATCAGGAGTTAGCTGACTTCCTCCCTATGCTAGCCAAACAAGCTTGTATGAGGATCAATCTACCTCTATAAGAGAGAAGTTTGCCCCTCCACCCAGCAATCCTTTTAATGATTTTATCCAGAAGGGGTTGGATATCCTCTCTCCTCAGTTTATCATAGTGGATAGGGATACCTAGCTACTTAATGGGGAAGTTACCTTTATTACAGACTAGAATAGAGAGGAAGTCAGCTAACTCCTGATCATCCATGTTGATAGGGATGAGTTCACTTTTAGAGTAGTTGATTCTCATGCGTGAGACTTGTTCAAACCAGGTTAGAACAATTTTCAGATTGCTAGCATGTGTGGAGTCATTGTCTAAGAAAAGGATGGTATCATCTGCATATTGGAGGCAGATGATGCCACCAGGGCAGACCTCAGGACAGAGCCCTGCAATCAGACTATGATCAGCAGCTTTGCTAAGCATTTTTGTAAGAACGTCCACTACTAAATTAAACAAAAGCGGGGAGATGGGGTCACCTTGCCTAAGGCCTTTACCAGCAAGGAAAAAATCACTTTCATAGTTATTTAACTTGACCCCAACAGACCCCCCATGAGTAAATTGCTGGATCCAACTCTCATCTATGAAAGGCTTGGAAAAGATCTAAGAGATCATTTTTCACCAAGTCCCAAAAATGCTGGTAAAACAAGAAGGGAATCCCATCAGGACCAGGAGCCCCATCAGGATAAGAGCTAAAAATGGCTTCCTTCACCTCTATCTCTGAAAAAGGGGCTTCTAGCAGCTCATTTTTAGCAGGAGAGACTTTTTCAGAAGCAGAGAAAAAATTGTTTTGTAGAGAGAACCCAGAAGGGTTTTCTTTCTTAAACAGGTCTTTGTAGAAGTCACTAGCAACTTTCACCATCTCATCTACCTCAGTAACAGGGCCATTAGGGCCATCAAGGGAGTGAATGAGGGTTTTCCTCCTCCTCTAGTTAGCTACTGCATGGAAGTAAGCAGTATTTCTATCACCCTCCTTAATGTTCCTATCTCTAGACCTTTGTTTGGCTTTGATTTCTTCTTGAAGCCAAATTTTCTTGAGCTCTCCATGGACAAAGTTTAATCTATTAGTCTCAGCCTCAGAGAGGTCAATAGTTTCTGCCTTAATATCTAGAGAATCAAACTCAAGGAGGAGTAGCCTTTTGTATCTTCTAAGATTAGCTTCCTCATTGGAGTTCCACCCTTTGGTAGTTCTTCTAAATATCCTGATTTTGATCTGCCAATTTTCTAGGGGGCAGCTGCTCCCAGTAGGCTCATTCCATATTTTTCTGACTAGCTCAGTAAAATCTTCTCTAAGCAACCACCACTTTTCAAATTTAAAACTATTGCTCTTTGGAGTTTGGTTAAGACCATAGTCCCAGAGCTAAGGAGTGTGGTCACTACCACATCTAGGCAGAGCTCTACAACTAGAAAGGGGAAAAAACTATCTAATTCTGTGTCATAGAAAATTCTGTCAATGGTGGACATAATCCTGGAGCAGCACTTCCAACATATCTAGCAGAACTGTGGGTTTTCCTTCTGACATGGCAATTATCAACTTTATGGGTAACCATTTTGCAAATAAAACAACTCTTGGGCTTGACACATTTATCCAAATGATGCCCTGGTTCCCCACAGTTGTAGCAGATCACCTCAGAGTATGCCATAAGGCCCGAAGCAGGGGCAGGAGCAGTTTTCCGGATGTCCTATCTCTTCTTTTGCTGATTCTTGCCTTGAGATTTCCCACTGATCTGAGAGTCAGAACCACCAGCAGATTGATCTTGGGCAATTATAGGAGCCTGCCCAGATTGTGCCCCCATTTGGGGCGGAGGTGGGCCGTACCACTGCCCAACGGCGCTCCCCCCCATTGTGATAGGGGACATCGAAGTTCCTGGTTCCTTCTCATCCTCCAGCCAGATGTTGTCTCTCAGGAAGCAGAAATAACCACCAGACAACTCAATTGAAGCAGATTGCAAGCCTAATTTCAATCTTCTGCAGGTTTGGGGGAGAGGTAAGGTAGGGGATCCGCCTGCTCCGGCTCCGGTGGCGTGCTGGTGGACAGGAGTCCAGTCAAGCATTCCCATCTCGCAGCACGGCGTGGATCTCCTGAATTCACTTCTCCTTTCGCCATCGAACAAACGCAATCGGCGGCTCATTGGGGTGGGGCATCCTGTGCTTCTCCGAGAAATCTCCTTCGAAGTAGATCCGCAGGGCTAGATTCTGCAGCTCCCAATCCACATGATCCTTGCACATCCGAGCATACCTGCGCGAGTGAGAGAACGGATTCGGTCCCTCCTTGGCTTGCTCCCTCACAGCTTCCTCCTCTGCTTCCCTCCATTCGCGCATGCACTGGGTCCAGGAGAGAGCGTTGTCGCGGATCCGCATCGCCCGCTCCCTCCATCTCCTCCCTCGAGTCTCCCGCAGCACCGCCGGCGCAACGGAGTCGAGCGGCTGGAGCATCCGCGGGAAGGCTCTGTAGACATGTGGGAGATGCATCTTGTACATCTGCCTGTCTTCCAGCCATTCCCCCGTGGATATGGCCGGCGACTCCATGGGGCACGCGAGCGGACTTGCTGAGGGGGGCAGGCGCGCCCGGAGTCAAGAGGCGGGGGGTGGCGGCGAGATCTATGGCGGCGGCGAGGGTGGGGGTAGTGGCGGGGGCGGCGGCGAGGGTGGAGGTGGTGGCGGGGGTGAAGGGGATCCGACGACGTGGGCTGCGCATGTTAAAAATGAAAGCCTAGACGGGGCAGCCCAAAACCACGTCCAACACTTGCCAAAACTTCGTCCCTTGTTTTTCTCTGTGTTTCACACACTCGACATTGTGTGGGCATTTTGACTGTACATCATATGAAGATGTGCTATGCATGAATGTTGATCAGCATGATGTTAACTAGCTGGTGGTTCCATTTTCGACCATGAATAAAACTTCCAACATGATGTTAACCCTATTTGAAAAGGCCGTGTTAATATAAATGCTCTGCCTCTAAAAGTTGCAGTTTCTTATCTAAAACTGAACTTGCAGTTTCTTATCTGAAACTGAAACTTGCAGTTTCTTCTGTGAGAAACACATTGTCTGCACTTTTATACTCCTATGAAACTACATTTTTTTAAGTGCTAAAAATAGATATCTAGAATTCATAAAATACTTCTTATGCTCAATACTGCAAATATGAAATTCAAAAGACATTCATATCTGAAAGTACTCTCAAAATACACAACACAAAACACAATTCACAACCTGCAAATACTGACAACCCTAAGCTCCTCTTGACAATTCACAACCTGCCCGACTATTGGGTTGGGGGGGGGGGGGCAGCCCCCTCCTATTCCTCGGCGGCAGACAGCCGCCCCGTGAGACGATCTGAACGACGAGGAAGACGATGGCGGGGAAGCGTCATCGGGCCAACTGCTTTTCTCCTCTTGCAGTTGGGTTCGGTCGACGAAGACTCCACCGGCTCGCTCTGGCAGGACACCCTCACAAACGACACCCTAGATGCTCGATCCTTCAATCTCTGGTGGATGCTCCATCTGGGATCGATACTCCCACCACCGCTCCCTCACGATTGGATTCGGTGAATCTGTTTGCTCCATGGCCCAGAGGAGCAGCTCTATGTACTCCAGCGTGACTCCCTCCGGGAGTATCGCCGCCTTTTCGCTCTGTTGTAGATATTTGTCCATGATGTCGCCGTCGCCGCTAGTTCGTCCTTGTTGAAAAACCAAGACTGTATCTCCAACATCCTAGCTAGCTTCATAGGGTCGCCGTCTGCGATCCTCACGTATCGATTGTACTCCTCCATCGATCTACTTCTCCACAGCACCTTCACTCGCCGGCGGTGGTTTTTGAATGGAAGAGGAGAGGAGCAGCGCTGGTTTTGGATTAGAACGGGAGAGGAGCGACGCTGGTTTTGGACTGGAACAGGAGAGGAGGGGCGGTGGTTTTGAAATGGAAGAGGAGAGGAGCGGCGCTGCATTTAGATTGGAACAGGAGAGGAGCGGCGGTGGTTTAAGAGGAGAAGAGCGGAAGAGCCGCGCTGGTCTTGGAATTTTTTTTTTGTTGTTTCGTGTATTTTGGGTCAAAGTTTGACCACGTACTGTATTTGACAAACAAAATGTGAATGCATGTCACCAAATTGATTTTGATTTTGATCCAGTCAGAGCGCACCGGCCCTCTCGTCCAATCCTAAATCGTTGCCGCACGCTCCTCTCCCTCTTCTCCATTGCAAAACCACTTCCTCTCCTCTCCATCATCTCCATTCCAAAACCACCGTGTCACCTCTCCCTCTTCTCTATTGCAAGACCACCGTCTCTCCTCCGTTTTCTAGATGCTTTGCTCCATGGCGCGGGCGCAATCCATGGATACAAAATTAGTATACTGTATACTATTTAAAAGTCGAGGGCGGGGCTTTTCCTGCGCGGTAGGCGGCGGGGCAGTTCTGCCTAGTCGGTTCGACAGAGACACGAGAAGACGAGGGAGTAGGCTTCTGCAAACGTAGGGCTGTGTGATTTGACAGCGAGTTACTGCTGGACAGGTGGGGGCCCGTGATTTGACTTGCCATTATCATTTTAACTGCGGCGCTACGACCGGCGTGAGTCTGCTAGATTCCTAACCACCTCCATACAGGTGCCTCTCCCAATGCTCCACCATGTAGTAGAGGCTGGCTCTTGCATGAGAGCCCACTTCTCCACTTTTTCCTTGCCTCTCTTTCCTCCACATATGCAAAAATGCCATGTAAAGCACACTATTGTACTTACTTTTACTCGCTCCTACAGGTGCTTAAGCTTGTCACATAAGCATAAAGTCTGATGTGGCAAGTTAATCAAGAAGAGAGAGACTAGTTTGGTGACCCAAGGAAGAAATGGTGCTAAGCGTGTGTACGTAGGTGAAAAGACAATTTTGAGTCTATAGCTAATTAAATGAAGCAAACTTAGCAACACCATTTCATTGGAAGAGGTCACTCCTTGGCAAATGCAATAAATACACGCGCTTAGCACCGTTTCTTCCTTGAGTACGAAGAAAGAGATAGAGAGGAGTAAAAAAATACACTTATAGCCAAACTTGTTGTAGTATGAGTAACTAAGTGATGACTATGTATGACATGCCAACATCACATAGCCTAACGCACCATGTTAAATCTCCAAGGGCACGACCGCGCGAGCGACGCAACGGTCGTGGTAGGCGCGACCATGATATGGGCTGCTGGCAGCCCTTGGATCTGAGATCAAATGGTCGCATTCTAAGTTGCTGAAAATTTGCAGAATAACCCTCCAGGAAAGGATATTCACCCATAGGTCTAGAATCACGCCATGCAACCGTTCGATCTTAGATCCAAGGGCTCTCGGAAGCCCGTATCATGGGAGAATGGAAAGACACTACCCTGCCGTTCGCACGCTGGCAGTTCACTCCTACTCGTCCTCACACATCCTTCAATACTATGGCGGTTCGCTCCTAGTCATCCCGTCCATTCACATTACGGTAGTTCCACTAATCCTAACCCTCCTCCCAAATCCATGGCGTCCCAAATCCCCATGATCGGCGGTGAGTACAAGGTTAGAACCATCACCGGCGATGAGTTCGACGTCATCTACACCCGTTCTTCCGCGACGGTGAAAGGATGCCTTTCTCGCTTCAGACGCATGTTCGAAGACTCAGATGATGAGTGGGTCGCTAGGCTAGATGTTGAGTACACCACAGTCCTGGGACGAGAGAAGGATCTAAAGGATGAAGAGAGGAAGAAGCCAGCCGTGATCCAGGTTTGCGTGCATGACTTATGCTTGGTCTACCACATATGCCATGCCGACGTTGAGTGCCAGGATTTTAAGGACTTCCTCGAGAGCAACCTAGTCAAATTCGTTACTGTAGACTTTGGTAACGACAAAGAAGTCCTGCATCGGATAGGCCTCGTTGTAGGCAACACCTTCGACCTCCAGAAGAATCGGCTAGTGTCCTCTCGTCGACCTTCAATGCTGACCCTGGCAGGAGCCATGGTTCATCCTTCGTACGGTAAACTGGAGAAACCTCATTACACGTTTCATCGTCATGCATGGCAGCGGAATGTACTAGATATGGACCACATCCACTATGCTGCAATGGATGGCTACTTTTGCTCCAATATCTACAAGGGTTGGACAAAGAGCAACAGCCAAGTGTGCGGTTCAAGCAAAGAAGTATCGGCCAAGAGGAAGAGGGACAAGGACGAAGTCGAGGACGTGGATGAGGACTCCGAGTAAGGTGGCAGTGTCGTTGCTCATGGTGGTTCTAATGCAGTGTCTACCGGAATAGTTGCAAAGTTTAATTTCAGGTGTGCTTAATTTAATTTGAGGGGTGTGTTATGCTGAGCCCCCAGCAGAACTATGTTATGTTTCTTCTCGTTACTTTAACTCTTCAGTACGTACATACTAGTATTTCTTACATTTCATCTTTTAGTTGGTATAGTACTACCACTCGTTTCTTCACATTATATACGTACAATATATATGGCCAACATCATATAGCCAGCAGTTTAGTTGTCAAAGAATTTCAGGGTGCTTAGTTTTGTCAAAGAATTCCCGGATGCTTAGAGGGTGTTTGGATCCAAGGGACTTATTTTAATCTGACTAAAAATAGTCTCTTTAAGAGGCTAAATTTCCAAGCACCCCTAACTAAAGAGCGGCTAAAACTAGTCTTGAGACTAAAAAATTTTAGTCAAGGGTGCCCCTACTAAAATGTGGATTAGTCCTCTCTCTACTCATTTAACTCCTCTCCTTTAACATAGGCGAGTTCTGGATTGGAGGGTTTGGAGGATAATAAATGCTCATTAACTTGATTTTAGCCTTTTTAGTATTTGTATCCAAGCATGGGTGAGGCTAGCATGTTTTAGTCCCACTACTTTTAGTCATGGGACTAAAACGTATCCAAGCACCCTCAGTTTTATTTGAGGGGTGGGTTGTGCTGGACACCATTATTGTGACTAGCCTTTTTAATAGTACTATATGCATAATTTGGCGACGAACGCTCTCTATATGTACCACCTTTTTTAATTTCAAGTTTTGCTCCATGGCGCAATCCATCGATACTACTGCTGTACATAAGTATACATTTTTTAAAAGGCTAGAGGGCGGGGCAGTCTAGCTTGGTCGGTTTCACGAGAGGCGAGGGCCTTTGTGATTTGACGGCTCATTACTGCTGGAAGGCGAGGCCGTGTGATTTGACTTCTCGTATAAATGCGCCGACGACCTGATCGAGGAGGAGCAAAGAACCGTGCGGTATACTCAAGTTTTCCACTGGAGTAGTACTGCGATGGAGGAGCATGAAACACGGCAGCCCAGTGCCATATGGCGATAAAAAATGATCTAATTTGCTAGTCATCTTATTGTTAGCATTGTTCTATTCATTCCCTCAAAAAAACATTGTTCTATTCATGCCTCGCAGAGAACGTGACACGTGCGGCGAAACACCCGAAGCAAAACATGAAACACAGGAGCAAAAGAAGGAAGATTATCACCCCAAATGATCTAATTCACCGCGGAGTCGTAACTGCTTCTTCATCGCCTCCACGACCTCCATATCCTTGCGCGTCTCCTCCGCCATCTTCATCATTGTGTCCATGACATGGCATTTCTCGACGCGAGCCTTCATCATCTGTTCCACGACCATATTACGTACCTTGACAGCAGTCGGGTGCTCGATGCGGAGCTTCGCCAACTCTTCCTTCTGTTCCATGGTGAGGGCCTGCAGCATCTTCATCGAGGAACTACTATTCTCATGCAGCTTCTTCCAGCTGGCGTTCTTCTCCTTCAACAGGTCGATCTTGTGGCAGAGCTTCGCATTGTCCTCCCGAAGTCGCATGATTTCGTCGGTCGCCTTCTTCTCCGAGGCAATGCTCTTCTTCAGCAGCATCACCAAGCCGGCGGTCAACTCCCCCTGCTGATTGAGCTCAGCGGGCATGTCGTCGAGGCTCTCCTTCAGCAAATCCATCAAGCCTTGGATGAACTCCTTCTGCTTATTGAGCTGATCGGGCATGCCATCGAGGGATAACGACTCCAGCTCCGCCGGCTCGAAATGTTCGCCTCCGCGGCTAGGGCGCTCCTGGGAGCCATCGCCTGCCCATGAGAGATCTTTCGAGGTCTCTGCGTGGCGGCGAGCCCTCTCTTTTTTTTCCGCAGCCTTGGTTGCCGCTCCCTTGTTACGAGTAGTTCTCGACCTAGAGCTCTGCTCACCGGCCATGGCAACAACGGACGAAGAAGAAGCACTTATGAGGAGGAAAGGTAGAGTGATTTTCGGTTAGCTAGTTCCCCTTTTTATAACCTAAGTACTAGCACTAGTACTAATACCTGCATAGTGGGAACACGTTCAGGTTTGGTACGTACTACTAGTAGGTGTGAGCAGACTTTCGAATGTGATGGGAACAAGGTAAAGATTAATTGATGGTTTTGGTTTCGAGGCCCGAAACGGCTACCGATGAGTTTAGCGGAACATAAATTTCAAGTACTACACTGCTCAAATGCGTAAATATTATGTTACTGTCAAAAATTGGCACAAAATACGAAGGAGACCAATGAAGTACTACTAGCAACCCACGATTTAACTACTCGCATGCGCGCAGTGGAGTAATAATGTCTTTCTGCCGCCCTCACGTCCACTCAATTTGCATGCGCTGTATTAATTGACCATCAATGAAGTGAACGACTTTACACGCATCAAATTATCACATGAGGTGGATCTTGGTACAAAATTGCGTCCGCCCGTGTACCCGTGTGTGCATGCGAGGAATGAGTGTGTGCATGCCGTGCGTGCACATCTTCGCTTCATGCATGTACCGCCAGTATGGCTCAGGGAGGACGAGTACATTCTTCTGGAACCAGCAGCACGTCACTGTGATCAATCCACGCAAGGAGGTCGTGACAACGCCTACACATGTGCCACGTGGCTTCATGAACTGTAAGAGAGACACTGTGTAGCGTGCCATTGGTATTCTAATTTACGTGTTTTGCATATACTCGAAGTACTAGTAAGGTACACGTGCATTGCACGCATTAGATTTTGCAACCAAATTATGAATAAATACCACACTATAGCATGTAAGCTCTGAGTCATATATGCCTGATGTAGCCCTTCATTTAATTCTTATAGTTCATCTCATTCAAAATCAATTAGTTTTTATAAAAAAGCTAAGAACACGGGAATAGGAAAAACATGTGATTATAGTGGAATGTCGTCTTGAATCCTACAGGATTGTACGAGTGTTTGATTGTGCATCGAAAAAACGCAGAATTCTTTCAAAGAGGTCTGAGTGGATGGGATCTTTCCTATGAAATCTAGTGCAAATGAATCATATGGAAAAATTCCTATGGTTTACAATCCTACGAATCAAACAACCAAGATAGGAAAAATTCCAAATGATTAGAATCCTCCAAAATTCCTTTGAGAATCTTTGAATCAAAGAAGCCCTTAATCTATTTTATGATTCATGGAATTGTGAATTGTAAAGCATAAAGTAAAAACAAATAATGGCAATTCAACTAGAAAAAAGTTTGGGCAGTTATGATACCGAAGATTCTAGAACAAAAGAGAACCACTGTTGTTTTGAGGTTTGTGCATTATGCTTAAGTTCAACCATGGAGTCTGCTATATTGTACATGTGGCAAAATCCGGTGGGGGGCTAGAAGATGGTGTGAGGGCCGAGTGGAGGGAGATTATGAAGGAATGCACAAGTGCGAGATCGATATTTAGAGAGAGAGGGCGAACACGTGCGCTGATGCGCGCAATGGTGGAGCCATGAAAAATAAATGAGCTAGGGGGCCAAGCATTGCTAATCCTTTACGAGGAGGGTCAATTCATGAACTTAAACCATTTTTAGCAGCAATTGTCTAATGATCACATTCATATTAGCCTTGATATATAGTGATGTTAGGGGGGAGGGGGTCAGGGCCCTTACTGCTCCCTGTCTTTGCCATTGTGCACGCGTCTGAGAGATGAAGCGGAAGGCATGGATGATGAGAGGGGGACGTTGGATACATAATTAATGTGGGTGTATTAGCTATATATGTCAATCCTATATAGAGAGGTATAGATTGATCGATGTGGACGTGGGGAAGAGGGTGAGACCTCACTGGATATATCGATTGATCAGTTTGTGTGGAAAACTATGGAAGACCTAGCTATATACACACATCCATACAGGAACATCGATTGTTGCGCATGCACGCGTGAGAGATAAAGAATGCCCGATATGATGGAGAGGGGGACGTGTGTTGGTGTGTGCCTTCATGGGAGACCGGCCTGAAGAAAAAGATTGCATGCGTGCGATGGATAATGCCGACTGGTAGTGTGTGTGCATGCATGCACGAGAGAAGGTTAGTGGTACAATTATAAAGAGAAGACTGCTGTGTGCGTGTAAAAGAATAGCTGAATAGGTGAGGTCACAATTAATGTAAAGTTGAATTCAAATATTTGAATAAGAGATCCTAATGTTTGAAACCCATGCATGCATGAATATAACGGAGATCTGCGCGGTGTGGTTTGGAAATGAGCATTTTGTAATGTATACACATTGAACAAGGTTAGACTGATTTGAATTTGAGATACCGATGGCAGACATCATTTGGCCACGTCGCATCCGTGCATGGACACACTATTCTAATTGGAGATGATGGGCGGCTTTTGCATCACATATCTATATCTATACCCCTATATATATATATTATATTATATATATTTTTTATATTGTGTGCGGGTAACTTTAACTTTGAAAGATGGTCGTTGGATGAGGCGAATCCGATGGTCCAAAGATGGCAAATTTGAGGACTACTGGCCGTTGGATATCATCTAGATTCCACCAGATTTCGCCACATGTATAATCTAGAAGACTCCATGGTTGAACTTAAGCATAATGCACAAACATCAAAACACAAGCACTTCTTATTTGTTCTAGAATCTTCCGTATCAGAATTGCCCAAATGTTTTTCTACATGATTTGCCATTATTTGTTTTTACTTTATGTCTTACGACGCACAATTCCATGAATATTAAAATAGATTAGCTTTCTTATAAAAACTAGATGATTTTGAATGAAATGAACTATAAGAATTAAACGAACATCTACATCATGCATATATGACTCAAATCTTGCATGCTATAATGTGGTATTTATTCATAATTTGGTTGCCAAATCTCATGCGTGCAATGCACGTGTACCTTACTCTAGTCTAAATGGTGTTTGTGTGTGTTGTGCTTGTTGAGGTGCAAATTGTCTTTTTTTTGGGTACACGTTAAGCTTGTTCTTCCGAAATTTCAAGCCGCGCCTTGTTATGCCGAAAATTCAAGCTAGCGTCTCTGTCTATCGTGTTGGGAAACTCCCGCCTCTTCAACCCGCGCCTTGTTAGTGTGAAATATTTAAGATATATCTTTATCTCATTGTGCTCCGACAACTCCCTCCATCTCAACCCGTGCCTTGCTATTCCAAAATTACAACGCGCGCAAAAACTCCCACCTCCTCCGAAATCCCGACACGCGAAATGCCCGTGGTACCCCTGAACCGAAAGAACCGCCTCAAATTGGTGGGGGTACTTTCGTAACTTACCCCACATTTCGGACAAGCGCGTCTCTAAGCCATAGTTCCCCACTGCCATCCCATCCGCCCACCCATTCGTACACCGAGGCCGCGAAAACCCGCGACGAAACCCCACACCCTGCTCCGTCCGCCACCCAGCCGGATCCTCTTCCCTGATGTTGTCGTCCACAGGAACACCTCGACGTCCCTCGTCCACCGTACCGGATGAGGATCCGTCGTCGATCTCATCGTCCCGCCAGTTCAGCCACACTGTCCTCCACCTCCAAGGAGCTGCCCCGACGTTCCCCTCGTCTTTCGCGCCACCTCCATTCCCACACCGCCGTCTTCACCTGGACCACCGGAAGAGCATCATCATCACCGTTTCCTCGGATGAAGCTGCGGCCTAATCGGTGCCACCAAAGAGGTTGTACACTAATCGCCGCATTTTCTTCTTGATTCGATCTCACGGTGCTGCCGGCGCTCGGTCCCGAGCCGACACGGCGCGGCTCCATCCACGGCGGCGTCGCCGGCCACTTCCTCCACGGCGTCTCTCCCTCGGCGGCGACGTCCACATCAGTAGGACCTGCTGCTGCTTTAGCTCTCGCTCGCGCTGCTGCACTGCTCTTGCTCTCGGTCCCCTGCCTGGTCTGCTCTTGCTATTGCTCTTGCTCGCGCTGCTGCTCTCGCTCTTGCTCTTGCTTGCGATGCTGCTCCGATTTAGCTACACTTCACTCCGATGCCGCCGGGGTGAAGGAAGAACCAGCCGCAGCGGGGAGGGGGGCTCGCCGGAGAGGTATCCCACTATATATCTTAGGGTTCAGGATGGGGGCGGTGGTCGCCGGCGGTGGCGGGGCGTTGGCAGGGCGGTGGCATGGGGATCGCCGGAGAAAAATCTCGGCACGGGGGGGGGCCTAGAGGGATGGCCGGGGCGGCGGCGGACCGGCGGTGGGTAGTGTTTTCGAGGCGGGCGGGGCGGCGCAACACCGGCCGCGGGCAGCGGGGGGCTGCTATTTGGCCGGCTCAGGGGGGTGGAGGTTGAAGATGAACCGCAAGCCCTTGATTTCGTATCCAACGGCTGCAAAATCAACTAACCAGAGGTGAAAAAGTCAGTCGACCGACGTGTAGCCTCACCTTGCTAGTGCGTTCAGTTTCGACAGCAAAATTCAGTTTCGACAACAAAATTTAGTTTCGACAGCAAAATTCAGTTTCAACAGTTAAGTTCGGTTTCGACAGTTAAATTCAGTTTCGACAGTTAAGTTCAGAGATGAGCGGCTGATGTATTTTACATCTAGCACTTTGTGTTTATGTATTTTACGTCATATATTGGAGATGCTATTAGAATTCCACTCAGGTTAACATTGTTCGTTGTCTCTCTTGTCCTGCTTCAGCCTCGGCGTCGTACAACTCACCGGAGCTGCTCCAACAACGAAACCCTCCATCACAGCGGAGCAGTACCTCGGGCTCCATCTCCAGACGCCTAAGATCTTCTTCCCCTCCTCCAACAGCCAAGTCAGCCGGAGCATCCTCACCGGCCAACCCAATCACGCTGAGATAGACATGGCTTCGCCAAAGAGGTTGTACACTTGTTGCATCTCTTTTTTACTCTACATGTTATATATATTGTCCACTGAGCACTCGTAGTAACGGGAAATACGATTATTTTTGTTGGAAATATGCCCTAGAGGCAATAATAAAATGATTATTATATTTCCTTGTTCATGATAATTGTCTATTATTCATGCTATAATTGTATTGTCCGGAAATCGTAATACATGTGTGAATACATAGACCATAATGTGTCCCTAGTGAGCCTCTAGTTGACTAGCTCGTTGATCAACAGATAGTCATGGTTTCCTGGCTATGGACATGGGGATGTCATTGATAACGGGATCACATCATTAGGAGAATGATGTGATGGACAAGACCCAAACCTAAGCATAGCACAAAGATCATGTAGTTCGTTTGCTGTAGCTTTTCTGGATGTCAAGTATCATTTCCTTAGACCATGAGATTGTGCAACTCCCGGATACCGTAGGAGTGCCTTGGGTGTGCCAAACGTCACAACGTAACTGGGTGACTATAAAGGTACATTACAGGTATCTCCGAAAGTGTCTGTTGGGTTGGCACGAATCGAGACTGGGATTTGTCACTCCGTATGACGGAGAGGTATCTCTGGGCCCACTCGGTAATGCATCATCATAATGAGCTCAATGTGATCAAGTGGTTGATCACGGGATCATGCATTACGGTACGAGTAAAGTGACTTGTCGGTAACGAGACTGAACAAGGTATTGGGATACCGACGATCGAGTCTCGGGCAAGTAACGTACCGATTGACAAAGGGAATTGAGTACGGGATTGATTAGGTCCTCGACATCGTGGTTCATCCGATGAGATCATCGAGGAGCATGTGGGAGCCAACATGGGTATCCAGATCCCGTTGTTGGTTATTGACCAGAGAGTCGTCTCGGTCATGTCTGCTTGTCTCCCGAACCCGTAGGGTCTACACACTTAAGGTTTGGTGACGCTAGGGTTGTATAGATATGAGTATGCAGTAATTCGAAAGTTGTTCGGAGTCTCGGATGAGATCCTGGACGTCACGAGGAGTTCCGGAATAATCCGGAGGTAAAGAATTATATATGGGAAGTTGTCATACGGTCACCGGAAAGGTTCGGGGGCATATCGGTATTGTACCGGGGCCACCGGAGGGGTTCCGGGGGTCCACCAGGAGGGGCCACCTCTCTCGGAGGGCCTTATGGGCTGTATGAGGAAGGGATCCAGCTCAAAGTGGGCTGGGGCGCCACTCCCCCTATGGCCCATGCGCCTAGGGTTGGGGGAAACCCTAAGGGGGGGGCGCCCCCTTGCTTGGGGGGCAAGCCCCCCTCCCCTTGGCCGCCGCCCCCCCTCTAGATCTCATCTAGAGGGGGCCGGCCCCCCTTCCTCCTTCCCCTATAAATAGAGGGGTGAGGGGAGGGCTGCAAGGGACATCCAAGGCGCAGCCCCTCCCCTCCCCAACACATCTCCTCCTACGTCACGAGCTTGGCGAAGCCCTGCCGGAGTACTGCTGCTCCACCACCACCACGCCGTCGTGCTGCTGCTGGAGCCATCTTCCTCAACCTATCCTTCCCCCTTGCTGGATCAAGAAGGAGGAGACGTCACGCTGACCGTACATGTGTTGAACGCGGAGGTGCCGTCCGTTCGGCGCTAGGATCTCCGGTGATTTGGATCACGTCGAGTACGACTTCCTCATCCCCGTTCTTTGAACGCTTCCGCGCGTGATCTACAAAGGTATGTAGATGCAATCCGATCACTCATTGCTAGATGAACTCATAGATGGATCTTGGTGAAACCGTAGGAAATTTTTTGTTTTCTGCAACGTTCCCCAACAGTGGCATCATGAGCTAGGTCTATGCGTAGTTCTCCTTGCACGAGTAGAACACAATTTTTTGTGGGCGTAGATGTTGTCAACTTTCTTGCCGCTACTAGTCTTATCTTGCTTCAGCGGTATTGTGGGATGAAGCGGCCTGGACCGACCTTACACGTACGCTTACATGAGACTGGTTCCACCGACTGACATGCACTAGTTGCATAAGGTGGCTAGCGGGTGTCTGTCTCTCCCATTTTAGTTGGAGCGGATTCGATGAAAAGGGTCCTTATGAAGGGTAAATAGAAGTTGACAAATCACGTTGTGGCTATTACGTAGGTAAGAAAACGTTCTTGCTAGAACCCTTTTGCAGCCACGTAAAACTTGCAACAACAATTAGAGGACGTCTAACTTGTTTTTGCAGCAAGTGATTCGTGATGTGATATGGCCAAACTTGTGATGAATGATGAATGATATATATGTGATGTATGAGATCATGTTCTTGTAATAGGAATCACGACTTGCATGTCGATGAGTAGGACAACCGGCAGGAGCCATAGGAGTTGTCTTTATTTTTTGTATGACATGCGTGTCATTGAGAAACGCCATGTAAATTACTTTATTTTATTGCTAAACGCGTTAGCCATAGTAGTAGAAGTAATAGTTGGCGAGCAACTTCATGGAGACACGATGATGGAGATCATGATGATGGAGATCATGGTGTCATGCCGGTGACAAGATGATCATGGAGCCCCAAGATGGAGATCAAAGGAGCTATGTGATATTGGCCATATCATGTCACTATTATTATTTGATTGCATGTGATGTTTGTCATGTTTTTGCATCTTGTTTACTTAGAACGACGGTAGTAAATAAGATGATCCCTCATAATAATTTCAAGAAAGTGTTCCCCCTAACTGTGCGCTGTTGCGACAGTTTATTGTTTCGAAGCACCACGTGATGATCGGGTGTGATAGATTCTAACGTTCACATACAACGGGTGTAAGACAGATTTACACACGCAATACACTTAGGTTGACTTGACGAGCCTAGCATGTACAGACATGGCCTCGGAACACAGAAGACCAAAAGGTCGAGCATGAGTCGTATAGAAGATACGATCAACATGAAGATGTTCACCGATGTTTACTAGTCCGTCTCACATGATGATCGGACACGGCCTAGTCAACTCGGATCATGTTATACTTAGATGACTGGAGGGATGTCTATCTAAGTGGGAGTTCATTGAATAATTTGATTAGATGAACTTAATTATCATGAACTTAGTCTAAAATCTTTACAATATGTCTTGTAGATCAAATGGCCAACGTTGTCCTCAACTTCAACGCGTTCCTAGAGAAAACCAAGCTGAAAGACGATGGCAGCAACTATACGGACTGGGTCTGGAACCTGAGGATCATCCTCATAGCTGCCAAGAAAGATTATGTCCTAGAAGCACCGCTAGGTGATGCACCCGTCCCACAGAACCAAGACGTTATGAATGCTTGGCAGACATGTGCTGATGATTACTCCCTCGTTCAGTGCGGCATGCTTTACAGCTTAGTACCGGGGCTCCAAAAGCGTTTTGAGCGACACAGAGCATATGAGATGTTCGAAGAGCTGAAAATGGTTTTCCAAGCTCATGCCCGGGTCGAGAGATATGAAGTCTCCGACAAGTTCTTCAGCTGTAAGATGGAGGAAAATAGTTCTGTCAGTGAGCACATACTCACTATGTCTGGGTTACATAACCGCTTGACTCAGCTGGGAGTTAATCTCCCAGATGATGCGGTCATTGACAGAATCCTCCAGTTGCTTCCACCAAGCTACAAGAGCTTTGTGATGAACTTCAATATGCAAGGGATGGAAAAGACCATTCCTGAAGTATTTGCAATGCTGAAATCAGCAGAGGTAGAAGTCAAAAAGAACCATCAAGTGTTGATGGTGAATAAAACCACTAAGTTCAAGAAACGCAAGGGTAAGAAGAACTTCAAGAAGAACGACAAGGGAGTTGCCGCGCCCGGTAAGCAAGCTGCCGGGAAGAAGCCAAAGAATGGACCCAAGCCCGAGACTGAGTGTTTTTATTGCAAGGGAAGTGGTCACTGGAAGCGGAACTGCCCCAAATACTTAGCGGACAAGAAGGCCGGCAAAACAAAAGGTATATGTGATATACATGTAATTGATGTGTACCTTACCAATACTCGTAGTAGCTCCTGGGTATTTGATACCGGTGCAGTTGCTCACATTTGTAACTCAAACCAGGAGCTGCGGAATAAGCGGAGATTGGCGAAGGACGAGGTGACGATGCGCGTCGGGAATGGTTCCAAGGTCGATGTGATCGCCGTCGGCACGCTACCTCTACATTTACCTACGGGATAAGTTTTGAACCTCAATAATTGTTATTTAGTGCCAAGTTTGAGCATGAACATTGTATCAGGATCTCGTTTAATACGAGATGGCTACTCATTTAAATCCGAGAATAATGGTTGTTCTATTTATATGAGAGATATGTTTTATGGTCATGCTCCTATGGTGAATGGTTTATTCTTAATGAATCTCGAGCGTAATGCTACACATATTCATAGTGTGAATGCCAAAAGATGTAAGGTTGATAATGATAGTCCCACATACTTGTGGCACTGTCACCTTGGTCACATAGGTGTCAAACGCATGAAGAAGCTCCATACAGATGGACTTTTAGAGTCTCTTGATTACGAATCATTTGACACATGCGAACCATGCCTCATGGGTAAGATGACCAAGACTCCGTTCTCAGGAACAATGGAGCGAGCAACCAACCTATTGGAAATCATACATACTGATGTGTGCGGTCCAATGAGTGTTGAGGCTCGTGGTGGCTATCGTTATGTTCTCACCCTCACTGATGACTCAAGTAGATATGGGTATATCTACTTAATGAAACACAAGTCTGAAACCTTTGAAAAGTTCAAGGAATTTCAGAGTGAGGTTGAGAATCAACGTGACAGAAAAATCAAGTTTTTGCGATCAGATCGTGGAGGAGAATACTTGAGTCACGAATTCGGTACACACTTAAGAAAATGTGGAATAGTTTCACAACTCACGCCGCCTGGAACACCTTAGTGTAATGGCGTGTCCGAACGTCGTAATCGCACTCTATTAGATATGGTGCGATCTATGATGTATCTTACCGATTTCCCGTTGTCATTTTGGGCTATGCTTTAGAGACTTCCGCATTCACTTTAAATAGGGCTCCATCGAAATCTGTTGAGACGACATCGTATGAATTATGGTTTGGGAAGAAGCCTAAGCTGTCGTTTCTAAAAGTTTTGGGATGCGATGCTTATGTCAAGAAACTTCAACCTGAAAAGCTCGAACCCAAGTCGGAAAAATGCGTCTTCATAGGATACCCTAAAGAAACTATTGGGTATTCCTTCTACCTCAGATCCGAAGGCAAGATCTTTGTTGCCAAGAATGGATCCTTTATAGAGAAGGAGTTTCTCTCGAAAGAAGTAAGTGGGAGGAAAGTAGAACTTGATGAAGTATTGCCTCTTGAACCGGAAAGTGGCGCAACTCAGGAAAATGTTCCTGTGGTGCCTGCACCAATTAGAGAGGAAGTTAATGATGATGATCAAGATACTTCTGATCAAGCTCCTACTGAACTTCGAAGGTCCACAAGGACACGTTCCGCACCAGAGTGGTACGGCAACCCTATCTTGGAAATCATGTTGTTAGACAACGGTGAACCTTCGAACTATGAAGAAGCGATGGCGGGCCCGGATTCCGACAAATGGCTGGAAGCCATGAAATCCGAGATAGGATCCATGTATGAAAACGAAGTATGGACTTTGACTGACTTGCCCGATGATCGGCGAGCCATATAAAATAAATGGATCTTTAAGAAGAAGACATACGCGGATGGTAATGTGACCATCTATAAAGCTAGGCTTGTCGCTAAGGGTTATCGACAAGTTCAAGGGGTTGACTACGATGAGACATTCTCTCACGTAGCAAAGCTGAAGTCCGTCCGAATCATGTTAGCAATTGCCGCATACTATGATTATGAGATATGGCAAATGGACGTCAAAACGGCATTCCTTAACGGTTATCTTAAGGAAGAACTGTATATGATGCAGCCAGAAGGTTTTGTCGATCCTAAGAATGCTGACAAGGTGTGCAAGCTCCAACGCTCGATTTATGGGCTGGTGCAAGCATCTCGGAGTTGGAACATTCGCTTTGATGATATGATCAAAGCATTTGGGTTTATGCAGACTTATGGAGAAGCCTGCATTTACAAGAAAGTGAGTGGGAGCTCTGTAGCATTTCTCATATTGTATGTGGATGACATACTGTTGATGGGAAATGATATAGAATTCTTGGAAAGCATAAAGGCCTATTTGAACAAGTGTTTTTCAATGAAGGACCTTGGAGAAGTTGCTTATATATTAGGCATCAAGATCTATAGAGATAGATCGAGACGCCTCATTGGTCTTTCACAGAGTACGTACCTTGACAAGATATTGAAAAAGTTCAAAATGGATCAGTCAAAGAAGGGGTTCTTGCCTGTATTGCAAGGTACGAGATTGAGCTTGGCTCAATGCCCGACCATGGCAGAAGATAGAGAAAAGATGAGTGTCGTCCCCTATGCCTCGGCCATAGGGTCTATCATGTATGCTATGCTGTGTACCAGACCTGATGTAAACCTTGCCGTGAGTTTGGTAGGAAGGTACCAAAGTAATCCCGGCATGGAACACTGTACAGCGGTCAAAAATATCCTGAAGTACCTGAAAAGGACTAAGGAAATGTTTCTCATTTATGGAGGTGACGAAGAGCTTGTTGTAAAGGGTTATGTCGATGCTAGCTTCGACACAGATCTGGATGACTCTAAGTCACAAACCGGATACGTGTATATTTTGAATGGTGGGGCAGTAAGCTGGTGCAGTTGCAAGCAAAGCGTTGTGGCGGGATCTACATGTGAAGCGGAGTACATGGCAGTCTCGGAGGCAGCACACGAAGCAGTCTGGGTGAAGGAGTTCATTACCGACCTAGGAGTCATACCCAATGCGTCAGGCCCGATGACTCTCTTCTGTGACAACACTGGAGGTATTACCCTTGCCAAGGAGCCCAGGTTTCACAGGAAGACCAGGCATATCAAGCGTCGCTTCAACTCCATTCGTGAAAGTGTTCAAAATGGAGACATAGATATTTGTAAAGTACACACGGACCTGAATGTAGCAGATCCGTTGACTAAACCTCTCCCTAGAGCAAAACATGATCAACACCAGAATTCCATGGGTGTTCGATTCATCACAATGTAACTAGATGATTGGCTCTATTGCAAGTGGGAGACTGTTGGAAATATGCCCTAGAGGCAATAATAAAATGATTATTATATTTCCTTGTTCATGATAATTGTCTATTATTCATGCTATAATTGTATTGTCCGGAAATCGTAATACATGTGCGAATACATAGACCATAAGTGTCCCTAGTGAGCCTCTAGTTGACTAGCTCGTTGATCAACAGATAGTCATGGTTTCCTGGCTATGGACATGGGGATGTCATTGATAACGGGATCACATCATTAGGAGAATGATGTGATGGACAAGACCCAAACCTAAGCATAGCACAAAGATCGTGTAGTTCGTTTGCTGTAGCTTTTCTGGATGTCAAGTATCATTTCCTTAGACCATGAGATTGTGCAACTCCCGGATACCGTAGGATTGCCTTGGGTGTGCCAAACGTCACAACGTAACTGGGTGACTATAAAGGTACATTACAGGTATCTCCGAAAGTGTCTGTTGGGTTAGCATGAATCGAGACTGGGATTTGTCACTTCGTATGACGGAGAGGTATCTCTGGGCCCACTCGGTAATGCATCATCATAATGAGCTCAATGTGATCAAGTGGTTGATCACGGGATCATGCATTACGGTACGAGTAAAGTGACTTGCCGGTAACGAGACTGAACAAGGTATTGGGATACCAACGATCGAGTCTCGGGCAAGTAACGTACCGATTGACAAAGGGAATTGAGTACGGGATTGATTAGGTCCTCGACATCGTGGTTCATCCGATGAGATCATCGAGGAGCATGTGGGAGCCAACATGGGTATCCAGATCCCGCTGTTGGTTATTGACCAGAGAGTCGTCTCGGTCATGTCTGCTTGTCTCCCGAACTCGTAGGGTCTACACACTTAAGGTTCGGTGACGCTAGGGTTGTATAGATATGAGTATGCAGTAATCCGAAAGTTGTTCGGAGTCCCGGATGAGATCGTGGACGTCACGAGGAGTTCCGGAATAATCCGGAGGTAAAGAATTATATATGGGAAGTTGTCATACGGTCACTGGAAAGGTTCGGGGGCATATCGGTATTGTACCGGGGCCACCGGAGGGGTTCCGGAGGTCCACCGGGAGGGGCCACCTCTCTCGAAGGGCCTTATGGGCTGTATGAGGAAGGGATCCAGCCCAAAGTGGGCTGAGGCGCCACTCCCCCTAGGGCCCATGCGCCTAGGGTTGGGGGAAACCCTAAGGGGGGGCGCCCCCTTGCTTGGGGGGCAAGCCCCCCTCCCCTTGGCCGCCGCCCCCCTCTAGATCTCATCTAGAGGGGGCCGGCCCCCCTTCCTCCTTCCCCTATAAATAGAGGGGTGAGGGGAGGGCTGCAAGGGACATCCAAGGCGCAGCCCCTCCCCTCCCCAACACATCTCCTCCGTCACGAGCTTGGCGAAGCCCTGCAGGAGTACTGCTGCTCCACCACCACCACGCCGTCGTGCTGCTGCTGGAGCCATCTTCCTCAACCTCTCCTTCCCCCTTGCTGGATCAAGAAGGAGGAGACGTCACGCTGACCATACGTGTGTTGAACGCGGAGGTGCCGTCCGTTCGGCGCTAGGATCTCCAGTGATTTGGATCACGTCGAGTACGACTTCCTCATCCCCGTTCTTTGAACGCTTCTGCGCGTGATCTACAAAGGTATGTAGATGCAATCCGATCACTCGTTGCTAGATGAACTCATAGATGGATCTTGGTGAAACCGTAGGAATTTTTTTGTTTTCTGCAACGTTCCCCAACAATTTTATCCTACTATATGACAAGTAGTGAGGTACCAGGCAACTTAGCTATCCGTGATGGACTCTCTTGAATGCCATCATTATTTATCTCTGCGCGTTTGAGCTGTGCATTTGCCGATGGGCCTGGGAGTTGAGCTAGTATGGCAGTGGCCTGGGTCCAAAGTAATAGAAGTAGCACAAAACATTTTTTTAGTGTAGGCTTTTCCTTGCTCAAGCCTGCCTACTAGAATCGCCAGTGCTTGAAAGGAAAAGTGAATGAAAAACGTCGGAATTGGAAAGTTTCCTATGGTACTACTTTTCATGAATTTGGTGCAAAGGAATGGAGCAAAGGAAAACTGTAGGATTTGTTCCTTTAGTGTCTCCTTGAAAGAAAAACCGTAGGAATTCTAATTTCCACTTCTCCTCCTTTTCATATTCCTATTCATCAAGCACAAGACTAAGAGATAGTAGCATAATAGCATTATAACCGTACATTTTCTTGTGGTTTGACTTAATCTCACCATGCTTTTTTGCATCCTGTCATCTTCCAATTGTTGTGAATCAAACACCCAGATTGGCAGAAATCTTGTGTTTTTAAATTCTCTATTTTGCACGTGCATTCCTATCCTATTCCTGTCTATTTCCTATACCTGCATTGTTAGAATCCTCAAATTCAAACAAGCCCTTACTCAATTACTTCTGTTACAGATATGTGCCAAAGAAAACCTTGTGTGGTTTGCCCTGCTCCTGCGGCGCTGTGTTCCACCCCAGCTCAGCTGCTCCAACGACGAAAGGGTTCACCACAGCAGGGATCTGCTCTCCAGACTATCTTTCGCCGCCTCAGATCTTCTTCCCCGCCACCGGCAGCCACGACAACTGCATTACCATCATCAACTGAGCAGATGACCTTGAGGACTACACGGGTCCACAAGAGAGGTCGCACTCTTCCGTGTCTGCTTACGTTATGCGCTGCTTAATATGATGACATGCTACATTATCGTCGTGTTCACCTATTAGACTCTGAGTCAGGTCCAAACTAATGCTGAAACTTGAGTTTTTAAATGGTTGTGGGGTACATATTGGGGCAGCAATCAGTACTATCTGGTTAATCTCCGGTGTCTACTATGAGTTTCATGTTGGGTGCAAACAAACATTAAAGGAGACATTATCTGTATTTTTTAACTAAAGCTATTATCTGCCTGCTATCATTGGTTTTGGGTCTATCCACAGTTTTCTACCATCACTCTGGATTTGTGCATGCACTCCTTACATAATCTCACTATGTTTTATTCCTATGCATGACAGTTATTGTACACAATGGAACTGATCATGTAGATCAAAAGAGACGAGCCTTGCGTGGCAATAAAATTTCATGCAGACGTCGTTCCATGGTGGGCGCAAAGGCAGCCCCCCCTCCACCCATTTCGGATCGTAATCAAGAGGAAGATAACTGTTATGAGGGGGATTCAGAAGGAGAAGACCACTCCTATTTACCCCATGAGGTCTTCGCTCTAACTTGGCATGCTGATGTTGGTAATATCATGCATATGGTGCCTTGCATTGCTTACTGTATACATTAAAGATGTCATCTGCTTAGTTTAGACATGCTTTGTGTCAATGCCATCTGTTTAGTTTCTTTATCGTATATGTGAATCATGCAATGACATCTTGTCTAGCCAGGCGTCATATATGTGAATTTTGCAATGCCACCCTGGTTAGCCAGTCATCTTATATGTGAATGATATCATGCCATCATTTTTTTATTACGTGTTAAATTTGTCAACAATTTTAGTACATTCAATTACTCTTCTTGTGCATCAGCCATTTGGCACGGTCATGGAAAAATCTAGAGTGGAAACAAGGTCTTCAAAGCAGACAATGCTATCTGACGAAGTGCATGTCTTGCTGGTTACCGATAGCTCCTTAGAGGAGGATTCAGAGACAGATGACCAGTCATTCCCCCCCCCCCCTGAGGTGGATGCCCTAACTTGGCAGGGTTATGTTGGTCATATCGTGCGTATGGTATCTTGCATGGCTATGTCATTTGCTTAGTTTAGACATGCTTTGTGTGAATGCCACCTGTTTAGTGTCTAATTACCATATATGTGAATTATGTAATGCCATCTTGTTGCAAGACATTATATATGTGAATTATGCAATGTTATCTTGTTGCAAGGCATTATGTATGTGAATTATGCAATGCCATGCTGTTTAGGCAAGCGTCATATATGTGAATTATATCATGCCGTCCTTTTTTGTATTTCTCATTGCTTTTGTCGACAATGTTTGTATATTCAACTGCTCTTCCTGTGCATCAGCCATTTGAATTGGTGATGGAGAAATCTGGAGTGAAAACAAGGTCTTCAGAGCAGACAATGCTACCTGCTGAAGCAGATATCTTGCTAGTTACAGATAGCTCTTCAGAGGAGGATTCAGAGGAAGATGACCAGTCCTATTATCCCCCCGAGGTGTATGCTCAAACTTGGCAGGGTTATATTACTCATATAATGCATATGTTGTATTGCAATGCTTAGTTTTTACATCATA
This sequence comes from Triticum urartu, assembly GCF_056163025.1. Taxonomy (NCBI): domain Eukaryota; kingdom Viridiplantae; phylum Streptophyta; class Magnoliopsida; order Poales; family Poaceae; genus Triticum; species Triticum urartu. Next base: position 678,421,030 of record NC_141879.1, on the reverse strand, counting down.
TACACAATATTGAATGGCATCTCCTCACATCATATATGCGATTGCCCTCTGCTCACTTCCTTAGTATATAAATCATATATTTGAATTATGTCATGCCATGATGTTTACATAGACAGCATGTATCTGAATTATGGCATGCCAGCCCATTTTCTAAAGACATAATATAGTTATATCATCTCATCCTGTTTACATAGTCATCATATTTAAATTATGTCATTCTATCTGTGAATTATATCATGCCATCATGTTTCCATCGATGGCTTGTGATTTATGGCATGCCAACCACTTTAATAGACACATCGTATAGTTATATCATGTCATCATGTGTACATAGTCATCATATTTTGAAGTATGTCATTCTATCCTGTTTAGTTAGCCATCATACATGTGAAATTGTGTCATGCTATCCTGTTTAATTAGCCATCATATATGTGAAATTATGTCATGCTATTCTGTTTGCTTAAACAACATAAATGTGAATTATTTCATGCCCTGTTTTCTTCCCTACTATCCATTGCACCTGTCTATCTTACAATGTCTGTACATTCAATTAGTTTTCTTGTTTATCAGCCATTTCAATTGGAGGGAGTGATGGCAGTATCTGTGGGAGTAAAAACACAGTCTTCAGAAAATATCGTGCTACCTGTTGATGTAGATAGAACCACAGTTGTACTTGCCCAAGAACCAGCCCCACCACACATAACCCACACTCATGCAGATTGTACCCCCACCCAGTTGGACAGAGAACCAGCTACACCCCTTCTAACCCCAACCCCAGCAGATAGACACCCAGTTCCCGTTGACACAGCACCGTCTCCACCACAGAGCACCCAAACACGAGCAGTTAGTAAGGCAACTGCAGTGCCCAAATCACGAGGACCACCACTCCGAACCCGAAGTCAATGCTTAAAGCAGAAGAAGAATTGTTCTCAGGTCAGGTTCCGTAGCTATGGTCCATACTACTTTGCTCTTGCATCACTGTATTTACTGATACCAACTAATTTCAAATTTGAAGGATGCAATTGAAACTCCAATGGCGCAACAGGTATGTTTTAAACCTGTTTCTTCAACGTGTTTGGTTGTTTGCTGTTGTAACTTGCTCTATGTTGATTTCAGTTTCAATTGAATAAATAGTTATGTTCTCATGCCATGCACATTACAAGGGTTGCTATTGCTATGTAGTTTCCCACACTTATATTTTGTCTATGCTGCTTTGTCTTAAATAGATATGATTCGAACTGTATCTATCTTGATTTGGCAACATAAACTAGAATGATATAGACCATATAGTGACCATACTACATAGATATATGTTTGTTTCATGCTGTTATCCTGTCCACCTTACTACTGAACTGGTTTACCAAAATGAGTTTCATATACTACATTGTAAACCTGAGATGTGTTTGTTTGTTTCTCTTTTAGAACGCGGATAAAATATTGGAGAAGAGTACCCTGTTATGCAATGGTAAAGGAAGTAATGCAAATAAGGTTCAAGATAGTGAGACATCCCTGTTGGTCTCCAAGAAAGCTGATAAAAACTATATTGAAGACATTGAGACAACCCCAAAGTCCTGTCTTGATGTAGTGTTCGAGTTACTGGCTACCACTGCTGGCACCAGCTCTTCGAACTCATTGCCTGAATCAGTTCGGCTTCTTGAGTCTCAACTTCAAGTTGAAAGACATCGATCAGATGTTATGAGACAGGAAGCCGAAGGACTGAGGAAGTCCCTGCAGAATTCAGATGCATACTTTCTGGTGCAACAGCAAGCGCTGGAGGACTTAAGCGCCAAACAAGAGAAACTTAATAAGCTTGCTAAGCATCTTGCCAGCAATATGGGTACCCAGGATATCGTTTCTTGAGCTCTTCTGCAGTGGTTTCAGTTATGTACTTGTTTTGCCGCGGCGTTTATATGCTGATGTGCTCCCTATATTTGCACTGGTGGCGAACTTTGATACCCAGTGGATGTAATATGTGTAATTGCCATGATAGCCTAGTGTAAGTTGCTTGCTTATTTATTTCCTTGTTATCTTGTTTATTTGTTTGCTTGTAGTCAGTGCAGTTCTTTTTCTGCGGTTTCCTAGTGGCTGCAATAACTTATTTTTCAAAACTAGGCCACAATAACCATGGGCTAATATTTACTGTAGTGACACTGGGCCTCCTACGGGCCGTAGAAACAGTGGGCCTTCTACGGGCCGTCGAAATAGTGGGCCTTCTACGGGCCATAGAAACAGTGGGCCTTCTACGGGCCGTAGAAACAATGGGCCTTCTATGGGCCGTATCATCAATGGGCCTTCTACGGGCCGTATCATCAATGGGCCTTATACGGGCTGTATGATCGATTCGCCAAACATGGGCCAAACAGACCGCATTTTGGCCGTAAACAGGCTAGAGTTGGAATCGTCCGTTCATGGGCCGACCATAACAGGCCATCATTAATAGGCCGTATTTGATGACGCTATGAAAACGGCCCAACGTATTAACGGACCACAAACGGGCCGACTGTAACCACGGGCTGAATTTGGCCCACAAGCAGAAAATGACAGTAACGGGCCATAAGTAAACAAATGCTGGAAATGAGCCCAAGAATAAACGGGCTCTGAGAAGGCCGAAAGATAACATGGGCTGGAGACGGCCCAACGGAATAACGGGCCGTTAATGGGTATAAAGTGATACACTGTTCATTACGGGCCAGTTTCACCACGGGCCGTTAATGGGTGTAAAGTGATACACTGTTCATTATGGGCCAGTTTCAGCACGGGCCGCTAACGAGCCAACAGTTACAAAGGGCCTCATATGGGACGAAAGACGTCATGGGCTATACATGGGCCAGAAGTGAAAACGGGCTGGAATCATATTGGACGGCCCATATGACGCTACTGGGCCTAATTTGGATAGCGCGTAACAGGCCTGGGGTTAGCGGGCTATCAGGACCCCGATTCCAAGTCGCATTGATCTAGCCGGTAACACCTCATATCACATTGCGGCCTCACGCACGGTATCCCACGGGTGTCGCCTTACCATGGCCCGGGACCGTTTGCGCCTTTTGGCTCACGTATATGATAGTGTCGCTAGCATCCATATGACAGAGAACCCAGGCCGACATGGCTAGTCGTGAACCCAAAGCGACACAGACCTACGGAGACAAGCATACATGAATCACATCGAGCATGTCGGTCATCAGCGAGTGAATCCGGGCTGTAGCACTGGGCTAACAGGACTCCGGGGAACCCAGGCTGTAGCAGGCTAGGCAGGACCCCGGATGTCACCGCGTGACATTTCCCCGAAGGGACAGACATAGGAACAAAGTGAAACACATGCCGTCCAGTCAAGTGTCCTGAGCAGTAGTGTTGGGCTAGCAGGACTCCGGTGAACCGGGCTGTAGCGGACTACTATGGCTCGAGGAACACTAGACTACATTTCCCCATAAGAAAGGCTGCCAAGGATAAACAACTAGATTGTCGGATCCCACTCATACCAAGCATTTCAATCATACACACAATATGCCCGATATGAGTACATACAACATGGCATCACAACAAAACTCTACAACTCAAGTACTTTATTTAAAGGCTCCAGAGAGCCATCCATAACAAGTTCATACAGGTAGGGGTCACATGACCCGACACTCAAGTCATACAATCATACAAGCACAAGCGGAAGCAACTAGTCTGAGTATAGACACTAGAAAAAAGAAGGCTTCTCGAAGCCTGTCTATCTACATAGGGCCCTCCATGGCCAGGATCACCACCTGGGTGGCTAGTCACTCGTCGACATCAAGGTCTACATAGAACCCATCAGAGGGGGCGGTGTTGTCGTCTGAAAACAGTAATTAAGCAAACATGAGTACAAAGGTACTCAGCAAGTCTTACAACAGAACCTACTAAACATGCTCATTCTCAAGAAGGTGGTGGGGTTATTGCAGCAAGCCAGCTTTTACTCTTGGCTAGGCTATCCTACGGAACTCCACTAGTAAAATAGTTTTCGCACACGAGTCCACTACTCACCAACACAATACTCCATCGGGGATCCTCCCTCGTCATCCTACGAGAGGGCCATCCTCCGTACTCACACTTATCTTGAGTCTTTTAGTAGTAACCATTAACTTGTCTATGAACTGTATAGGCAACCAAGTAGTCCTTTACCGCGGACGCGGCTATTCGAATAGTTTATACCCTGCAGGGGTGTACTTCTTCATACACGCTTTCACCACTTACCGCCGTTTACACGACATGTACGCGGCAACCTTCAAGCGGAAGCCCAACGAGGGTGTCGGCCACGGCCTACCCGAACACTCAAGTCTCTAGTCCAGGTGTATCGCCTATCCAGGTTCCATCCGCAGGGAGTCCCGCCGAGGTTTCCACATACGGCCCCAAACGATGTGATGTGAACAGGGTTCCGAGACACCAAACGGGTGACTCGGTACACCGTGCCACGGTGTATCTACCGCAACATAGCCCACCCCTAGGGTCAGCGCTACGCACGGCCGCCAACACATAACCTACAAACACCAGAAACTATTTGCAACTCCTGGACAGAGTACTAGGGTGATTAAGAAGCCGAGAGGGTCCATTGTTTTTGGGCCCAATGTACGGTAGTAACTGCATCTTAAATCACACATATAGATCTCAGTTCTTATGGACGGCCTCAATGAAACAACCCACCATGTACTCCTACATGGCCTCTCATCGATACCTTTACCAAAACATGTTCAACACATCCCTCATATTACCGACATAATTATTTCACTCTAGCCCATCACCCAGATGAACCAGACTGACACAACTCTAAGCATAGCAGGCAAAGCAAGGTAGGAATCACATACATGGCTCAATCAACTCCTACACATGCTAGTGGGTTTCATCTAGTTACTGTGGCAATGACAGGTCATGCAGAGGATAAGGGTTCAACTACCGTAGCACACAACAGTTTGAATCGCGTTGTCCTAATGCAGTAAACAAGAGTAGAAGCGAGAACATGGGTTTGTATCGGAATGATCAATGGGTTGCTTGCCTGTTGTAGTGGTAGTAGGGTACTGCCCTTCAGACGGATACTCGGGGTTATCCTCGGAGGCAGAACCTACCACGAAAGACACACCGAACATAATCAACACATGGCAATATGCAACAATATGATGCATGCTATGACATGGCAAGATGAAAGTGTCTTGGCCTAATGCAAGCTAAAACAGAAGGGGATGAACTCATTTGAATCAAAGATTCAAATGTTAGCTCATTAAACATAGCCTTATTAGTGTATTATCTTATTCTGCTTAAACAGCAAGGTTAACTTGTTTTGTCATGCATGAAACCATTACAGACGGATAGATTGAATTTTTCTGATGATTTTTCATATATAAATCTTTGCATTTGGAGCTATGGTTGATTTTCTATGATTTTTAGAAGTTTTGGCTATTTTCTGGAATTTCCTATTAAAGAATAAATCCAGTAATTGAATTAATGCGTCAGCATGACATAGGTGTGACGTCAGCGGGTCAACTGGGTCGGCCAGGTCAAACCTGACTGGTGGGCGCTGTCTGTCAGTGACTCAGCTAATTAACAGAATTAAATTAACACTAATTAGTTGTCAGTGGGGCCTGGGCCCACATGTCAGTGACTAAACTAATTAAAATTAGTTAAAACTAATCCTAAACTAATTAGCAGACCGGCCCCACCTGTCATAGACTCAAGGGGAGGGGTCAACCTGGGCCCACACAGGGTTAAACAGGGTCAACTCACCGGCGTCTAGCCGCCGGCGAGGCCAGACGCAGTGGAGCAGCGCGGGATTTGCACTCCGGCGACCAAAAGGACGGCGGAGACTATCTACGTGATGCGGGGAGGAAGCCGCGTCGAGTGGTGGCAGTGGGTGGAGCTGGGGTGGCCGGAAACATCGCCGGCGACGAGTTTGGCGGCGGCCGGAGCTCGGGTGAGGTCGAGCTAGTCGCTAGGGGGCACGGGGAGGTGCGTGGATTGGTGCGTTGAGCTCCTGGAGGTGCGATAGGACTAGTGGACAGGGTGGCGCGACCATTGGGTGGCCGGAGCCTCGTCGGTGACGAGCTCCGCAGCGGTGCGTGCGGGCGAGCTACGTGCGGTCGCTACAGGGCTCGAGAGAGAGAACGGAGAGGGTGGGGAGGTGGCTGAGCTCACGGGGGTCTTGTCGAGGCAGTCGGAGAGGTCGGGGATGAGCTGATGCGGCGGGGACGGCGAAGGGGATCTCCGGTGGCCGGGGTTGGGGACGAGCTCGGTGCAGCGTCTCCGGGGCGAGCGAGCGCTCGGGGCTCGGCCTACTTGATGTAGTCGACGACGGCAGAGCTTCCTGGCATGACGATGCAACGAATGGATGGCGGTGGCTGCGGTGGAGCTTGTCGGCGGCGACGGTTGCGCTCGGCAGGGAGATGGGGAGAGAGCCAGAGAGGGGGAGAGGCCACGGGGAGAGTGGGAAGAAAGAGAGGGAGATGTGGGGGTCGGCGTGGCACTCGTAGACGCCTCCAGTGCGTCGGCAGAAGCAGGAGGTGGCCGGCGTGTGGCCGCGGGCGCCGGCCACAGGCTCCTCGTCCTCCTGGCGAGAGGAGGACGATGACTGGCATGAGCCAGTGGACTGGGCCGAGCCGGGTGGGCTGGTGGGCTGCGCCAGGTAAGTCCCTGTTCTTTCTCTCCTTTTCTGTTTTTTTTGTTTATTTATTATTTCTGTAACTTCAGGGCTTTATTAAAATGCCAGAGCATTACCATAAATCATAAAATTAATCATGGCCACTGCTTAGAATATATCCAGCAGCAAAAATTTTAGTTTATGATTATTTGAGCATTCAAAATATTTTATAGCATTTAAATGCCCAAATGCAAATACCATAAGGATTAATCCAATGACCTTAGATGTCCTAGAAAAATGTGCACCATTTTTGTCAAGGGTTTTAACCCAAAGCAAAAAGGGTGGGCTTTTTAGAAGGGCATTTCAGGTTCATTGAAAAAGTTTTTTAGTAAACCCTAGTTGTTCCAGGGGGGTGCTGGGGGTTCTGTCATCTCCATTTCAAATTTAAAAGGAATTTAAACATGATTCACACTCTAATGCTTGAACTAGCTAGGGTGTGAGAACTCACCCCCACTCAAAAGAATCTCGTCCCGAGATTTAGGATCCTCCGAAAAGAAGGTGGGGTACTCGAGTCGAAGACGATCCTCCCTTTCCCAAGTGGCTTCTTTCTCGGAATGGTGTGACTATTGAACCTTGAGAAACTTGATATTATGATGTCGAGTGGTACGCTCGGCTTGATCAAGGATACGAATGGGATATTCCCGATATGAGAGGTTATCTTGTAGATCAAGCGTTTCGTGGTCCACTCCACGGACAGGATCCGCGAAGCAACGCCTGAGTTGAGAAACGTGGAAGACATCGTGAACTCTGGAAAGATGTGAAGGTAGTTCCAATTGGTAGGAAACTTCTCCTCGTTTGGCGAGAATGCGAAAGGGTCCAATGTAACGAGGAGCCAATTTTCCTTTGATACCGAAACGATGGGTTCCCTTTAACGGAGTAACCCGAAGGTAAGCCTTCTCGCCGACTTCATAAGTCATAAGCTTATGTTTACGATCATATTGACTCTTTTGACGAGATTGGGCTGTTTTCAATTTCTCACGAATAACGCGAACCTGTTCTTCTGCTTCCTGAATCATATCCGGGCCAAAGAGTTGTCTTTCCCCGGCTTCTGACCAGTTAAGAGGCGTTCGACATTTTTGTCCATAGAGAACTTCGAAAGGAGCCTTGCCCAAGCTAGCTTGATAACTATTGTTGTAAGCAAACTCCACGAATGGAAGGCATTTCTCCCAACCCATTCCGAACGAGATGACAGAGGCTTGGAGCATATCTTCCAGAATTTGATTGACTCATTCTACTTGACCAGTTGATTGAGGATGGAAGGCGGTGCTAAAAGAGAGACGAGTTCCCATAGCATTTTGGAAACTTTCCCAAAATTGAGAGGTGAAGAGACTCCCACGGTCTGAGTTAATTTCCAATGGAACACCATGAAGAGACACTATTCGGGAGATGTATAAGTCGGCTAGCTGGCTAGCGGTGATACTCTCACGAACAGGTAGAAAGTGGGCTACTTTAGAAAGACGGTCGATCACGACGAAGATGGCATTATTCCCTCACTTGGCCCTGGGAAACCCAGTGATGAAATCCATACTGATTTTATCCCATTTCCACTCAGGAATAGCCAAAGGTTGAAGGGTTCCAGCAGGCCGTTGATGCTCTGCTTTAACACGACGGCAAACGTCGCAATTAGCAATGTATTGAGCGATTTCTCTCTTCATCCTAGTCCACCAAAACCTCTGGCGTAGGTCTTGATACATTTTAGTACTGCCGGGATGAATGGTGAGAGGGGATTCATGAGCTTCCTTAAGGATCAGCCGCCTCAGGTTTCATTCCTTTGGTACCACTAAGCAGTTTCCAAAGTATACGACACCTTGATCATCAACGGAGAAACAATTCGCGACTCCTTTCTTAATGCTTCTCTTAATACAGGAGATTCCCGGATCTACCTTCTGTGCCTTGATGACCTAATCCGTAAGGGTAGGTTTCGCCACCAGTGTGGATAGGAATCCTCGAGGAACAATGTGAAGATTCAGTTTACGAAATTCCTCGTGGAGAAGTGGTTGACTTTGGTGTAACATCAGGTTGTTACAATAAGATTTACGACTTAGCGCATCAGCCATGACATTGGCTTTGCCCGGGGTGTATGTTACTCCTAAGTCGTAATCCAAGATCAACTCGACCCAACGTCTTTGTCTGAGATTCAAATCTGGTTGGGTGAAGATATATTTCAAACTATGGTGATCGGTGAAGATCTCGCAACGATTACCAAGGAGGTAATGTCGCCAAGTTTTGAGTGCATGGACTACAGCTGCAAGCTCTAGATCATGTGTGGATAGTTTTCCTCATGTGGGTGTAATTGCCTTGAAGCATAGGCAGTTACCTGACAATCCTGCATGAGTATACAACCTAGTCCTTGTCGTGAGGCGTCGCAATAGATAACAAAGTCCTTGGAGAAATCTGGTGGTACCAGTACGGGAGCAGATGCCAGGCGTCTTTTCAGTTCCTGAAAGCTGAACTCGCACTGTGGGGTCCACTCGAACTTTTTATCTTTCTTGAGGAGTTCAGTTAGAGGTTTAGCAACCTTGGAGAAATTCTAGACGAAGCAGCGGCAATAGCTCGCTAAGCCAAGGAAGCTCTGGACTTGCTTGACCGTCTCAGGTGGAGTCCAATGAAGGACAGCTTGAACTCGCTCGGGATTGACAGCAATACCCTTACCAAAGATTACATGGCCTAGATAGGTCACTTCTAGCAACCAAAATTCACACTTGGAGAATTTGGCATAAAGGCGATGCTCTCCAAGTTTCATCAATACCAGCCTTAGATGTTCGGCATGTTCCTCTTCATTCTTGGAGTAGATGAGTATGTCATCGAGATAAACTACGACGAATTTATCCAAATACTCCATGAAGACCGAGTTCATTAACCGGGAGAAGGTGGCTGGGGCATTGGTTAAACCGAAGGACATAACAGTGTACTCGTATTGGCCATAACGGGTAACAAAGGCCGTTTTGGGAATGTCCCCGTTTCTGATTTTGATTTGATGGTAGCCCAACCTCAAATCCATCTTGGAAAAGACTGAGGATCCAGCGAGCTGATCATACAGATCGTTGATCCTGGGAAGCGGATACTTGTTCTTGATAGTGACCAAGTTGACAGGTCGGTAATCTACAACCATTCGATCCGTTCCATCCTTCTTCTTAATAAAGAGGACGGGGCAAGCCCAAGGAGAGGAACTAGGACGGATGAAACCCTTTTTCAAGGACTCATCGAGTTGGTTCTTAAGCTCAGCTAGTTCTAAGGGTGCCATCTTGTAGGGTCTTCTAGAAATTGGAACGGTTCCTGGAACAAGGTCTATCACGAACTCGACATCCCTGTCAGGTGGAACACCTGGCAGTTCCTCGGGAAAGACATCCGAGAAGTCCCAGACTACCGGAACATCCTCAAGGTCTGGAAGGGGGTCGGCATTTAGGGAGTAAAGCTGGCGCTTGGCCACTCGAGTTAAGACATTGACTGTCTTGCCAGATGAATGAGTAAGTTGAACGGTTCTAGTGGCACAATCAATCTTAGCATAATGAGCTGACATCCAGTCCATACCCAAGATGATGTTTATGTCCGAGGACTTGAGAGCTATTAAGGATGCAAGGAAGACAAGTCTATCGACAAGAATTTCGTTCCCATGGCTTACTCTAGAAGTTTGCCATTTGGAACCCAGAGTTTGAATTACCATGGAAGTGGGCATGTCACAGAATTTCATGTTATGCAATCGAGCATAGTTCTCGGATATGAATGAATGAGATGCTCCAGTATCAAAAAGAACAGATGCCGGATGGCAGTTAAAAGGGAGCGTACCAAGGACGACGTTAGGATCCTCGTGAGCCTCCTCGGCTGAGACATAGTTGACATGGCCATGTGCAGTGGTGACCGGCTTGGCGTAGAATGTCTTTCCCGCTGGCTTACCACGGCCAACGGACTTTCCAGATTGATTGGTGTTGTTGTTCTGGGGACACTCTCGGCTATTGTGACCCGGCTCTCCACACTTGAAACACGTCACCACACTGGGACGTGGAGCAGCATTAGCAGTGGGGCCACCATAGGGCTTGGGCGGTGCAAACTGCTGGTTGGGACGAGGCGCCTCAAAGGATGGCCTCGGAATGAACCTGGGTGGCAGTGCCATGCTTGGGATCCACACCCGGCGCTTCTGAGCTCCAGAGCTGGATGAAGAGCCAAAATCACGTGAGTGCTTGCGTGAAGCGTCATAGCCAGACTGACCTGACTCAGCACTGATGGCTTTGTTAACCAACTTCTGAAAGGAGGTGCACTCGTGCAGACGAAGATCGCGGCGAAGCTCAGGGCTAAGTCCCTTGCGGAACCTTGCTTGCTTCTTAGCGTCGGTAGATACTCCTTTAGGAGCATATTGTGCCAGATTCCCAAATTCACGACTATATGCATCCACAGTCAGTCTTCCTTGGGTGAAATTGCAGAACTCCTCCCTCTTGCGATCCATGAGACCTTCCGGAATGTGATGCTCACGGAAAGCCTCACTAAATTCAGCCCAAGTAGTGATTTGACCGACCGGGCGCATAGCTTCAAAGTTTTCCCACCAAAGGCTAGCAGGGCCTTCGAGGTGATAGGCAGCATAAGTAACCTTGTCGGCTTCGGCTACGTTGGCAGAACATAGCTTGTGGGTGATGCTGCGAAGCCAGTCATCCGCGTCGAGGGGCTCGACAGAATGGTTAAACTTTGGTGGGTACAGCTTGATAAAGTCATTGATTGACACCAAGTCATTTCGCTGATAACGTGCAGTGTTCTGCTCAATCCGCTCTAGCAGGCGGTTAGTCTCACACTTGTTTCTTTCCGCCTCCAGCATCACTTCGGCCAGAGAAGGCGGGTGATGCAGATTTTCACCCCTAGCTGCACTGGCTTCCCCCTGCTCCGGGGCAGCAGGGTTGCTGCGGGTGTTGACCATCCTAGGAGAAAACAAGACAATGGTTTAGGTAAGGATAGCTCAAACTTAGCAAGGAAGTGCAGAATGTAATGGATAACACGGAATGCAGAGATGTTCATCCGTATGTCATGGTAATATAAAACTGCCATATATATACCAATGGTCATACACACCATACATAGTTTAGTACAAGCCCAGGCTACAGTACAACTATGATGAAAGACGTTACATCTCATCGGAGGCATTCCAAGCTCCTATACATTATTTGTCTACACCTCCGGAATTGATTACACACAAATTCATATTCCACAAGTCTCACAGGACAGTGAAGATACAACTATTACAATACTAGTGGTACTACTACTAACTCAGACAGCTCCGTAGTAGTCCTCATAGAAGTCACCTCCATAGCCTGGAAGTTCAACGTGATCATCCGGGAACAGACGGTCCTGAGGAGCTTGTGGACCAAAGGGGCTAGGATGAGGTCTTGGACCAACAAACGGTGGCCTGCGAGGACCATGGGGTGGGGTGATGCCTCCCACATCATGCCAATCCACCATGTCTGGCAGAGCAGATCTCACAGGATACAGATCCCTTGTATCCATACATCCAGCTTGCACCGTAGGTGCAAACCGAGTCAATGTGGCCCAATGATCAGCACGGGTGTTGAAAAGCTCCAGCTTCAAGGCCCGATTCTCTCAGTCTTTATCCTCGAGCATCTCGGCAGTGGTACGAGTTAGTGAGTCCTCCTGAGTGGAGTCAGCATAGATAGCCTGGAGATACCCTTGCGCTCCCGGAAGTGAAGCTGGCATGTAACGGAAGTCGGTGTTCCGAAGCAGGCCAGTCCTGACTCGCATGATGGTCATCATGGAATAGGCAGCATCCTACACAGCCATCTCAACAGTAACCCTGAGTCCATAGGAACAGTGAAGGGGCTCGATAGATCCAGGATAAGAAGGAAATATCCTGACGGTGCAGAAATATTGGCTTTGATTAAACTCTCGGAATTGCTCTTCGACGGTGTATTCGGGATACCAATGGTAACCCGTCTCGATCATTACCCGGACTAACATAGCAGTATGACCGGGCACGTCAAGGCACCGGGTCAGGCGAACCACTTGGTTTTG